>NC_091697.1:88915000-90122500 GCF_041296265.1 Equus caballus
AGCCAAAATTATTTTTGATATTAAAAGTGAGCTATGTTTTGCTTCTTAGTTCCATTGGTGAATATGATAAAGCTATCCAGGTTTTTAAGTCAACGCCTCTTGAAGAGTTAGAAGACATCATAGGTTTTGCGTTGGCTTTATTTATGAAGGGTCTGTATAAAGAGAGCAGCAAAGGTGAGTATGTTGCTTGAAGCCGAAGCACACATCTTGCTCTTCCAGAGCTGAGTAGAATTTAATCATGATGAGCTTATATACAGAAAGATGTAATATCGAGATGGGGGTAGGGGTTGCAGTGTTTATTAAAATCTGACTAGGAGTCAGGAACGATTCTAGGTGCTTTTTGTCTGTTCCCTCATTTAGTACATTTTTATGATGAATCTTGTAGCAGTATTAGAAGCTGAATATTATCTTCATTATTTAGATGAGGAAACTGAGGCCTGAGATCACTTAGGGTAGATATATGAGTTAGCATTTGGAAGCAGGTCTTTACTACTCCACAGTGCTTAAATGTAAATTTCTAGCAAATGAAGACCTCAATGCTTGTTAGTATATTTCGGTTTCTCCAAAAATGCTTATTGAGTGCATTTTCACATATTTAGGCCCAACCTATGTGTGTGCAGCTCATTGTAAGTATCTACTGCCGGGTAGAGTTGCTGATCTGCTCATGGGAATTTTGGTGGTATGTCAGTGGTCTCCACTTCTCTGGTAGATAGTGACTTAGACCCCTATATAGATTCTGAAGAGTAGAACTTGGGGAATGTCACAGAGTACTAATGATATCCCCACAATTACCTTGGAATAGCTACACCCAGTTAGATTATTATAAATTTTTATTCCATCTACTTGAAAACAAGGAAACAACAAGATAAATTTTAGTTAGACTTTTTTGGAAAATTGCATTAGGAAAGGAGAAATCTCACTCTTTGTCAATCAAGATTGCTTTTATATTGCTTTGTTTTTGTTTCCAACTCTATATAACAGCCTATGAGAGAGCATTGTCTATTGTTGAATCAGAGCAAGACAAAGCCCATATCTTGACAGCTCTGGCAATAACAGAGTATAAACAAGGAAAAATGGATGTAGCCAAGACGTTGCTATTTAAATGGTATGTATAGTTGACATTAATACTTAGCATGACCAGATCCTTAAATATGGGGTTAAAATTTCGAGCAATGTAAAATGAAGTTCTTAATGTTTTGGGAACTTTTTGGTGAACAAAAGGGCTTGGACCCGCCTGGTTCTGAAATGACAATCACAGATGGAGCCAGAGATCATGGCTTAATTCTTAGCTCTGGATCCATACAATCCTCAAAACCATCTTGTATTCTGTATGTATTATTTATTTTTTTAAAAGAGTAATTGATCACCTGATCTAGTAGGATCTTAAAATTTTAATGAAGATAGTCATACTGGCTTGTTTTTTGGTCTCTTGGGTTCCCAAAGAGATTTTTTTTCCTCTTTCCTGTCAAGTTAACCTGATAAAATAAAGTTCATATAAAGTTGAATCTTTCAAAAAAATTATACCAATATAACTTGTATCTATTTCTATATTTTGGAATAAGTTAATAAAATAGCAACCTATGATATCTGTGGTTATTTATGTAGTATTTTTTGACTTCTTAAAAAAATTTTTTGTAAGAAAGTTGACGTTAGCTTCCTTTAAAAGCAGTAGATGATTAATATATGTTATTGGACAGTGATTATCAATAACTACTTTATTCGCATTTTCAGTGGTACAAATCCTCATAGTACAGAATTGTCCCCCCTTGCAGGAAGACTACATTCCTGTCTCCCCTCCATTAAATGCTAGTAGCACTCCTTAATCATTGTGAAAATAAAAAAACTGCCTCCATGTATCTCTGAATTACTCCTCCCAAAGATGCGGGGAGGGAGATGATAAGATGGTACTAGTTGAGAACCCCTTCTGTGGATAAGCTTTATATTTGTTTATTTATTGTGATGCTTTTGTCCCATCCTGATTAAAGTCATTTTCTTGTATAATAAATACACACTTCTTTCTCTTCCTCTGCTATTTTGAGAAAACTAATCATAGTTTTTAAAAAGTCTTGTCACTTTACATGGATACACTCATGTAATATGTATATAAGGCTATAGATAACATGTTCAGAGAACTGAAATTTGCAAATGGCTTGGGGATAAGAATCATAGATGCTAATGTATCATTGTACTTATCAAGGGCAAAAGCAACCTGAAAGTAAACACAATTAGATTAGTCTTGGGTTTCTGTTTAAAACAGTAACCAAAATCAGTTTGAACATTTGTGGAAGTGGAGAAAAATAATAGAATATAATCTTAACCCTTTCCCTTTCTCTTATGAAAAAGAAAACCTTTACTTCCTTGTTTTGTGGTGTTGTATTTTATATAGTCTATGTTTCTTTTATTGTTTTTGATTCTCTGAATGTCATCTTTCAAACTTAACACTACCGCCTGCTCCCCTCCCTGCCCCTTGGCTTCTTTTCTTTGACTTCCCTTCTATGAAAAAACTCAGTTGGCAGTTCTTTATTGATCTTTTTTGGCATTCATACTTGGGAACTAAGCAGTGTCCTAGGTGCTTATTTAAGGGGAATAGGAGTAAGTTCTATACAAGGGGAAATAGTCTGGTTACCAACTTCATAGAATTTATGATATTAAATAACCACGTGTAAAATACCTAGAACGTGGTACAAGACCACGTGCAGGTACTGAGCATTCAGTCATGTTAGCTTAATGGGGTGTAGTCATTTAGAGAACAACTTAGGTTTTGTATATTGATAAATATTAGAGTAGATACCTTTTTTTTTTCTTTTGAACCAAGGCACAAATTGGAATTTCTTCTTTTGTTAGTATGGAATTTATATTTTATTATTTGCTTTTTTAATTGTACCAACTTAGAATGTGGTTATTTGTATTGATAGAAATGACTGTGACTATTGATATTCTTCCATATTTGGACTCCTACATTTATTAGCCCTTACTGTAAAAAGAGTACCGTGAGTTCTCTAAGTAAGCTGTTTACTCCAGAGCTGCCTATTGGAATTGATGATTTTATACCCGTTTGTAAAAATTAAATTCTAAACACTTCCTTCCAAAAAATAGTAGAAAGACAGTGGTAGGTATGTGATATTTTGTAAAGTTATTCATGTTTCTACTTAAATGAACTTTGTTTAAAAAGTTTTTGAAAGTTCCCTTGTTTTGTTACAGTACAATAATTCATGATTATTATTAGAAGTATTATTAAGCTTGTAGAGAGAGATAGATTTCTTCATTTAAATTCATAACGATTTCTAAACATTCTTGACCTTTACCTCCATAAGGCCAAATCAGATTTCATAGTTGAGAGAGAAAGAAAAAGCTAGACATTTACAGGCAAAATTTAAATTCTCCTTAAATTATAAAAATATTCACTTGAAATATGGTGGATATAGATACAATTTGTACTCTAAGCTCTGGTTTCAATACCACAGAGCAATAGGACAGAGTTTTCTGAGAAGGATAAAAATCAGATCTTACATTGAGAACTTTTCTTTATTTTTTGTACCTTCCAGGATTTTATTGAAACTGAACATTTTAGCAAAATTATTCTAATTATTTACCTAGACCTGAAACCCAAACAGGCTGATGTATATTTGTTTCTAAAACTTAGGTATAATGACCACAAAGGACATTTGGCTGTTGCTGCTCTGAAAGCCATTGGTACTTTTAACTGCTTCAGACATTCAGGGAAATTACTGTCCGTAGAAGCCAAGCAGTTTGTTTTTATATTTATCTCAAAGCTGGGCTTATTTGGTGAATCTTTAAGTAAATTGATTTTTCTACTAAATGTTAAATACGTTTTAATAGTTACACATTCCTGTACTCATAGCTAATAGGCAACTAAAAAATATTTTCACAGCTCTATCTTAAAGGAACCAACCACAGAAAGCCTTCAAACCCTGTGTGCTCTAGGACTGGCCATGCAGGATGCTACGCTGTCAAAGGCAGCACTTAATGAGCTACTGAAGCGCATCAAAGAGAAAGACAGCGCTTTCCAGAGGTGCCTTCTCACTTCAGCGATTTACGCACTGCAAGGCCGCAGCGTGGCAGTGCAGAGACAGGCATCTAAAGCCGTCCACAGGTAGAGTCTGTGCTTGTGCTCTTGGGGTCTAATTATACTTGAGGAGGTTGTTTTTGACATTTGGACCTTGTTAAGAATATTAAATGAGGTAATCGTATATATTTGGAAACCAACTTGTGGTTGTATGAAATTGTACATAGGACCAGGCAACTGACTGCACCTGTGGTTTCACCTGTAAAGATTTTTTTAATTCCGTAGAGAAAGAGAGAGATCAGAAATTCTGCCCTTATTCTGGTTAAGGCTTAATCCTTGTTTTAGTATGAAAGCTCTTAACTAGTTAAGTTTGCGATATTGTCAGTTTGTTGTACTGTCCAGTTTAATGGTTTGAGGAATTTTTTGGTCACTCAAACATTCATTTAATATCTTCAAAATTTGGAAAATAGAAAGTGGTTATTTGTTTTATTTGCAGCTGTAAGTGTTATATCTGTAGTTTATTTTCCTTCTATAGTTTTCATCTCTTTGTGTGTTCTTTGAACAGAACATACTAAGTTTCCTTAACCTTTCTTTTCTTTTTTTTTTTTAAAGATTGGCACCTGAGCTAACATCTGTTGCCAATTCTTCTTTTTTCCCCTTCTTCTTCCTCTCCCCAAAGCCCCCCAGTACACAGTTGTATATCCGAGTTGTAGGTCCTTCTGGTTGTGCCATGTGGGATGCCGCCTCAGCATGGCTTGATGAGTGGTGCCATGTTCACGCCCAGGATCCGAACCAGGGATCCCCTGGGCCACTGAAGCAGAGCACATGAACTTAAGCACCAGGCCAAGAGGCCGGCCCCTCCTTAACCTTTCTTAATTAGATCTCATGGCTTTATAATCATCGCATTGCTGATTTTTCCTTTTTATAGTCACAAGGACTATTGGTATATATAGGAGATAGAAAGTATATTTTCTAAAATTAAGACTCATTGAACCACACATGGACAATTAATATGAACTTGTGTTAGATATCTGAAAGATTTTAAACTTAGATACTAAATAAAATGTTGGCTGCTTGTAGTTTGTGGTTAAAATAACTCCCATCTCTAAGCCCACCCTCTTCTTTTGATGATCTCTGCCAGTAACCCAGCCGATCCTGCTCTTTGGTCTCTGTTGTCCCGAGTGGTTGCTCAGTATACTCAACGAAATGCAAAGGTGAGTAATGTTCTAAATTCTGGCAAAAAAATAAAATAACTTGTGATGTGGTAAATAATATAATTTTAAAGTATTGTCATTATCATTCTGGAAAAAATTAATACAGCAAGGAAATTCTGTTATTTAACCCATTTCTTAATTATTCATTCAACAAGTGGTACACTGAGTTTCTTCCATGTACTGTTCTGGGTGTTATGGAAGATACAAAGACGTAGGCGGACTTTTTTGAACACGTACAGATTGTATTAATGGCTGTGTGGCAATGTTTTGCTTGAAATATTGCCATTTAGTAAGAATTAGCTATTGTGTTTTTGAATCCCAAAAGATAATTTTATTTAAAAACTTTTTGAAGAAAATAAGAACTAGAACATTCCTAATGTCTAAAAATGTAAATCTAAACATGAAGTCATTGATGTTCTGTAAAAGGGATTATATGCTGTATTTTAGTTCATAATAGTCATATTTTCAGGAGTCTATAAAGTATTTTGGTAACGTCTATGGTTAAAATGTTTTTTCATAGTTTTCTTAGCTAGTTGGTAAACATGATGGTAGCAGCTAATATGTTTTGAACACTTAATACATCCAATAATTCCAATATCTGAGGTCTGTGTGGGTCTGCGTTTGTTTGTTATTCCTGTTGGTTTTTACACATAGTGGCTGTTTCTTTGTTTACCTGATTGTGTTTACCTGAAAATTATTTGTGGAAATAATTTGAGACCTAGGATTAAGATACTTTTCTGTGGAAATTGTACTTATTTCTCCCAGGTGCTTGGGAGTTCCACCATCTGGAACCACCTTACACAAGGTTCAGAGCTTGAGGTTTCTGGACCACACAGGCTACTGTGTGCTTGGATATCAAGGTCATTTGAAACCTGGTGTGCTTCTGATTCGCCTTTAACCTGAGGGTAGAGCCCCTGGGGCTGTCACCTTACTGTGATGTGGTTTCTTAGATACTGCCCCTCCTGTGCGCCCTGGGGTTTAATGTCTGTCCCACGAGTCCTTCCAAAGGAAAATTCACTTTTCTTAGGATCTGCACATGGCAGAAGTGGCTTCCCTGCTCAGTTCCCTGTCTAGATTCCAGTTTTCTCTTTTAGTTTTGGCCTGGCAACTTCTTCATATTTTGTCAGCTGTTCAATGCTTTAGGAATACATGTTTTTTGTATTTTATCCCAGTGCTTCTCAAACTTTAATGTGCAAATGAAATCACCTGATGGTCTAGTTACAATGCAGATCCTAACTCAGTAGGTGTGGAGTGGGGCCTGGTATTCTGCATTCCTAACAACCTCCTAGGGAGTGTGGGGACTGCTGGTGTACAGGTCACACTTTGAGCAGCAAGGTTGTGTTCCACGTTTTTAGTTATTTTCAAAGAACCTAGAAGACCATCATTATTAGACACTGGAATGAAGTCCTCATTATGTGCCAGCTGGCCATGCTAGGTGTTTTATATACTTGTCGTTTAATCCCAACAACCATTTGAAGTAGCTGCAATTAATGTCCATTTTATAGAAGAAGACTCTTGGAACATAGAGATTAAATATGTGCAAAAATCATAGTTGTAGTGACAGATCATCCCACATTTAACTCCTGAATCTTCCTCCTACTCTGCTGTGTTGTCAGAAAGACGTCTTCTATTTGTTCTATATTGACATGTTTTTTAAAAGTTTATTTTTAGAATTCTTTCTATGCTAAATATGATTTTGAAAACCTTTCTAATAGACTGTTGATGTAAAGTAAAGAACACAGTTTATTTCTGATTTAAAATGAAATAATTCTTAGAATTCACTTTCTTTTCCAGGTAAAATGTCTAATTGAATTTTTGAAAATTAAGGATTTCAAATCAACTTTATGAAGACTGTGATGCTGTACATATTTTTCTCATTTTTAGCATTGAGTTGATTATTGAAGCAGTGATGAGCTTCATAGTGCTCTAAACTTTAGTCATTCATTTTACGAGGGACTATGGAAGTTTTAAAAATACTGTCTTTTCGTGGAGTAAAACCATGTTAGTTTATCTTACAGTGAGTTTTGTGGTCTTTCTTTTTTTCTCTTTTAGACTTTCTTTCTTTTGCCGTCTATTTATATTGTTAGAAAATGGGTACATTTGTTTGGTGCTACTGTAAAATCATGTAACTTATGCACTTTTAATGAGTATTTTAAAAGAGCAGAGTTGAATGATTATAGTAGAAAAGATTTTCTTTCATAAAAATATTATACTGGTCTTTTAAAGCAGTCATAATAAGTTGATACTTAAAGAGTTTAGAAGTTATGAATGTGATAAAACTGAACTTTTCAAGTGATTTAATGGAAATATTTTGTCATTCTTAGTTTTTACTCTTTTGTGAAAGTTTATTCATTCATCCGAATAATCAATTATTTTCTATTATATAGGGAGGTGCTGTAGCAGGAAATGTGGCTCATATTCTGGACTCAAATCATGGAAAGGTTAGTATGCCCCAGTATAAAGGAAATGTTCTCCTTGTTAAAGAATACTATTGATGAAAGAATAATTTTTCTTCCTAGGCTTGGAGGCCACATTATATCCAATACAGTCCTACTTTTAGTCACTTTGAAAGTTAGGGAGCTGAACTGGTAACGTTCTTCTCTTCTCTTCTGTAGAAGGCATTACTGTACACTGCAGTAAATCAGTTGGCTATGGGAAGCAGTTCAGCAGAAGATGAAAAAAATATTGCACTAAAGACCATTCAGAAGGCAGCTCTCCTTTCTCCAGGTGAATATAGTATAATCCATTTCATTAATTAGGATTCTGTCCATCTTGCATTTGTGGCTTATAGGAGCAAAGTTTGTATTTTTATGAAATAAGACAAAGAAATTTTAAGAAAATATTTTAAGATTTTGCATATTATTTGATTATCTGCATTTGGCTACTGATAATTAAGAGATAATCAATTATTGAAGTAGGCTCAAAGGAATATCTGCTTAAAGATACTTTATTACCCGTTATTGAAAAATCTGAATTATGTATTTTCAGGAAGTAGTTTTATTGTTTTTCCGTCAGTCTGGTTTAATGAGGTTTACCTATAGCCACTAAATTATTTAATAAACATATGTAGTTATTTTTATGTGTAGTTAGCTTGAAGAGTGGAGATTGATCTTCTGTGGTAGCTGTTAGAAATGCAAGGTGCTGGCCTCACCTGAACTAGCTCTTCTTAGTTCTAACCCACTGTGTCATATATATGCCACTGATCACAAAAGGTACTGAAGAACTGTGTATGACTGCATCAGCATACTTCTATTAACACTACGGAAGAAATGCCTTAGAGAACTGGAATGTATAGCAAAATAGAATTATTAGGGGTATTTTTACCTTTTTTTTTGGTGAGGAAGATTGGCCCTGAGCTAACATGTGTTGGCAATCTTCCTCTTTTTGCTTGAGAAAGATTGTGCTTGAGGTAACATCTGTGCTAGTCTTCCTCTATTTTGTATATGGGATGCTGCCACAGCATGGCTTAATGAGAGGTGTGTCAGTCTGTGCCCAGGATCTGAACCTGCAAACCTGAAGCAGAGTGTGTGAACTTAACCACTATGCCACCAGGTCGGCCTCTACATCATATTTTTTTTAGGAATATTAGCCCTGAGCTAACATCTGCTGCCAGCCCTCCTCTTTTTCTGCTGAGGAAGACTGGCCCTGAGCTAACATCCGTGCCCATCTTCCTCTACTTTATATGTGGGACGCCTGCCGCAGCATGGCTTGCCAGGTGTTGCCATGTCCGTACCTGGGATCCAAACCGGTGAACCCTGGACTGCCAAAGTGGAATGTGCGAACTTAACCACTGCGCCACTGGGCTGGCCCCCTACATAATATTATTTTTAATATGAGATATAGGATTAGACATTTTATTCCCCCAGAGCACTTCGAACATTTGTTAAATAAGAATGCTATTGCTTTTGGCCAGGGCTGTTGGAAAACAAATTGTACAAAGAATAAGTTCAATGTTATCTTCACAATAAATTGTAAAGATCCTAAGTAAACTACAAAATATCTAACATTTTAGAGATTGTTTTATGAAACAAGTAAACAAACCAATATCCTATTTATTCTTTCTTTCATTTTTGAAATGATCGGAACAAAAAGAGGCCCTAAACATTTGGGTTTGTCTATGTTATACATTGAGTAAGTTTCTGATTCTTAAAGGTGTTCTTAAGCGAGTATTAGATAGAATTACTCTGAAGAATTCTTACTGTGGATCTAGAATGATAGAGGATCTGTTAGCCTTTAATTGTGTAAGTGGCATGAACTTTAGAAAGGTGAGATTGCCCAGATAAGGTCTTCTCTAATACTCTTCTCTGACTTTCCCATGTATTCTGGAGACATACATACTCAAGGAGGCAGGGTCGTCATATAAGATGCTTAAAACAGGAACTGAGGGGTAAAAATGAGTGCCTGTTTGAGACTTGTCCTTGGAGTCCAGTGAAAATGAGTGTAATTGTAGTCATGTGCAGTAGCTGTACACCTAGTCCTTGCAGATCTTTAGCTGAACAAAGTACAGTTTTGATAGATGGTATTCTAAGGAATTGTTTCAGAAATTTAAAAATAATCTCAAGAATTTAGAACTGATTGGAAAGAAATCCAATTTCTGCTAGATTAGTGCTTCTATGATATTAAAAAGTGTTTTTAGCAGACAGTATTTAAAAAATTTTAGGTTTGTAGTTTATATATATATTTATATTATCACTTTGTTCTGTGGAGAATTCAAGTTGCTGATTATCCATGGAAGAGTTAATGAAAACAGCAGTTCTTTTGAGTTGTGACAGAAAAAATTGCTGCCAGCTAATGTCCATCCCCTCTCCCGAAATCTAAACTATAGCATACTCTAAGACCTCTAGAGGAATATTTCACTTAATCTCAGAAATAAGTCAATATTCAGAACTTGAGTCCACTTCAATTGGAATTATGTGATTTTAGACCTAATGGCACCTGAGCCATCATCTAGTTCAGTTGCTGTGTTTTTTTGGTTTTTTTCTGTCTGCTTTTTCTCCCCAAATCCCCCCAGTACATAGTTGTATATTTCAGTTGTGGGTCCTTCTAGTTGTGGCACATGGGATGCTGCCTCAATGTAGCCTGATGAGTGGTGCCACATCCGTGCCCAGGATCCGAACCAGCGAAACCCTGGGCCGCCGCAGCAGAGCGCTCGAACTTAACCAGTTGTCCACGGGGCCGGCCCCTCAGTTGCCTTGTTTTATAAAATGTGAGTCCCAAAGGAAAAGCTGCCACACAGTTAATGAGTGACATTGTTAGACCTAAAACCCAGATCTAAGACTCAATCACGTGCCTTTCATTATACAGTAATCAGATCTTATCATCAATTCTAGGGAATGGTCCTCATTTCCTTATTCTGGAATTTGATTATGTCTTATGTTATTTAAAATAAGGTAGTCATTATCTAGGGCAGAAATTATTTTGTAATATGGAGGTATGTATTTAATTTTTTTGTAAACATTTTTGATCTGCATAAGATCTCTAATGATTCTTGTACTATTAGCAGTAATACTGACCATCCATAAGTGAAATAGATATGTATTTCAGGCATTTGATAGGAGACATATATTGGATGGGGCAGTTAGATAAGACAAAAATATAAAACTAAAAATGTGTGTTTAAATGACTATATTGTTAGCTAACACCCTTTGTGGCATTTTAAAATTATCCATTTGTTTTTTAATGGTAGCAGGACTAAAATATTAACCATGCAAATATTAACCTGCAAAATATGATTTATAAAATAAAAGACCAAACAAGTTGAAAAGCCCTTCTAAGTTCCTAATCCTCTTCCAGCTTTTTGTTTTCACAACTCACTTTCTAAAAAAGAGGAGTCTATAGGGGCCGGCCCAGAGGTGCAGTGGTTAACTGCGCACATTCCACTTCGGCGGCCTGGTGTTCGCCGGTTTGGATACCGGGTGCAGACTGTGACACCACTTGGCAAGCCATGCTGTGGTAGGCGTCCCACATATAAAGTAGTGGAAGACGGGTGTGGATGTTACCTCAGGGCCAGTCTTCCTCAGTGAAAAGAGGAGGGTTGGCAGCAGTTAGCTCAGGGCTATTCTTCCTCAAAAAAAAAAGAGGAGTCTATACTCATAAGCTCTATTGTTATCTCCTCAGCCCATTGCTTGCAGGCTTTTCTCCCTCCCCTGAAGCTGCTATCAGGGCATGAAGGAAGGAAGGAAAGAGCAAATGAATGAGGGGATATAAAATCACATAATTGCTTCACTTGGCATGATAAAATGACTTTCATGCTTGGCTGTAAGAACATAGGTAAAATGGAGTTGTCTTGAGCTTTCCTTTGGCTTATACTTTTCTTAAGAATTGAGAAATTATGTTATCTTGCTTTTCCTATGACTGAGCCTTTAATACAGGGACTGAGTGATGAACATGAGTGTCTATTTGACACTTGTCCTGGGTGTCCAATGAAAGTGAATATGATTGACCTTTCCAGGGGCTGGCCCAGTGGCTCAGCAGTTAAGTTCGCACGTTCTGCTGCTTGGCGGCCCGGGGTTCGCTGGTTCGGATCCCGGGTGCAGACATGGCACCGCTTGGCAAAAGCCATGCTGTGGTAGGCATCCCACGTATAAAAAGTGGCGGAAGATGGGCATGGATGTTAGCTCAGGGCCAGTCTTCCTCAGCAAAAAGAGGAGAATTGGCAGTAGTTAGCTCAGGGCTAATCTTCCTCAAAAAAACAAACAAACAAAAAATTGACCTTTCCACAGTAGTACAGTACTGTAGGTAACTGAGCTAACCAGCCATGGAAGAAGAACTTAATAGGATATTTCTCATGTTCTGATGTTTTTGGGAAAAACGGCAAATCTTGAAGGATGAATGTACTGGTGTGTCTTCTGAAAACAAGTATAAATTAGTTTTTCTTTAAGAAAATGGAATTTTTCTGGAGACCCTATTTATTTTATTATTTTGCTATTTATAAACTCTTGCTCTCATTTTGGTAGTTTTTCAGCAGCATGTTGCTGTTGACAAGCCTGCTAACTATATTTCCTTTGTTTAGGTGATCCTGCTGTCTGGGCTGGGCTAATGGCAGCCTGTCATGCTGACGATAAACTGGCTCTAGTGAACAACACTCAGCCGAAGAGGATGGATTTATATTTGGCACTGTTATCTGCTGTTTCTGCTTCAAGTAAGTTTAAAAAAGTATTTTATACATGATGAATTCAGGA
This sequence comes from Equus caballus, assembly GCF_041296265.1. Taxonomy (NCBI): domain Eukaryota; kingdom Metazoa; phylum Chordata; class Mammalia; order Perissodactyla; family Equidae; genus Equus; species Equus caballus. The sequence goes on from NC_091697.1 coordinate 88,927,423, forward strand.
TAAAGTACTCAGAGGGCTATTGCCAAAAGGTAGTGGGCATAATTAGCTCTACAGTAAAGGCTGTTAGGGGCTCATCTAGCAAAGCTTAAAAACAAGCCTTGAAAATATCAAATCATTTTCGAGAAGCTCAACTGCATATAAAACAAAGCTCAGGAACGTTATAGGAATACAAAAATATCCAGCATTCAACAAGGTAAAATTCACAATGTCTGGTATCCAGTTAAAACTTAATAGGTATGCAGAGAAGCGGAAAGGTACCACCCACAATAAGGAGAAAAATCACTGAATAGAAACAGACCCACAAATGACACATGATAGAAATCTCTTCAAAATGTAATTGACTGTTTAAAGCTCACGTGACAACAATAGCACAAAGGCCAGGAGGGGAAAATAGAAGTATTCTATTGTAAAGTTTTTATACTAGAAGTGAAGTGGTATAATATTACTTAATGGTAGACTGTGCAGGTTAAAGAGGAATACTCTAAATGTTAAAGTAGACACTGAAAAAATAGTTATAGCTGATAAGCCACAAAGTAGATAAAATAGGATCATTAAAAAATAATCCAAAAGAGGAGGAAAAGGGAACAAAGAATAGATAAAACAAATAGAAAACAAATAACAACACGTCAGAGTTAAACCCAGCCATATCAGTAATCAAGTTAAATATAAATGGTCTAAATACTCTGGGTAAAAGGCAGAGATTGTCAGATTGGTTAAAAAGGCAAGAGTGAACTATATACTATCTAAAAGAAACATACACAAATATAAATCTATATTTAAATGTAAAGACAAAAATAGCCCAAAAAGTAAAAGGATAGAAAAAGATATACCATGCCAACACTAATCAAAAGAAAGCTAGAATGGCCATGTTAAATTCAGACAAATTAGATATTAGAGCAAAGAATATTGCCAGTGATGAGGGTACAATCAATTTATCAAGAGGATACAACAATACTAAATATTTAGGCACTGAGTAACAGAGCTTCAAAACACATAAAATCTGTGTTGTATTTCATAATAAAATAGGTATAAAAAATGAAATTATGGAAAAATGTATGAAGCAAAAACTTACAGAATTGAAAAGGAGAGAGAGACATCTGCAATGATTGTTAGAGACTCAACACTCTTGGTAATTAATAGAACAATTGGACAGAAAATCAGTAAAGATATAATAAAGACTTAAACAAAACTGTCAACTAACTTGACCTAATTGACATTTGTAAAACACTTTCCCTAACAACAGCAGAATGCATAGTGTTGTCAGGTGCACGGAGAACATTTACCCATATATATCATATTATGGGTATAAAACAGCTCTAAATGAATTTAAAAGGATTCAAATCATACAGAGTATGTTATCTTAATACAATGGAGTTAAATTAAAAATCAATAACAGAAAAATATCTGAAAAATTCCCAAATATTTGGAAACTAAATAACATACTTCTAAATAATCCAGGTCAAAGAATAAGTCAGAAGGAAAATTAGAAAATATTTTGAACTAAATGAAAATGAAAAAGCATATCAAAATTCTACAATGTCACTAAAGCACTGCCTATAGGGAAATTTGTAACTTTGAATGTTTACATAGGAAATAAGAAAGGCTTAAAATCGATCATCTCAATTTCTACCTTAGAAAACTAGAAAAAGGAGCAAGAAATTAAACCAAAATCAATAGAAGAAAAAAAATAATAAAGAGTAGAGAGCTATGAAATAGAAAACAGAAAAGCAACAAAAGCAAAAACTAGTTCTTGGAGAAAATCAATAAAATTGATAAACCTCTTGCCAGACATCAGGAAAAAAAAATCCAGAGTACCAGTGTCAGGATTGAAAGAGGATATATCACTATAGCTATTAAAAGGCTAATAAGAGAATCTCATGGACAACTTTACACCATTAAATTTGGCAACTTAAATAAAAGGGACAAATTCCTTAAGAGACACAAAGCTCACTTAAAAAGAAATATATTAACTAAATAGCTTTATATCTATTAATGACACTAAATTTTTAGTTAAAATCTTCCTGCAAAGAAAACTCAATGATCAGATGGCTTCACTCATAAATTCTACCAAACATTTAAGTAAGAAATAATAGCAGTTCTATACAAACTTGTCCAGAAAATTGAAAAGGTGATAACACTTCCTAACTTCTTCTAGGAACCCAGCATTGCCCTGATACCAAAACCAGACACAGACATTACAAGAAAACTACCGAACCACGGATGCAGAAATTCATAGCAGAGCTTTAGCAATTCAGATCCCATAACACATAAAAAATATAATACGTCATGATCAAGTGGGGTTTATCCTAGGAATTCAGGGTTGCTTTAACATTTGAAAGTGAATGTAATTTATCATGTTAACAGCTGTGGAAGATATCAAAGAGTTTATACTGTATGGTTCTATTTATATGAAGTTTTAGAAAATGGAGACTGATCTATTGTGACTGAAAATGATTAGTGCTTTCCTGGGGACAGAGAGTAGGAGGAGAGGTAGGTTGGGGACAGTAGTGATTCCAAAGGGGTAGGAGGAAACTTTTCATGATGATGGGTATGTTCACTATCTTGATTATAATTGATAATTATATTGATAGTTCACAGATGTATACTTATGTCAAAAGTCATCACACTGTATAGTTTCAATATGTTCAATTTATTGTATGTCAATTATATCACAATATTTAATTTTTTTCAGTGAGTTATTTTCAGTTTTACTGCAGATGTAGTGATTTTGTGTGTGTGTGTGTGTGTGTGTGAGGAAGATTGGCCCTGAGCTAACATCTGTGCTCATCTTCCTCTATTTTGTATATAAGATACCACCACAGCATGGCTTGATGAGCAGTGCTAGGTCTGTGCCCAGGATCCAAATCCACGAACCCTGGGCTGCCAAAGTAGAGTGTGTGAACTTAACCATTATGCCATCGAGTCAGCCCCCAGATGTAGTGATTTTTTTATATAAGTCACAGTATATAAAGTCTTAAGTTATTCAACCACAAATATTCCTACCATGAAACTTTTCAGAAACCTGTCTCATGTCAGGATAGTCTGTGGTATTCCAGTGGTATATGTAAGTTTTAAAAATTGTATATGCCTGATAAGTCTAATAATAATACTTCCTGGCAACTAATTAGTCCTCTGAGGATACATTATAAATTGTAGAAGAAAGTAACTGACATTTTTTGTTTACAGTTAAGGACAAAAAATTCCTTGAAAATTACAACCAATCTCTTGAAAAGTGGTCTCTCTCCCAAGCTGTCACTGGTCTGATCGACACAGGAAGGCTATCTGAAGCCGAAGCCCTCTGTACAAAGGTACTGTTAGGAGCTGAGCATTGAGATTCAGGGATTCTTATCCTACTTGGATAATAACTTCAAAAATAGAGTGCATGTTGTTTAAAGAGCATATGGCAGTGGTGGTGGTGGTGGTGGTGATGATAATACCCAGCGTTTCTTGTATACTTACTATAAGCCAGTCAGTACATTTAGCAGTTTGTATTTGAACGTCACAACAATTGTATCACACAGATATTTATTATTACTCCCATTTTACAAATGAGAAAACTACGGCTTAGAGAAGATTAGTAATTTGGATAAGAGCTCAGAGCCAGGAATTGGTAGAGTTGCCACTTGAGCTTATGTTTGTCTGACTCTAGGACTTAAGGACTTAGTAGGCCTCTTTTTTGGATACCATTATGGAGGCGGTATTTTCCTTTGATTTCTGGTTACTCCCTTCAGAATGCTATGTTTTCCAGCATCCTTGCATTTTTCCAAAGTTCTGAACCCAACAGAATGATTGTGGAGTTTGTTAAGTGGGTGACTGGAACTACTCAGTAGTCAGTTTTTACATACCTGAATTGTAGGCTCTGTGAGTAAATTCTTAGCGCCTTGCCTAGCACATAGTAAGGGCTCAATAAATAGTTATTGAATGAATGAATCAGTTTCATAAACCTACTCAGAAATAGTTAAATGGATAAAAGTAATTTTAAACATCACTTTTCCTGAAAAGATCTTTCTTCATAAATGCTTACCAGGGAGATTGTGCTGTGTTTCTAGAAATGTTTTTTGAAAGATCAATATAAATTTTACAGAGACAAAAGAATGAATCTTTGAAGATCCCTTTGGTCCTTGAATTTTCTAAAAAGTAGAGTAGTAAATTTTCTTTTTTAAGAAATTCCATTTAAGTTCAAGACAGGTTAAGATTATACAGTGTGAGTGTTTAGCAAAGAGAAATTGACAGTTGCTGTGTTCTCTCTGACAGAATAAGGGATACTTTTAGGGAGCTTTCCTTGTCATTTTATTGTTCCAATTCGTAGAAGAAAGCAATCACATACATTTTAGAAATAATACATTTAAGACTATGACCTAATTGATAAAAAATAGAGAAGTATGTTATTGAGGGACAAGCAATAAAGAAATATTTAAAACAATAGTGGAAGGACTTGTTTAGAGAACTTCCCTTAACTTCTTCCATATATGTATATATATATAGAGAGAGAGAGAGAGAAGGAGCTACATATACATTTATGTATTTTTTATGTGTTTTAGGGTATAAATAGTAGCTTAAAGAAATGGGTAAACGGGTCTTTCTCTTACTCCCAAAGTGTAAGGTGTCTGTGCCTGGAGGGAGGGCATGCAATGAGTATCTTTGGTAAGAGTCTGAGAAAGGAAACATGTATAGCTCTTTCCTTCTTAGATAGTATAGCTTCTTCCAGTACGGAGTGGTGTTAGCCTTCACTGTTAATTTTATATTTTCTTAGTTCAGCTACTTACTGAAATCAGAACCTAAATTTTTCAGTGTGTCACCTGAGAATAAACCAAGTCAAAGGGGCATACTAAATCTAAAATAAATGACATGAACAATAATAATAGTGTTAGCAATTTTAAAGTTTGTTTGAATGTAGAGTTTGATATTCCAAGATGTTCAGTGTTTTATATATTTTACTTTTGCAGTTGCTTATCTTTTAGTAAGAAAAGGTTAAATTCAGATTTTTTTTCCAACATGGAGAATAGCTTAATTGACTTTTACATTTAACGTTTAAGAACCTATTTGATGTATTTCTATTTGGGGTTTAATTTTTAGAAGTTAAAAAGTAACCCTGATCAGCCAGCTGTTATCTTGCTGTTGAGACAAGTTCAGTGTAAACGGCTCCTGCAGTCACGAAAGCCTCTCCCGGACGCTGTTCTTGAAGAAGTGCAGAAAACAGTCATGTCCAACTCGCCCTCCGTTCCAGCGTGGCAGGTAAGTTCTCTCCTTACGCGAGTCCTGAGTTAAAATACTCCAATATTAGATGAGGTCAGGGGTATGCCCCGTTTATATTTCTCTTGCCTTTAAACTCAGCATATATGTCTCATTTTCAAGCTTTAAAGTGTACTGTGATTAGAGGAACTAAGGAAATTGAACGCTAATCTAGGATCTGCTGCTGTACTGCCTCAGAGCTTTACTGTTGATTATAATTTCCTCAATTTAAAACACTGTTGAAAATACTGTCTTTTACCTGGGGTTGATATAAGAGAGCTAAAGAAGTGTTACAAACGTTTTATAATACGGTTCCCATAATGGTGTTTAACGCTACCTTTAGAGGGGATGTATGTAGCTTTTCTTTAGCTACTGTACGGGTGCCCCATATCCAAGATTTTAATGGGTACTTAGTGCTTTTAGAAGGTTATTTTCGGGGTTGATGTCTGAATCAAGACTCCGCCCTCTTAGCTCCCTCTGGTCATCCACAATGGCAAATACATAATGATCTTTATGTACTTTATTCTTATTGATATTAAAATACAAAAAGCACACAACTACTTTATTCAATTTGTTATAGTTCCCTCTGTGCTCCAGAGAGAGTATCACAGGGGCTTTTGGGTATAGATTTTACAGAAGCTTATTTTACTACAATTTGTTCCTTATTTTGATCTTGCATTTTATCAACTTTTTGATGTCCCTGCTTGAAAAGATTATCATTATAATGGCATAAATTGGATTATGCAAGCTAAGCCTCCTTTTTACTGTAATCCTTAAAGAAAGATAGTGCTTCTTTTTCTCTCTTAGAGTAAGTTTGGCACGTGAGAGTTAAGGTACTTTAATTCTAAGGTCAACTGGATATTGATGATCTCATATTCTATATCAAGGGGAAAAAATACCTTGTCAAACTAAAAGGGAAAAATTAAAGGATAAATTATGTAGTAGGTAAAGTCTCAAGAGGTAACGTGTGTGTTTTACACAGAGTATAAACATCTTAAAAATACCACTCATTATGTTCTTACATAAGTGTGTACCTTTTTAACAACTACCTCTGTCAAGATACAAACATTTCCTCTCCCTCCCCCCGCCACCCCAACACACACAAAAGTCCTGCTGGGATCTTGATTGGAAATGCATGCATCTGTAGTTTAATTTGGGGAGAATTGACAAAGTAATACTACTGTTTCTCTATTCACAAATGTGGTATATTCCTCAAATTATTTAAATTCTAAATTTCAGCAGTTTTACAATTTTCAACATAGAGGTCTCTGAACATTTTTGTGTTAAATTTATTTCTAGTTAGTTGATATTTTCTGTTCTATTGCAAGTGGCATTTTTTTCTGTATGTTAGCTCCAAACATTTAGAAATGTAGTTGATTTTTATAAATTGACTCTCCAGCAACCTTGCTAAATTCACTTATTCTTTTGAAATGGTTTTGGATTTTCTACATACACAATTATGTCATTTGTGAATAATAAACTTTTACTTTGGCTTTTCAATATTTTTATGTTAATTTTTTTCTTGCTGTATTGCACTGTTTAGAACCTTGAATATAATGTTAAATAGAAGTGGTGATAAGTGAACATTCTTGTCTTATTCTCTACCCCAGGTACAAAACATTTACCGTTTCATAATTAAAAATGATGTTTGCTGTAGGTTTTTGTAGATATATTTATCTGATTAAGAAAGTTCTCTATTCAGTTTGTCAAGAGAGGTTTGTTTGTTTTGTATCTTGAATGGCTGTTGAGTTTTACCAGATTTTGTTGAGCAGGCATCTATTAGAATGGTTCTTTTTCTTTATTCTGTTAATGTGGTGGATTGCATTGATTTTCAAATGTTAAACCAACCTTGCATTCTTAGAAGTCATGATGTATTTTTTTAACATATTACTGGAGTCAATTTGTTAATATCTTTGTTTAGAATTTTTGTGCCTATATTCATAAGAGAGATTGGCCTGTAATGTTTCCTTCTCATAAAGTCCTTTTTAGGTTTTGTTGTCCATGTTGTAATTCCCTTTTTCTTTATTTTCTGAAAGAGTTTGTCTAAGAGTGACATTTATTTCTTTAATGTTTGGAAGAATTTACCATTGAAGCCGTTCAGGCCAAGAATTTTCTTTATTGCAAAGTTTTTTAAAAAAATTACAGATTAAATAGGCTTATTAAGATTTCCTGTTAGCATTAGTAAGTTGAAGGGAATTTGTCCAGCACATCTCAATTTCAAATTTCACGATAGCTTCTTTTTAATGTTTATAAAATCTGTAATGATTTTACCTTTTTCATTCTTTTATTGGTAATTTTTATTTTCTAGTTTTTTTCTTGATAAACAGCAATTTTATTAACTTCCCAAAGAACCAACTTTTTTTTTTTCCCTGAGGAAGATTCTCCCTGAGTTAACACCTGTTGCTGATCTTCCTCTTTTTGCTTGAGGAGGATTTGCCCTGAGCTAACATCTGGTGCCGGTCTTTCTCTATTTTGTATGTGAGTTTCCACCACAGCATGGCCACTGCTGAGCCATGTAGGTCCGTGCCTGGGAACCGAACCCAGGCCTCCAAAGTGGAGTGCACTAAACTTAACCACTAGGCCATGGGGCCAGCCCCCCAATTTTTTGTTTTGATTTTCTTTTTATATGTTCTTATGTGTTATTGATTTCTTCTCCGTGTTCTTTTCTTTTCTTTCTTTGGGTTTATTTTTTTCCCCTAGCTTCTTGAGGTAGAAACTTATATCATAGATTTTCCATCTTTCTTGAATATATGCACCCTACAAGACTTTATATAGTGCTTCCATGTCATTCATTTGAAAATCTTTTATGATTTTTGTTGGGAATTCTTTGTAATGTTTTTTCTGAAACAGGTTGCAAAATTTCCAATATTGCGGGGGAGGATTTTTTAGTTATCTTTCTGTTACTGATTTCTAGTTTAATTCCACTTAGTCAGAATAGACTTTGTGTCTCAGTTCTTTGAAATGTGTTCAGACTTCATGACCCAGCATATGGTTAGATTTGGTAAATGTTGCACGTGTGTTGGCAAAGAATGTGTGTTCTGCAGTTATTGAGTATAGTCTTCTAAATATGTCATTTAAGTCAAGCTTGTTTAAAACTTCTGTATCCTTAATGATTTTTTTGTCTCTTTCTTTTATCATTGCCAAGATAGGTGTGTTAAAATTTCCAACTTTGATGCTGGGCTTGTCTATTTCTCCTTTAATTTGTGTCAACTTTTGCTTCATAAATTCTGTGTTATGAGGTGCATACAAATGTAGGGGTATTGTTGAATTGACTCTTTGATCATGATGAAACAGCCCCCTTTATCTCTTACTATTTCTTGTCTTAAAATCTTGTTTGTTGGATGTTAATACAGCTATACAAACTTTCTTTTGGTTAGTATTTACATGATACATCTGTTTTCACATTGCATTTTGATTTTGTTTCTCATTTGCCACTTGGGGAGACCTTAAGACTTCAGACTAGGTTTGGTTAGGAAGCTGTTGCTAATAGAATGGGCAAGATGGCTAGCCTTTCTTGACCTGTGATTTTTGTGGGGTTTTTTGGCACAAAGGTACCAATAATTAAGTAAAAAATTTGGCTTCATCAAAGTTTATTGAATTTGTTGGCAGTAGAGTGCTAGACTGTATACTAAATTAAAATCCTCTGGGTTCTTCTCTCTTTCTGTTCTTCAGTGGCTGGCACATATATATCAGTCCCAAGGGATGATGGGTGCTGCGGAGATGTGTTATAGGAAGAGTCTACAAGTAGCATCCCAACAGGGCAGTTGGAGTGGGAAGCTCTCAAGTCTGTTGAGACTAGCCCTGCTTGCGTTAGAAGTCTGCATGGTAAGATCATGTTATAGTTATAATCATGAAAAACTGATTCTTTTATTTTTCTTTAAGATGAAAACTTTTTACATAGTGATATTCTATTGAGTTCCTATTATTTCATTGCCTTCTAGTGTAGCCTCTTCATAGACTTTATATTTAGGCTTTTGATGGATATAAGAGTGATGTAAACCCTAGACTCCAGTGGAACATTGTCAATATTTGGGGAAAAAAAGATTGCAATTTTAAAAGTTGAATTATGGCAGAATATACATTTTTGTTTCTTCATGATTTAAGTTAGAATTAACCCAGCTACTCATCTGTGACAAAGCTGTCAGTAATTAACATTTCAGTCATTTCTCAGTTCAATTTGACATTATGCAAGAGGAATTTCTGGTAATTTTTGACTTGACATAAGTTTTCTGATATGAACTTAGGTATCAGAATATAGAAGTCATATGTGCTAGTGTGGAAAATTCTTCAAGATAAAGTCTTGGGAGACAAACTGTGGAACAGTGTTATGATATCCTATTAGAGTGTATGTATCTGTGATATATATTTTTAAGAACATATATTTCAAAATACATCCTGTGTGTGCAGGTATGTGTGCTTATTGGTACCTAGAAAGATATAAAAGAAGCTTTGGAGAATAGCACTGATTACATAACTGGTCCCTTGCAGTTGGGTGACTCTGATAAAGCCAGGGAAATCTGGATCAGTAAAAGAGTTTTAAATAATTCTCAAGCCCAGAGCAATAGACATCTGCTTACAATGGCACCAAATACAAACTTTTGGTATTTCAGTAGAGGCCTGAAACTACATTTAGCAAGAAAAGGTGGGAGTGTTGGGAGGAGGAACAACCTATCTGCTGTTCCCTGTAACTATACCCTAGGTGGGAGATGGGAGTGGGGTGCAAATAGTACCTTTGAGTGAAGACTGAAGCATTAAAACGAAGAGGACAGGGCCTGGCCCCGGGGCCAAGTGGTTAAGTTCGCACCCTCCGCTTCGACGGCCCAGGGTTTCACCGGTTCCGATCCTGGGCGCGGACATGGCACCACTCATCAGGCCATGTTGAGGTGGTGTCCCACATGCCACAACTAGAAGGACCCACAGCTAAAAGTATACAACTATCTACTGGTGGGGATTTGGGGAGAAAAAAAAAAAAGAGAGAGATTGGCAAATTGTTAGCTCAGGTGCCAATCTTTAAAAAAAAAAAAAAAAAGACATTCTAATTAAGACTGTGAATAAATGTAAGAAAAATGGATGTAAGAGTTGTGGAGCCCACTATAATTTATATCCAGGAACAGGGGAAAAGTCTCCTTTATATAATACAATTTAAAGACATAATGGGAGACAAAAATAAGTACATTCTAATCACCTTGTTTAATATACCAGTTACATATAGAAACTTTTTCCTTGTATAATAATCTTTGGAGTAGCTTTACAGAACACATTATATGAATTCTTGGAATTTAGAGAGTGCATTATAAAAGCAACCAGTGAGAGTTTTGTGTTATTGGTTTTAAAAAATATATTAGGAATAATTTTGTTAGTATGGGCTTTGCCTAATTTTCTTTGCCAGATGCTCCCCTCTTTATAGGAGATGCCTCACAACCTCCATTCTCTGTGTTAAAATTTATTATCTTTATAGCTTCTTCTTCCTTGATTACACAAATTACTGTTGCCTGTGATCCACTCAGAGTTTATTGCTCTAATATATTTTTTTATAATTCAGTGTTTGAAATGAACTATATATTGACTTATTATATTGGTTTTATTAAAATGTGTATTCTAGGTACCTGTAATTACGAAATCTTGGTTACAATTTGAGGTCTTTAATGGAAGATTTTAAGTGCATTTTTTTCTTCCTACATAATTCAGTAGAGTGTTCACCATTTTATTTTCAGTTACTGTTTCTTAGGAAATACTTGTCTATGTTATTTCCCAGTCAATGCATATTATAAGAAACTAAAGTTTGCAACCTAAGTAATGTATAGATACTTTAACATTTTCCCCATAAAGTGAAATTCTTAAAAAAGTTTTTGGTATTGATGAATTTGATTCAATTTCTTCATATCTGATCTGCTTTGCACCTTTTTTCTATATTGGCATTTGATTAAAATATTTCATTTCAGCCTTTCCTCTCTCCTTAGATGATTTTGGAAATGTGGAATTTTATATTTATCACTACTAGTTAAGGAATCATGTTACATTGAGTTTGTATATTTGGTAACCAGAAGCTTAGTAAGTGATAGATTTTATTCATCTATATAATAGAATAGTGCATTTTCTTTTAACAAATATTTTAGTGTTTTTTAAATGATATCTTCTCTTTGAAACCTTCATTTATCCCAGTCTGCCTTATTTTCTAGCTCCTTAAGGGCAGGAATCAAATCTGAATCATTCTGTAGAATTATGCTCCCTGTAGCATTTACATGGCGACTTGGACAAGTAGGCACTCTTGAATTGCATTCTTTAAAAGTAAACTTGTCAAAAGCTTTGATTTAATATTTGTCTCATTTTTATAGGCTAATATTTCCAATAATCACTGGCCATCCTTGGTTCAAGAAGCCACAACGGAGGCCTTGAAACTTTGCTTTTGTCCACTAGCTGTCTTTTTACAAGCTTTGTTACAATTCAACCGCAAAATGGGGGCAAGGTATGAAGAATCTTTGTTTATTTTTGTTCTTGGAAATGTTTCTTCACTTTCAGTCCTTTTAGGACACGAAGATTTAGAATTAGTTTAACAAACTTTGGCATTATTCATATATTTGTATCTACTTTGGAAAGGCTGGTTCTAGTAAGCCAATAAGGAAGAAAATAAACTCTTAGATTTGTTCAAAAAAAAGTAACTTAGGGGGCTCGCCCCACAGCCTAGTTTGGCATACTCCACTTTGGCGGCCTGGATTTGGTTTCTGGGCATGGACCTACACCACTCATTGGCGGCAATGCTATGGTGGCGACCCACATAGAAAATAGAAGATTGGCACAGATGTTAGCTCAGGGCAAATCTTCCTCAAGCAAAAAAAAAAGGAGGAAGATTGGCCACAGATGTTAGCTCAGGGCAAATCTTCCTCAACAACAACAACAAAAAATAACTTGGCACACAGATATAGAATATGAAAGATTTGATGTGGCAGCATTCCAAGTGAAGAAGGCCTTGGAGTTTTTGCTCTTAACTGTCTTAGGATAAGCCAACAGTGTCATGTGGATTCTAGAAACAAATAAAACCAAAGGATCCAAGTTCAAGGCTACATTGACATAAGTTCTGCAGGGCAGTAAACTATGAAAAGAGTAATGAATATTGACAATGCAGAGACATATTATACATAATCTGGTTTTTATATCTAGAAAATCCAAAAGCTTCTCAGGTTAAAATATAAAAATTCTAGCAATCTTTTTATTGGAGGGTGGGGATAGGGTCAGAAATAAATTTGAAGAAAATATTGGGTCATATGGATGATAAAACAGGCAAGAATGTTTTAAAATTCTGAGAATAATACCCACTCTAACACAAAGCAACTGTAAGTAAAACAGTGGTTTTGGAGCATACATTATTAAAACAGAATAGGTATTGTGTAGTCATAGAGCTTAATACATATAAATATGTGGCAAAGGTCACACATCAACATCACAAAATAGGGCTGAAGGAAAAATTAAGAGCTATGGCTAATCAGCAATTTCAGTACCATTTATTAATATTTATTTAATAAACTTTTGGCCGTTTTTTTGAGACTGATTTCACCGAGAAATGTTTTAGGTATAATTTAAACTTCCTAATAAAGTCTTTCTGCTGACACTCAGTGTGGGTGTCTTAAGGGGCCTTAACCCTCTTTCCTCATAATCTCTTTTAGCACCTCCCATAACTTATATTACCACCGAAGATCAGCCTTACAAATAAACATACAGTCTAAGAAAAGTGTGCTTACTATGTGATTCCTATGTAAAAGCATCTTCAAGACAGGTTCTTTAGCTCCTACTTCAAACCAGTTGCTACTTATAAGATCCTCCTATTCAGCATTTCTGAGTTACCACTATTTACATTGTTTCTACCAGTCCAGAAGTCTTTGGAGTCATAGGTGTTAGTAAATTAGGAAAGAAAAATTAGAACACAACAGTAAATCAGCCTGTTATTACATTGGTTCACATATTGTACATGTCTTTGAGAACATACATATGCTAAAATCCTGACGATATATACTTAGCCTCTAGTGTAGATGTTAAATATTTCTTCTTGTTCAACTCTATGTTATCTTTGTATTATTTATTTATTTGCCTATTTTCAAAAAGGATTAAAGGAGCACTTGGAAGTGCTCTTAAAATAGGGACCTTTTCCTCGTCCTATTTGGATAAGCCTTAGTTTACTTATCTGCAAAGCGAGAATAGTAACAGCAACCTACCTTACATGGTTGTGAATATTAAATGTGACCGTATATATAAAACACTTAGCATAGTACCTAGCACATAATAAATACTTAATAAATGTTAACCATTATTATTACCTTTGTTGTTATATGAATAAAAAATTCATGAAGTAATCAGTACCACATCTGCAAAAGAATGAGAAAGATGATGTGTGTGTGAGACTAGTTTATGAAATATCTTATATTAATTTTATGCTTTGGACTAAATGTAAATGTCTTTTTCGCAGAGAGACACGGCGACTTTTGGAGAGAGTGGTGTATCAGCCTGGGTATCCCAAATCTATTGTATCAACTGCTCGTTGGTACCTACTGAGACATTTACATGCCAAAAATGACTACGAGCTCATTGATGTAAGGCATTGATTTTATTCACAATAGTTCACGTTGGATCTTTGTTGGAGGAAGGGTGAGGGTTGCTGTCCTGTGTTTTGTAGGATGTTTAGCAGCATCCCTAACCATTCTCACCACTAAATACCAGTAGCACTGTCCTCCTCCCTCCACTCCATGTATAACCACCAAAAATGTCTTGTAGACTTGCCAAATAATACCTGAGATGTAGTTGGTCCTGGTTGAGAACCACTGATTTAATCTGTAGGAAATACATTGTCCTAATGTGCTGTGTAGAACAAGACCAAAGGTGCTAGGTGCTGGTTGTGGTATTTCTTACTACCACTGCAGTGGAGACAAACAGGTAGACAGAATAGGTTTAGAAGTAGCAGACTTTAATAGGATGTTCATATTATTTTCAGAAGAATTATTTTACTTCTTCTTGTCTTTTCTCAAATGCATGTGATGGGATGGCTCTGGCATCTAAATATATAAACCTATATGTATATATCTAAAATTCTTTTTAAATGGTAGAGTATGTAAAACATGTATTGGGCTAAGATTCTCATAACTTAATCCAACAATTTTAAAAACATAATGAAAATTAATGAGAAGCTTTTTTAATACCTACAGCATTTGAAATACTGTTTTCCTTTCAGTGAAAAATACAGTATTAAAGAAAAGAAATACTAGCAAAAACAATGCTGGGAGAAAGGCATTATAAACAATCTATTGCAAACCCAAAGGATAGAACTTGTATGAATGTTGGGAGACAGTTCACCATGGGTCTCTTGCATTTCCAAACATCCTGTGAGCAGAGGGCCTCACTGCCCTTTGTTCCAGACTATTTTTTCAAGGATGTTTGTGTAGTGACAGCCTTGAGAGACCAAGATAAGTGTCTCCGTCCAGAGCAAAGGGTAGGCATGTTTACTGCCAATTATAAAAGGTTCAAGTCTCCTAGGCGCAGGGTTCCCCTCTTGTCACGCAACCCATTGCGTGAGTGGGAAACTATGCGTCCATCCATGTCATCCCTGTGAAACTTAGAGGGCAAGGGGAACAGATGCAAATATGCTGATGCTCATGCCCTTTGCTGTCCCATGAATAATAAAGATCTTTGCCTCTGAGCCAGGAGTGCCATGTGTTTTGGCAGTATCTGTGGATCTTTGGCAGGCTAACTTGTTAGCTTGCAAGTAGAGCAAAATCTCAGACCCTTCACAGTGTTTGAAATTGAACAACCAAAAAATGTCTTAGTAATCAAATGATCAACAGAAATTAAATGTTCTAATTTGTGGAATTGGTAAAAATCATGGGAAGGTTCTTGATAGAGCTTAGAACCTAGAGCTTTGATCCTAAGCTGCTGTTTTAAAGGAAAACAATGTTATTTGGACAGTTCCATGCATAAATTGGTCTTTTTGGGTAAGGGCTTAGAGGTGGCAGTATTGTAAACAAAACCTTTAATTTTATACAGTGCTGACAGTAGTAACAATCAAAATGTTGGTGTTCTACTAATTGAGCGTTTGAATAAATTGTGCTTATCTCTGATGTTAGCTTGCTTGAACAATTATTTCAGCAAAAATGACTGAAATATTGCACATAGTCAGTTTGTCTTAGGTAGTTTGAAATTGCCTGCTGCCCTTTGGCATACTTTGCTTCTATGAATATAAATATAGATATTGTTAATAAACAAAATACTAACGTTCCTGTATGTGATTTCCCGCAGGTGCTGGTAAACAATGCCAAAACTCATGGAGACACGAGAGCATTGGAATTGAATCAGAAATTGTCCTCAGAATAGCAATGCATTATTTTACAGTAAGCAAGCAAAGAAAAGCTATTAGAAAGAATGAAACAATAAATTAAGACTTTTCCCCAAGCAACAGATTAAAAAACTATAGTTATAATCACCCATTCTTTTTTTCAGTCTAAAGATGTTTTAAGTTCTTAAGCTAGGGATGTAATTTTCCATAAACTCTTAATATAGTTTAATCTCAAAAATATATTTGATTTTGAGAAGTCCATAATGAAAGGAAAAACCATGATTCCTTTAGTTGTTCAACAGTTGTTTGTAAACCATTATTTTCTTCATCTTGCATGGTGCACAATAGGATTTTTTTTTTAACCATTACAGTAAAGCCTTACTAGCCATTTTCTAAATAATATGCAAAAGCACATTAGCACAATGCAGAATTTTATTTGTTAAAAAACAAATTCAAAGATCTAATTCCTTCTATTAATTTTAGATTTCAGCAAACCAATTGATCATAAAATCCAAATAATCTTATAACCTGTTTTGCTAGTGGTTCCTCTCAGATTCTGTTGAAGAAGCATAATATAAATGTTGGTGAGTCTTAGACTGCTAATGGATGTGTTTATATAATTCAAAACACTCAGGTGTATGGCTACATTTAAAAAATTGATGGAGAAGTTTGGAAAATAATGCTGACAATGTTTAATCGATCATGCAGTTCCTTCAATTATGATGAAAAGACTTGAACTTTCTGAAATAAAAAAATAGTGTCTTGTTTTCTTTGTAGTATCAATATCAGATATAATTTCTACATTTAAATTCTAAAACTTGAGAGCACATTTACCTATTTTTTTTCAAACCTGTATATTTGAAAAAACTATCGCTTACTTTGGATTTATAGCTTTACATGTTTTTAGACATTTACATGTATTATTTATTGTACAAAAATGTGTGGTTGTGTAATTTATGTATGTAGTTTTTCTGAACCAGCAGCTTCACAACGTTACTTTGTGAGATGATATAAATTGATAATATTCTGTAATTAAATTTTACTCTAGGGGTTGATCTGTTGAACTAACTATTGATGAATTCCCAAATTTGCCTGAATTATCGTAATTCAGATATATACAATCAGAGTCTTTAAAGATAGGGGCCTAGGACGCTGCGTTTTAAAGGCACGCCCAAGAGAGTCTGATGTTTGTTCAGGTTTGTGAACCACTGGCTTAATCCAGTGATGATTCTTCCCTCTACTTCTTCAACAAGATCAAGCACTTGCTATTCTCTGCCCATTTCTTCCTTGTCTTCACAACTGACAAACTGATTCAGTGCTTTTAACAGCCTGGCCCACAGACCTAGGCAGAGATGTGCTGTAAAAGGCTGCCTGTGCAGCCCTGGTGTCCGTGCCCTCCTGCTTCCTTGGGAAAGCACCTCAGCCTTTACCTCCAGAAGGGGCTGGCTCCATCTGCTTAAATGCTTAGGAGTCCGTTCTTGTTCTCCATCTGCTTTCTGGGTGTCACTTGCGTCACAAGGTTGCTTTACCTAGTGTGGACTTGGTTAGCCTTTGCTCCAGGCCTGTAATCAAGGACTAACCTTTTGACTCCATCACCTAGTTCTGGGCTCCAGGGACCTCAGACCCAGGTTTTCTAGAAAGGAAGATTGGGAAACTCCTTAGTGACTACAATACTCTCTCAGGTAATTCTTTTTTCATGGATGTACACACATCCTCTGCCTTTTCTTCAAATTGCTGCCCAGTTATGTGAGCCTCAAATCATTCCTAACCATGTGGTTTCTATAGCGCTTCCTTCATGCCAGACCTTTGCTAAGTGTGTTAAACATTGTCATTTAATCCCAGTTAGTAAAGGAGAGTGGTGCTAAACGGCATGCTTAAAGCAAAGAAAATTTGAAGTGAATCACTGTTATCAGATTCTAGGAACTTTAGAAGTGGCTGAAATTTCCCTTCAGAGTTTATGCATAAATTTAATTAGAGAAATTACATTAAAAGTTATTTTATGAGTACCAGTATGTAGCATTCATATTAAGTATTTCATTATTTTTTTGAGGATTATAGTGCATTTTCTGCTAATTTTTATCTACGGTTTGGCTATTATTGATTAATTAGATGTTTCTAGGCTAGCTTGACATCTGATAATCATTTCCTGTGGGAAAAATACAGCTTATGAGTAAACTTTTGGAACACAATGTATTTGTTTGGAATCACTTGTCATATTTCTTAAAGCGTCTCTTGCATTAATTTCTGGTCAGGATAGAAAAACAGCCTTAGCTTAAAATGCTATGCTCTTTTTTCACTTTGAGTTGACAAACTTCCTTTAATTTGGGAATCTACGCAGAACAGGATTGGACAGAAATACTCAGGTTGTACATTAACAGAATCAAAAGATGTGGTTATTCAAAACAGTATGAAGCATTAGGTACGTATTTATTGATATATGAATATGAAAAGATAGATATTTGGTTGCCCCATAGAAAATTTGGTATCTGCTCTGGGGAGATATTATAGGAACACAAAAATGAAGCATATTTTATGTATGTATGTCAGTGTGGCTTGCTGATCCCTTTCAATTTTTGTGCATTAAAAAATGTGGAAATTTTATTTTGGCAGAGTTGACTCTTGTCTCTCTCTCGGTCTTCCTTTCTCCCACTTTAGTTGCCAACAGATAGAAAACTTCCTAGGTGCCCATGCTGCTTATTATACAATATAACACTCAGCTTCTGGTTATAAACTGACCTACAACTTGTAGGAGAGGTGTTTTTGTTTTGCTTTTGTTCTTTTTTGCTGCATTTTAGAATGCTGCATTTGTGTATCAGATACAAGTACAATCATCTTTCCACACACACACACACACATATATATATATATGTATTTTTAAGACTCTTTATACAGAGAAAGTAAAAAGTCATAAAATTCCCTTATCTGTATGCCTCATTTTTGGTTTAGAAAATATAATCACTTAAGATCTATTGCACCTAAAGATCACTCACGGTCTCTGCTCTCCCTGTCCTGTGTAATAGTAGGTTTTTCCTTTCTTTGGCTGATTAGAATAGGAACTTTTTGAATAGCAGTATTTAAAATTCGAATGTACCTAAACAGATACCTTACACAACTATAATTTTTTTATGAAATGCTCAATTATCTTTAGACTTCAAAATGTTTTGAAATAAGAAATTTAAGAATAATATCTCTTTAACAAACAGCTGTTATGAAACACTTGAAATATTTTTTTCTTATATTTTGAATTTAAAATTGAAAATACCTGTTTGTTTTAGTGAAGGGAAATGATGCCAGGAGAGGGATAATTAAAACTGAAGTATCCATCGAAAAACGGTTGAGTTCATATTCATCACTGGACAGTTAAAACAATTTGCTTGTCATGCTGTCTCTTGTGTTTGAATCAGTACAAAATTTCATTTGGGCTTCATGCTTCACCATATACTTTCCCTGTATATAGTGCCTACTATAAAAACATATTTAAATTATATTAATTTTTCTGGAGAGAAGATAGGTGATGAAAAAAATGCTTATCTTGCTGTTTGGTAGGCGGAATAGTGGCTCCCAAGGGTGTCCGTGCCCTAATCCCTGGCACTTGTGACTACGTGGCAGAAGGGACTATGCAGGTGTGACTGAGGGTATGCACCTTGAGGGGGGACATTATCCTGGGTTATCTGGGTGGACCGAATTTAATCACAAGAGTCCTTAGAAGTGGAGAGCCTTTCAGAGAGACAGAAATGACAATGGCAGAAGATCAGAGAGATTCATTATTGCTGGCTTTGAAGATGGATGTAGTAAGGGCAGCCTCCGAAATGGAAAAAGCAAGGAAACATTCTCCTACGGAGTTCCCAGAAAGGGATGCAGCCCTACCGACACTTTGATTGTAGCCTGGTGAGACTCGTGTTGGACTTCTGACTTACAAAACTGTAAAGTACTAAATTTATGTTGTTTTTAAGCTAATAAGTTTGTGGCAATTTGTTATGGCTGCAGTGAAAAATCAGTACCTTGCTCACTGTGTGTACTGAAATAAATACACATACCTTTGAATTGAATGTCAGCAGATCACTGAAATTGGAGATCATCTAAATTGTTGCCATAAAAGGAGTCATCAGATAAAGACGATGAGTTATCAAAAATGGTTATGGTGAAAATATAAATGTCAAAAGTACTTGAGTCTTAAGAATATGTAACTGTTCATTTCTGTAATAGTATCTGAGCTGTTCTCACTCAACAGGCTACTTACAGCACAGTATTACCAACATAATTGATTATGTTCTTCATTCTTATTGTCTTTAAAAGAAACTGCATTAAATTATACCCACAAAACCTAAGTGGTGTGTTTCAATATAGAATGGGTACGTGACTAGATAAACCTGATCTCTTGGCTGTTAGTTTTTAATGTGAATTTGTAAAATCAGGGCCTTCAGCTAGATTTCTAATGGCAGCATTCTATTGTTCTGACGTCACCAAAGTTTTCCGAGTCTGAAGTGAGCTTTAGCAAAATACTAAAATAAACCGCTTGTTGCAGCACATGTGAAGTAGCAACTCTGGTTTCCACTAACAAGGCCCCCCTGTGCAAACCTTCTTAGGGTGGAACCCCTTTCCAGAGAGATCTCTGCTGTAGAAGGGTTAACGGTAATCCGTTCTAGTTACTACATCCTGAGAAGGAAAGTAGACCTACACTTCAAGAACGTTTCAATAGAAGCCAGTGTCTGTGAACGGATGACTGTAATTACATGTGCCTGCTCTTTGCCAAACTGGTTATACTTCATTCAGAAAGGCCACTCACATTAAATAAAATATGCACGTTGTTTGATTATTTTACTCTCAGGTGGCTCAAAAAAACTTGAGTTTCTAAGACCCTGCCTTTTTAATGCCATTTCCTCCCCTTTGATCATACAAAATACGGCCATTGCTTAATCTCTGTGGAGAGGAGGTGCTGCATAGTTTAGTATCAGGCAATCAGGAGTTTTTTTGGAAAACCACTATATTGTTTAAAAGTTCTAATTTTAATTGTTCTGTTCAGTTTAATAGATCAAGAAAGGGAAAAGAGTGTACAAATAGTCTATATGAAGACTTTTTGCTGGCTTCAGAAGTTTGGAAATTAGCCTGGAAAGAAGTCAGGTGGTTTGGAGAAAAGACAACTGCAGGTTCGATCTTTGCAGACTGAATTATGTGTTTTCTTTCCTGTGTGCATGCCTGGCAGCATTACTTTCTCTTATATTTGAGACACAAGTGTCTCTAGGCACAAGAGAAAAGCCAGATGGAACAGAAGATTCTTTTTGTGGAAAGGAGATTAGAGAGAAAAAGCACTGCTGAGAAGGCAAATTTGTATTGTCATAAGCAGCTTCACTAAGGGGAAATAAATATATTTCGGAATTGCCTGAAGCTAGCCCAGTGGTGCCTCAGAACAAGTGCTATGTATATGGTGGGATGGCTTTTCGGACTAAGAACTAGGTTCAGAATTGTTTGTTTGTTTATTAACTCACTAGACCTAGATTTACAGTGGGCCGTAGTGAATACTTGTGAACGTTGGGAAATACATAGGCAGCAATGAGCTTTTGTTCTCTTCAAGTGCTTCTAAGAAAGCCCAAGCAAAATCTAGCATTGCAGAGGATCTTAGTACTGTACCATTTACTTCAGCAGAAGAGCTTTTTGTGCTTACAAGGTAGTGGTCATTACCCAGCAGGGCCTCAGCAACCAAGGACTTACAGGCAGGGGTAGGTTGAACGCTACTATGTGCCAAGCTCTATCTGCTATTACTGCATGTAATTCTCACATTATTTTTTACAGTAGATATTATCCTTATTTTACAGGAAAAAAACAGCTCAAAGAGATTCACTCTTCTAAAATCGTCTGTATTCTTGGGCAAAGAAAATCTGGCCCCAAGATCATTTCCAATACTGTTGTCAAATTTTGTTAATAATTGCCATTACCTCAAAGAAATGTAAATGAGTTGAGGGTGTGTCTGTGTGACTGACTCAGTTATCCTACCAAGGTGGGTTCTGATGCTGCCATCTACCTGGTGCCATCATCTGAATTCTAGGAAGAACCTTAGGAGGAAGGGAGCTTCCTCCAAAGGACTAACTTTGCAAATTTCTTATTTTTTGCCAGCTTTATTTGCAAATTTAAACCTATGCAATGATACAGAATACTCCACCTTGTTAGATTTTGAACTTGATAGAAACTGAGGCCAACAGTGAGCTAATTGTTTCACTTAATCCATGATAACGTCACAAGTCCCAGCCCATGCTTTTCTCTTTGCCTTTTCTAACCTCTCTTCTGTGGACTTTCTTTTGACCCTGCCATGTCTTAGGTACCTAGCACTTTCTTGGTTTTGAAAGACATGCTCTCCTTAGTTATCAACTAATCCCTGCAGAGAAGGTACTCGAGGGTGTGTGTTTGTTCCTTTCGAAGGATTTTATGTTGCTGTTGTGAATACTTGAAAGGCTTTGAGTGCTAAGCAATGGAATTTAGGCGTGGTGACTAGATAGATTCCTTGGTTTAGGAATTGTTTAGGGTTGTAGGAGTGGGTTTATCCAGCACCATTCCCATGCCTCCATGTAGGTCCCACTCAGTTGAAGTCCATCCTTGGATGTTTCCCTTGTGAATGCAGTGCATTAGGTTTTTGGAGAAGCATCTGGTAGTTGGGTACTAATGACTTTTACCTGGCAGTGATAGCAGTTGGGTTTGCTTTTCTGGCCAGGACTTAGAGAGGAAATATGCCGTATTGGACATTGGCATCAGCACCTTGCCCACCTCCAGTCAACGTCCATAATGTATTTTAGCTGTTGGCCTCCCTCCCCAGAGACAATAGGAAGAGGTGCTTTTAAAGTAGAGGAACACCTCTTCATTATAATTTTGGTCCAGGAGAAATCTATATTTTGTACTTCTTTCTGCTTTAGTACATTGCTAGAATTATTACAAGCCAATATAGGTCGTACAAGGACCTTTTTGAACTCAAGTATTTTTAGTTACTGATCTAAATCAGAGTTGGACAAAAGGTTTCCATGGAATTTGTCTTTTCCATAAAGATAAAAATCTCTGTTTATTATTAATCAGTACCATTTATTAAGTACAATACCTACGATGTATCAGGCACTGCATTAGATAGTCTACATATATTTAGAGAAACAATATAGCAGAATATTTAAGAGCAAACTCTCTGGACTGATGAGTTCAAATCCTGACTGCCTCATACTAGGAATGTAACCTTACACAAATTACCTAATCCCTCCGTGCCTCAGTAATAGGCATCTGTTTGGAGGATTAAATGAGTTAATCTAGGTGAAGTGCTTAGAGCAGTCTCTGATACCTGGTAATAGCTCAATAAATGTTTTTCTAATTCTTCCAGTAACCTCCAAGGTAAATATTGTTATCCCCATTTTAAGATAAGGAAACTAAGACTCCAAAATTAAAGACTGTCTCTGAAGTCACACAGATAGTGACTGGTGGCACTGGTTTTAAACTCAGGGCTGTCAGATCTCAAGCCCCCTCAACACTTCTCAGCATAGAAGTTTGGGTTATTTTTCTGTTTTCTCAGCTTATGTCTTTGGGGACTGCAAAAGAGGCCCTGGTTTATGACATACTGCTGAGCACATCAATCATTTTTTACTCAACATTTATTACATGTGTAAATATCTTCTGCAAATGAAGTAGCAGAACTCTACCAAGGAACAGGGGTTTATGGACATTTAGTCTATGGAATTAGAAAATTTTGTGACTGTATATTAAAGGGAAGATCTGAAATAACAAAGCTTTACCACAAATGTGTGTGACTCCTGATCTCCCAGAGAGGGAAGTGCCAGGAAGTATTAGGGGCCTAATACTTTTCCTGGCAACAATCCTGCTTCTCTCTGGGAGGGTTCACCACCCTCTCTGTGTCTGAGGAGACACAGCACGTTTATTTTATGGCATGGCAGGGCAGTCAGGAGAGCATTTATAACTGTTCTCTACCAAGTTGCACCATACACCCAACTTTCGAGTTTACGTTCTAGAACAGGGTCCTCCTGGTAGGCAGAGATCTAATCTCAGTCTTAAAGTACTACCGGTAGAACTCCAAGTTGATTGTTGACACTATCTGCCAGCAGGCACTCCCAGGGAAGACAAACCCTCAAACAATGATCTTCCCTCTCCTACCGCACTGCTGTCTTCATATACTCACCCAGGGACTTGAAGGTTCCTCTTCTGCCTGTTCCTTCAGTGTTACGTGTCCTCGGAGTTCCTGCCTGATCTCTGTTTCTCACTGTAGTTCACGTCCCCTACTCCCACCCCTCCCAACCCCAGGCAATCTCCTCCTTCCTCACCCATAACTCTAATAACCCTTTCTATGTTAAATCCTCAGTTCAGATCTTTCTCTCATGCCTCAGGTCCTTATCGCTCACCAACCACTGGACATCTCCACTTGGACATCCCATAGATACCTCCAAATCAATCAGTTTAAAACTGAGCTCATTATCCTTTCTCTCCTGAATCATCTCCTTTCCCACCCAAATTTGCTTCTCCCACTGTGTTTGTACTCTGTTCTTCATACTACAGCCAGAGGGATCTCTCTAAAATGAAAATCTGATAATGTTTCTCCTATTTAAAATCCTTCAGGGGCCAGCCCCGTGGCTGAGTGGTTAAGTTTGCACGCTCCACTTTGGCAGCCAGGGGTTCGCAAGTTCGGATCCTGGGTGCAGACCTAGCACTGCTCATCAAGCCATGCTGTGGTGGTGTCCCACATAGCAGAACTAGAAGGACCTACAACTAGAATGTACAACTATGTACTGGGGGGCTTTGGGGAGAAGAAGAAAAAAAGAAAGAAAAAAAGAAAGAAAAAAAGGTTGGCAACAGATGTTAGCTCAGGGTCAATCTTTAAAAAAATAGATAAATAAAATCCTTCAAAGGCTACTCTGGGCCCTAAAGATAAAGTCCATGCTCCTCAAGAGGAGTAACAAGGCCCTTTGTGATCAGATACCCACTCCCTCCAACTTCGTATTCTCTTTCCTGCTCACCTCCCTCAAGCCCCCTCCCTCACCTCCACCACACACACTTTAGGTTCTAACCCATTGAACTTCTTACATGTGTTCCTGGCACGGGTCCCATTCTCTTGGCCTCCAGGCCTTTGCTTAGGCTGTGCCATCTGCCTGAGCCCCCACCTCTGCCAATCAAGCCCCTTTCCCTTGGTTAATATTTACTTATACTTTAGAGGTCTCAATCTAGATATCCCTTCTTCTGGAAGATCCCTCTGCCTGATTCCCCATGTTTATGCTAAATGCCTCTCCCAGGTGCTCCCATCACACTCTTCACTTGCCCAGGTATTTGCAAGTTTAATTGTTGGTCTTTTCTACTAGACTGTAAGTTCCCTAAGGGGAGGGCCCATATTTAGTTTGCTTAATGTTGTATCCTCAGTGCCTAGCAAATGAATGAATGGAGGCTGCAAATATATAAAAAGTAATATCTCACAAAAGTGTGGAGACCCATTTCATCAGGTAAAAACACCAATATGTATGTGTGTGTATATATAGTGTAGAGCAAGTTTTTCCTTCTTGGTGTTTTGGATGCTACTTGCTGCTATTATGAATGACACTAATAGAAGTGGACAGGTGTTTGGTAAGTTTCTGTAGAAGAGGGGGAAGCTGCTGGTGTGCAGAGCATTCTGGGAATGCTATTTCTGGGACCTTGGGCCTATTGCTCTCCTGGCTATCAGGTGGTGAGCGTGTCTACCTCACAATGGGGCTGAGAAGGCAGTTACCTGTGACACATAAGGTGAGGGATGTGTCTTTCATCTTCAGTGGGGAAGTAGGGTACTTTGAACATTCCCATTTAGTCCTCAGTGTAAATAATTGTATATATTTTTTTCTCCCTAACAGCAGGTTTTTGATAAGAGGGAGGAAATGGCAGGAAACATGGTGTCAGCAGGGTCCTTGGATTTCCAAGCCTGTTTAGATGGGGTTTGTCCCTAAAGTGGAGTCTGAGATATTTTAACATCTGCCTCAAGTTTGCCGGTGCATCTGGACTGCAGATTCTGTGATGCTCAAGCATTCTCCTGTATTGGTGGGGAGAGAAGTTTGACATTTCCCAAAGGATTAAGTGTTGGTTTTGGTAAAGAATAAAGTGCCATGTATGTTGAGCTGCTCTATGAGGATTGTTCATCTTTGTCACCTTTATGGATCCATTGCAAAATAAATGCAAAGCAAGGGAGACCCAGTGCTCCACTGGTCCCCCGAGCAGAGGTGAATGTAGTGTCAAATGATGGCCCTTGAGCTCCAGGGTCCCCTACTTACCTGAGCCTTGGCAGTGTGTTTACAAGATCGTCATAAAATTTGCAGAAGACATTTTAACTACACTGAGATCGTTGGTTAAGACCACTCTCTTTCTACTCCAACTTCCGTTGATGTCAGGTGCCCCTGGAGTGGCCATGGGCATCTTTGGATCCAGCTAAAGAGAAGTGGAGTTGGGGATACTTTTGGGTTGGACGGACATACTTACGTTGTTCATGGTCTCTTCTGTATACAGTTGAGTTGCTGCTGTCCTGAGCTAGCCATAGCTTCCAGGAGTATTCCTACAGACTCCTGTGCCCACTCATTAGGACAGGACATCAAGAACACGTCAAAGCTTTAAGCTTTAGGTCCTACAATATGTGGATCCACCTTCTCTCGAGGCATAGTTCTCAGGCCATCTAGAGTCTGTGCCAATCTGTGGACACCCCAACTTGGGATCCCAAGCAAGAGAACACTGGCAGAGGATCCTTTGATCCCCTACCCCCTTGCATTGCATTCAATTCTATGTAGTACCACCCTGTCAACACCAATGAGGTGTTGACTCATTCTGGGAAAGCTTTTGGCTTGATCCTGCACTATTGTTTGAGCTAGAATTTAGTTGAGAGCATTTTTATTTACAAGGAAAAAAAAATGCATCAGCATCTTTTTTTTGCACTTGCTGTTATGTCCTCTCTGCTTTTGTAGCTATGTCTGTAAAGTAAAAATGGATATGAGTGGGATGACATGGTCCTTGATCTGTGTGAATTCCTAATTTAACCCTTTCTACAACCACTTATTTGGTTCATTACAAAGAGTTATTCTTTCAGCCTACTAGTGTATTTGTTGTGGTGGTTTTATAAAATATATTTTTACTGGAAAGCAAAATATTATATTGTAATAATGTAAAAGTATTAATGCTTAATGTAGAAAACAAAATTATTCATAATCCAATGACTGCTAAGTTTGTTGTAAATTCTTACCTTTGTTTGCTTATGGTTATGCAATATTCTGTTTAACTTATTTAAAAATTGTTTTGACAGAAGTGGGATCGTATCCATGTTGCTTTGCGACTTGCTTTTTACACCTATCAGTGTATCATCGATATCTTTCTGTATTCTTTTTAAGGGCTGGATAGCAGTTTTTGTCTGGTGATATCATTAATTTAATCAATTCCTTAGGGTTGTTTTCAGTTGTTTTACTATAACAAATGGTGCTGTAATGAGCATCCTTGTTCATATATCTTTGCACACCTTGGAATTTTTTTCCCCCAGTAATAGAAATTTCTAGCAGTAGAATCCCAGGGTCAAAGGATATATACATTTAAAAATGTTAATAGATGTTTCCAAATTGCCCTCTAAATCATTGTACCAATTTATAGATTCACCAGTAATGTATGAGAGTGCACATTTCTCTATACCCCTGTCAACCTAATAGTATCAATCACTTTAATTTTTTCAATCTGAAAATGGTAGCTAAGGGTCCCTTTAATTTTTATTTCTTTAATAGGTTGAATGTCTTTTCATATCTTCGTTTATTATTGTATACTTCTGTGACTTGCCTGTTCATATTCTTTGCCTGTTTTTTTAAAAAAATTGACTTATTCTCTTATTGGCTTGTAAGAGTTATTTGGAATTACTTGAGATATTAGGCCTTTGTCCTCCTGTAACACTTGATTGCAAAGGACACTTGCTATTGCATTGTAAACTCTTTAAGTTCTCCTATGAAAATCCGTTGGAATATAGTCAGTGATGCTGTATGTAAATTAACAAAAATAAATGGAGATGTTTCATATAGCTAAAAAATTAGAGAGGTGGGCATTGGTCCAAAATTGGTTTGGAAGGTAATTTTGTTCTTTATTAGCAGAGAAGTTGTCACTCTTCTTCCCTAAACCAAGGAAGGAGACCAAATCTGAAGCGAGGGTCCCCTTGCCATGTTTACACAAAGCTCTGTGATGAGAAATTAGTCATTGTTCTAGCAGATAGTGCATGACATGAATAGTTTGTTTTTATTTTTCATGATCTTACTGCCCATTACCAGGCTCACCATTTAACATTTATATCTAGAAAAGTTAGAAATACTTTAATTTTATAGGAAACTAATTAATGATTTTGAAGTGCTTCTGAATTTAGCACCTAGATCAAATTATGTTAGATGTTTTTCATGGAAACTATTGTATTCTCTTATTTTGCATGGTTAACCCTTACTTGCTTATAATTCTGATACATATTGAGTATGACAAATCAATATTTTAAATATACATTAGACTTGCTGTAAATATGGGGATTATTAGAAAACAAGAACCTCTGGATTTGAAGTTGCAATTTGACAGCACACTGGCTGTATCTGCCCCACAGACATTCCCTCATATTTTAAGAACTATTTTGAGCCAGTTCCTAATGCTTATAAATAGTTTCATATAAAACCAGATTTCTGGTTTCTCTTGAAAAATGAAAATTTTGGCAATAATGGATGATATGCATGTTAATAATGAACTAGAAGTGCATAGTGGCTGTTGTTTTTAGATGGGGTAAGTGGTCTCCAGTTTGCCACAGCCCCAGCCTACTTGACTCATTTCTGTAGATTATGTAGTTTGCTCTTTTTTTATTTATAGGCAAATAAAAATATAAAAAGGCGTGTATGTAAAAAAAATTCCTTAATTTTTTCATTAATAAGTTAATGAAGACATCATAAAGCTGCTTCGCTTTATTGGATTTTCTGGTCCATTCGTCTCCTTAAAAAGTTGGTAAGAAATACAGAGATATTAGAAACAGTAAACATCCCAGAGATATTAACTTTCTTCTTCACAAATTTTACCAACAAAGCACTCCCTTGCTCGGTGAAAAAGAAGATGGCTGGAAAGTTTTACACTTCCTGGAGTTCCCCTATCTTACGCTGTAATTTCTTTAGGTCTTTCCGTACTTTATATTTCTCTAAATCCATCTTTGTTTTCTGTATTTGTTGGAGGGAGCTGAGAGAGTCATGAATCGATTGAAATCCTGGAAGATGATATGAGAATAGGTATACTTAAACAATGCATTAGAATTTTTTTTCTTTTACGAAAGTTGATAATCAGCAGTCCTGCCATAATTGATCATCATTTAATTCAAAGCATATTAAATTCTATTAAGGCCAGTCCGAAAGTGTACAATAATCTATTTCTTATATGTCATGAAGATGCATTAGCAATAGTGTTTCAACTTGTGTCTGGCTTCATTGTGAAAATTTAATTCAGTTCCTCTCCTTCCCTCCCTCCAAATGTATTGCATAATGAAATAATTCTGTATTTCAAGAGAGAAATTTAAAATATTTTCTTCTTTCTATATACTTTGGCAAGAGATTTAGATGATCCCTTTTTTTTTTATTCTTGTTACCAAATTGAAGATAAAGACCACAGATGAGATTTTAAAACTTCTCTGAAAGTAACCTGTTTGAGGGACCAAAGGAGTGGCCACCAGCTGCCCCCCACCCTCGGCCCATATTGTGTCTCTCGTGTGCAAATCTAGTCAGTCACGAGCACAGACCTACCAGACCTCAAGCTTCTGAGGTACAGTCCATTTCTTATTCACTGGGACCTTTCACGTAGTCACCTCTCAACACATTTTTATTAAAGGCATAAAAGAGCAAACCATTAATTTGGAATCCCCTTTTGCTAGAATTCCCAATTAGTAAAATGCGGAAACATGTAGATTGCAAATTCCTCTTCAACTCATCCTGGGGTTGTACTAATGGAATGAATAAAATTAAATCTCTGGTAATTCAGTAGAGAGCAGGGCCCTAAAAGAAGGGCAGTTAAGTTTGGGTCATGATTCCTGGCCAGGTAATTCATTATGTTGGTTTGGCGGTGGGAGTTGGGGGTAGGGGTGGTGAGGGTCAGATTTCCAGGCAGCAAATTTAATTTATATGCCAGGAACAAAATGAGACCACACTGTCTTCCCAAGACACCTCCAAGGCATCTCTATAATAAAGACCAAAATTTGGTAGAATTTATGTGAATTTTTCTGAGATCTAGAGGACAGAAAATTAGTTGGGGCTTTCTCTAATAAAGGAACCTTCTGATTCCTGGTAATTCCCTCTGAATTGTGACTCGAGGCAGATGGCTGCTCCACAGCACCTATCCTACATCCTTCCCTTTGACAAATTAGATGAGCCTTTCAAAGTAATCCTCTTTGATGTTAGCGCAGCTTGACACTGCTGCCATTAACCTCCTTAAGAAGAAAAACAGTCATTATACTGGACTCTCTTAATTCATCTCTCTTTCTCACTGCTAAAGGTCAAGTCTCCAGTCTGACGTCTGTCCAGGCTCATTACCTGCAGTTCAATGAGGGGCATTTGATTTAGGCTTCTAATTTCATGATATACCCACAAGTCAAGTTTTGCTGATCTCTAAGGACTTTCCAAGACTAAGAATTCTATGATCTTAGCAAAAGATCTCACAGCAGTGGCAAGCTTATGATACTGCCAAGTGTCAATGAAGAAAGTGAACTTATTTACCTACCTTCCAGTAGTATGCTGACATTCTATGGAATATTTAGGAAACTCAGATTAAATGTGAAAGGAGGTCACTAATGACAAGATTGATCCTGGCCATTAACTCAAAGTAGAAAACTGAGGGATTGGATAGGAAAGGACTGATGTTGTCAATCAAAGGTATCTGCTCACCTGATTGATATTCATTCTGCATTTTCTCTAATTCACCCCAGATGTGCTTTTCCATGTGGTTCATCTTTTTGGACAGTTTATTTTCTATATGCTTTACTTTGTTTAGTTCTGCTTCCTGTTTCTGTGTGTTAATGAAATTCTCTAATTTGCTTGAAAGCCGCAGTAATTTTTCTTCCATTTTATTTTCAGACTTTTCCTAGAAAAGATAGCATGTGATAAAACACTGCAGAAAATAAAACCTATGTGGATTTGTAATTCAGCTTAAAGAACATATTTAACAAACTCACTTTTTCTTGTTCAATGTGAAAATTCAAACCAACTGCCCTTGTATCTAAAACTGTGTTCACAAATGTAAGAGTTCATCCCTTTGTTTGGTCTTGTTTTTTTGTAGTTTCTGGAATTCTACGTGTTATGAGAGAAAAGAGAGGGCTGAAGTCTTCCTGAAATCCCTTGAGGACTTGGCATTTTAGCCTAGTGTTCAAAGAAGTGTAGTCAAGGAAGGCGTTTTGGATCCTGCTTGACTGGAGCTCCTTGAACATCCTCCGAAATGTTAGATGTCCTTATTCCCTTGAGCTTCCTATCTCCATGTGGACTGACTTCAGCAGGAACGGCGATTCTCCGCCCATGCTGTCTATTAGAATCACCGGGACCTTCACACCCCTCCCCCAAATTCTGACTTAATTGGTCTGTGGAGCTCAGAAATTGTAGTTTAAAAGCCCTCCAGGTGACTCTAATGTGCAGCAGGGTGGGGACTGTGGAGGCAGCCTGAGGCTAATTAGCTTCTCTGCTCCTCCTCGATCCCCTCTGAGGAATTTGGTACAGGCATAGGCAAGACTAACTTGGTTCTCTCTTTAACCCTGCCTGCCCAGGAATGATGGATTCCAGTCTCTCTCTTCCTTGTGGTGAGAGGCTTCTTCCTGCAGGTGACGCTGTGGTCGCCTAGTGCTGCCTAGAACTGGTGGAGGAGTCTGCCAGAATCTGAGAAAGAGCTAGTAGTGCAGAAGTGTTCAAGCTTTATTGCGTCTAAGCATCACCGGGGAGCTTGCCTAGAAGCCCCCGGAGGGTCTGATGTCTCAGCTCCAGGTTGGGACCAGGAATCTGTGTTTGTTAAAACTCTCTTTAATTTATTCTGGTACAGGTAGAGCACACTCAGAACTGTGGGTTCACAGAGTTGGGGAGTAGCAAACAGGACCAGAAGGCAGGCCTCTGGAGTCCTATTCTGGTGATGAAAAAAGTAAGTTACCAACACAGTGAAGGTTGCTGTGAATGTTGAAATGTAACTTTCAAGACCTCTACTCATTGCTAACATCCAGAGAATAACCTGGCGGCTGCTTACTTCATGAATAACAGAACTCCTTACCAGTTTCTCCTGGAGTAGCTTCAGACACTGATTGATATGGCCCAGGAGGTCTTGTTGATATTTGATGAACTGGTTTTCTGTCCATTTTTTGTTGTTCTCAACTTCCTCACACAGATTATTTGAAAGTGAATTAAATCTAAGGGGAAAAGTAGTTTGTTCTATTTTAATAGGTAAATTTAAACATAAACCCAAAATTTAGTATTAAAAAGTCTGCCATTTTTTCAGAGGATGAGGCTGTGTGTCTAGCAAGTACTTAAGTGTTGGTGTGGGAGGTGGGGCAGGGGAGCACACTCTGAGTCCCTGCCCTGAGCTCGTGTTCAGCCCAGCTGCTGACAACACCCCTCCACATACCTGAAAATACATACACACAGCAACAGGGACACAGCCACACAGAATGCATGTGTCATCCATGCCGACTTCCTCTCAGGGCCCAGGGCACATTGCATGTGTGGGGAAGAAATAGTTTGATAAGTCACTTGGGGTGGGGGTGTTATTCTGTAGTGGGGGTTTGGGAAACTTTTTATGTAAAGGGTCAGATAGTAAATATTTCAGGCTTTGAGAGCCATATGGTCTCTGTTGCAACCACTCAGCTGTGCAACGACTCAACACTGCCATTGCAGTGGGAAAGCAACTGTTGGTGATACAAATAAGCAAATAAGCATGGCTTATTTACAAACAAATAATAAACAGATGAGCATGGTTGTGGTCTAATCTAACTTTATATCCACTGAAATTTTCATTTCATATAATATTCACATATTGTGAAATATAATTTTTTATTAAAAAATTTATTAGAAAGTGTGAAAAACCTTCTTAGCTGTGGGCAGATTTGGCTAAGAGGGGTAGTTTGCAGAACACCTGCTCTACAAGGGCCACTATGAGGCTGAGGGAGGAGCTGGACCAGAGAGGCAGAGAGGACTTGCGTCATCTAGGGGAGGAGAGAAAAGTCTGGGGTAGGAAGGGGGAAAGGGAGAAGGAAGAGGGCCCCATAAGGAGTTTGGGATAGCAGTGGTTGTCTTTTCTGTCTGAGGCGAAATCTTCAGTAAAGTCTCCATAGCCACCAGTGGGTCTCTGAGTGGTTTCTTTGGGAGGTTGGGTGGGGGGAGGGCTTAAAGAGGTGTTGGGTTACTCATGTGGGGCAAAAACAGAAATAATAGGGAAAGGTGCAGGAAGGGACTACTGGCATCAAGATGATGCATCATAGGAGTATGAAATAGAGAATGAAAGATTTTTTAAAATGGAAGGGGATGTTATTACAGAGATTAAAAGTGTTGGAATTATATATCATCAATTTGAAAAGTCACTGCAGAGTGGCTGAGGGTTTGAGCAGAAGAGGGAATCCACATCTGTAGTGACTGAGAAATATGGGACTGAGAAGAGGTGGGATGAGGTTTGGGGACCAGCAAGGGGTATATGTATATATTTTCTATGTGTGACTTGCTCATGGTAAAATGTTAATTTCAAATTTTCTTTTATTTATTTATTTTCTTCAAGATTGGCCCTGAGCTAATATCTGTTGCCAATCTTTTTTTTTTTTCTTCTCCCTAAAGCCTGCCAGTACATAGTTGTATATTCTAGTTTTAGGTCCTTCTGGTTCTGCTATGTGGGACTTCACCTCAGCATGGCTTGATGAGCCATGCTAGGTCTGCGCCCAGGATCAGAACCAGCAAAACCCTCAGCCACCAAAGCGAAGTGTATGAACTTAACCATTCGGCCATGGGGCCAGCCCCTTAAATTCTCTTTTAGAATAGGCAAAATATTAGATTGGCAGGAACAATGCATGTTGTTTGTTGAGAATATTCAGACTACCTTGCAACATGTGGGTGGCTTGAAATAATAGTTGCTTTAGTGTTTTCAGTAAAAATTATATGCAGATAATTTAGTTTGTGATTTTTATTATTGGAAATTGCTTAAGACATGCTAGATATATACTGCATGCCTCTCTAGCTCTCCTGAAAAAGTGTTTGGATGAAGAATTGGAAAAGACAAGTTATGTGAGGCCATTTTCATTTTTATTTAGATCAAGGATTATTTAGCAATGTATGGAGACATTTTTGGTAGTCACAACTGGGAGGTGCTACTGACATATAGTGGATAGAGGCCGGGGATGCTGCTAAAGTTCCCACAATGCACAGGACAGCTCCACAACAAAGAATTATCCAGCCAAAACGCCAATCAAAAGCACCGAGGTTAAGAAGCCCGGATTTAGGTGATGAAATCAAGGACTGGGAAAAGTTAATTTTCTAATAGTTAGATTAGTTATAGTATAATAGCTAAATTCTAATCTTCATCTCTCTGAATTATCACATTGGTTTGACATAGAGTTATTTTCCACTCAGAAGGCATGCCTTGCTTCAAGTGAGTACCTCAACTGTGAAGAAGATGAAGTTGATCCCTCTTCCTGTTCTTGGTCTAATCGTGATTTCCAAACACCTGTGCTACTGGCTAACAGCTGTTGGATCTCAGACAAATAAGTTTCCAACTCATACATGGACAACCTCATTTTAGCCAACTGTTTCCTATGTCTGGAGTACTCCTGCCCTCATTTCATTCAAATTTATATTCAAGCACTATTTTATCGCGGAAGTTTTTTGGGGTTTTTTTTTGCCACACCAAAAAACAAACAAAAAAATCCCTCTCCCCAGCTGACTCTCTAGTCCGTTACTCTACTTTTTCTCCAAAATGCTCATCAGCATGCACTAGATGCTAATTGGTGTGCTCCTCCACGAGAACCTAAGTTCTGTGAAACAAGGGTTCTGCTTTGTGCATGGCTGTAAGCAATGCTTGGAAAATAGAAACTGCCCATTGAATAGCTGTTGAATAAATGATGCATTCTTTCTCATACAATGCTTTTGTTAGGGCTGTTTACAAATAGCAAATCATAGACTCGTCAAGTTATTTAGAGACCTAATCTTCAATTTTCATCTTCCCTTCCCTGTCTCTGGTGGAAATATTAATTAATAGTAATGGTTAAGGGGGACAGCACATTCCTAGATAATCAATCGTAGCTTTACACGTGAGAGTCTAGCCTTCAGTGCTCACCTTTACTGTGTAAATAAAGGAGAGCATTTACTCTCTTCACTGATACAATATTAACATCCCTCTGAAAACCAAGGAACACTAAATGTGCCCAAGTAACATCTCTGGAAGGGCACGTGGGTAATTGAAATTCTGAAACTAAAATAAAACGATAAAGAATTAATTACTACTTATGATCCTTTTATTACAAGGTTTTGCCTGCAATTGGAGACTCACTTTCCTGGTAACAATCAGAAGTCAGACTCTGTCTGTTGGTAGTTTATTAAAATATGAAAGCATTTTTTAAAAAGCATTCTCCTTGAAATATAAAAAGGATAAACGAATGTTTGTATGTTTTTTTCTTTCCTTAGACTTTTTCCTGACATAATAGACATGATTTTCCATGTAAGAATATACATGTATATACACACACATACACACATACATACAGTGTCCTTTTTCTGTTTTATGCTTATATTAATAGGGAGGAAAGTGTAGAAGGATACACCCCTGGTGTTAGCATTGGTTACATTAGGAAGCTGAGGTGGTGACATCTTTTTTCATCTTTGTTTTATTTTGTTTTTTACAATGAATGCATATTACTTTTTAATTTAAAAGAGTCAATGGAGAAGATTTAAATAAAAAACAGTCAATTGTGTAATTAAATGAATTATTAGAGCTCATAAGTATTTGCCTGGGGAAAAATCTGGCTTATAAATTCAATGTTACCTACTGTAATACTAATGAAATTTGAAGACTTCATTATTTCAAGTGAGAAAAAGATTCAAGTTTATACTATTACAAAAGTGTCCAGATTCAGGTTTAAACTCTTTAGGTGATTCATCTATAAGCCAATTTCCCACAAGATTGAAAGGCGAACAATGATTCAGCATCATCAATAAAGCAGTTGCCCTAGATCTCAAATATTTCCTTTTCCCCTCGTTTTTGTTAATATCCTGCATCCCTTTAAACCAATCTTCCATTTCAGATTATAAGTTCCTCTTCTCCCCCAATAAAATCAATTTTTAAACAGTACTTCTAGGAACAGTTTACTTTTCTACTTCTTTTCTTTATCTTCATTATAAGCTAAAGCGATTAGATCAAGCACCACACAGGTAGTTACTGAGCATCCTCATTGTACTAGAATTTAAGAACCTAGATATCCTTTTTTGTTTTTTATGACAATTAGCCCTGAGCTAACATCTGCCACCAATCCTCCTCTTTTTGCTGAAGACTGGCCCTGAGCTAATATCCGTGCCCGTCTTCCTCTATTTTATATGTGGGACGCCTGCCACAGCGTGACTTGACAAGCGGTGCGTAGTTCCGCACCCGGGATCCGAACTGGTGAACCCCAGGCTGCCAAAGTGGAATGTGCAAACTTAACCGCTGCACCACCGGGCCAGCCCTAGATATGTTTTTTTAGGGTATGAAGAAAGTGGATCTCTTTTGTTTACTCAAGACATTTACTTCTCTGAGTTTTAATGATGACTTGTTTTTCATCAGTTTCTAGGACACACATATTTCCCAATTTAACATCTCTGAAATCAGGTGGTGTCTTAAAGTGATGGTGTGCTATGTTTTAATTGTTATCTTCATGTCTTAGAGGTACAAAAACATAATGGTGCATCTTATAATCAATGACACTTAGATCAATTGAAATACAGTAGAGATGGGGAAAATTGGAGAAAGCAGAGTATATTCAGAATACTGGGTTTGACCAAGACCTTAAACCCAAGGGATGTGGGACAGAGGAAAAAGAACAGGGGTAGAAGGGGCGGATAATACCATCCAAGTGACTAGAATTTTCTTTTGCCTGCACCACGATCTCAGGAAATGGTGGTCATGTAAACAAGAAAGGAGGATTTGAGGACAAGGAGGCCAGTAATTTGAATGTTTGTGCATTGTCTCCTTTACTGCTTTCTCCATTGCCTGGGGGACAACTCAGTGTCCGATGGAACAGAGACCAGTCTTAAAACAGAGATGACGTAAAGGAGCAAGTAGAGGATCTCAGAAGAAATCTTAAAAGAAAAGTTTGCAAATCAAAGTTGTTTTAAAAATTGATAATTTTGTGGAATCAATATATTCCATAAGGGGTTACACTGAGGCAATTTAATATACAATTGATAAGTTAGAATGACTCTATAGGAAAGGTCAGGATAAGTATCAATTCAGTTCAGATGTTATGCAGACAAAGAGAATGACAAAATTAGTAGCATATTTCTTATTTTATTGTGAATATTGTATAAGTTATTTAGTGCAGACTGTTTTCTTCCTTAGTTCGTTGCTTTATTTCTTGGCCAGGTTCAAATTGCTGGGATAGGTTTTTATTTAATGCCAACGCTTTCATTAGGCAAAACCCTTTGGAATACATTTAACAGAAGTCAAAATCTTCCATTCACTTACTTGAACTCCAAAATGTTCATTTCGTGGCGATAATCCCCCTGAAGCATCTTGAAATTTGAGATTTGCTCAGAACTGGAAGTCTCTAGCCTTCCTAAGAGCTGCATTACCTAATGAAAGTGGAAAAGGGAGCTATTTGTGCGTGTGAACAAGACCACGAGCACTTACGTTAATTATACTTTTTTCCTAAAGGGGCCAGGAAACAAACACACTGGAGCCTAGGGTGCATTTGTGTTTAAAAATGGTTGTTTTCAAAGGAATGATTCAACAGTGATAGAACTCTCTTCAGGGAAAGAATAATAGGGAAGTGTTCCATTCTGCTGTCTATAATGCTCTTTATGGTAATAGACTACCTAAAGATATAACAATACATTGTTATTAGTTTATCAATTTGTTAATCTGATTATTTCTTTACTTTCTATCTCCCCAGTTACCCAGTTACAGTGTAGGCCACTATATCTTCTATCACCACTGTACCCTCAGTGCACATTAGGTGACCAACAGTAAATGGTCACCAAATACTTACTGAATAAATGTTTCAATGCACAATTAGGCTCTGAGGAAAACACACAAGAGTGGCCTAAGATTAGGTCTCAGGAATTTCCCGGTAGGATTCTGACGTGAGCAGAAATGAATCCCAAGTGAAATGACTTGGGGCATTTAAGATAGGAAGAACCAAGTTCCAGTTCTGGAAGTTAGAATAAGGGTGCCTTCCACGTTGCCAGAAATGTTCAGGAAGTTCCTTTAGGTGAAAGGACTGGATTGGAAAATAGTTGCAGAATTGCAGCGCATAAAGATGACTAAACTAATCACTGCCAAGGGGAGTCAAACTACATGATTGGCTTTGGCCAAACAGAATTCAATTCCTGAAACAGATGGTTATGTGGAGAAGAGTAGACACTTAAAATCTGAGTTCTCTTAGAAAAGAAAAAGGTGAATAATGGAAGGTTTGAATAGATAAATGTTGGGTGAGCAACCAATAGCACATGAATGATTATTTATAGGAGATACACTTAAAACAGGCTATTTTTAGGAGGTGCACTTAAAGGCAGAATTGTTAGCAACGAAATAATGGGTAAATGTATGCCTGGCAAAAGCAAAGGAAAAGAAAGCAGGTAAAGCAATAGTGTTAGATAAAATGTTATTCAAGGCAAAATACATTAAATGGGACAAAGATGGTCATTTTCTAGGCGAAGAGTAGAATTCATGGTGAAAAATACTAAAGAGTTTTGAACCTTTACTTTACGTATTGAACTAAAAAGCAACAGCTGTAAAATTACAAGGATAAACTAACAGAGATGATGTATTAGTGATTTTAAATAACTTCTCTTGACTCTTTACTTGTCAAATAAGTAAAATATAAATAAGGATATAGGAAGATAGGAAAACTATTGTTTATCTAATAGATTTACACACCAAATGATCTAACTTGAAAACAGCAAACACTCATTCTTTCCCAGTACCCACTGAGCATTTGCAACTAAGCACACGTGTGACTATAAAGAAACTCTCAAATTATTCTAAAAAGCAGGAAAAGCATACCATAATTCTAACTATACTGCACTAAAACTAGAAACCAATAAGAAAAGTATAAAGAAACAAAAATCTAACTATTTGAGTTAAAAAACCTATACTCTTTTACTTCTATTGTTTAATTCCAGTGTTTCACATGAAAATGTTCCTCTCAGATCTCCCACTATGAGGAGCATAATTGGCAAGGGCCTTGATTGCTGAGTGTAAAACCCATCACCATGTGTCAAGGCCGTACTTCCCACAGGCTGGCTGCTTCTAAGCAATGTCTGGGGAGCAGTCCTTTGATGAATGACTTTGGCTCAAGGAACTTGATGAAATTTTGTTAGAATGGCCATCTAACACCTTTCTTCCCAGTCTTTTTCACAGAAGTCAGATCTATATTGCAGTTTGATGGCTCTCCATCTCCTCCAGCTTCCTCCCTATTTTCCTTCAGTTTTTTCCCTCAATAAATCTCTTGCAAATCTAACTCCTTTATGGTATTTGCTTCTCAAAAGACTAACACAAGTGTCAAAGAATAAATCAACTCTGCAATTACAATTTACTTAGGAAAGGATGATGAGAACATTACGTATCAAAAGGACACAGCCATATCTATAATCAGAGCTAAATTTGTGGCATTAAATGTTTCCATAATTATCCAAGACAGAATGAAGCTATGTAAACTAACCATTCGTTTCACAAAGTTAAAAAGAGAATGACAAACCTAACCAAAGGAAAGCAGGATGAAGAAACTGATAAATTGTGGTAGGCAGAATGGATCCACAAAGATGTCTGTGCCCTAATCCCTGGAACCTCTAAACATGTTGTGTTAGATAGCCAAAGAGATTTGCAGCTGTACTAAGGTTACAGACATTGTAATAGGAGATTATCTGTCTTATCCAAGTTGTCCCAATCTAATCATATGAGCCCCTAAAAGCAGAGAACTTTCTCCAGCCGAAGTCAGAGAGAGGCAGCAGAAGATGGAGTCAGAGAGATAGGAAGCGTGAGACCGACTTTACCTTCTATTGCTGGAGAGAGGTCAATGGGAAACATCAGAAGGAAGGTGAACAGCTGGAGGAATATCAGTCCCCAGTTGACAGCCAGCAGAGACCTCAGTCCTACAACCTCAAGAAACTGACTTTGGCCAAAAACTTGAATGAGCCTGGAAGAGGATTCATCCCCAGAGCCTCTCCAAAGGAACGCAGCCCTGCTGACACCTTGATTTCTGCCTTGTGGGACCCTAAGCAGAGGATCAAGTCTAGCCAGCCAGACTTTTGACCTACAGAAACTGTGAGATAATACATTTGTGTTGTTATAAACCACTGCTGTGATAATCTGTAATGGCAGTGATAGAAAACTAATATACAAATGTTAAAATAATTAATAAGAAACAGGAAAAAATTATAGGATTGACATGTAATTCCAAGGGCTGTTTCTCTGAAAAAGTAACAGACAAAATTTGAGAGAAAACATAAATATTAAAATTAGGAATCAGAAAAGAGAGTAGTTATAAATATCTGTGATCCAAATAACATAGCAAAAACATTCACAAAGCTGAAATTAAAGATGAAATGGAAGCCCAATAATTATGCAAGACTTTAATTCATTTCTCTCAATTCAAGACAGAAGAATTAAATGAAAAAATAAGTAAGAATACATAAGACCTAACCCATAAACTACTTTTTTATAGATCAACTGAACTTTGTACCCTAAAAATACAGAATGCACATTCTTTTAGAACATGTACAAAATTTTACTCTCTGGCCACCAAAAAACCGCCTGAAAATGTTCCAAAAACCTAAAACTGGTATACACAACAAATTTTGATTATAATGAGATAAAACTAAAAATGAATACCAGGATAACAAAACAAAAACTCCTTAACTCAGGGGGAAAAACCAACAACAACTGCTATTTCAATCAAAAGAAAAATACAGTATGCAGTTGCAGAACTTCTAGGAAACAACGAGAATACTACATATCAAACCCCAGGGGATACAGGGATAAATGAATGTTCAGGGAAAATTCACAGTCATAAATTCTTATATCAGTAAAAAGAGAATGAATGTATATGTTTCAAAAAGTTAGAAAATGAACAGCAAAAGAAACTGCAGGAAAGGAAAAAAACAAAGACAAAAGCTTAAATTTGTGATTTGGAAAATAGAGTGGAAGCAGAATTTGAAAATACTTGAGGGGTCAGCCTGGTGGCCGAGTGGTTGGGTTCACTTGCTCCACTTCAGCGGCCCAGGGTTTCACCGGTTCGAATCCTGGGTGTGGACATGGCACCGCTCATCAAGCCATGCTGGGGCGGCGTCCTGCATGCCACAACTGGAGGGACCCACAACTAGGGATACACAAATATATACCCGGGGGCTTTGGGGAGAAGAAGGAAAAAAAAAAATCTTAAAAATACTTGAAAAGACTGGATCATTGGAGAATAATCAATGTAATTGGTAAGACACAACCAACCTAACTAATCAAGGAGAAAAAAGAA
Organism: Equus caballus; assembly: GCF_041296265.1. NCBI lineage: Eukaryota > Metazoa > Chordata > Mammalia > Perissodactyla > Equidae > Equus > Equus caballus. The sequence goes on from NC_091697.1 coordinate 88,968,654, forward strand.
AAGCAGAAATAAAATGATAAAATGGCAAGGGGAAAAAACAACAAAAGCAGAGGAAATTAAAATAATCCTAAAAATATTTTGCATAATTTTATGCAAGTAAATTTCAAAATCTAGATGAAATAGGTATTTTTTCAAGAAAAAGTAATTTACTAAAGCTGCCCCTTGAAAAGATAGAACGTTTAGACAGCCCAATTTCCACAGAGAAAATTGAGCAAAGATATCAAAGGACTTCCTTTCCCACCAAATCATAGGCCCAGATGGTTTCAGAGGTAAAACTCCCAAATCCTTAAAGAATAGATAATTGTAATGTCATTTAAACCATTTCAGAGCATAGAAAAAGAAGAGAAACTTCCAAATTATTTTTAAGAAGTCAGCGCATATTGAGACCAAAATGTGAAAAAGATTGCACAAAAGAAGACTAATCTTGTTTATAAACATTGGTGCCAAATTCTTAAATAAAATATCAGCAGTATCCAGCAGCACAATAAAAAAAGCACATCACATTCAAGTGCAACTTATTTTTTAAAAAAGTAAGAATGGTTTAATAATAGGAAACATATTAATACAAATAATTATGCTAGTATAGCTTAGGAGAAAACTCACATGATTATCTCCACAAATGCTGAAAAGATATTTGACAAAATTCACAATCATTCTTGATTAAAAAAAAAAACCATCAATAAAATAGGCCTAGTTGTGTATTAAACATGTTTACTGAGGAAACTTACTTCCCCCATCACAAGGGAAACACTGGGGGCATTTCTGTTAAAGTCAGGAACAAGAGCAGGATGCTCACTATCCTTGCACTGCTATTTAATATCATGCTGGAGTTATTAAAGCAATTAGAAAAGGGAGAGAAATTATGTGTATGAAAATGGTAAGCAGTGAGGTAAAATTATTATTATTTAAAAATAATATGATTGTGTGCCTGGAAAAAATAACAAAAAAAATCAACTAAAAAGTTACTATAATCACGAAGAGAATTCATTGTTAGTGGAGTATAAAATTAATACAGCCTTCATAATATTCATTAACAACTAGCCAGAAGATATAATGAAACCCCATTACAATAAACTAAAAAGAAAAAAGATAACAAAATCTCAAAATACATTTAAGATGATGCCTACATAAGGAGAATTTGAAACCACTCCTGAACAATATAAAAGCAAACTTAACAAATAGGAGGCACGCTATATTCAGGGATAAACGATTTGCATTACAACTATGTCAATTCTAAAGTTAGCTTATAAATTTAATGTGATTTCAATAAAAATTATAAGTTTATTTGTTGATTTATTTTCTGGCACTAGATAGGCTGATTTTAAAATCATACGCAAAAACAGTTATCATTAGGAAAAGGAAAAAGAGAAAGCAATGGAAGGGACTAGCTGTACCAGATATTAAAAAATACTGTAAGGCTTCAGTGATTAAAATAATAATTAGATACATTCTATATTAGGAAAAACTCCAAATGGATCAAGAATTTAAATGTAAAAATAAAGCCAAGGGGAGCCCAATGGGACTGGGGTAAGCTGTGTGCCCCGTGAACCTTCTGCTCTTGGTAAATAGGCTCTCATGCACACATAAACCCCAGACTTTCATCTCCCCCAATTCCCAAAGAATTTCCACTTTGTTCTGCTCCAATGACTTTAGAGGAGATGTGCTGGTCTCACATAAGGTATGTGACAGAGTGGGGCATGGAAGACTTTGCATTGGCTCCTTTAGTTAAACCATGAACTGGGAAAAGAGAGGAGAGACATTTCAGGCAGAAAAGAGCACAAACGACATGGAGGCCAAGCAATATCTTGGAGTGAGTGGGGACCTAGCTGCAGGTAATTTGTTATCACTGGGTATAAAGGGTGAGCCAGGAAGCACAGGGCAGTGAGCTGAAGAGATAGTAGGTGCCAATGTAGAGATGTCTTTTAAAGTCCAGGCCAATGGACTTGTTGATTATTTTGTAAGAGACATAACCCATTGCAGGGACGTAACATGATCAGCTCACATTTATTAATAATAATAGCTTCCAGGGGAGGTCCCTTTGCTTATAATCTCTGGTTCTGCAGTCTGCTAGGGGAACCCAGAGAGTAAGGGAATAGTAAGAACAGTGGAATCAAGTAGCACACGCTTACAATGAGAGGCTGTGTTGGAACACATGAGGCACTCATTAAAACTTTGTTGATCGAACTGACATCTTTTGTGGTGTATATGCATGAGCTGTCATATTTAAACCCTTTGGAAGAGTTCTTTTGAACAATTACCACTTGACTAGGCATGTTGATGAGCTATAATGATCTTATTCTGGCAGTAACACCTAATATAAGAGTCCCATCTATTTTCAATTACCTTCACATCCAAGTTCTTAGAAATAGTTTCCAGGGCAGACATGAGCTCTTGAATTCTTTTCTCAATTTGCCGGTGCTCATGCCTGATGAAGTGAATGTCTGCAGAAAGCTTCACAATGCTGGAATCACATCTAGTGGCAAGATGGAAATTAGTTGTGAGATCAATAGGCTCAAAACATTTTTAATACTACAGTAGGATCTGTGCATTCATTTGATGGCAAAAGTTCTTTGCACAATGAGTTGGTAGATGTAGGAGTACATACAGGCATCTCCTTCATTTTCCTGTTCTTTTCCTGATGGTAGAGAAACCTGGTTGGATAATGATACATTGGCCCAAATCAAAGCACTGAGTTGGCGTAGATGAAGACATTGGGAGAAATTGGGGAAAATTTTAGATTTTCAGCCTGATAGATTAACTCAGTTATAGCAATTCTAACAGATTTTTGATGTATTGGGAATACTCCCTGCTACCTTTGGATAGGCAAAATGGAAACTTTTTCCCCTCTATATTGTGCTCTGAATCCACTTTCCTCCCTTAAATCTCTTTCTTGGCTCCCAGATTGTCCATTCTCCTCTGGCTAGAAAAAGTGTCCCAGTCCACAAAAGTCTTCCAACTCATCTTTAAAAAACAATTTCCCTTCTCTTAGTGCCAATCAAAACTCCTGCTCCTTGAGTGGTCTCAGTCTCGGTGCATTATATTAGGACAAAACAATTAACGCTAACATGTGAATGGAGCTTTGGCCCATAAGGTTGCATTTAGTACTTTAAGGAAAGAACTCTAGTGTAATGGGGTTGGAGTTGAAGATTAACCATCTTCACAGCAGGGCAGGGAACCCCGCTCCACTACCCAACTACCACCACTCATGGCCTCTCTTGGGAGAGAGCAGGTTACATACTGTATTAATGATCAGTTTCAATATACTCATGTATGAATGAAAGACAGGACAGAGAGCACCAAAGGGCTGTGTCTTTTGTTTATCAGTTATCAGAGATCACATTGAAGTTGGTCATTTTATAAAATAACTGTTTTGACTGTCATCAAATAGTATTTGTTAGGAACCACATTTTTCATGTTGTTATGCTAAGTGTTATAAATATTATTTGTTTTATGACTATCAACATTTTTTAGGATCCAGAAGTGAATTTCTTTTTCTTAAGATTTTGGATGCCAAAATTGAGCCAACGGTGAGTTAAGGTGGTAATTTTGCCTGAGAAATCCCCTGAAGGGATATCAGGTGACTGGGGTAGGGTTGGGGAGACTGCTGGGAGGAGAATTAGGAATTAATCCAAAAATGGGAGCTGGATGGTATGCACCAAAGTCAAGGGCAAAAGCTGTTTCACACATTTGTATACATAAATTGTTATTGTCAGAACAGCCTCTATTGTGGGTCCATTAGAATATTCTTAGGTGAGTCCACGTTAAGACCCCCAAAGACTACGCAGGAGTAGTTGCAGCTACCACCACTCCCTGCCACCTCTCACCCAACCACCATCTTGTTCCCACCCTCAGGGACAGCTGGTCTATCCATTGTGGGCTAGTGGTTAAGAATCTGGTTCTGGTGTCAGATAGACCAGGCTTTGAATCGGCTTCTGCTATTTCCTAGGTTTGTGACCTGGGACAAGTTTATTAACATCTCTGAGTTTCAGTTTTCCTTATCTGAGAAAAGGGAGTAATGATGCTGAGGTCACTGCATATAGCTGCACAATTTCACCACCACACAACTCCAGGGGGTGCCAGACACACAGGCAAAAGTGTGAATGGTGTCTCCTGGTGTGCTGTGTGCTCAACTGTCAAAACTGGAAGTGGCCATCCTGAATAATGTTACTTCTTAGGGTTATTTAAGGATGCAAGGAGGCAATGAATGCAAAGCATTTAGCTAGTACCTGGCGCAGAGGAAGCACCCACACGAGATCAGCAGCTCTTATTTATTTACTCAACCTGAGAGTTGCCACCTATTCATTTTCACTGCTCCCCTTCCCCGCACCCAACCTGCCTAAACCCACATGCTGAAGTCAAGCATTAGTGGTTTTTCAAAGCTGCACACTATATTTCAAGAGGAAGTTTCTCTTCCTCTTCTTCTTTTGAATTATTGTTTCTGTCAAAATAATACATGCATTATAAAAAAATTACATATAATACAAACAAGAACATAGAGGAGAGTTTACATCATCCCAAATCCCATTTTTCACAAATAATCATTGTTAATATTTGGTTATTATTCCATTCATCATTATACTATATATACATACTATACATATATACACATATAGATATATAATGTGTTTGTATTTATATATACACACAGAGAAAGGAAGAAAGAAATGTAATAAAATAATTTTAGAATATTTGGATTATATTATATATGCCAATTTTAGTTCAAAATATTACATTGAATTTTAATTTAATTTAATCTAAGCAAAAGTAATTGTAGTGAGAAATGAAATTACCGAGCTTCAGATATATATATATTTCTTCACTACAAGAGGTATTTGTTTCTAAAAAAAGAAGCTATAAAAAGCTGTCATAGATTGGAATCATTATGCTTTTTACAACTACCATTTCAACTTTAGACATCATCTATTGACCATATGAAAAAGTGAGGAAATAAATAAGTTTATATACTTGCTCTTTCAACCGTTTTTGTTAATATTTTGCTATTTTTAAAATGTCACATTTCATGACATTTACAGTGTGTTCTGTAACTAGGTTTCCCACTGTTATTTAATCTTCATTCTATATTTAGATTCCATGTTCACTGACAGTCCCTTTAAACTATGATTTCTTTTCTGAGATCCTTATTTTGATCTATTCCTTGGTCGGCCAGATTTTATTACCCAAATTTCAAAAGAAGGGCTCATGATGCATTGGAATCGTTCAGTTCCTGGTGCTTGCAAATGCCTATCTGTTCTCTTATACTTGAAGGTAATTTGGTTAAGATAATGTTATTGGGTCACTTTTCTTTTGTTCAAACATGACCGCCATTGCTCCGCTCTTTTCTGGGTCTGTGTGAGGTGGAGAAGTCTGAGGGGACTACAGTTTTTCCTTCTCTTATGTGGTCTGTTTTGTTTACCTAGATGTTTAATGATTCTTTTTTTTCTTCTAATGATTCTTTATCCTTGATGTTCAGCAACTTCAGTATCCATGATGTTCAGGATATCTGGGTTTAATTGTCCTTATATCAATTTTTCTGGGGTCACAGCTTTCCCTTTCAATCTGCAAATTCAAATCTCTGTTTCAAGAAAGCTTTTGTCTCCTATATCCATGAATATTTTTTTTTCCTGAAGAATTTGCTCTATTTCTTCTTCAGGAGCTCCTATTAGGTCTATGTTAAATGAGTTTTACTTGTCTGACATATACTTCATTTCTCTGTAACCATTTTTATAACGAAAAGCATTTTCTTTTTGTTTTGTATGGTTTCCTCATGCTTTTTTTAAAAGAAATAACATTTTTTGTTTTATTTATCCACTTGGGGGGTTTCTAAAGTAGATTTAATCTCTGTAATATCTTAATTTTTTCTTTCACCTTATCCCTGAGCAATTCCAGTTTATCTATCTCCTTTTGTTATCTGATAATCATTTTTGGGGGGGAAACCATTTTATCTCTTATTTTTATCAAAGTAAAACATGCTTGTAGTTTAAAAGTCAATAAAAACTGAACGGCCAATAACAAACTATGCGGTTCCTTGCTCTGCCTCTTCCTGCGTCTCTGGGTTTCTCTCCCTACAGGCTAGTGCCCACCTTTACCCTCGGTTTCAGAGCTTCCTGGTGCAGCCAACTCCTAACCTTCTGAGAATTCTGTGGTGTAAAATCAGGTTATTCTCAGCCTATCCCACAGCTTTCAAACTGGTCTTATTACGTCTTCTACGTCAGTTTCTACATGTCCATCTATTTTCTAGGTTCCAAGATTTTTAGTGCTGATATCACCTGTCTTTGTGGATTTATGTTTTAAAGAGAAAAATCTTTTTACTGTAGATAGTGGGGGCTTTGGAAGGAGCAAAATTACACGTGACCGTTCAATCAGCAGTCTTCTTTTATGTCTTTCTTTTGCTCTTAATTTCTTTCAAACCAGGAGAAACTTTGGTTTGAACTTTTTCTGGGTTATCCCTCTCATGAGATCTGCTCATCAGCCTTAGGTTTTTATCTATCTATCTGTCTATGTGCCGTCTATCTGGGGCTGGTGGTGGAGGGATGTTTGTGCACAGTCTAGATTCTTCCTGACTACCACAAGTCACATCTCTGAATGATTCTGGCTACCAGCAGAAGAGCAGTGAGCGTGTGCTTGCTGGGGACTAGATCACCTCCTCTGCTCGGCCTTGTCTTATCAAATCTATTATTTCCTTAGGCCCCATTTTCTCCTCAAAAGTCGGATTGGTGTCTCTCACAGCAAATCATTAAGACATAGATTCTTTGTTGTGATACTGTCACCTCCTCTTCTTTCTCAGCCTGTTGCGCTTCTTTCAGGTATGACTCGGTAAGGAGGGAGCCCCTAGATGACAAATAACATGACTGCATCTTCAGCTCTATATACCTCCTCAGCTGTTCTGTGTCACTGACTGGAATCTCCAAAGGGACGTTTTCTATCTCTCCTATGACCCAGCCAAGCCCCTAGGTAATACTGCTCTATTCAAATTATTTGGCCTATGCCTTTCAGGATTGTGACTCTTGACGTGGAGAAAATAATTATGCTTAGGTCTGAGGAGGACTCTATCAGTCCAAACATCCCTGTATTTGATAAGTGTGCTGTTTGTGGTTAGTAGTTGTGGCAGCTTCCATCTTATATCAAAGACGGAGTTGTTTTCTTTCTTGTATTTTTAACAGGGCTTGAGATGTCTCAAGTGAGAGGAGTGGAGTAAACATCTTTATTCCACTATCTTAACCAGAAGTCCCTACTCTTAACTTTTCAAAAGTTGACAGTATACATAATATCATTATTGTGTCTTCAAAGGGCATGACTTTTTCTTTTAATCACACATTGACACAATTTATCATTTTTTTTCACATGCAGATCTGCCTTGGGGTCCCAGGTAGCCAAATGGGGCTGGAGGGCTGGCCTCCTCTGGCCACTGCTACAGAGTGGAAGTCATAGCCATGGATGGGGGCTCCCTTTACATATGCACCTTTTTCTTTTCTTTCTTTTCTTTTTTTTTCACATCTCCCCCTGCTGCTTCTGCCCTCTAGAATGTTCTTTTTTTTAAAAATTTTTATTGAGTTAATGATAGGTTACAATCTTGTAAAATTTCAATTGTACGTTATTGTTTGTCATTCGTGTTGTAGGTGCACCCCTTCACCCTTTGTGCCTACCCCCCACCACATCTTTCCCCTGGTAGCCACTAATCTGTTCTCTTTGTCTACATTTTTAAATTCCTCATATGAGTGGAGTCATACAGAGATTGTCCTTCTCTATCTGGCTTAATTCACTTAACATAATTCCCTCAAGCTCCATTCATGTTGTTGCAAATGGGATGATTTTGCTCTTTTTTACGGCTGAGTAGTATTCCATTGTATATATATATACCACGTCTTCTTTATCCAATCATCTGTTGATGGGCATTTAGGTTGCTTCCACATCTTGGCTTGCACGTTTTTCTTTTTTGCACTTGAGACTAATCTATTGAATAGAGGAGAGGGTGTCAAAAGCAGGCCACACAACTTAGAGAACCTCACCTCATTGGAAGTACTTGCTTTTAAATTGTCACTATATTGGGATGGGAAATAAGGTGTAAAACTCAAAGGACATTGTCATTATCAAATATTGAGTTTGATTTATGAAGCAGTAAAATGTTTTCTAGGAATTATGTCAAAATAATCAACTTAATTTCACTTATCCCGTAATGCTAATTGGAATTAAGGTCAATATATGTGGGAAGACAGCAATCTGCCTCAGCTTGTCCGTTAGTCACTTGCCTGGCAAAATACAGAAAAGAAAAAGGAGAAGGATGAATTTAAGCCTCAGGCTTTTAGCCAAATGCTGTCTCAGGTTACCAAATAGATTTAAGAAATTGTCATAAAAGGGAGATATTTCAAGGAAAAATAAGACCTTGTCCTAAAATGACTACTTAATATTGAAGGGGAAAGGACGTAAGCATTGGAGAACAAGGTGGGGGAATAGAAGGCTCTTGATTTTCCTTCCTCCCTCAGATGCATTAAATAAACAGCTACACATGGATCAATTTCCTTTGAGAAAAATCCGGACACTAGTTTAGAGACTCCTACACATCGGGCACCTAGGAAAATATCCACAGTGAAATAGGTAGGAAAACAGGCACACTCATGCTATAAGCCCCATTCCTGGCACGGCACCTTACAGTGGGGCAGGAACGCCCAAACTCCAGCCTCTCCCTGAGGAGTGAAGGACTTAGACCACACATCTAGCACACCAACTTTTACAGCTGCCACTGAGAGACTGTCTCCCAAATCACCTAGCTCTGAGAGTCGACAGGGCTTATCTGTGAGTCCCCCAGGGCCACAGAAAACAAGGAAGTGATTTTAAATGGACATATGATTAAAAAATGGGTAAAGGACCTGAATAGATATTTGTCCAAAGATGACATACAAATGGCCAACAGGTACATGAAAAGTGCTAAACATCACTAATCATCAGGGAAGTGCAAATCAAAACCACAATGAGATATCACCTCATAGCTGTTAGGATGACTATTATCAAAAAATAAAAGATAACAAGTGTTGGCAAGTATGTGAGAAGAGGGAACCCTTGCACCCTCTTGGCAGGAATGTAAATTGGTGCAGCCGTTATAGAAAATAGTATGGAGGTTCCTCAAAAAACTAAAAATAGAACTACCGTATCACCCAGAAATCCCTCTTCTGGATATACACCCAAAGGAAATGAAACCAGTACCTGAAAGAAATATCTATACTCCCACGTTCATTGCCTATTCACAATAGCCACGATATGGAAAAAACCTATGTGTCCGTCGATGGATGAATAGATAAAGAAATTGTGATACACATACACACACTCACACACACAATGAACAATGAAATATTCAGCCTCAAAAAAGGAGATATTGCCATTTATGACAACATGGATGAATCTGAAGGATATTATGCTAAATGAAATAAGCTAGACACAGAAAGGAAAAAAGTGCATGATCTCACTCATGTGTGGAACCTAAAAAAGTTGAATACATAAAACAGAGAATAGAACAGTGGGTACCAGGGGTGAGGAAGTGGGGGAAATGGGGAGATGTTGGTCAAATGGGACAAAGTTGCAATTATGTAGGATGAATAACTCTAGACACCTAATGTACAGCATAATGACTATAGTTAATAACACTGTATTGAAGAATGGAAATATGTTAAGAGAGGAGATTTCAGGTGTTCTCATCACACACAAAAAATGGTAACTATGTGAGAAGATATATCAATGAGTTTGACTATAGTAATCATTTTATTACTTGTATATGTATTAAATCATCATGTTGTACACCTTAAATATATACAATTTTTATTCTTAAAAAAGGAAACAAACAAAAAGAAATTAGAGCAGAACAAAGAAAGTTGCATTTCTTTCCTTGATATTATTCCATTCATTGCTTGGTTTCATTTAAATCTGTTATTTTGCCTTGTATGTAAGACAGAATTTACAAGAATAAAATAATAGGTTTGTAAAAAGTTTGCAGAAAAAAATAAATCGTTGAAGTGTCATCAGTACACCACCAAATTGAACCAAATTCCAAGTTTCATTAAAAATAGATGTTTGGTGTTTTTCTTTGCAAAATCATGGCACATCTAAGTAGGGTGGGGGGTTTGTTGGTGTTTGATTTATTATCTTGCTTCATAACTTACCCAAATATTATAGAAATTCTTTTGTATGTATCAAATGTTATATAATAAAGTATATATTTCAGAAGTATAAAAATATTTATACATAATATAAATAATATATGTATGTATGTGTATGTATGTATATATATACACTATATATACATTATATATACAATATATACATTATATACTCACTGTATATATATATACACACACACACACACACACAGGTACTAATCCTGTGGATCCTGTTTTCCTAATGTCTGTGTTGTCTGTTACCTGTTCTCCACTTTCATGCCTACTGTTTCAGTTTAGGCTCTTGACATTTCTGCCCTAGATTGCTGCAATAGGCTTCCTTCCATCTCCATGCCTTCTTTTTGTAGCCCACTAATTCAGCTACTACTAGAATCTCACTAAATATATGTCATCCATTACTTAAAATCTTCCCATGGCTATTTATAACCTTCTACAGAAAGTTCAAACTCTTTACCTTGGCCCACAAGATTCCTCATCATCCAACTCCAGACCACTTCTCTGGCTTCCTCTCCCAATCTCCCATCTCTCCCTAAATGCAAATCCCCAAATACCATAACTAAAATACTCTCCTTGCACATAGGCCCTTGAAAATGTCATGATAATTAATCCCTCAGTTCTTTTGTGCATATTCTTCTTCCTATGTGACGTGTCTTTCCTACCCTTCCTTGTCTAGCTAATTGCTACAGATCTTTCAAAACTCATCTCAGGGGCCAGCCCAGTGGCATAGTGGTTAAGTTTGTGCACTCCACTTCGGCAGCGCAGGGTTTGCAGGTTTGGATCCCAGGTGCACCACTCATCAAACCACTCTGTGGCGGCATCCCACATAAAATAGAGGAAGGTTGGCAGAGATGTTAGCTCAGCGACAATCTTCCTCAAGCAAAAGAAAAAAAAGAGGAAGATTGGCAACAGCTGTTAGCTTAGGGCCAATCTTCCTCACAAACAAGACAAAACGAAACTCATCTCAATTGTGACCTCCTTTAGGAAGCCTTCCCTGTGCCTCAATCTGATTTGGATATTCCCGTAGTACCCCAGGCCTTCATTATAGTGTTCACCTCATTGCTTATATTTGGGGCTTGGTTTCCCAGGGAGACTTAATGGCTATAGGAAGAGGGCCGTGTTGCTGAATCCCTGAATCCTAGTACATGGCCTGGCGTATGGTAAGTGCTTAGCACATTTTTGTTGAATTGAATGGGGAGGTTTGTCATAGGTGTTAATCACCTAATTCTTATTTGGTCGCTAACACTCCAGAGTGGATCGACTAGATGTAGGTAGGGGCATTCCAGGAGTGAGGAAAGAGGTGCTGGCACAAGAGGTAGAGACGGAAAAGTGTCCATGGTCAGCCATTCACAAGTCATCTTTGGTGTGTCTACCAGAGTGGTCCTGCCATTGTCAATAACTACAGATCTTTGCTGAACTGTGTACCATTAATTCTTTTGTTTTAGAAATCTTGTACAAAAGACATTATTCAAAAGTTTATCCATTTGGCAGTAAATCCATTTTGTTAGACTTTAATTTATAATTCTCGTATATTTTAAATGTTTTAATCACTAGAATTTGACACATCTGGGGAATTTACATGTGGTTATGAGGGTATGTCTTTGTACAGATGTTGGCGTTTGGACGGTTGAGGTGTGTATAGGCAAGACTCTCGTCACTTATGGATTGAACTGGACATTCTGTATAAGGGGACTTCTATGAAAACCTTGGATGTTACAGGTAGTCTGAGGCTTTCAAGCTCTATGGCACATTTTCTCAACTACCATCTCATCAGTTTAGCTTAATGTGAAGAGTGTATCTTGTTTTCTACAATATGGAACTTATTTGGGAATGAGAATTCAACGGCCACGAACTGACTGCTAAACGTTAGTTAACACACTGCTTCTTACCTGGCTACTCTTCCTCGAAGATCTCCAACTCCTTGAAGGTGCTTAGTGTTGAGCTCCTGAACTGCAAAATTAGTTCCTGTGGCCACCTGATCTCGAACTCTTATTTGGTCTTCTAAAATCTGTAATTTTGGGTTAAAATTCCCGTTAACTTCCCATCACACACAATAAGAAAAGATCATTTAAAGCTGAGGTTACAAAATTGAATGCATTTCTTAGTTAGGCCGAGAGTGTAAATGAGTGAGAGAATCATATGGCAGAGAGAAGCAACTCCTGCTTCATCTGAGGGAGGGCACCATGGCTTGATTCCAGCTGATTGTTGCCAGGTGGGAATGAAGTTTCAACAGAATCCAGAAATTTGGATTTTATGTTAAATTTCTCAATTTTTAAATATTGACATCTTATTCAAAAGCTTTTTTTTTTTTTTTTTGCTGAGGAAGATTTGCTCTGAGCTAACATCTGTTGGCAATCTTCCTCTTTTTGCTTGACAAAGATTTGCCCCCCTGAGCTAACATCTGTGCCAGTCTTCCTCTATTTGTATGTAGGTCACTGCGACAGTGTGGCTGAGTGGTGTAGGTCTGCTCCGTGGAACTGAACCTGGGCCACTGAAGCCAAATGCACCGAACTTAACCACTAGGCCACAGGGCCAGCCCTCAAAATCTTTCATAAACACTATATGAGCCAAACAAAACATGTTTATTGTGCTATTACGGCCATGGGTGGCCATTGGGCCATCACTGATCTAAAAGCTTTTCTCAAAAACCTGTTTCAGAATTGGTGGTAAGTTTAGAAGAAGGATCTTTCATATGGCATCAGGCAAAGCCATTTACAGATCGAATCAAAACCACAATGAAGGAATACAACTGTCATAAGCAAATCTGAATCAAACTGTTTCACATACACACAGTGAAAAAGGTTTATTGTGCTAGAATTTTTAGAGAACCTGAGAGACTGATGGCTTGAGTATGTCCAGATTTTGTCCTTGAGTATCTTCAGTCATGTCTTCATTATGTCTTGGCGTTCTGAAATAAAGCTGACTGTCCTATGCCACTAGGTTGGTGGTCCCAAGAACAGTTATTTTTATTTTTTTGCATTCATATAAAAGCATTGTTTAAAAATTGAAAAAATGCTGCTTGTCCATAGAATAAATTTATATCTTACTTGACATTCAAACGAATTCCAATGTAAAGTTAAGACATAAAAATAATTTGTGTTTACTCAGAAAAAAGTGAGAGCATAGGACATTCGAAAACACACATTTATGACTTGGGGAAACATTCAAGTTCAGCTGCTATATTTGAATAAGGCCTGAACTATGTTTAAACATGTTTATGAATTTTGGGGGGAAAAGAAGGATTTTTGTAGCAAATGAATTATAGAAACTTCAAAAACCATATACAGAATCTTGCCCATTTGTAAATTGGCAGGTTGAGAGAACCCAAGAGCAAATAAAGCTTTAATTGAAGACGTGAAAGTGTCAAAAACACTAGCAAGAGTTTTTATGTTTTCTTTCATTTGCCTGTTTGTTTTTGCATGTCTGTGAGTCCATTTGGGCTGCTATAACAAAATACCACAGAGTGGGCAGCTTATGAACAACAGAAATTTTTTTTCTCACAGTTCTGGAGGCTGGAAGTCCAAGATCAGGGCCCCAGCATGGTCGGGTTCTGGGGAGAGCCCTCTTCTGGGTCGCAGACTGCCAGCTTCTTGCCATGTCCTCACGCAGTGGAAGGGACTAGGCAGCCATGTGGGATCTCCTTTATAAGGACGCTAATCCCATCCCTGAGGGCTCCACCCTCATGACCTGATCACCTCCCAAAGGCCCCACCTACTAATATCATCACGTGGGGCATTAGAATTTCAACCTGCGAATTTTGGTGGGAACACACACATTCAGACCATAGCAGTAGATGCTGTTTTGCTTTGTTTTGACAAAGAATAGTGATGAAAGGAAGCTTTCTCTGCTAAACACTAAAACATTTTATGAACAGATAATAGAGGAGATTACTTAATCTCTGAATGAAGACATTTCTTTTCTTAAAAGAAATGAGAGAAATTGCAAAGCAGTATACTGGAACATTTAACTTTATATAAAAATTGCGAAAAACATTGTAAATATAATTAAGATATAAACAACAAATGGAAAAAACATTTATAACAATTGCGATTGCTAAGGGCTGCAGTGGTGTGCTACAATCAGTATGCACCTGTACATGAGAGCCAATTGTGCATCTCTCTTCCCATCTTTGTGTTAAGTAATGTCAGCTGGTGCTTGAAATCAATCAAGATGAGAGGATTTACACCATGGAAATAGGGAAACACTATAACCAGGTTTTTATACCCAGGAAAAAAATTGATGCCGATTGTTAAACATTTACCAACATATAACTAGTTATTATCCTTAATTAATAAAAAAGCTCATCAAATCAATAAAAATTAAAAAGCGCTAAAAGCCCAAAAGATAAATTGGCAAAAGACATTAACAGATTATTGACAGAGAAAATGCAAATTGTAATAGTCACTTTTAAAAAGTGAAAAAAGAAAAAGATTTCATTTTTATCCCATCAAATTAGCAAAGATTAAAACAATAAATTATGCTGGCATGGGCACAGTGAAAAAAGCACTCTCACGTAATGCTAATTGAAGTGCAAATAGGTATAAACTTTCTGGAAACCAATTTGGCAACAGGCAACAAGAGCCTTCACAGTGTTCATACCCTGGTAATTCCACTTCTAAGAGTATATACTATGGAAAGAGTCCAAATGCAGACACGTAATTATGCACAAAGATATTTCAATATTAGGGGAATAATTAAGCAAATCATGGTGCATTGACCATGCAAAGAGCTTTTAATGACATATGAAAGAGTTTATGCTATAGTTTCCTATTAAAGATTGTGCTGATGGATGTGGTCTCAGCTTCCTAAGTGGGATGCTCGGGAAGACTAGAGTGAGATGCAGCTGAGTGTTGGTGGAGATTGCCGTTCCGTGATGCAATTGTGAGGAACTTTTTCTCATGTTTTAAAATATTTTCCTAAACTGTCAAAATAATTACAATGAACAAGTATTGCTTTTATAAGTTGGGGGGAAAACCACAATAAAGCAATATTATACAAAAAATTCTCTTTTCTTGAGCTAAAAATAAATTAATTGTAAAACATAATTAGCTGCCAGCTTAAAAAATAATTTGAATATAAAAAGAAACAAGCAACTTAAATGCTGAAATTATAGTTGACTAAAAAATTGTTTTTCATTCCTTTGAAAGACCCAAGTCAAGCCTCAGCTCACACTTGGATCTGTCTTGCAGGCTAATTTGCAAAAGGACTGATCTGGTTAATGGGTTTAGGTTTTTAAAAAATACTTGAGGGGCTGGCCCAGTGGTGTAGCAATTAAGTTCCCACTCTCCGCTCCGGGCGTCCAGGGTTCACCGGTTCGGATCCTGGGCGCGGACCCACGCAGCGCTTATCAAGCCATGCTTTGGCAGGCGTCCCACATATAAAACGCAGGAAGATGGTCACAGATGTTAGCTCAGGGCCAATCTTCCTCACAAAAAAGAAATACTCGAATAGCATCCATTTCTCTATAAAGTGCTTGTTACTTTATAGTCTTAGCTATTTGCTAAAGGTAGCCTAATTGTTTCTTCTTCATAATGTTTTAACTACATTATCTACAGCAGTTAACTATTTTCTAATTCAGTTTTCTGGACCGTCAGACCAGTCCTTCTTATTTTCCCTATATACACCAAGCCCTTAAAAGGATTGCAAATATTCTGAAATTTTATAGTATTTGGAATATGTTTTGGCTTTGTCTGTTTTCAGAGCTAATCTAAGATAATCAATTATTATAGGAAAAGAAGCTCTTGGCAAGAATTCTAGAGATCTGGAAACATTTTCCCCCTAGTGCTGAGTATTTTATTGGAGTATAATTAATATGTATTAAAATGTACAAAGCAAAATATATATCTAGATGGATTTTGACAAATATAATCAACTGTGTAATAACTACCCAAATCAAAGTATAGAACATTCCAGAAGCATTTTGATATTTCTGAGAATGCTATTCTCTTTTCAATTACCCAGAAGTTGTGATTCCTAAATTAGGATCTTATTTTATTTTACTTTTGAGTAAGATTAGCGGTGAGCTAACATCTGCAGCCAATCCTCCTCTTTTTGCTGAGGAAGCCTGGCCCTGAGCTAACATCCATGCCCACCTTCCTCTACTTTATATGTGGGACACCTACCAGAGCATGGCTTGTCAAGCTGTATGTAGGTCCATGCCCGGGATCCAAACCAGTGAATCCTGGGCCACTGAAGCAGAGCATGCAAACTTAACCGCTATACCAGCAGGCCAGCCTTAATTAGGACCTTATTCTAGTGCTTGTGCTGTGTGTACTTGATCTTCTCGTCATCTCAAAGGTCCTGAGCTGCTTATCTCTTGTCATTTTTATGATACTTTATGATGTCTCCAAACACCTTTGACCTCTTTGAAAAGTGGCATTGACTTTTTAGGCTCTGGCATCAATTCAATATGTGCTAAATACTCATAAAGTGCCTTTTAAAAGTTCACTAAGGTTTTTAAACTTTCCACACTCCCTCAAACACATTATGGGGGCTGACAGATCCTACAGACAGAAAATAAATTAATAAACAGCCTTAAATACAAAGTCATGAGGAAGCCATTGTTGGGTCAATGTCATGTTTTTGATTTGTTTTTTGTCTAATCTGCTATTCTCTCTGATAGTGGAAAAGGAGGGGACTGTTGTGAATTCTCGTAATTCCACAAACTTTTGGCCAGTTTCCTAAAATGTATTCTCTGGAACTTTCCCCTAAAAGTTACTACCCCAGATTCGTCATGCTCATTAGCTCTTAAAAATTCTGAAAGACCTGTAGGAAAAATCTATTTATCTTGGTTTTACCAAAGCATTTTCTTTTTTGATCAGAAACTGTATTTTTCCTTTAACATCTTAAATATCATTCATTCATCCATTCATTATCCAGGAAATACTTACAGAGTGCTGACTACCTAGCACACACTGTTATCATTTGGTGTGGGGTTTAGCAGTGAACAAAACAAAGTCCCTGCCCTCATGGAGATTAAATTTTAGAAGAGGAAACAAACCATAAACAAATATAAGCCGTGGTAGTTGGCGATAGGTGATATGGATAAAATAACGCAAGGTTTAAGGGGAGTGTGACTGTTGGGTTGGGAGGGGTGCTGTTTTATAGTGTGTCAAAGAAATCCTCTCTGATGAGGTGATATTTGAGCAGGGACCTGAAAGAAATGAAGAACATTTCATAGAAATATCTAGGCAAAAACAATCCAGCCAGAGTGAATAGCATGTGCAAAGTCCTGATGCCAGAACATGTTTGGTATGTTCTAGGAAGAGCTGTGAGAACAGTTTGACCAGAGTAAAGGAGAGAGGGGGAGGAGATGGGGTCAGAGAGATGGTTGGGGTCAGAGTGTGATGGGCCTATGAACCAGCATTGCCAATGCATTATGAAAACCCCTACGTGAAATGACTACATTAGTAGAATCTTGAAGATTTGGACTAAAATAAGTACCTTAGCACAATGCCTGACACAAAACAGATATTGAGTGAGTGTCTTTTTAGTGGAATTTCCTTCTACTTTTTGGCATAAATGAGTGGTTGAAATAATGAACTGTTTCCCTCTGAGGCAACTAAATTGTAACCATCTAAAGTTAATCGCAACTCATTTCTATAGTTGAAAAATGACACTGGTGGTTGATAATCTTTGCCAACATATAGGACATAAAGAACTACCTCAATGTTTTGGCTGAGTTTTTTGACGATGCTGGTGATGGTCTGGATATGGCTTTCCAGTAGCTTCCTGGCAAGTGACTCCTCTTTTCGAAAGCCGTGTGTCCCATGAAGACAAGCAGAGATGTCCTCCTTGATGCGGAAGGCTTGTTCAAGGAGGAAAGCTATGGTGCGCTCCTGGTTGTTCAGTCTGTCTTCTAGCTGACTCCTCGCGGGGTGTGGAATGATGGGAAGAAAAGAATGACCCCTGGTCAGGAAAAGGAAAGCACACCAGAGGCGTTACAGGAATGAACTGGAATGAACAGGAGGAGCGGAACCAGAACGTGCATCCACACTTCTCTGCCTGTATTTTCTCCCCTGTGAAAAGTTTGGCAGGACCTTAAGTACCTGCGTGGTTAGAATCTTGGTTTATGTCTTGTCTAAGAAGCAGATCTCACTTATGCGTTGATCTGGTGGCACGCATTTTTCATGTCTCCCAAGCAGAAATTGTCATATATTTTACCCACTACTCTAACAAGCCCAGTTGGATCCACATAAATTTAATACCTGATAATTCTATTTTGATGAGAGGGCTGCCTGTTAAGCTGGAAGAAATGATGGCTCAAAGGTAAAGATTAACAAAAGAAGTCAGAAATTCCATGAAGAGTAAACAAAGTAAATTAGAAAAGGAAAAAGAGAAAAGCTAGGGCTATTTCGTATTAGGGCAGAGAAAGAGGTAAAATCCTGATGGCCCCGACTGGCATTACTCCTTCCCTTCACAGATAAGCATCTTGAAAGACAAGCTGCTTTTGTCACGTCTTTTTCTTTGTTTAATTTACTTTGCTTACTAGCAAAGTCTAGTGGCCTCGTCTCTAGAGCCATACGCCATCACTTTTGCTTCAGCCTATTCCTGAGAAGCAAGTCACTGAGTTCAGCTTACACTCCAGAGGAGGAGGATTAGATTCCACCTCTTGGAAAACGGAGTGTTAAAGAATTTGTGGACAGTTTAAAACCACCACACTGTCACAGTCCTCTAACTGGCTTCTGTCTCCACTTGTAGCTTCCCTGGTACCCCCTCCTTCCACTGCCATCAGGATAATCTTGCTGGAAAGCAAATCTGGGGTTCTTCTGAGGGGAGGATCTAGGACTTGATAAATGACCGGGGGTCTGTGGGGCTCACAGGATAGACTTTGGTCCCATGCAAAATGTTGCCATCCCCCATGCTCAGGGGTCCTGCTGTACCTGTAGAGCCCTCTGGTGTGGCTCCTTCCACCACAGCGCACCTCTGCTCAACTCTGGTTGGTCTTGGAGGACCCAGGGAGCTTCAGCTTCCCAGGAAAAGTGAAGTTCTCGGTGAGTGAGAGAGTCAAGGTCTAGAGTGAACAAGCTGGCTAAAGGAAATCTGCCCCAGAGGAACATGACAGCTTCCGGGAGACAGAGCGCAGAGAGAAAGGAAATGAGCTGCGCAGTTCCACAGGAGTGAACGATCCTGGGCTCACACTATGGTCCCTATGCAAATGCTGAACCAGCAAGACTACTGGCTTCCTGTCCTCCTCCATGCTAAAACTTTGGAGTACCTAGAGAGAGAAACTGTGAAAAACCCCTGAGACAGCGGGGGCTATTTTAAACTGGGGAATGTGTGGGGTGGTCTGGTGGGTGCTGTCATCTGCCACCAGCTCCCCTTTCAGGAAGGAAGGATTTATTTCCCCAACTGCTGGGAGCACTGCCAGCTGACAGACCCCAGCTGTTAGCCTTCTCTGGGAACTGCCTTGGTGAAGAGAGTCACCTTGCCCAAGGTCATGCCCACTTTCTGGGGCAGCTCGAGTCCAGTGATTGGTCAATGTGTGGGTATAAGGGCCTGGCACGCTTGCTCTCTCTCAGAACAACTTTGAAGGCCTGTCTCAGCTTCAGAGCTCCCTGTGGGATCAGCTGAAGTCTTCATGGGTATTGCATCACAGTAATTTTCATCCTGCTCAATTCTGTATCCTTTCCCTCCCTTCCACAGATGTTGATCCCGGAGGACTCCATAATAAGCCTTCTGTTCACAGCAATCTCTATCTCAGAGCCTGTTTCCTGGGCAACCCAACCTCAGCCAGGTGGCCGCTTTGGCCTGGGGCAAGAGATACGGTTGTGGGACGGTAAAATGGGGAAGAGGGACCATCGTAATTCTGCTTTTGCTTCTGCCCCTATTGCCTTGGGACAAACTGCTCTACTGTGTGAAATTTCAGACTCTGGTCTAAGTGTCCTCAAGAGTTAAATCAGGCAAGGCAGAAGTCCTGTGTTCCTAAGATGCTGAAACAATAATAACAAAATCTTGGGGAACAACTGACCTTGGGCAGTTGCTTCTACACTGTTCTACCTCCACATGCCCCAGGGGTGGGAAAGCAACTGCTCTCCTCCTGTGACTTCTGCCTGAGGAGTGAAAGGTGAAGGCCTGACAGAAGAAGTTATTTTGTAAGAAGGGGAGTAGTTGGCTGTGGTTTTACTGTGCTGGGGTCCAGGCACCGTACGCCGCCCCACCTGCTGAGCTCATTGGCGCTGATAAGACACAATGGAGACTAGGTCTGGCTGAAATCCCCAAGGGAAAGATGAACTCACAGGCCAAAATATCAGGACACCTGAGGAGCAGAGTCTTTTCAAAAACCAGCCAACAAATAAACAATCTACTGGATTACAGATTCCTACAGAAAAGAAATACTAAAATATATGCAACAAGAAATTTTTTAAAAGGCTAATAAGTATATTAAAAAAGAAGATGGGAAGATATCAGCAAAATGAAAACAAAAAACTGAAAAACATGAAAAGTAAACAAGTTGAAATATTAGGCATAAGAAATTATAATAGTTGAAATAAAAATAAAAGGTGGGATAAATATGACAGAGGGAATAGCTGAAGAATGAATTAATGATTTGGGAGACCAGATTGAGGAAATTTACCAGACAGAAGAAGGAACGGTCACACAACTTGCAGATGTCAGGGACAGAATTTGAAACTCAAGGCTGACTCCAAAATCAAACGTTAACCTTAACTCTCGTAGATTCCTATCAGTCCAGGAGATAATAAGCAGAAGCAAGTGATTTAGTGCTACTTACGTGACCCAGTAGAGTGGCAGCAGAAATGACAGACGTAAGTGTCCCCAGGCTCCATATCCACTCTTTGCTAGTTCTTTCATCCTTTCTTGGTCCTGGCCACCATCATCTCCTCTACTTTTGCCCCCTAATGAAGAGTGCATCCTCTGCACTATAGCTAGAGTGGTCTTTCCCAAAGTGTGAAGGATAGCTCTTCCCTACTTAAAGCCTTCGATAGCTTTTCCAGTGTCTGAGAGTAAAATCTTTGCTCTCCTTTTCAACCTCATCTCCTCTCACTCTTCCCGTCGTTCACTCTCACTCAACCACATAGATCTTCTTTCTGTTCCTCAAACATGCTAAGCTAGTTCTTAGCTCAGAGCCTTGGCATTTGCTGTTCCTTCTGCTTGGAATGCTCTTCCCTGCAGTCACTCCATGGCTGCCACCTTCTCCTTGTTTAGGTCTCAACTCCAATTTCCCCTTGTCAGACAAGCCTTCCCCTCAGTGACGTTCTATCATAATGCCTCATTTCATCTTCTCTATGGCATTTGTCATTACCTAAAATTATCTTCTTTACTTGTTTGTGTTTATTTCTGCCCTCCATCCCTAGAATGAAAGCTCCTCATGGGCAGGCACTCTATCTAACTTGTTCTCCACAGTGTCCCCAACACTGAGAAGAGTGCCTGACATATAGTAGGTGGTCAATAAATATTTGTCGACTGACTGACTGATTTCTCCCGCTGGACTGTTCCCTTAAGGTTCAATTGATAAAAAACTGGAGGAAAAAAATGGTTCCATAAAGCTACAGGTTGTTATAGCCTCAAGGTTTACAGTTCCCTCTCTTGAGTAGAATAACAGAGCCTCAGCCTGGGTGAGATTCCTCTTTCCTGTCACCTAAGCAGTTAAGGAACAAAGATGGCTTTGCTAAGGGGTTTTATTAACCAGATTCCATCTACCTACTCATTTGGCTCAAAAATGTTCTTCTGGAAAATCACTAAATGGAACCTCATATATATATAAAAACCGCTCCTCTGAAACCCCAACATGCTGACAGTGCTGCCCTGGGCTGGCTGTCTGAGTCACAGGCAGGAGGGAAGAGGATGTCAGGCCATGCTGATGGTGACAGCAGCCTTGTGGTGGGCTACAGATTTGCTTGTTATTTTCCTTGAGCTAGTGCTGCTTTCTGGCCTCTAGACAATCTGCAGCCTAGATTTGCCAGTGAAAGGGTATTTGATCCCCAGGCTTCAGTCCTATACAGACACCTGCAAATTATGCTGCATTCCTCTCAATGGTTAGACTCTTTCTCTTAGGAGTTCCCAGTGTGGCAGATGCTATTGGTTACCTTCCTAATAGCCATTCCCCCTTCTGCCTGATTTGCTTCATCCTCCTGTCCACTGTGTCCTCCAGTGGGGCAAGCTAATCATGGTGGTCCCATTCTTCTGGACTGAGATGCAATTGGTTTAGGTAGGAGCATGTGAAGCAATTCTGGCCACTGAGTGCAAGGGAAAACCTACTGTGGGGCTTCTGGCTTTCTTTGCCTTCAAGAAGAGCTATACAAGAAGACACTTTCCTCTTCTTTGCTAGATGTTGTTGTGTTTGTCTGTGCTTGATGCCTAGAACTGCCGGAGCCACCTCGTGATCATGAGGGAAAAGAGGAGGGCAGGCAAGAAGGATGGAAAACACCTGATGCTCGATGATGTTGCTCAGCCTCTAAATTAGCCAAGCTCTAGATTTTTAATGTGAGCTATCAACGTCCTTAAGTCTAAGCCATTTTGGTTGGAGTTTTTGTTATGTGCAGCTGAAAGCACTGTATCTGTATCTAGTGATTTACTGATGAAAATGTCAGTTGAAAAAGAAACATGTCAGGAAATATTTGCTAAATGTTTACTCTAATCAATGCACAATCCATAATGGGTCTGTTCCTCAAGGAACCTGGTTTAATTCAGTGTTTCTCATAGAGGAACTTGCATTACTATTGTGGGGGTGGGGAAGGGAGGGAGGTTATTAAAATGCAGATTCCTTGGCTCCACCAGAGACCTACTAAATCACAATTTTGGGGAAGTCGGGGGGAAAGCAAGAATATTTATTTTAAACAAGGATTTAGGTGACTATAATGTATTCTAAAAACTGAACATCCCTGATTTATTTAAGACCAGTGATGGGAACCAGTGACTAATATAAAGCAGGATACATAATGAAGTGCTGCAGAGTGAAATACGGAATGTGAAGCTCACGTTATGTAGGCATTCAGAAGCAGCTTGGCAAGTCGGAAGGCAAGAGAGACTGAGGACAGAACATAGGTTCTACCACTTCCCGAACAAGTGTTTCAGTTCATTCATATTTAAACAGGGCTCACAGGGCCTCCTTTGCTGTGTGGCTGTAGGTTCTGAGACAACATGTGAGAAGCATGTGGTAGGAGGCAGTGAAACCAACGCCACGCAGCTGCCCTCCGGCCCAGGGTTCCGAGGGGCCCATGTGCATTCACTCTTTGGGTGTGCTGTTGGCTGGTGTCAAGACTGTATCCAGAAAGAACATGAGGAAGCAGACCTAGGCCAGTAGAGGGACCAGTGGAACAGGGCTGCCGCCACTGCTCAGATGCCAGTCTGCGGCCCTGCCTGTCATGGCCTCAATGTTGTTGCTATTTGGCACATTGAAGGAAGCCTCTAAGGAGGGCAGCACCTGGTGCTATGGGATGTATTTGCCTGCAACCATGGGGACACTAAGTGACTTATATAAATGCTGGACTGTAGATATTTCTCTTTTTTTGGCTTTTAAAGTTTAATTTTAAAAGCTATTTTATATTTAAGGAGAGAGTGTGTTCCTTTTTGAAATTTCTTTTCATGTGTAAGATTTACTATTGGAGTAGTATTATTACTGTTTACTGATGATGCTTAACGAAGCACCAAATGATGCTTTGCTTAGTTCTATTTGCATGATTTCTACATGATAAACATGGAGCTTATATTTTTTTCCTATTTCCATTGCCATAAGGAAAGAATATTGTTTTCCAATTGACCTTTCTAAGTCAACAAGTGGAAGAACACACATGTGAACATTCTCAGTCTTCTAAGAGAATTCCTGATGATATGATTGTTCAAATTATGAGCTCATCCAAAAGGTTAAAACAGATGCCTTTCACTAGCAGCAAGATGTGTCTGCCCTGATTCTTTTAGTGAAGTAAAAACACTCACTGCTTTATTAGCATCTGATATCAGTGGGACTTATATCTAAATTTAACAGTGAAAGGAAAGAAAGAACTGAATATTCCAGGCTAGTTCAGATGGAGTTACTAACCATAGGAGAAAGAATTCCTAGGGGGCCTTTTCAGAGAGATATTTGTGCTTTACGTAAACCATTGATTATGTAGCTGGAAACTGAATCTGAACAGATTTTCCACAAACTCTGAGTTCTATTTCTCTGCAGTTGGGTGTGACTTACACCAGCTGTGCTGTCGCTGGCAGATACATCGGTACAGAGTGACTCTCACTTCTCGGCTTGCTCTGTTCTTGTGAATAGAGCACTAAATTTACTTAGGAGATTCTGGTAACCATTTTGGCAAGCTGTAATACTCAAGAGATAAAAATTTAAACCTTTCTCTAGAACACAAAAGGGCATAACTGAAGAGAATTTTCATTTTTGTGATATCCCTTATATGACCAGTTACATTCTCATTGCACAGAGTCCTGAGGAAAAGAAAAATAAAGTGAAATTTTAAAGAACATTTTGATGCCTCACTAAAATAATCTGTGAGTGTGTGGGGGAGCCATGAAATTGAAAACACGTTTTCTATGGTTTCTCCTTTGCTTGTTTATAACCACACTGGCTGATGGATTGGGTAGCTATCGAAGCCTCCATGGCTGAGTTTTTATGTAGGGCTGAATGCTCTGGGGGGAAGGGAGGCAATTCGAGTTTTGGCGGGCACAATCCAGAAAGAAGCAGACCAAGGCCAATGGGGTTGGGCCTGCACAGGCTCTGCACGGAGGAGCCTGGAAAGAGAGGCCTCCAAATAGCAACACAGCCAAGAAAAGACTGGAGAAAGAGACTGGTTACAGTGAAAAGTTGTGTACTATATGAGGCAAACTCCTCACATTCAGTATCGTTTGCAATAAAATCACAGAATTAAGGGTGTACCTGTTGTGATGCTTTCTCATGGAGGCATTCAGGTTGGCAAGTGTTCCAGAGTCCCTGTGTGAATGAGGGCATGGTGGACGTCTGGGTTACACTCACAGGTCAAATGTATATAAACTGCAGCAGCAAATTGTTTTGATGATATTTGGAGTTCCCACAGCGTTTTGTATCACTTTCCCATATTACTTTGCTATTTTGAGGGGTGTGTGTGGTACTTACGTAAGTCTCCAGGGAAAAGAACACTGTACTTGGAGTTAGAAGACCTGGGTTCAAGTTCTGCCTCCGCCACTTACTGACTTTGACCCCTCTTAGGAGGAGAGAGGAGAGACCTCCTTCTCTGTCCTATGGAGACAGTGACTCCTGCCCTACCCAGCTGGCTACGAGTTATCAATTGTAATGTACCTGAAGTGCTTTGTAATGTCTGCAAGTGTCATAAACATGTGTTGTTATAATTATTAGTACTTATTAGATGGTGTTATGGGCTGAATTGTGTCTCCCCCCAAAAAAAGATATGTTGAAGCCCTAACCCCTGGTACGTCAGAACGTGACCTTATTTGGAAATAGGGTCATTGCAGATGTAGTTAAGATGAGTCATACTAGAGTAGGGTGGGCCCCTGATCCAATCTGACTGGTGTCCTTATAAGAAGATGGCCATGTGAAGACAGACACAGAGGAAGAATACCACGCAAAGATGAAGGCAGAGATTGGAGTGATGCATCTACAAGCCAAGGAATGCTCGGGATTGTCGGCTGTCACCACAAGCTGGAAGACGGGTATGAAACAGATTCCCTCAGAGCTGTCAAAAGGAACCAACCCTGCTGACAACTTGATTTCAGACTTCAAACCTCCAGAATCGTGAGACAATAGATTTCTGTCATTTTAGGCCGCCCCATCCGTGGGGCTGTGTTATGGCAGCCCTAGCAGACTAATGTAGATGATAAATTATCTGAAGGGAGTTGTTAGCCCAGGAGAAATGCAAGGAACTTATTATTATACTCTCTTATTTCTCTATAGGCCTATAGTCAACATATCACTTTCATAAACATTATTTCATTTCATTCCCACAACTACCACGTAGCATAAGCGAAATTTTTCTCAATGTAGGTAGAAACTGAAGCCTGGAAATTATAAGAAACTCAGTTGGGCAACATTTTAACCTGCCTCTTTAACTCTTTTTCTTACATCACAGCAGCTTTGTTTAGACCAATTAATAACTCTTCCTGTTATATTTGTGTTTTTCTCAGAGAGATAAGATGTATTTATTCCTCCGCTTTTAGACATATAACTTGCTCCCAACATTATGTCATTTTTCACCCTAGTCACTTTTGCTCTGCTTGGCTCACATCTCTTCTTGGAGTCCTAAGGGTCCTCTTTGAGGCCCAGAAGTTGGAGGTGCTCCCCCTCTGCTCTAGAGAACTGAGACCAGGCTCAGCCTGACCTCAGCATGATTCTCACTCTGGGCAGAAACCCTTAGGCGTGGCAAGAATCCAGAGAGCTTTCACAATGAATATGGTCAGTGGGCCAGGGACAAGGTCTGCCAGTTAATAAGAACTTGGGAACAACTGGAGTGGCCCATGTATCCCCTTCTTCATAAGCCATGCAGACTGTTTTGAGGTTTCTTACACACAGACAGCCCTGGGACTCAGGCTGCTCATCATCCACCACTTAAAATCCCACCCCAATTTATAGGAGGTGGAGATTGCCTTGAGAAGACATTGTCTTTTTCTCAAGGTCACATAGCTGATTAGAGGCAGATTCAAGCATAGACCAGAGATGCCTGGCCTCCACACAGTGCTCCTTCCACGAGCAGGAGAAAAAGAAGAAAAAGAAAAAAGGCTTTGGTGCTTTTCTGCACAATTAAGCTTGAAAGAGCCCTGGATACAGTGTCACAAAATCAGTGGATGTCTGCTCATCATGAATCGATGAACACATGTGGAAATCAGAATTATTTACTGCCTTTAATATAATGTCACCATAATTGTCCTATAAATGATTGCAAGCATTCCGCCTTCCCCTGCTCCATGGATTATTAATATGGCCTAACATTTAACAAGTACTAATAATGCGTGGGTGTTGTTCCAACTGCCTGAGGCTGAGAAGGTCCTGTAAATACTCAGTCTGTCTGTCTTTTTAACATGTGTATCTCTAGTCAAACCTTGTTCATAGGATAGGCATTATCTCTTTTGTTGCTGGATTTTTACTTTTTTGGTGGTTGTTATTATTTGTTTTTAGTGTTACCTATCAATATATCCATGTAGATTTATAAGGCAGAACCACTGGGAATATGTAATATATATACAGGCAATTTAATGAGTTGATAGTGACTTTTACTTGTATAAGTACTCTATTTGTATATCAGTAAATTTGTTCCCACTCAATGTGTCTTATGACTGGAGGATCAAGGTATTTTAAAAATCATTGTTTATTTATGTTTATTTTATTGGATTCAACATGTCAGTTCAAAATATCTGCATTGATGATTGAAATGCCCAAATGCCATTTGCTTTTCTAGTTAATCAGCTACCCAGGAGTCTGCTGCTATCTAAGCAGAGCCCTAAAGATTCAACTGTTCCACCATTGTTCTCCATTAAATATGTCAACTGCGGTTCCTTAGGAAAGAACATTCAATGCACCATGACAGGCTACCGTAGGGGTATCACAACCCATAAGGCCATAGAGTCCCTGCCTTTAGGGAGTTTGCAGCCTGTTCTGGGAGATTAGAGGGGAGAGACCAAAAGAAAACCAACCATCTCAGGTGGTACCTAGAAAGCTCTAGATATATGGCTTAGACAGTAAGAGAAGAGATGTGGGGGAGATCAATAGAGATGAATGTTGGGGCCAGATAATTTTCTTCATGCTTTTGCTTTGAATTATAGACTATTTCTTCCCCTTTGTCTTAATTTTACTTTCTCTGGAATCCAAGAAATGGCAAAAATTTCCTTAGATTTCTTTTTAAGTTTGTTGTCATCTTCTGGGAATTTGTTCTCTCATCTCCTGGAATGTAGGTCACCATCCTGGGCTACAGAAATCCACTTGGGTTCATATTGGAATTTAACAGATCAGAAAAATGATTTCTGTTTTCCATTTATCATGTGGAGAATCAGGTGGGAACAGGTCCCCCTCTTCTCCTTGGATGGCAATATCCATTTATGTGTATCCATTTATGATAATTATTTTTGTGCATACGACACTCATTGCCCTTAACACAGAAGAAGTGTGTCATCTATCCAAATGTCGTATTTTTAAACAGTTTGGTTCCATCGTTCCAAACCTTGTTTGGTTCCATTTTCTCTAAATTATGGCCTCATTGCCATGTAAGCAAATACAAGTTATGGGCAGAATGAAAAGAGGGGCCAAAATACTGTGGTTGAATTATTTGGAATGTATTAAATTCAATTGGCTAAGGAACAGGGAAATTCTTAATTGTGAACCTATTGCAATAAAAATCAGTGGATTTTAATATTTTATCATCTTCATTGTTAAAGGTTCTTTTGAAAAAATGTAAATTCAGTATTTAGATTTTTCTCTTTACATTGACTCTTTTCATTTGTTTGGTCATTTTTCTTCTGTGGTCATGGTGTGTTATTTAGGATCAGAATTATTTTAAAGCTGCAGTGGGTCCTAGAGAGCTTCTGGTCCAACCTCTTCATTTGGCAAATGAAAGTTAACAAAAATCCAGGGACATATGGAACTGACTGAGGTCACACAGAAAATTAGTGGAAGGGCTGAGAGTAAATTTGAAGTGTCCTGAAAACATTAATGGGCACATCAGACACATGACATATGGAATAGAAACTCAAATTAATATGCATCGCCTCTGTGATCCCACCTTTGCCAACTGGAATTCTAGGATCTTTTGGACAATGGGCACGTCTCAATTCTATGCTATATTTCCAATTCCCCAGAGTTGTCCCTCTTTTGTAGACCGTCCCCTGATAAGCTTCAGGGGTGGCACTACAACAACAGAAAAAATTTTCTCATGATTAGTTTATTTAAAAATGTCCTGAGTTTTTATCTTGAAATGTTAACGTATTTATTTGGTTTATTTTGAAAGTCATAGTTAGCTACATCTGGTCTTGTCATATGTCATTCATTGTCTGTGTTGTATTATTTTATTCGTAAATCTACAGGAACCTATGGAGGTTGTTTACAGAGGAGGTGATAACATTGGCTTGCTCCGTCAATCAGAAAGGAATAGGATAGAGAGGTTCATCTTTCTGAGATGGTTTAATACAGTCTGTCTGAAAGCAGAAAATTAGTTTAGAGGGACTCAAAGATCTCATTCAGGCACTTTAATGTGTAACCCAACCATTAAATACAGTAAATAGTTAAAACTGGTTGTAATTTACAGACTTACTTGTCAACATATTCAACTAGATCTGTAGAATTCTTGGTTGACATTTTGGCTGGAGAGACTCTTACCTAAAACAGAGGTCATGGGTTTAAAATGTATCATCAGCTATTTTATAGGGAAATCTTACCTATCTTATCCTATAGAAATATTTTAATTTGAAACAAAATATTTACTATAGATCATAGACCATGAGCCCAGTTAACCATGCACATGCTCCATTTGTATTGCTAGAGACTAAAACCAAAATCAAGTTCTGGGAAGATACTAGAGAGTTGCAGTTCATAGATTTGGTATAAAGTCAGGAGAAACTTTTTGGAAAAGTCAAAGCCACAGATTATTCTTAGATAATTCTTTAATGAACTATCCAAAGATTATTGGCTGAGTCAGTAAAGAAGTCCTCACAGAGTGAATTATTCCTGACATGCTGATTTCCAAGAGAAATCAGCTAATTTTCAAAAACAAAGCCAAGACTAGAAAACTAGTCTATCCAGGTAATTTTGTTTTCTAAGAAACCTGGATGTCAGATTATTATAGTCAATGAGAAATAAAAGTACAGAGCTCAGTTCTGTACATAATTTACTAGTATTAAACAGCTGGCTATATGAACACTTAACTAGTTCAATAAAATGGTACTACTAGAAAGTTCTATTTGCATGAAAGTTCATAATTTTGCAGTATTTCTAGGAGGAAAGAGGATACCAAATGTACTCACTCTTTTGCATATGCTGAAACTGCTTTAAACTCGAATGTTCTTTTATTTTTAAGTTTAAAAACAGGACACAGATTTATCGTCATTTTAAGAGTGTGTCACTGAACTGGATCAAAAGAGAGAGAGTATGAGTGGTATTCTACCTCAGTTTAAAACTTAAGCAAAATATGTTCCTAGGATATTTTTTCTTGGTTTATGTTATCATATACTGTAATGGTGAGCAGAATATGTTAAGACCCACATGCAAGTGGTTAAGGAACTATCCTTCTTACTTCTTAATTTAGGGCCTAAGAAACTTAATTGGGAACCACTCTCCTTTGATAAAATTTAAAAAGGAAAGTCCACTATCGAGGAAGCTAATACAGAACACCTGGCAATAGTCAGGCTCTCCTGCTGGGGCCCCTTGGTGGCGGGCAACTAGAACAGGCCCCAGGCTGCTTAGGATGGAGCTAGTGAGTTGCCATGATAACGCTTTAGACCTCTCGCCACAGGGCTGAGTGGGGTCTGCAATGGTCCTGATGCTCTGAAGACAGGTCGTCCTCTAAAGAGCGGATACACTGGTCCACCAGGCACCCAGGTGTCTGTGTTAGGAAACCATCCTAACTCTGTGAGGAACATGACTGTCCTTCTGGCCTGGTTTGTGATTCACTCCAGTTTCCAGCTCCTCACCTCCTTAATGCCAGCTCTTTTCTTCTTGCATCTCCACCGTTAGCCCTGCCTGTGGGAGTCTGTTTGTGGCATTCCCTCAGCAATTGGGTGGTCCCTGGCCTTATTGGTTTGGCACCTAGTAACCCTTTGTAAGTATTCGTGGAATGAAAGAAATATGAATATTGTCTCCAAGGACCTGAAATTACTGGGTTATTGTCTTCTTTTCTCCTTGTCGAGTGAAAAATTGGACTTCTCTATTGTTTTATTTTTATCAATTTTAAAATCTTATTTGGAAGATCCTAAATAGCATCTTCTCAAAAACACACCTACAACTCACATACTTTTAAAGTGACAAATGTTAAACCTGACGATGGAGGAAAATTTGGAAAAACATAGAAAAGTCAAAGATACAGAAAAATAATTCTCACTTAAAATTCTACTATCTAGAGCAAAAGCCGTTAACGTTGTGGCACATTTATTTCCTCTTTCTATGCATTTTTTTTATGTATTTAGGACAGTATTTAAATTTTTATATCTTTGCTAATTGAGTATAGTAATATTCAATATAGGAGTCAGCTCTGTTTCTACAAGCTAGAACATAATTATATAAAAATTTTCACAAACAGCTTGGTGGTTATTATGGGACTTTTTACATGTATCAGTTTTCACCTGTTTCATAATAACACATTAAAATGTTATGACCCTTTATGGCTTAATGGCCTATAAAATACCTCCATATATATGATGTGATTTCATTCTTCCAACAGTCCTGTAAGGTGGGAATCACCACCTTGTGGATAACATTAATTACCTTAAGTAACTGAAGTCCTTCTTTGTTACAGAAAGAATTTAAGATGATTATTTTTATAGGTGAGGAATCTGAAGATCAGAGAAGTAACGGATTTGCTCAAGATCATAAAGAAGATGATAATAATTATATTACAGCTATTGACTGAGCCCTTCTTTCCTGCTAAGCCCTTTATCTTACTGGCTGATTCAAACCTCACATCTCTGTATGATAGGCCTAATTAGCCCATTTCACAGAAGAGAAAACAGAGAGGTTAAGTAATTGCTGAAAGTCACACAGTTAGTGTGTGGTAGAGCCAATAGACAGCAAAAATCAGTGCTGGATATTATGCTAGCTTCCCAGTGCTCCTTCCACCACAAAGGCCCCATCTGCTGGTCAGGTCTTACGAGAATACAAAGCGAAGACTACAGACACTGCTTCTTGAATGTTCTTTGTCATTAATGGGGAAGATATGACAAGTACTAATAAAAGAAACATTCTATTTAGCTATTCTCTTTCTCATGTTAGAGATAGTCTCCACATTGAGTTTATCATAGTTCCTTTTGAATCTTCATAAAAAACAATTATTAAATTTTTGTTAATTTTTAGCCCCATGTATTGAAAGTCAGTCCAATGAATGTGTTCATAAATTGAGACCCTTTTTCTTTGCAGCCTGGGCTGGCATCAGTCACTTTGTCAAAGCAGAACAAACAGGAAATGTGAGTAGAGTGAAAAGAAAAACAACTCTTCCAGGACTCCTTAGAACTCTCTAAGCAACACTAGGCTTTAAAGAAGCTGAGCGAAATACTCTATTTTGAATATGAATATCTAAAAGTACTTGCTTTCTTTTCTTGGTCACTGGCTGAGCCAGGAAGGGGGCCATCAGGTTCATCTGGCTGTTCCTCGGCAGTCGGGGAGGCACTTTTGTTTACATCCGTATCTAGGCAACCAGAATGCTGAATCAGATCAGGAACTAGGCAGGGCACGTGAATTTTTGCAGTGGTGGTAAATTTACTTTTTCATTGAGGGCAGTTTTTGTACATATGGTGAAGTTTAAAGGGAAGCTTCCAATTGTTTTCCACTTCCTCTCTTCCCTCCTTCCCTACCCCAATTCTCTCCCAGGCCTCCATCACATCTGTAGTCAGCTAGAAGAGATTATCATCACAAATGCTTCAGGTACTTCCATTAGACACTTAGGAAACTTTGTTGAGATATGCTCATTTAGATCAAACTGTTCCATAACAATAGGGAATAATTTCTCACCCTGTTGTGCCCAAACTATCCAGGGGTCTTCTTCGAGATTTATTACGGTGTTATATGTAATAAGAAATATAAGTAAGATAGTAAAGTATGAGAAATTTAGACACCTTGAGTAATCCATGAGATAAATACCTGAACTCATGTTGCTCAATTTTCTGGCTTTATTTTTTGTTGACTTGATTTTTTGAAAGGAAACAGAGATTTATTTTTTTTCTCTCTTACAAAGCCAAAATACTAAATAAACTCAATTGCATTCTGACTAAAGTCTTCATGTTTCTGGGGCTTCTTCTTTGGGTGGCTCATGAGCATTGTGACTGCAGGAAGGAACTGTGATGTCAATGGGGTTGGCCCTCACATTGTAAGTCTTTAAAGTCCCTAGGATTTAGCAGCTTCAAGGGTTTTTCTTAATGCTCATTCTCGTAAAAATCAGTAGGTCCTTTGCCTCTTTGTCTCATCGGGTGGGGACTGGTTATTTTTAATCTGATGTTTCACACCCTTCCTCAGATTTCACCTTCACAATTTGTTAAGAGACCAGTTTCCAGCAAATTAGACAAGAAAATGGAGTGCCGCAGTCCTCCCAGATTTTCCTGGAGCTATGCTAGTTAAGGAAGCTGACTCTTCCAGGCCACTAGGGGGAGTGTCACCAACCACACAGCAATGACAGGTGAGGGGGCTCAGGGCTTTAAATAAAGGAAAATATCGACCTTTGGCTTGGGAGAGGAAATTTCGTCCAGTTAGTCGGCTTGTTTCAAAAATATGTGGATTGTTTCATCTCTGAAATATTTTTCTGAGTTTTGAAATAGGAATTTGCTTATTTTGCTACTACTACTTGGCCCTCCATATACAGAAATGATATTATCAGCTGAGTTTTTTTTGTATTTTTACTTTTCAAATTATGGTCCTGAGTTTGCCTTGCTCTGAGGACACACAATGTCAGGATACTGAGTGACTAATTTCGATTGCACAGATAAATACCACCTCTGATTTTTGGCTTCAATGATATGTCTTCCAGTGCTAAACTAAGCCCTTAAAACATAGAGATACATTATTTCATGGCTTGTAAGCAGTCCAAAAGGTTGGTTACACTAAATGTCATTTTATCGGGTGCCAAGGGAGACTGACACGCCAGTGACTGAGAGCACGTGGCTGTGGATGTTCAGAGAGTTGGTTAGGACTCGACTCCTCAACCTACTGGCTATTTACTTTGGGCAAAATTACCTCTCCTCTTCAAGCCTCAGTTTTCTCATCTGTAAAAGGAGCTAATAATATCGATCTCATAAGCTGGTCGAAAGGATTAAATGCTATAATACTCTTAAAATGCTCAGCTGAGTGCCAGGCTGGGAATCCACTAAGAGGTAGCAATTATTTCATAAAGTGGCAATTATCCAAGAAATAGATACAGAGTGTGTGTGAGAAAGGAAAACTGGATTTGACCTTGCTAAACAACTTTTTGTGATTCTTTCTCTCCTTAAATTCAGCTTCTTATCCATAGGATTTGGCTAGAAAAGTGGGCCCCAAGGAAATGAGGGTCTAATTTTCTTGTTCTCTATCTGGCTGCGTGGTTTTTGATATAACAGTACATATAACGTACATGTACCATTGACTTCCCACCTGCCCAAACGTCTATGTAAAATCCTTCCCGGAAGTCAATGCTCTTCAAGGATCCCTCCTAACCCAGCACTGCCAAGACTATTGCCTCACACAAACGAATAATATTCAGTTTCGATCTTAAAAACAACATCATATTCTGATGTTGCTTTAAATATAGGCATAAAGAAATAATCGTGAGTGGGTGGTCAGTGAAGGGGGTTGGTTGGTGTTGATGGTCAGCCAAGACAGAGCTGCTGTCTGTTGTGCACTATACAACCCTAGGGGGCGCCATTCACACATTAATATTGTAGATTTTCAGATTTGTTACAATTTTTTAGGCTTTTGTTAAGAAGATATCTTATTCTAACAAGGTAAGTATATCAGGACAGTTTTCTGACAAGTGGAAGCAAAGGGTCTTGAGGAAGGCGTGCCTGTTTCTAACTCACACAGAGTGCATATGGGCCAGTGGCAGCCCCCACCCTGGGCGTCTGCTGAGTGCCATGTCCTCAGTTCACGGGCTTCAACCAGCCCCGGGCCACAACAGCCAGTAGTCTAGGCAGAGTGTCCTCCTTCACTTCATTTTCTTTTCCTTACCTCCCACCTGTCATCCCTAGTGGCCTTAGGCCACCCTTCTGGAAAGACCTCATTGGGACCCCATGAGTTTCGCACCTTTCCTTGTGCTATTCTAGCCTTACCTGCTCTAGTCTTTTAGTAATCCGTGATGTGTTTAGAATTTAACATTTTAGAAGGTATTCCTCATGTTCCACTTCGTGATTCTTCTGAGGAAGCCAGTGCAGATACGAATATCCCGATTTTACAGATAAAATACAAGGAGGTTCAGAGGGTTCAGTGACTCACATAAGTGGATGGTGAACCTCTGACTGACCAGACTCCAAGTCTTCTGACCCTTGGCCTTGTCCACCAGCCTCCTGGGATGCATCATGCCGAATTCTGCTAAGTTGTGAGTGTTTGACTTCCATTCTAAAGGGGAGCTCATTGCTAAGTGGGTCATTAAGGCTCCCTGGCAATTATATTACATTTCCTTAGTCCATTGCTCTGCTACTGTCCTAATTGACTCCCTGATCTTTTATTCTGACCTCCACTGCCATCACTTCCTCTCTCACCCTATCTCTCAGCTCATGATCTTTCCTTTCCATTTCACCAAGAAAATAAAGTAATCAGAAGGGAATTTTGATGAGGCCACCCACTATATCTATAAACTTATGTGCTTCTGTCTGTAAATTCTGCCTCCTCCTCCTGTTTCAGCAGATGAGCCACCTGGGCACCTCATTCAGGTCCATCTGCTATTGACCTTAGGTGGCACTCCTGCTCACTTATTCAAGGACCCCTCTTCCTTCTTCACTAGATCATTGCTATCAGCATTCAAACATACTTTTTTCTTCTATCCCCCTTAAAACAAATAAACAATCTTCTTTTGATGCTGTATACCTTTTCAGCTACTACTTATTTTTTCCTTTTCTGCACAGGAAAACTCTCTGAAAGTGTTGTTTTTCACTTTCTCTTTCCAATGTCTCTCTTTGCTATGGTCTGAATTGTGCCCACTCTCCGCCCCCCCCCCCCCCCACCCCGATTCATATGTTGAAGGCTTAACCCCAAATGGGACTGTATTTGAAGACAGGGTCTCTAGGAGGTAATCAAGGTTGAATGAGGTCATAGGGTGGGGTCCTAATCTGTTAGGATTTGTGGCCTTATGAGAAGAGAAAGTGATCTCATTCTCTTTCTGTCTCTGCACACACGCACTGTGTGAGGACACAGGGAGAAGACAGCTGACTGCAGGCCAGGAAGAGGGTCCCCACCAGGAACCGAATCTGTTGGCACCTTGATCTTGGATTTCTCAGCCTCCAGAATTGTGAGAAGTAAGTTTCTGTTGTTTAAGTCACGCAGACTATGGTCTTTTGTTTTAGCAGCCCGAGCAGACTAAGACACACTTGAATCACTAAAATCAGGCTTTCTGTCCCTCGCACCTTCCACTAAAACTGCTCTTGTCAAGGTCCCCTCTGGCCTCTCTGTTGCTAAATCCAGTGGTCGATTCTCAGTACTCCTCTTACTTGCCCATCAGCAGTGTTTGCCGGAGTTGAGAGCTGTCTTCTTGAACTTCGTCCCTAGGCTCCCACGGCAACCTGTCTCCTATGGCCCTGCTATTCCTTTTCGTGGGCTTTTCATTCATCTCCCCGGCCTCTGAGCAGATCATCAGTCATCTCGGTTTGCTCAGAACTTTCCTGAAAGTCCTGTGTCTTGGGACTCCTCAGCCCTGGGCAAACCAGAAGAGTTGGTCACCCCACCTCGGAGTGTTCGAGTGCCCCAGAGCTCAGTCCTTGCACTTCTACACTCGCTACCTTGATGATCTTACCCAGTCTCAGGGTTAGAAGCTGATGATCCCCCAAATCCCTTTCCCCCCCAAACTACTCCCTATGCAGCCTTCCCCTTTGCAGGAAATGGCAACAACCTTCTACCAGGTGCGCGGGCCCCAAACCTTGGGATTCTCCTTCACTCCTCTTTTCCTCTCATACACGACCTGTTTGCCTGACCTGCAAAATAGACCCCGAATGGGTCACTTCTCACCACCTCCTCTGCTGCCATACTGGTCCAAGCCCCCACTGTTTCTCCCTTGGATTATTGCAATGGCTTTCTAAAACCAGTCTCACTTCTGTCAAATT
Organism: Equus caballus; assembly: GCF_041296265.1. NCBI lineage: Eukaryota > Metazoa > Chordata > Mammalia > Perissodactyla > Equidae > Equus > Equus caballus. The sequence continues at coordinate 89,005,673 of NC_091697.1, forward strand.
TGCCCCTCATCACTTATTCTCAACAAACCAGCCAGTGATGTTGTCAAAGTTAAGACTGACCATGAAACTCATCCACTCAAAATCTTTCAGTAGTTTTCCATCTTGTAAAGGATGAAATCTTTCTAATATCTACAAAAGCTTTCTGAGGCCTAGGTGATAGGGTCCTCCCATAGCCATCTGACCTTATCTCCTATGTCTCTTTCCCTTGTTTATTCTCCTCCAGCTCCAGTGGCCACCTTGGTACTCCTTGAACACACTAGCAGGCTCTTGCCTCAGGGCCTTTGATCTAACTATTGCCTCTACTTAAATGCACCTTCCCTGCATATTCCCTCTGCTCATCTCTTCCTTCCTTCTGGTCTTTATTCATTTTTCTTTTTTTTGAGGAAGATTAGCCCTGAGCTAACTGCTGCCAATCCTCCTCTTTTGGCTGAGGAAGACTGGTCCTGAGCTAACATCCATGCCCATCTTTCTCTACTTTATATGTGGGACGCCTACCACAGCATGGCTTGCCAAGTGGTGCCGTGTCCGCACCTGGGATCCAAACCGGCGAACCCCGGGCCGCTGAAGTGGAACATGTGCACTTAACCACTGCGCCACCAGGCCTTTATTCAAATGTGACATTCTCTGAGAGGTGTCCCTGGCTATGTAAAATCACAGTTTGCTCTTATGTACACACACTTCCTATGACTATTTTATGCTGTGTTTCTCCCTTGGCATTTATTTATCTCATATACATTTTACTTTTGTTAATTGTTTCCCCTGTTAGAATCTAAGCTCCATAAGGGCAGAAATTTTTGTCTCTTTTGTTCCTTGTTTGGCCCCAGTGCCTAGAACAGTGTTCGACACATGGTAAGTGCTCAATAAATATTTGTTAAATGAATGAATAAATGAAGTCCATGAAGATGTGTGGACAAAATTCTACAGGGGAGTCTGGAAGTACAGGTGACTTCTCTCTGGGGTTAGGTGGATGAATGTGTCATGAATTGTGGAGCAGCTGGCATTTTACGTGAACCTTGGAAAATGCACAGACTGGCAGTTCTGAAGGTCTGAGTGGCACTCATGGTGGCTTGACTCTTCTCTTTCCCTGCATCACAGCCCTGAGGACTCTTCTTGGGGCTCTTGCTGCCTAAGACCCTCCACAGACACTTGGGGAGGAAAAAGTCCTCACTCTCCACTACCAAATATTCTCGTCCTATTCTCTTCCTGTCTGACTTCCTGCCAGTTGTCTATTACAAAGGATCTGATAAATTCGTATGGACTTTACACCTGATGAGGGACAATGCCTTAGTCCAGGCATTTTAAACATTGGTGTGTATAAAATTCACCTGGAGAGCTTCTTAAACTGTGGATTCCTAGGCTCCATCCCAGCAAGTTTCTAAACAAGCTCATTTGGATCCAGAGATCCAAGGACCACACACTGAAAACCTCAGAGGAAAGAATTTCTAATGCTGGTGATCCTAAAGGCCTACAGCAAGCATAATTTTGGTCAGGGGGCCTCTTTGGAGTTCCTAAAATTGCTACTGTATTCTCATAAGTAACTGTGTGTTTTGTCTGTTCATCTGCCGGCCTGCCCATCTGCCCATCTGTCCATTCCTCCATCCATCCCTCCATCAGCTATCATTGTCTTAAATCCTGTGTCTGTGTGAATTTCCCTCCACTGTAGCAGTGCTGGAGGAGCTTTCTCCTTTCAAAACAACTTTCTCAGGTCCTAATTATCATCTGCACCCCCCCCAAGGCCAAAGCGAGCCCTACCGGGAGGCCTCCCATCAGGTGCCAACTAGCAATTTGCTGTTGTTCCTACCTTGTGTTTATGCCTGGCTCCTCCTCTCACCTGTCAGTGAGGCTCCTTTTTTCCATTCTCAGGTTCGCTGTTACCGCTTCTGTCTCCCCCACCTCTGAACAAACAGCTTCTCCCCAGACACCTAATTGTGGCCATGTTGCTCTGCTGAATTCCCACCTCCCTTAGCTGTGTTTCCTGGCTCCAGCTCCCGCTGCCCTTTATCTGGCTTTGGCTGATATCAGCCAAATAAATCGACTAGCCAAATTAAGAAGTGAGATACATTAAAATATAATAACTTTGAGAATGTATTATGAAATAAAATGCCAAGGGAAAAAATACGTTCTGAGGAAGTGGATTCATGTACCTAGTCTGCCACACATATTCACGGAGTCCAAAACAGAGTCCAAAACAGACAAAAATAAACAAAACACAACTGAAAAACCTGACAAAATCCCACATGGCTGATAAGGCAGTACAAAGGTGGGTAAGCAAATAATTGAAAGACATTGACGATTCAAGAGGCGATTTATTGTGTTGCCACCAGACACAGGAACCACGAGCTTTTGTGGAAGCAATAAAAGCTTGTGCTCATTGTTAAGTGAGCTGACCGAAGCTCTGTGATACTGGCAGCAGGAATATTTATTCTAGCTCCTCTAGTCGCATGACTTATTTGCCTCATTTCTGTGCAAAAACCTCCTGATGCGGGGAAGTGTCTTAACTCTGCCAAAGAGGCCCCGAGTGAGCCTTGTGGATCCAGCAGTCTGCTCTGAAAAACTTCAGCTCGGGATCCCCGAGAGCGTCCGCTTGCCAGGAGCAGGCTGGTGGTGGGCAGCAACCACACTTGCTCTAACCATCCGGAGGAGCCTATGTTTGTTGTGTAGTAAGACCAGTGTCCCCAGCCATGCAGCCTAACACGAGGACCAGTGCTTCAAGGTGAGCAGAAATATCTGTTTGAAAAGCATATTAATAGATTCTAAGCCCAAAATCAATGAAGGTATTTTTGGCCCTAGACATCCACACATTTAGCCAAGTGGCTCTAGGACAGAATGTAATATTCTATGTGTTTGTCTCATCAAAAGAAAGGTTAATGAAACCCATAAGAGAGAAGTTTCCTGTGCTCTGAGAATAAATCTATGTCCCATCATTAAAATATGTAAGATTCTGTTCTGTACAAAACTTACCCTGACTGACCTCTGGGACCCATTCTTTCAGTATGGGTTACATATCCACATCTCCTTTCGGCCGGGATGCCTGACCTTGTAAGAGTTTGAACATCTTCCTTTTGCCCTTCTTCTAGCATGTTGTATCTTTTAAAAAATTAAAGTACAAATAATTTTTTCCAATGTATTTTTTCCTAGAAATTTGTGATCAGTTTTTATAGGTATAGAAATAACTAGACCAAACTGTAACATGAGGGGATAGGAAAAAAGTCAAACGTTTACTGAATGCCTACTATGTACAAGGTACTGTGTGTGTATTTATGTATTTATGATTCAGTTAATTCTCACCACTACCAAATGAGTATAGCACCCCATTTTACAGGTGCAAATTGAGGAACTTTCTCAAAGTCATATAGCGGTGTGTCTGATGAAAGTTTATGCTCTTTCCACCTTACCAAGCTACTTATCTTTGGAGTCTCTATATATCTTTATCCTTTTCTGCCCTTTCTTTTTGGCATCACTTCTGTTCCTGGCCAGGTGCCACGTGCTTTAGATACTCACATTTTTGCTGAATTCATTCAGTCATTCATTCACTCACTTATTCTGTCAGTCATATAAACATTCAAACCTTTGTTGGGTACCTTCTGAGTGCTCTTCTAGACACTGGGCGTACAGCAATGAGCAAAAGAGGAACAAATTGCTGCCGTCACATTCTGAAAGGGAATGTACAATAAGTGCAGAGACATTCAAGATGAAGCATGGTGAGTGCAATTAGAGAGGAAAGCAAAGGAATTCAGGCAGTCCAGAGGCAGAGCATGCGGCAGCCTGCAGGGAAGGAGAAAGCAGAGAAGACTTCTCAGAAGACGTGATACCTGAGGGGAGTCCTGTGGCCCTGTGGGAATTACCTCCATAGAGTGGACGAGGCGTGTTTCTGCTCAGTGAACACCCACCCCTATGGCCAGTAGGGCTGAGTGGCAGGAACAGGGAGGGTTGATAATCAGAGCTGAGGCTGTACAGGAGAGTAGAGGCTGGATTCTGAGGGATCTTACAGCCTTGTAGGCAAACTAAGGAATTTGGAATCTGCCTGCAGGTGATGGAGAGCTGAGTGGTCACACAGTGTTTACTGAGTCCTTGAGTCCTGTGGGTGCGCTTAAAAGTTAGAACTAAGCCCAAAAAGAGGCTGGTGAAATGTGTAAATTTGTTTTCTACTCCATTGTGTAGGACCTTTTTTTTCACCTTAAGACACTAGGTTGATAATGTCAAAATACGATAAAATCTTTAGTTCTTGTGGAAAATTCTGTTGTAATTTTTTTTCTTGTGTCTACGATTGCTGTTATACAATGTATTTAAACTATTTGGAAACTTGGGGCTCTGAGAACACATTGTTGTTGAAGTATTTCAGAGCACTTTGCTAGAGAAATCCCTATTCATTACACGGTGGTTTTATTTTTGTAACTAGAAAAAGCATCCATGTAAACTAGTAAGCTTTTCTGTCCAACACAAAATAAACAAAAGATAAACTTTGAAAGCTTATTTTGTAAGAATTGGAGTGTCTCTGAAATTATTTTTATGTTTTAAATGTTCTATTCAATTTCCGTTTATGTATACATATATGACTTTACATAAATGTGATAGGTCATAGAAATACAATAAAGGATTAATATTCTGAATCTGTGAAGATATATACTGAAGTATACAGGAAGGAAGGTTTATAGTCATCCTCTATGAAATAATCATTGAAAAAAATCATTGTGCACATTGTGATGTGTTTCTTTTCTAGACCTTTTTCTATGAACATATGCATATATAATTAAATATTATTAATTATAATGAACTATATATTATAATTATGTGTACATATGTGTATTATGTTTACACATATGTACACATAAATAATTATAATATATAATTGACATCTTATTATGCATATAATTTTATACCCTGACTTTTTCATTTAATCTTAATGATATGTATATTCTGACATTTCACTTATTACATATTTTTTGCAAATAGGATTTTAATGATATATAAACTATATTCTATAGCTACCACAATTTTATTTTAACTGATTTTTTATTTTTGGACATTCAGATTGTGGCGATTTTTTTGGTAGTGGAAATAATTCTGTAATAATAGTGTAAACAAAATCGTTGTATACGTCTCTGTTCTCTAAGGAAATAATGGATCAAAGTATTGGAATATTTGTGAGGATCTTGATACACGCTGCCAAATTGCCCTAAAAAGAGATTATTATATTTTTCTAGTGCAAATTGAAAATATGTCACAAGAGATGTAAAATTTTTATATCCAATTGCAGGAATTGCACATTTTGAAATATATTCTAGGAAAATATCCCAAAATATAGAAAAAGACATATACAAACATGTTAACCAGTGTTAAGCAAAAATTGGAACCAGCTATATTTTCCAACATTAGGAAAATGCAAGAGTATTACTTCTCTTGGACTCAATTATGACAACCATTAAAAAAATAACGTTTATTAATTATTTATGATATGTAAAATGTATACATTAAAATAAGTGGAACATTGGGATAAAAAATTTTATATATAGTTTGATTTGAACTACTTAAGAAAAATTCCAAAAGGAATTTTATCAAAGCTTTAACAGTTTTGAGGAGGTAGGATAATGGATAATTTTTTTCTTCCTTCTACTTTACCATATTTTTATTAGTATGAATTGTTTCTATTGTTTTAAAAAATGGCTAAGTAAAACACAGCCGTTCCTTTGTTGTGCAATTATGTTTTATCCCCCAGATTTTCTTACCGACTTCAGGATTTGTATAAAATTTCAGACATATTTTCATTTTCTAATGGTGTGCACCAATTTTTACATTTTGTGAAGCAGTCATTCTAGAAATCACAGAAGTTTCCTAGCGACAGGCTGCTTTGAAGTAGCAGGTGAAAGTGTCTGCTAATTCCAGAATGCTTTCGCAGGTTCCACCTGAGAGAGATGGTTTAGGGTCCAGAATTCTGCTTGGGTTCCTGACCTGCCCAATTCTCCGCATCTCTTAGAAAGCAGCAACGGGGGAAGTTCTTGTCTGGTCTATTATCGATCGGCGGAGAAGCAGGCAGGGAAGCACTTTCGAGCAGAATGTTCGGCTTCAGGCTGAGAAAGCACTTTTCACTCCGGTCTCAGACTCTATTTCCATCAGTCAATAATCCGTTTTAGATTTTAGTTTGTTTTAATTTTTTAAGATGGAAGAGAAAATTATTTGATGTGACAAAACAAGAAATGTTTTGAAAGAAAATCACTAGGAGACTTTTAAAATTTTTGCAAGAATTGAAGTGTCTCTAATTATTTTTTACATTTAAATTCACTTTCTACATATATACATACATATATAATTTTACGTAAATACATAAATGTGATATCATGTATTTTGTTAAATTTTTTTCTTTCCATTTGCTTCCTCCTTTTTTCAACCGTCTCACCCATGTTAGCTACCTACCATGTAGCTTTAGTAGGAGACTTTTATAACGTCAGAATATGTCAAGTAGATTAAAACACCCCTTTCCCACTCAGATTTTTGGGTGAATGTTACACTTCAAATGTTAGCCAGGTTTGAAAGCTCTGTGGCAACGGCTTCTCATTAGTAGCTAGTCTGTGCTAAAACTATACTTAGAGAAGTGTTATCTGATTTTGTGTTAAGAATTGATAATCTATATGTTGTTTCTGGCAAGTGAACAGATTCTTTTTTTATGCTACCTCAATTTAAAAACGTTCAAATAAATGTTCTATGACTTAAAAAATGAAAAATACTTCCTGTGGGCATTTATGGGGACGTGCACAAGGGAACTTTCTGGAGTGATAGAAATGTTCTACGTCTTGACTGTGGTGGTGATTACATAGGTGTATAGCATTGGTCAAGCCCTATTGAACTATATGCTTAAAATGAGTGCATTTTTTTGTAGGTAAACTATACATGAATAAATTTAATAAGACAAAAGCAATTCTATTCACTTAAACTCTGGCGCTTTAGAACTTGTTGTGAAGACATTCTCATTTATTGCTACGGTACTCACCCCTCCCCCATCTGTGATGACTTGTGGCTTTCAGATGATTTATTCTATGGGGCCATTTAAGGACTGGGAAGTAATGGAGAACTGAAAGTGGCTTTGCAGGTGACGAGGTGTCACTCAAGGAAATGTCATCAGAGCTCCTTGCATTGCACCCTCTTTCTGCCGCAGAAGCCACTGAGTTCTTTCTTCTCATACGAGCATTTCTCAGGTGGTGGCGAAAAATATAAAGGAAGCAGTTCTTGATTTGGTGTCATGGAGACAGGGTCCAATTCGCTGTGTCAATATTTCTGCCTCTTTTCTCTCTCTCTGATTACAGTATCAACCATGGGTCAGGCAGAGAGATAGGTACAAGTTAATAAAACAAATGTCCTTATTTCTGAGCCAAGCATCTCTCTAACTGCTTGTTAGAGTCTCTCTTAAGGCCGTTTTGGGCTCAACTTAATTATGCCTTTTATTCCATTGTTTACTTTAATCATGGTGGCAAATAAACTATCCTTCAAGGAATGGCTAAAGTACCCTTGGTTAGAAACAGTGAAATTTAGACTATGAGGTGGGCAAAGCAGACCATCTCATTTCCCCCATTCCCCAACATTTGGCCTTATATTGGACACTGTTCTTGAAGTTGTATGTTGTCAGGGAGACCCTGCCTTTCATCTTGGTTCATGTTAAAAGCAACAGAGCTGGAGTTCACCTGCACTCTTCATTTGCTATTACTAAGTCCTGCAGAGGGTCCATTCATTCTGGCTTCAGCCAAGGCTAAGGAGCAGAGCAGTGTTCACTGGGGAGGAGATGGGGTGGCGCTGGGAATGCAGAAGGTGGTGGAAGAGTGGCGGTGAGCCAGCCTGATGGACCACCCGGCTGGGAGCCGTGAGGTGATGGGTGGGAGCATCCGGGCAGATCTGTGACCGGCACAGGAAAGCATGCTATCTACCAAAATGTCCCCAACCTCTAAACCAGGTTTCATAATTACCTTTTAATATTTACAAATTCAGTTTAAAAATGTCAATTTTGAGAAACAATGCAAATGTAATCTAATATTGGGTGCTTAACACTGAATAAATGAATTTATGCAAGTAACATTGAGTAAAACTGGACTAATTCTAATTAAAAGCTAATTCTAAACTAAACTAATTCTAAACTAAAAGCTCAGAAGTCTACATAGTAAGGTAAATGGTACAAATAAAATTGAAGAGGGATATGGAAGATATGTACGAGGAAGAACTTCAACTACTTTTGAAGGAAGTCAGAAGAATGGATTTACGTGGGTATATCTGCTCTGTCTGTCTGCATTCACTTATTTATTTTAAAGTCTCTTCAACAAAGTCCTTGGGAATTCCATTGGATAATATTTTGTTAGTCTAGTGTGTTTATGTAATAAGTAAATAAAACTGTATGCTTAAGTAATAAAACTGTTCAATAACGCAGTTTTTCAATTTATCCAAATTGAAAGAGAACAAAAGATATTTGTTATAACACATAAAATGTATAATAATGTTACTGACTAAGCTGTGAAGACTGCAGACAGTCATCCAAATAGCCGATAAGAGTTTGATCTTTAACATCCCCCTGGGGAGCACGCAGCAGTGGAAGGCCCTGGAGCCTGCTGCTACACTTGGTGGGAGGGGTGGGGGGTTATATTGCCCCTTTGTGGGCCTCAGTCCCTGCAAGGGCCTTTCCCCTACGAGTGTGGGTGTGGTGAGGATGCCTCAAGGTGGAGCAAACCACTTTTTAAAGGAAAATGCCTCCATTATGAACCAGGAAGCATGTCCACTGGTGCCCTGGCCTTGGAGAGGAGGGGAAAGGCCACTCTGCAGGAAGCCAGTGAGGACTGGTCTGCTCCTGAGCGGGAGAAGAATCGCTGGGATGTGTGTGGGAGACGGAAGAGAGAGAACCCAGGTGTGGACCATTGAGGTCTTGAGGTGGCCCCTCCTTTGCAAATCTTCAGCCTTTTCTAGAATCGTTAAATGCTTGGGGAGAATAGTATTTTTGTTTGTTTGTTTTTGAAAACCAGTTAACAGTCAGGGTTTTGTGACTGGTTTACACTGGTGGAACAGAGATCCAAGCACAGATGGAGCTGGACAGAAGAGAGGATCATGAAAAAATAAGCCCTGAGGATTTCAAATGGTTTAATTTGTGACACAGAACAAACCTTTGTTGGGGGTAATGACTCCAACCTTAGGGTGAAGCAAAACCATGAAAGACAGAGCAGACGAGGGAAGCCACATTAGATCCTGGGTGACTTCACTGAGCATGAAGTCAAATGTCTTCTGAAAACTTCCCAGTTTTAGACTTTCAAGTCTTAGGAAACAATACAATCCCTTTATCGTGTAAATCAGTTAGAACAGAATTGTCTGTTACTTGCAATAGAAACATCCTAATTGATATAAGTAATAAAAAGAGTACTATACCATATATATAGGCTATATTCTTTAGAGCATAAGTGTGCAAATAAGTAGGTGACATATTCATTTTAAAAAGCTATGAATATAAGTAAGTCAAAGGTATAAAACGGCCCCCGACTTGGCAGTGTCTTATCTGTGTCGTAGACATTGAATCACTTGATGTGGAGTAGGTTTTAATGTTTTAAATGTCTTTTATGAAAGGCCAGTTGAACATTAAAAAGCAAAAAAATTTACCACATCTTGACAACGTGTTTAGGTCTCATCTCAAACTTATTTTTATATATTTATAGAATTTTTTTCATTTACTGATAAAGCATGATAAATCTAGTCTGGGATAAACTTAAATTATCTTCTCTCTCTGCAAAAGCAAATTTATTTTAGAATTATTTGTAGTTGCTCACGGACCTGTGGTGTTTAAGAGATGTGGAAAAATATCCCTGAAGTGCAAACTGAATCATTTTTTTTTCTGTACCTTTTATAATAATTCAGGTTTTTAATGCTTCAGGAATGAAAATTTTCCAAGTAACCAAAGAGTTATTAAGCTGAGAACATAGATAAAACCTTATTTCAAGTACAGCAATTTAATTACGCATTAAATTTAAGCATTAAAAAGCTTGAAATATTAGTGTATATGGCTAACGAGCATATCACAGGTCCTCATGAAAGAAGTTCAAAATATCATTTCTTTTCATGTAAACCCATCTTTCTTGTTCCTTTGATATTTTCACCTCCAAACAGGAGGATCAGTCTAGGGAATCTGAGCCCAGATCCATTTCCCTGCAGCAACTTTCATTAACCTTTAAGATTCTTTTTCTTGTTTACTGAAGAAATGTGCTTGTCCTATTGGAATCCTGCTCTTGCAGTGTGTCTTTGTTACTGGCCCTAGTCTGAGAGACTTGCTGTAAGAAGGAAAGAAATGGGTGGGGAGAAGTTGACATCCATATGCATTCAGTTTTCTCTATTCGGTACACATCTCTTGATTGAATATAGATATGTGTTTCTCTCGGTGTGAATAGGAAGTGTGGGTTCAGGAAGCTGTGAGTCAGCCAGACAGTTCTGGAAGGAACTGTACCAGACCAGGAGGGTCTATCAACCCCATTGGTTATAAATAACAACAGGGTAGAAAAAAACATCAGTGTTACTGAAGGAGATGGATGTGTCAGCTGACCCCAGAGGGCATCCGGTTGTGCTGACTCTGAGTCCAGATTCAAGGGAGATAAAGTCCCTAGGTGAGTCTCCTAATTAGAATGACATGCTATAAGGCATGATAAAGGAAATAATAAACCAAGGTGGGACATTCTGTGACCAAGACTTGAAGGACATAGGGATAGAAAGAGGAGGCTTCAGGGGGGAGTTTGGAGGTGCTGAAGAGGAGGCGAGAAGGAGGGGAGCCAGACTCCCCACTGGGTCAGGTTTGCTTTCCTCACATTTCAAGTTGGATTCCAGGATCCTTTGATCCATGGAAAAAAGGACAAAGCTCCTACTGTTGAGGTTCCAGATCACGCTTAGGTATCAGGAGGCCAATAGACCTGCATCCTGGTTCAGGAGACAGAGATAAAGAGATGAGAAATATGAGGTGCAGAGGGGTGCAAGTAGAGGCCTGGCTATGGAGTAGGTTTCTCTCGTCCCTCACACCTCTGCCACAGCAAGAAGCTGGCTGTTCATTGACTTTACTCTTTCTCCTGACAGGAAGCAAAGCACATTTCACAGTTCCTGTAGGAAGAAGCCATCATTGTTGAAAATAAACATGCAAGAGGGAACCAAATTATGAAAAAAAAATTCTAAGTATTTCAATTCAAAACATGTATACATAGGGGGCTGGCCTGGTGGTGCAGTGGTCAAATTCACACGTCCCGCTCCCGCGGCCCAGGGTTCGCAGGTTCGGATCCCGGGTGCGGACATGGCACCGCTTGGCAAGCCATGCTGTGGTAGGCGTTCCACATATAAAGTGGAGGAAGATGGGCACGGATGTTAGCTCAGGGCCAGTCTTCCTCAGCAAAAAGAGGAGGATTAGCAGCAGATGTTAGCTCAGCACTAATCTTCCTCAAAACAAACAAACAAACAAAAAAAAAACAAAGTAAAAAACATGTGTACATGTGGGAGACACCTGAGGCAAATGTATAAGGATATAAATTCATGCCATGGAACACATTAGAAGCAGCTACCTGTCCTTTTGCAGGAATTAAAGAATAAAACAATTACACTCTTTCACTATAGAAAAGGCTTTCCAACACATGGGGTGAGCACCTGCTTCTGTAAATACATGAGGGATACAGAACTGAAGAGGTAAAAGAATCTGGGGAATTGTGAGTAAGAAGCTGTACAGGTGATGGTGGAGCAGGACATAGAGGAAGGGACAATTTACCTTTGAAGCTGCCTTGGTGGCTTCAAAGTCTTCATTGGGACATTTAATAGTTTTTCCTTGAAAGAAGAGTTCATGGTCAAATAAGTTCAGGAAACAACGTTTCCTTTAGCTCCCTCTTCAGTGTGTACTTTAGCATATCAAACCGCTTAACTTTAACTATCTCCAAAAGTTATATAACCAGGTAATCTTGTTTTATTTTAAATTGAGAAACAATTATTATCATCCCAGGGAAATGGTGAACCACAGAACACACTTTCAGAAGTACTGACTCAGAAAGTTTGTTTCTGAGAATAATCCCACCGTAAAGCTCAGAGGGGAATCTCCTTGAAATTCTTCTAGAGATCAATGGCGTCTTCACTGGTGGACTTCCACAGCGGGGCCCCTTCCCCCAACCGGAGGTATGAGACCAGTGTCAATACCAGCCGCTCAGGAGATTGGTCCCTCCGCTCAGACTCAAGTTTGATGTTGGAATACCTGGCCTTTCAGAAGAGAAGCATTGTCTTATTTTTTTGGAGGTCTGAATGGTTGATTCTTCGTGAATCCTCTCTTTGAACTGACGTTTAAAATCCGAAATCTAAAAAGAGATCAGTCTTTTAGAAATTCCGTAAACAAGAAAAGAGTTAAAAAGCAAATATAAAAATTAAAGTGGCCGTTTGAAGATCAGAATGATATTCCAATTTTAAAAAAGTTTTCACTTGAAACAGGTGTTGGAATTCTTTCTATAATTTAGATGGAATTTAAAATAAAGACTATCATGTTGAGTAAGGGCCCGTTGGGAAAAGAGAGCTATTTACTTGGGAAAATGGTTGAACTAGTAAAATACAAATGTAGTTCCTACCCAACGATACCCTTAAAATTGCAAACCTGTTGAAAGGGCAAAACACAGGAAAATTACTTTATAAATATTTCATAACTAGAGAACATTTTAGTTGAGCAGCCTAAGCATAGCCTTTTAGGTTAGAAGCATTATACTCTCATTTTCTCATGATATAAATAGGCCATCCATCATTATTTGAGAACATTTTTTTGCACTGAGTAAAACAAAAAAGAGAGGGCTTTATTCAGATGAGAGGAAACAACAGGCATTGATTAAGAATATTCAGAAAAGGGGTGTATTATCTTTCCACAATTCTTCTAAAGATTTGTCTTGATTGAATTGTCCTTTCCAAGATAAATGAAGCACTGAGGAGGTTTGTTATCATTTGACTGAAGTCTTCTAGAAAAGCAGTTTCTCTCTAAGAGTTATGAGACATAGGGAGGTGAGTAGAAATGTTGGGCTTGGATGAACCTCTGTGCTCCTTCCGGCGTTGCCACGTCTGTGCACAGGACCATGCCCAGGAAAATCTGTGAATGGTCAGTCTTTCTCGGGGATTTCCACATCCCCAAGAATATTCCTCCTCCCATCTTAGTATCTCCATCAGGGTCCAGTCTTTCAGTTCTCCAGCCTCCAAGCATCCCTTCTTTGGTACCCGACCCTGGCCTACTTACATAAAGCGCCTTTTCTGCATCTTACTGAAACTTCAAATCTTACCCTCTTTTCTGTTCGTACGAGGAAAACATTGGAAACAACTTAAATGTGAAAGAATAAGAAAATTTAAAAAACAGATTCTGATGAAATACAAATTAATCGTTAAAATGGTGATTTTGTTCACTAAAGAAATGTTAAATGAAAAAAACCAAGATATAAATTCTACGTACTATATAATCCATATATATAAATTCTCTCTACATGTACATTCTTTATGTATGTATATTCTGCATAAGTACTCTCTCTATACACACATGCTCACATGTACACGCACACAAACTAAAACGTTAATAGTACTTACCTCTTGGCATAATTATAGGTGATTTTTGTCTTCTTTATGCATTTAATTAATTCCAAATTCCCTACGACAAACACATATTACTTTCCTAATAAGAAAAAAAACCTGTTTAGAAATAATAAAATTATTTTCACTATGGCCCATTTCTTTGAATCTCTGGTGTTTGCTAGAGGAACTGAATTTATTTGTGCAATTATGTTAATATCTGTGGTGCAGATCTTGAATTTTGTGTCATGAAGTCTGGTGACTAGACCTCGCCCTCTGCTGATCAGCTCTGTGACCTTGGACAAGTTTCTTGTGCTCTGTGGGTCTCAGTCTTCCCATCAAAAAAAGAAAAGGTTTGGAGGAGACATGACCCCTGAGGCACCTGTCTGGTGAGTCTGTGGCTGTGACTCCCCCAAGTAAGATATGGTCTCTTTAAGGGGTTTGTGAATTGATCCCAAGGAATTTATTTAAATGATAAACATTTTTGTAACATAACTGGCAGTCTCGTATGAGAGTATTTGTGGGCTTCTGGGATTTTCCCTTACTTATTACTCTGGGACAATGATTCTCAAACTTGAGCTTCCATCAGAATCACCTGGAGCCTTGTTAGAACATAGACTGCTGGGCCCCAGGCTGAGTTTCTGATTTAATGGGTCTAGGGGGTAGGGGTGCTGGAGAAATTGCATTTCTTTTTTTTTGCTGAGGAAGATTCACCCTTAGCTAATATCTGCTGCCAATCCTCCTCTTTTCTTGCTTGAGGAAGATTCACCCAGGACTGACTTCCCTGCCAATCCTCCTCTATTTTTTTGTATGGCAGACACCTCCACAGGGTGGCTGGTCAGCGGAGTAGGTCCATGCCCAGGATCAAACCTGGGAACCTGGGCTGCCAAAGCGGAGCATGCACTTACGTTAACCACTTGCCCTCAGGACCAGGCCCAGAAATTGCATTTCTAACAAGTTCCAGGTGATGCTGGCGGTCTGGAAGAAACTTACCTGAAGAAAATATCCTGGTTACAGGAAGGCATTTCCAATATCTGGAAGTGTTTTGGATTTCTTTTTTTCTCTCTTTCCAAAGTTCTTAGAAAAGTTTTCTGAAGATACTCAAGGATATCATCAAGACCATTTCTATTTTAAAATAAATTTATTTGAAAACAATGAAGACATTATTCCTCTGGATGCTCTAAGTAGGAACAAATGAAGAGATTAATGACAGGCTTGGGTCTGAGGGTGTGATGTTGACTTGAGTCTACTGCAGGAAGTAGGCACACAGTTTCGTTGATGAATCAGACAAAAAGGTGAGATGGCTTTCCCTGTGGAGTACATTTAACCTAATCACGGTGGTCTCAGGATGTCGCAGTAGCTTGATTGGTACCTGGGTAAGCCCTCACAGACATTTCCCCTTTCTTGTGACTCCACTTACGGAATCGATGGCAGCCTATAGGTGTGCTCATCAGAGTCGGCAAACCCAGGCAGGGATGCTGACAAGGCAGTCGCCTCTGCCTGTGGAACTAGTTCCCATTCCAGAAATAAATCATATATTGTCACTTCCCGTACCTTTCGCTCACACCACTCCTGCCTAGAGTGCCTCAGACTAAGCTACTTTGTTTTGTTGTTGTTGTTCTAACAGTTCTCTGTGACTCTACTCTGGTACTTACACCATCTCACTGTCATTGTTCAACGATGTGCTGCTTCCTCCATGAAACTGGAATACTTCAGTGCACAGCTGGTCTTGGATTCATTCCTGTATCTCCAGAATCTAATACAGCACCTGGAAAATTCCTTCTGTTGAAAATAGGGCAATGAATATTTACAGACAAAACTTTATCTTTAATATAAGTAAAATGATCAACAAAATAAGATCATAACTCAAAAGTAGGCAAACGAAGTGTGAAAGATCAAGTGTCTTTGTACTTTGTTTGTGTCCAAATTCACATATCCACAAACTTCCTTCCTCCAGTCTCTAAGCCCTCCCGGGTCTCAGCCTCTCCTAGGCTCTGTCCGCTCCGGTATCTGCCAGTGCTCTTGCGGAAGTTTCAGGAATCCACCTTGGATTTCTCACCTGTAATCTCTGAAGGGGATTCCTGTTTTGTTCTGTTTTTTTCTTCTTAGAGAAAAAAATAGAGCCCCAATATTTCCACAAATAAATAAAATAAAGTACTTGGTACTTAGCAAAAAGCTGGGAGGCATTTGATGCTACATTAGATTTTACAACTGCTTTTAAAAGAAAAAGTGAGATATTTCTCTGTATCATTCCAGCCATTTAAACTAGCTGTGTATCCTTATATTTGTATGTATGTATAGAAAAGTGTTTGAAATGATGTTTACCTGTTGTTAATCGTGGATAGTTTCAATAGCGGGATTCAAGAGAATTTAAAACACTATTTTTTATCCCGGTCAGTATCGATTCTTCAAAATATAAGCATGTTTTATTTTTACAATTGCTATTCTAAAATAGTTAAAGAACATACTGCCTCTATCAATATTTAGAAGATCCCATGCCTTATCTAATGTCAACCATGGATTTATCTGTCCTGTTACTTAGAAGATACAAACACAAAGATGCTCAAACTTATTAACAAACCCCAGAGCAGAAAGGCAACTTGCATTTATTCATAGCAGTTTCCACTCTTGAAATCCTGCTGAGCTGAACTTGCGTGCTTTTCAATCTGCAGTACATGAGCACTCTTTGTGGAAGGAATCTGACACGATTACAGGCAGATCAAAGAGGGAGTTATTTCAGGCAGCCAAGGTGGTTCTGTCTTTACAATGAGTCAAAACAATGCTGTTTGTCAAGCTTTCCTAAAAAAGGCATGTAACCTCAGACATGAGAAATAGAGCACAAGGTGGTCATGACCTGATTGTTCTCCAGGTGAAATATGATGAAGGGTTGTTCTAAATGTGTTTGGTAACAAACCTTCTAACTTTTTATCTGGATGACTTTATGGGGCTTTGATGCTGCTGTAGGATAGCTATATTAGTCCTTGCTGGAAACAGGAAATTAAAATGGAAATTTTGGCTGGGGCCTCAGATGATAGATATCAGATAACAATATGAGCTGTGAGACAGAGCATCCTATAGGAATTTCCAAGTAAATGTCCAAAAATCAGTTACCTGATTCTAATACATCTCATCCGTCTCAAGGATAAAAGGGGGTCGGTCAGTTCTTGGGGATCAAGAATTTGTGAGGAGGATTTCCTTGGAGATTTGGACACCCCAAAGGGAAAGGGTTTATGTATGTGTATGGGTGCTTCCCCTGCAGACCAAGTCAAGAGAAAGAGGCTTCAAGGCTTCAGTGTGATCACTTGAGAACTTGATATGTGTCCCCTTAAGTTAGGCAGACACAGTGCACTGGTGTGTTTGACTCTTACCTAGGAAATGTTCAGGGTGAGAGATGGGCTGGCTATCTGCTGTGGTCTGATTGAGCCTGTAGGATGGGACAGAAGGCACATGTCAGGATGAGAGGAATGAAGACGACCTGGAGGCAGAGCTCTGTAAGCTCCTTTTGGGTTTGTGGCAGAATACACCTACCTCAGGAAGTGAAATCCCAGAGAAAACATCCTTTTGAGGTAAGTCACGGCCCAAGCATAATAGCCTCCCAGTACTAGGAATCAGTCTAAGCAATGGCTTGCTCCAAACCAGGGATGATGGGCCAAAGGCAGGATAAGAAAGCAGGTCAGTCAGGTCCTAGTTTTAAGGTGTGTTAAGATCCAGTTGTGATGAGTCAGAATTATGGCACCAGTTACTTCATATTTCCATATGTGACCTCTTATATAACGACCGAAACATTAATTGGTCCTACTCCTGCTAAAGAAAGCAGTGCCCTCAAGTGGAAATTAAAACAACAGCAATCACAACATTGAACCAAGCAACCAATAAACAAGAACTTCTTGCTGGCAGTTCACACATCACTAAATGCCGAACAAATTTAAAGAGTATCAGTTAGAAGGGGGCCAGATGATTAGTTTGACCTGGGACACCCACATGTCATGGTTTAGTCTTGTACCTAGGACTTTGTTGACTCATATGGTTTGGTCCTAAGCTCATTCCTCCATTCTCGTGGAATCTTGTTCCTAAAATCTCATCCCACACCCTACTTGCTTCACAGAGAAAACAGGAGATTGAAGCATTTCAAGTACAGACCTTTAAAAGTAAAAAATTGTAAGCCCTATTTTATTTAAATCAATTTTAGTTAAAAAAATAAGTGAATTTGATAGATTTCCAGTTTTAACTAGATATTGTTTATAAGGAACCAGGAAAGAATAGGAGCCTGTGGACGCATGAGATTTGAGAAGACAAGACTTGAATCAGCCATTACATCTTGGATAAGGTGAAGGCGACAAATATTTTCAGGACAAGCTACTATAAAATTTAAGTTAAATATAAATGTATTCTATATCTTTTCATCATAAAATTGAATAGTTGTCTTTGTTTGCTATGAAGGGCATTAAGCTTTCCTAAAATATTGTGATGCTGATTTGAATAGTTGCAAGGACTGTTGACATATAAGTTGCAGACTAGACTATGATGTACATAGAAATCCAATTTATTAGAATGTTTGTTGCAGAAAATGATGCTTTTTCACTTAAAGTTATAAACTACATTTTTCATGGGCTGTTGATTTACCATAGGAGGTTAAGTGTTGGTGGTAATTAAGTGATGGTATCATTAATCTAGTTCAAATTAACCCAATTAGCCAGAAAGGACTGTGCAGATTTTCTCAAAATCAGGAACGTAGTTAAAGGCATAACTCTTGTTTGTGATATTTATTTACAACTAAAATAAAGAGTCTAACACATTAACTTTGAAACAATATGGGAATCTCAATTTCTTTTCTATAGCTTATGGTAACCTTTACCCCTATTGATTCAACCAAGTCTACGCCAAGTGTACGGATAGTAACAGATCTGTTCCTGGAACCCAGAGGATTTCATTGACTTATTTGGGCCTCATCACTTGTCTATCATTCAGAATTCTTTTTATTGTAATTTATAGATAATTCAACTCAAAATGACTCAAGCAAAAGAACTTACTAGCTCCTACCACTGTAAAGTCTAGGCAACATGCTAGACAAGATCCAGAGGTCATCGGATGTCATTAGGATTGGCTCTCTTAATCCTGGTTCCTCTTCCTTGTGTTGGCCTCATTCTCAAGCAGCTTCTCCCCTCACTATGGTCAGATGGCCACTAGCAGGCCTAGACTTTTGTCTTATCAGTTTAGTAATCTCAGAGGAAAGAGGGCTTCTTTCCCAACAGTTCCAGTAAAAGTTCTGGATCTGAAAGTTTTTGGTTCGAATTGGCCCACTTTGGGTTCCCCAAACCAATCACTATTTCAGAGGGATGCAGTGCTCCAATTGGCAAGAACTGGGCCACATCTCCCCTCTCTGCCAACAGGAGGAGGACCCCTCAGTTAGATAGACATAGAGTGCGTATGTGCAGGTTTGTAGCTGGAGGGGGTGTTTTGAGTGAAGAAAAGATCTCTCTCATATATGCACAGCCTTGTCAGGTCTGGCCCTCTTATTCCCTTCTTCCTGGGCGGAGTTTGTCAGTGTGCACACACTGCACCTTCACACTGTATGCCTGGCCCCCTATCTTCTCCGTTTCTTTCTCATACCTAAGCCCTCTAGCCTCACAACCATAGCCCCATATTAGAAGTTACATGGGGAACTTTAAAAAATACTGGTGCCCGGCCCCATCCCCAGAGATTCTGATTCGGTTGGTCTCAAGTAGAGCCCTTTCAGCTGCGTTATGTAAAAGCTTCCCAGGTGATTTTAATGTGCAGGCAGGGTTGAGAACTGCTGCTGCACGCTCAGCTGGATGCCGGGAAGAACCTGTCCATCCCCCACACAGAGGAAGATGAAGTTTGATTGCTGACGTTCCCCAGGGGTATTGCATTTTAACCGCATCCAACTCTGAAGCTTACGAAACGAAGCACTAACAGTGACATTTCAGTCATTTACCAGGACAGAGAAGGCATTTGGAGAAGCATCCTGAAATAATATCAGAAGTAGTCCCCCATTTTGCCCTTGCATACGGTTTATGCACTTTATAATTAACTGACAGAAATAAGCTACCAAATAGATGTTGTTTGTGATTTTTAGAATGAGAGATATTTTAAAGTGCAGGCTTGTGTGTGTGTGTTTCCTTCACCGAAGAAAAAAATATTCTCTTAAAAAAGAAGAAATCTTCTATACCACTGGGTTTTTATACTGATCCTTTTTGCATTTTCTCTGCCATAGGATTGACTTGTCATTGCTTGGCTCTCAAGAACCAAGTAGTATATTTTCTGCTACATGAATCATTATAAACAACAGCTTCGGAAAGGCATTCTAGGGCCAGTAATTATACTGATGAAACAGAAAGACTGTATTCCAAGTGATGTTAATTTTAGCAGAAGTCAGATAAAAATGTTGTCAGCTAACAGCAAACACGCTGGCAATAGAGCCAAAATCACTGGTGGCAGTGACTGGATGTTTGGGCTGAGCGGTTCCCTGGGTCACCACAGAAAGCCAGACAGGACCTCCTGGCAGTCCCAAGTTGCTTAAAAGTTTTAAGTAGACATATTGAGCTGATTACATAATAACCCTGAGAAATCACAAGTGGAAGTTAATCCTGAATTAGAAATGTAACTAAGAATGTAGAATGCTGGCAATTTAAAGTTGCGTGTGTATGTGTGTGTCAGTGTGAGGAGTGGGGAGAGGCTCGTAGACCACTGTAGTTGACAACTGACCCATACTTACATTTATTTCTCCATGGAGTAAGCTGTTGTGTAAAGAAAATTCCTAAATGGAGAAAAAGAATGTTGTGTCTTAATATGAAAGCAATTTGGATATCTTTAAAAACAATCCATGTTTAAATTTTGTTCAGAATTCTGTTTTCTACAAAGAATACAGTTCTTTTAGGAAATCGCCCAAGCTCCTTGTAGAGAGTATCTCAATTCAGTTTACAGAAATGAGTGTTATTGAATAATTAAACAAGTGAGTCCTTCTGGAAAAAAAATTAAGGCTAAAAACTCACAGGTAATTGGTTAAGAAATCTGCCACTGAAGAGAACTTTGGCGTAAGGAGGAAAGGTGCTGTTAGATTCTCATGTAGCTTTTTTGTTCCTTTTTTTCTCAAGTGGAAGAGAGAAGCAAAAATTCTGACCACAAAAGGCTTAAGCACAAAATAAGCTCTTCTCTTTGGTTAGTTTGAATCAGTTAAGCCTGAGTAATATACTGCCCTGGCATCTGACCTAGAGATTAGAGATCAGTTGACAGATAAACAATTTCATCAGTAATAAACAAAAAACGCAATTCAAATAAGCTTAATTAAAAAGAGAATGAAATGAATCATGATACTGAGATGTTTAAAGATGGAGATACTATTTCAGAATATACTGGATAAGGGACCCTTTAAGGGTATCACTAGGGGCCTGGCCCTCCGCACTCTCTTCCACACATTCATCCATTTGTTGCTTTGAATTGCTCTAGACTGACTTGAGTCTGTTTCAATCTCTTTCCACGTGTCAGGGAAGATGGCCATTCACAGTGTCTGAGATAAATAACACTGGTAGACAGAGATTAAATTTCTCAGCATCCACATATTAGCCTTAGAAAATTTCCTAGTAGACTCTGATTGGGCTAAATGCTCATGCTTGAAAAGTCTTTGTGGCCAGGGCTTTGGTACTTGGACTGATGCTGTAGAGTAGACTGAACCCCTGGAATCTGCGAATATGTTACTATACAAAGCAAAAGGGACTTTGCGGATCTGATTAAATTAAGAATTTTGAGATGGAGAGATTGTCCTGGGTTATTTTGGTAGGCCCAATGTAGTCACAAGTTTCTTTATAAGAGGGAGGCAGGAGGGTCGGAGTCAGAGAGAAGGTGACGTGATGATGGAAGCCAAGGTCAGAGAGAGAATGAGATTGGACGAGGCTATGCTTCTGGCTTTGAAGGTGGAGGCTGTGGCCATGGGCCAATAAGTCCAGGTAGGCTCTAGAAGCTAGAAAAAGCAAGGAAGTGGATTCTCCCCTGCAGCCTCCAGAAGGAATTCAGCCTTGTGACACCTTGATTTTAGTACTTCTGACCTCCAGCACAGTAAGAGAATAAGTTTGATTGTTTGAGCGACTGAGTTTGTAGTAATTTGTTACGAGAGCAATAAGAAACTAACACATCCAGTCTGTGGCCAAACTACTAGGGGCACTGGGGCACGATGATTGATAGCCCAACTAGGAGCACATGAAGGGTGAGGTGGAGGTGATTTTTCCAGAAGGACATTGGAATACAAAACCCACATATTCATCACATTAATCAAGCAAATTTTGATGCTGAGCCATCTGAAAGTTGGGGAGAGAACTCTCTAAGTACGACTGGAAGAAGGGAACGGGGATCCTTCAAAATAAAATTAATAGAAACTATTTCTAAAGCCCCTGCAGGGCTTTTCTCTCTCGTCTTTGCCAATTTTTGCTGATGTCTTGCCCTGGCGGGGAGGATCTTTTGGAATGGTTTGCATTTTAGTGGACATCTTAGGATGACTCAGTGATGCTGATCCTCACAAGGAGGAAGCAGTCACGCTTATCCTTGTAAGGCCTATCTCTACGAACTGACATATTTAGGTAAACAGCTCTTCCTAAAGTATTCATCTCCTATGCGAAGTGTTTGCTATGTGGCTTGGAGAAGTGAGTCCATGACTGGCAGGTATATTTATTCGAGGTGGGTTGAAGATGCTGGCTGGCTTAAAGCTGGGGCCCAAGATGAGTAACGAATTCATATTTTGAGCAAAGCCAAGGAAGGAGTCTCTCTCCCGCTTCTCTATTTGCCCACAATCATTTTTTTAACGCAGTTTTTTTCAAACTGCAATTATTTGTAAAAGGTATCAATGGTTTTTGCCACATGAAAGCACCACTTTTTCTCTCATTTATGTTTTTCTTTAAATCAACTCATTTTTAACTTTCTACAAAGAAAAAGTAATTATAAAAATCAATACATGACTATTAAAATAAAAAAAGTTCGTCACGTAAAATCATCTCATGAACCACTAGTTTTTCAAATTTAAAACTTTTGGATACTCTTTTAATTCACAGAGAGAACAGCTTTAGTTAACTTTTACCCTAACTCTGCCAGTAATCTAAAATAGAGACATCAGCCTTTGGCTTCTAATTAAAGGCAGAATGGGTAACTTGGACTAACATTCCCATAAAGAACAATGAAAATGGTTGGACAAAATGTGAAAATAATCTTTTTGAAGTAATCAGAGAACTACCAAGGCTGCAAAGAATTATGGGACTAAGATCCAGCTTAGGTAAACCAGGAGTGATGAGCTCAGAATTTGGGGTTGCTTTTCCCACAGTGATGCCTTCCAAATCCAGAAATGTTGGTTGAGAATCTGAAAAGCTTAACAGATATTTCAACAGACTCATGGCTAAGGGGAAGGGATGGAAGAAAGGAGGTCCTTGATCAATGCTTAGACATTAGGTTGGCGCCCCATAGATGCATCCACTACCCAACTAAGGGTGTATCGAAATTAGACCAGTGCTCTCGAGTGGTAAAGTCAAGCTTCAAACAGTTTCATTCTCCTACTGTATTAAGCAAATTCAGAATTGCAGTGTTTATGGTTTCTACCAGAATTAAAAGTAAATTCTCTTTGAAGAAAGATGATATCATCACAGGGCTCAAGTCACACTTCTTATTTTTAATTTACAATAGCTGGCATTCAACAAAAAATTTAAAAAATAAAAGGCATATGAGGAAAGCGTAGATTTGAGGAACATTACAAACCTCAAGCAAGATAAATACAAAGACAGTCACACCTGGAGACACCATGGTAAAACCGCTGAAAAGAAATGATGAAGATAAAATTTTTTAAAAAGTAGCCAGAGTAAATAGGCAAAAATTAGAAAAAAAATGGACTCCAGAAGATAGTGGACAGTAGTTTCCAAATTACGGAGAGAAAGTAGTTTCCAACCTAGAATAAATGAAGATAAAATAAAAACTTTCTCAGACAAATGGAAACTGACAGAATTTATCACCAGAAGATTTGTACTAAAGGAAATACAGTTATTCAGGAAGAAAAAGATTTCAGATGAAAGCTTAGAGATGCAGGAAGAAATGATGAGCACTGAAAAGGTAAATATAATGAATATTGACAGTGTGAAACAATAATACTGTATAAACCTATAAATAAAATCCATATCCTTTTAAATTATGTGAGACAACAACAGGATATAAGTTGGGAGAAGAGGTGAATGGAATTAAATTGTTCTAAGGTCCTTGCATTACCTGAAAGGAGATAAAATACGTTTTTACGTTAGACTTTGCTAAGCCAAAGATAAGTGCTATAACCTCCAGTAACCACTGAAAGGGCATTAAAATACTGTAAAATTATGAAATTAATGAAGGTAGGAGTTAGAATTTACAAGAAAATCAGTCAGAAATAAGAATAAAAATACAAAAAAAAAAAGGAAGACAAGACAGTTCTGCAACCAACCTAATAGCAACAAACACTTTTAGCCCTCAGACTGTGATCTCTAAGTGCCATTTCCTGTAAAGGAACCAGGCAGCTTGGAGAAATGTTTGGTCCAAGGAAACATTCAAGAATAGCCTTGTCACAGCAAACAACAAGAATGCTCTCAAAGACTACCAGGATAATGTCAAATGAACTCAAAAGCCAACTTGAACTGATTCTCACTGATTTGAAGTTGGAAAACTGGATAATGAATAAGAATAATAATATCAAATATATTAAAATCCATGAGTTCAAAAACATATTTTTTAAAAAGTTCCAATAAACTCAGAGATTACCTTTTGAGGACACAAAGGCACCAATTCATTATAAATAATGATAAATACAGGGAAAGACTCAAGTATTTGTTGTAATTTTCCCATAAGAACTAAAACTCAGAGTAACCAAGTGGTTGATAAAGAGAAGTTCCTCTTTTAGAAGTATCTTAACTAGTCAAGAAGGAACGATAGAATTAGGAAATCATCATTTTGCAACCCTTAACGAATTCATAGATCTGTGAACCAACTACCAATAGTTTCTAACATCACCTGAAGAAAGGCAACCAGATATCATGTACCTCCTAATGGAAGCACACAGGACCGCTGATGAAGTAGTCTTTCAAACCAAACCAAACCAAACACCAAACCTGCATGTGATCAAGCTTCTAGATATTGATATCAATTTATAGGAAATAAAGACAAAGCAGAACATGTTAAAAGACACCTTGAGAATACACACAGCAGAAGTCAGACTGTGGGAAACTCCATAAGACAGACAACCTGCTTTCTCCAGCAATAAAATTTCAAGGGAAAAAATAATTAGATATAGTAGGAAGCTGTAAAGTATTAGAAACTTAAGAGTCATACTGACTAAGTGTAATTATGTTCTTTGGATCCGAGTTCCAATGAAGGAAACTTTTAAAAATAATATTTATAGGCCAATTGTGGAAATATGAGCACAATGAATATGTGATAATACTAAGGAATTATTGTTAATTTTTTTAGGTTTTATGATGGCATTGTGGTTATATTATAAAAGGAAAGTCTGTATTTTGGAGATATGTAGTGAAATATTTACAAACAAAATGGTCTGATGCTTAGGCTTTACCTCAAAATAATCTGATGGGGGTGGGGAAGTGGGAAGAAGTTTAGAAGAAACAAAAAATTACATGACAATTTTTGAAGCTATGTGATGGTACACGGTGGGGATCATGGCATTTTTGGTCTGCTTTAGTACGTGTAGTGGGTGGGGACTCTGACTCCATATTTTGATGTTTGACTGATGACAGCTTCTAAGCCTCACCCCTACCTCTTCCCATTGTACCCCACATCTGGACAAGCTGATAAGAAAGCCTGGTTTTCCTCCTGTGGCACTTGTGGGAGATTCCAACCACACAAGCCCCTTCCCAAGCATGCACATTCTCACCCTGTCTCCGCCCCCTAACCACAGTAAAAACCCAGGCCAGTCTCCTTTCTTTGCTCTCCCAAGCCATTTCAAGCCTGCCTGAGAGGACTGTCTGGCTCTCCTCCCCAGAGAGCTCAAGTACGTAGCCAGCTGGTCAGAAGTGTGAGTGGCCTGGGGTCTCCACTTACGACTGCTATCTGCAGTGGGGGCAGTCATGTTGGGGACCGTGCCCTCTAGCCTGTGGGTCTGTGCTAACTCTGGGGGATTAGTGGCAGGATTGTACTGCAGTACACAGTACCCCAGTTGGTGTCAGGATAACTCCTTGTTCACTTCTCCCACAGAGACGTCATGATACCCATCTTCTTTTCTAAATACACCTCATAGAGTGACTGGGATGTCTGCTTTATACAAGAAAAACAAGAAAGTTTGGGTAGATCAGAAATCATAAAAGCAATGAAATGATTCTAGAAAGCGAGCCATATCTGGGGAAACAAGAGGCAGATTCCCAGCTGAGGAGAGGTACCATTACGCTGACTCAACTCAAGCATTGATTACTCTTGTAGCTTCCTTCTTTCTCTCTGAAAAGTCTAAAGCTATATTTTATGCCTGAAAATTTCAATATTAAAAATAACTTCAAGCTGAAAGCTGAGGAACGTAAATTACTCGATCCATGCAATATGTATTTATTGAGTGTCTACTATGCCAGACATAGTTCTAGGCATTGGGGATCGAACTGTGGCCAAGGCTAGATGTAGCCTCTGCCCTTGTGGGGTTCACTGTCTAAAAAGGGGTTGACTGGGGATATAGACCCCCAAAAGGAAGCTACTTAGTTAATTTATTAATATCTAAAATTGTGATAAGTACTATAAAGAAAATTAAAGAGGAACTGAAAGAGAATAACTAAAAATGATGATCTCCATGATTGTGAGCTGGTCATGTGAAGAGCAGAGGAGAAAGCAGGGCCAGCTTTCATGGGTGTAAAACTTGAGCATTGCTCAGGGCATCATGCTTAGAAGGGTCCTGTGCTTGGTGTAAAGTTCTGCTAAATCTAAAGTTCTGTAAATTTCAAGTCACCATCTTGAAATTCTTAATAAGCTATGAACGAGAATGCCTGCGTTTTAATTTTGCACTGGGCCCTGCAAAGTATATAGCTGGCTCTGGGGAGAAACATTCCAGTTAGAAAGAACAGCACGTGCTGAGACTTGAGGCAGGAAAGAACAGGGTGTGTGAGAAGAATTGAAAGAAGGCCTAGAAGACTGAGAGAAGGAATAAGGAGCAGAGTGACAGGAGGTGAAGTCAGAGGGAGGCAGAAGCTCTGGCAGCTGTGCGAGTGGACTCTGCTATTGCCATAAACTCAAGTGTTTCCAGTGACACAGGGATTATCCCTTGAGGGGTTCTCTTGGGGAGAGCTTTCCAGATAACTCATCACTATACTAGGCCTAAAGTCTTGGGACCCAGGCCAACAAGACTGAAAGACAGCCAGCGACTCAGGGCTTCTTGTTGGTGTTCCTCATGTCCAGGCAGAAGGCAACTGGATCCAGAGGTGGAGCCCACTGGGGCTACTACTGGGATCTAGCCTTCAGAGGCCCATCATCAGGGGTCCAGGAAGGTACAAGCATCGAGTAGAGGGATCTTCGAAATGCCTAGGAATTATTTTTCTCTACGTTCTTGCTTTAAAGTAATGTTTTAAGTCTTGTATTCTTTCTTTGTAGGAAATCTGGCATTTTAACAGAGGGTATTTTGATTTGAAGAGCAGAGTCATTTATAAAGCTAGTTGGCTATTACTAAGTTATGAATAGCAAATAGCGCCATCAAGCGAAGAGTATCTGAAATCATTTATAAGTTTCATGTGTTTTCCACTGTATCTAGGGCAGGACATTCTAGACCTTTTTATTGTGTGAAAAGCAGCTATTTTTTATTTCTCTCCAACTTTGAGATTGCCAGATACCCAGGAGACAGGGGTTTAAGAGAGCTGTCTTAGAATTGGTGGGGGAAGGGAAGTTGCTACCAGCTGCTTTTTTCTCCTACTTGGGAATCCAGGAGACCCTTGGACAGAACCCATAGGGTGGTGAGAAGGTCATATCAGCACTCTGCAAGGCATTTATCTAATGTGTCTAAATTTGGAGTCCCTCACCAATGGGGCCCCCTATGCCACTGGTCCTCCTGAGGTCCCTAGCCTTAGATAAGGGGTCAGAGTAGATATATTTGAACTGGTACAGGCTGACTCTGGTAGGTTACTGGCCCTATATACCCTTAACATCTGCCGAATCTCAGTGGGGATGGGGAATTGCTTAGCAGGTGTTCCTCTACATACCTGAAGAATGAAATTTATTATGAAGACTAATGAAAAATGGTATCTGCTATTATTGAATACCTTACTATGTGTTACACACATATACATATTCTCGAACTTAATTCTGACAACAAATCACATAAGTAGTTATTATCCCTCTTCTATAGTTGCTAAAAATGAAGCTGAGAGAGGTCAGGTAAGTTACCTGGGGACTGAGGTCTTAATGCCAGTGAGTGGCAGCCTAGAATTTGTACTCAAGTCTTCCTGACGTCAAAGTCCATCCTTTCAATGATCACCCCATTCCTTGCCAAGGAAGCTTCTTCTCCCCATTGACATGGAACTGGAGCAGAGCTGGGACAGCAGTCAGCATTTTGTCATCCTCAGACTGGCTGATGCTCATTGGCCTAGTGCTTACAGGAAGCAGATGGAGCCGACACTAGGATCCTGCTGAGCTCAAAAGAGACAATCAAGCCTTGCTCCTTCCATCTTTTTTACATGACATTTCGTCAGATAGTTTGAAATATAATTAAAACCAGGGCACCCAAAGGCAAAGATTAGCACTGCCTAGTTCAATGGATGTATGCATTTAAAACCTAGATTGATTGTGTTATGTTTCTGAAATACCAACCCGGTCTGCACAATGGGTTTTGTTTTAAATACCAGATGGCTACAAATACGCGGCCAGATTCTCTCAGGGTATACAGGATTTCTTGGCAGTAAACTGGACGTTTTGGGAGGTGTATTAACTCTTTCCAACCACTGGAGTGGTAGCTGATGCTTTCAATATGCTGACTCTGGAAAGTTCTCTAGTCTTAAAGACAGACTCATTCAGAGAATTCAAAACGACCTAACTGCCTAAGAAAAATGTCATTATTAAAGTTAAAGAATAAGTTACTTGTCAAGAAACTAAAATGGTGCAGTAGATACAAGAAATATTGTCTCTAAATTGGGTTTACCAGTGATTACGGAGATGAGTGGAAATAAAGATCTAGCCACACTGGCCTCCTTTCTATCCCAAATTTGATGAATACTTTCCCGTCTCTAGACTTTTGCGTATGTGTTCCCTCTGTCTGGAAAGATGTCCCCATGGCGTGGTTGTCTTTTTCTCACCCCCTTGGTCTCAGTTCACATGTTATGTCCTCAGAGAGGACTTCCTTAAGTGTTCTCCGCCGGTCACTCTCTACCTCTTTACCCAGTTTTTCCCGTAACACGACCTTTTGTTGTTATTGTTGTTTATATGCTTATTTCCTGTTCTTTCTCTGGATTATAATCTCCATGAGGGCAGGATCTCGTGTTTGATTTAGTGCTGTGTCCTTAGCAACTGGACCATAATGACCGGCACATTCAAGATATCAATAAATATTTGTTAAAAGAATGAATAATTGACTATCCCTTGATAAAGTGATATTTGATAATACTTTAAAAATGTTAAATCTCTTTAGAAAAAACTCTAAATTTTACCTTTAATTTGATCTTTATTTTAATAATTATGAAGGCTTTATTTCCAAAATAGAAGTTGACCCATATGTTATGATACATTAGAAACAGCAATTGGATGTGTGGTACTATGGAGTTTTTTTCTCTTTTTGAGGGTTACCTGGTGATTCAGAGGGGACACAGCCTTGAAGCAATAAGGCAGGAGTTGGCCTTCACATTTGCCTGAGAGAGAAAAGTATGGACAGAAAGAGCAGAAACAAATCTATTTGTTGAGAATTCATATTGAACGGCTCTTGGCTGAATTAATGACAGCAGAGATGAAAAGAAAAATAGCCTAAAAACACCAGGGAATGGAGAGTAATATTGCCGTTTTAATCTGAACTAGGTTTGGAAATTCTTCATTTTCCAATTATTTCTGGAAGATATATGCTGGGTTGCATTTTATGAGACTAGGCTGGATTGTTGAAAAATAGAAAAATAAATCCAGCATCTTGGTATAATTAGAATAAAAGAAACCCAAATGATGGCACAGGTCTTTCAAAGGATTTGGAGAGATACTAGATTCCATAAGACTTGGACTGAAAGTCTGAAACTTTGTACTAATCTGGGTAAAGTAAAAGCACAATTAATTATACTAAGAATCACCAAGTTAACGAGGGAGGGCACAAGATTTCAGGAGGGGAAAAAATTATGTGGCCTTGATAATACTAAGTGCTAGATGTCTTTATTTTGAGTCCTTTCTCACAGATGGAATGATATTAATAGAATATAAAAATATTATGATAGATGGAGAAACCCAAGTTTTTAATTATCCCAAATTTATCTCATTTGTTCTTAGGTTCCTAATAAAAAACAAAGCCCACATTTTAAATTAATAAGCCTGGCTAAGCCCAAGCATTTGGCATCTACATCTATCTTGGTATGGATAAGAACACATTTTATTTGAAAAATGTTGCCTGCTTGGTTATTATTCATTTTCCCTTTGATCTTTGAAGTGTTTCATGGTAAACAAATTCTTCTCCCACACTTCGTTTTAAATCCCACTGAAAAGCTGGACAGAATCCTTGTTTAAGGTCTTCTGCAGCATTATGTCACCCAACTGTGAGGAATAGGCTACTGTGATATTCTCTAGGCTTCCTCAAGCCAGATTGCCCTAGTCAGAAATGGGATTTCAGGGCTGGAGGGGCATTGGAAGTTGTAGTAGATATCTGCTGTTTTGGCCTCATGGGGCTCTTGCTCTTTTCTTTAGGTAACAGAATACACACATTTTCCTTGGGGAGCCAGCCCTGGATATGACCCAGGCCAGACCACACAGCGTATCCTGTCCTCCTGGCTACAGTGTTTGGTTGGGGATGGGCACATGACCCAAGCTGATCCAATCAGAACTGATCCTGGGACTTTTCAAGGAGCAAAAGGAAGAAGGCTTTTCTTCTCTCTGGACCTGGAGTTATGCTTATGTTAGTCTGGAGAAGTGAAGCCCACCATGAGAACTGAGCTTGCTGGAAATGAAGCAACACAGAGGATGGCGTAGCCTTGAGATGGAGAGAGGCTGCTTCTTGAAAACTTTATTCAAGCAGGTGAGTTCAGCCTGTCACTTGAGCTCTGATTGAATAGAGAGTCATTTGTCCCAGAGGTTCAATGTTTGTTTATGGACCAACGACTGTCTATAATGATGTTTTCACTCATTTATGGTGAAAGGAGAAAAATTTTACCAATGAGTTTTTCAGAGAGCTAGCTTTTCAATCTGAAGGACTGCTCCTGTTTCTAAGATTGTGTGCTTCCTACAACTTTGATATTAAAATGTTCTTTCTTTGTGATAGTAGATAGTATTTTTTTTACATGTGCTTACTTTGCATATAAGTTATGGTAAGTAATGACAGGTGTTGTAATTCCCAAATTTCAATGGACTAACCCAATAAAGTCCATGTCTTCCACAAGTAAAATCTGAATATACAAAGCATTACTCGTGTTCACCTGGGGACCTGGGCTCCTTCCATCTTGTGGCTCTTCCCTCATCTAGATTCCCAAAGTCTTCTCCATCCAGCTGGCAAATGTAGAAGGAGAAGAAAGACTTCAGGAGGGAGGTTTTTATTGGTCATGCCTGAAAATGGAGCACATCACTTACGTTTCTATTTCATTGGCCAGAACTCGCCATGTAGCCAAACTTAAAAGCAAACGAGGCTGGGAAATACAGGTTAGTTGTGTGCTCAGGAGGAAGAATAAGCAGGATTAGTGGCAAAAGAGCCAATTCCTGGGGCTGGCCCCGTGGCCAAGTGGTTAGGTTCGTGTATTCTGCTTCAGCGGCCCAGTGTTTCATTGGTTCGAATCCTGGGTGCAGACATGGCATCGCTCATCAAGCCATGCTGAGGCAGCATCCCACATGCCACAACTAGAAGGACCCACAACTGAAAATACACAACTATGTGCCAGGGGGCTTTGGGAGAAAAAGGAAAAATAAAATCTTAAAAAAAAAAAGAAATTAGCCAATTCCGGCCACATTTGGCAAAATTGTTTGAAGTTTTCTGTCATATCTTCTTTTGTTCTTTGAAAATTTAGTAATGCGTAAAATCCAAACAATTTGGTAACCACTGATCTAGTTCAATTTCTTCATTTCATAAGTGGGAAAACTTAGTTATAGGGGTTAAATGACTTGCCCAAGATAGCACAGCTATAAAATAGCGCATTTGTACTTAAATGAACCAAAGCTGGGATGGACAGTTTCCTCTAGGCCAGTGCTACCCAAACTTTAGTCATTCAAATCATTCCTTTGTTACTATTTGAATTGTGCCTCCTTCTCCAGAAGATATGTTGAGGTCTCCCAGTACCTCAGAATGGGACCTTATTTGGAAATAGGGTCTTTACAAGGATAACCCCGTTAAAATAATCTTGTTAAGGTGGGCCCTAATCCAACATGACTGGTGTCCTTATAAAAGGAATATTTGCACACAGAGACAGACATGAATAGAGAGAAGATGATGTGAGACACAGAGAGAATGCCATCTACAAGCCAAGGAAGGCCTGAAGCTACGAGAAGCTAGGAGGGAGCCATGGAACAGATTCTCTCTTGCAATCCTCAGAAGGAACCAACCTTGCGGTCTGACAAACAATTTTAGCGTCCAGAAGTGAGAGACAATAAGTTTCTGTTGTTAAAGCCACTCAATTTGTGATAATTTGTTATGGCAACCATAGACAACTTCATGGTTACATGATGACAATACAACCTTCATGATTTTTGCCGTATGTCTGAACTTCTTACAATTATAAATTATTATGTATAGCTTTTTTCCCAACATGACTCACTTTTAAAATTGAAATACGTTTACTCCCCTGAGTCCCTTGGCATGTAGCTGGGCCTATCTGTACCTTCTGGCCCAGTTTCTTCAGTCTGGTTAAGAGCCCCTATGTGACCTCCTCCCAGAAGAGTGGAGTGAGGGGTATGGGGTGCCTCCAGGAACGGGGGAAATGAAGTGCAATGGCTGTTTTAGTCCTGAGATTCTTTTATTGCTGTACTGCATCTGAATTTCCTTGGTCCCTGACTTTACACGGGTGCGGAGGGCGCTGGGGGACCTCCAGAGGGTCCTGAGGTGCCAGATGTGGTGCTGACCACAGAAGGCAGGTGCTGGTACACGGGATTCCTTACCCTTGCTTGTTTGAGGTAAGTCCGGCCTCTCTTTGTATGTATGATTTTCAACTATTAAAACATAAAACGATTTTTCTTGAATAGACTAAAATCATTTAGTACCTCCGATGCTATATGGTTCACACTTTGGGAAATATTGCTTCAAGCCAACAGCTCCTGGCCGAATGTGGTTTAGGTTTTCTGTTCTCCATACCCTTACTCACACTGTCTCTCCCGCCTGGGATGTCTTCACCTCTTCATTCCATTATCCAAGTCCTTCAGCTCCCAAAGATACCTCTTTCTTCATGAAATCTTTCAGGCCCCCTAGGACCACGGTAGCTTCTCCTCTCAGGCACCCACAGTACCTACTCTTCTCTCCATTCATGTGCCTCTCACGGTGGGACTGCACTGCTTCACCTTTGACATTGTTGTCTTGGATTATTATTTACTTTTAATTGCCCCATGTCATATACATCTCTATATCTTTACACATGTTTTCATGATTAAACATTTATCAAGCAGCAAGAGGATGACAGATATGGTGAATGAAGTCAAAATAAAAAAATAACAGTAATCTTTCAACCTATTTTTTTTCAAAGAACAAACATTTGTAAAGATGGAAAGGTATTAAGGAGGCAAGTAATCTGAGAAGTGAAATAGGAAATATCAAATGTGCTCAAATCTATTCCAGTATCTTATGACTCCAAAATGATTCTAAAAATGGTCCAGAGAACAGAGAGGTGAAGGATAGTAGGTTGTAGGCAAAGGGAGATTACTTTAGTCATATAGAAAAATTGGAATAAAAATTGCAAATATAATAAAGTCAAATTACTCTGTCCGTCCTCCCAACAGCTTGGATTATTGGATGCGTAGCTTTGTTGGCCTTTCCTGGAACATCTCCTTGTTCGTTGGTGCTTCAATCAGGGAATTTCTTTTTGCTGCTTAAAAGTGTCTATAAAGGTCAGGTGGGAGAGGAGGCTGACTTCAAATGCTGATGCAGCTCGGGCTCTGCAGGAAGAGAGTTCACCTTGTTCCCTTTCGGAAGGTGCAGAGGTGTCCAAGCTTGTTCTCTGATTTCTAACGTCCTTGAGTTCACTTTGGGTTTAAAATGGACCTTTTTTTTTTTTTTTTTTAAGAACTAGAATCTGCTGAAAGATATAGTATTTTATTTCATGCGATTGATGCCATAAGGAAAGATTGAGATATTTTAAACTGGCAGACTTACAGTTCATTTTATTTAAACTAGAAAATTGGACATTTGAAATTATGGGGGAAATTAGTAAAGAGTTAGAAATTTATACACTTAGTTTAAAAGTAATTTAGGTACAAGGAGTGAAGAATAAAAGTTGAGTTTTTGAACACTCATTTTATGCCAGATATTGTGATTCATTCATCTCTTCATCAATTCACTCAGTCTTCGTCAAACAGGAGGTATGTTTGATGGTTCCAATTCTGAAAGGTCCAGAAGGGTACACAAGCGGTCTCCATCCCATGTCGATCCTCCACTTTCCCAGTTTCCTTCCTCAGTGGTCCTTACGGAAATATTTTATGCATATTAAAGCTAATCTTTTTGTAAAAAAACACACAAGTGGTGTAATATCACATACTTTTTGAACCTTGGTTTTTCACTGAACAAGTTACCGCAAAGATCTTTCCATATGACCATGCCACAAAGAGCTTCCTCATTTTTAGTAGTTTTATAATTTGCTGTGGGATGGATGTGAATTTTTTGAACCAGTCCGTTATTTTTGTGTGTTTAGGTTATTTCTAAACTTCTGTAATTACAATCCTATAATGAACAACCAGGAAGACAATGCTATTTCCTAATTATATGAGACTGCATGATGAATTTCTTGAAGCAGAATTACTTGTTAAAAGGATAGGTCGTTTTAAGTGATGGATGTTGCTACTTCTCTCTCCTCAGATGCTGTACCACTTTCCATTCCCACCAGCAGAGAGTAGTAGGCAATTAATATTGCATTTTAATTAATATTTCCAATGACCCTATGAGGTTAGTATTATCCCATTTTACAGGTGAAGAAACAGAGTTCAAAGGAATGAGGTGACTTGACGAAGATGACACAGCTAAGAACAAGTGGAGCTAAGGTTTGAACCCAGGTTTGTCTGGCCACAAATCTACCTTCTTTCTGCCGCACTTTGCCCTTGCACCTTACCAATTGTATTGAATTACAGGCACAAATTCCTGTACAAATGTTTATTACATTCACATGCTTGTAACACGAACACTTATGACAGGATTCAGCTTTAGTATAGCACTTAACCTCTCACAATGCTTTCCGATTTATAATTATATTTTTTAGGCCCAGGGAGAGAGGTTATATATGTGAGCATTTTGATGCTGATAAACAAAAAAAAAACCCCCACAGAATATTTAGTTATTTGCATAAGGTCACACAATGAGTCAGTGGTAGACCTGGGTGTAGAAAGTTGCCTTTCCACTAGTTAGCATTATATTAGACACGAGGTGTGCAGGAGGCTGACCTTGCCTTGAGCTCCAGGAGTAGGAAACAGGCAGGAAATGAACAAGTGCACCCACTGCTCTTCTCATTAGACGGTGATAATCCTTGGGCCTCTGAACTCAGGATGGGCAATCACACAGGAGTTCATAATGCTCCTTAACTAGGGATTTTTTAAAAAAAATTTAGGTGTATATAATTTTGTCCTTTTTCCCCCTAAAAAGAGGTGAGGTGACAGACTCCTCAAAATGGAAGAGTGAGAGGCTATAATTCAGTGCAAGAAATAAGAAATAGTCCAGTTCTGGAGACCATACAAGACTGTAAGCTCCTTAGAGCAGACATTCGTTGTTCCTTTTTAAAATGAATATTTGATGTATGAAAAGAGTATAAATATATATGTGTTTTAAAACATAATAAAATGAAACCTCAAGACCTACCTCCCATCCCAGAACTCCACCACCACCTATACCATTGGGGCAGATTCCCTGCACATTCCATTTCCCTTCCTCCACCAGAGGCAGCACTATTCTGAATTTTGTGCATTTATAAATCAGTTAGACTATGAATATATGTATATTCCTAAGCAATACATGACTTAGCTTTTGAGGGAGTTTCATAATTCCTGGGACATTGCACGAGCTTAAGAAGCATTTGTTGAAAGAAGGAATAAATGAATGAATGGATGGATGGCCAAGAAGGAAGCTCAGTTCGTTCTCTTTCACCAACCACTGAAACTAGCAAAGATGTGGTACATCTCGAAAACCTCTTTTCTACACAATGCTCTTTGATATTTTCATGTATATTGCTGTCAATCATAATAAAAGAGGTTCCTGTTATTAATAACTGTTAAAGAGTATGAGGGTGGGACTGTTCAGGCTAATACAAGACCAGATCTTCTTTGCGCTTTGCAGGCATGAGGATGGATGGTGTTTAGGATTGTGATCTCTTAGAGAATCCAAGAACCTACTAAAAATCAAGGGACTTTGTTTTATGTGTCTAACAAAACTTTCCTCTTGTGAAAATGTAAATTAAGTTAATCAAATGCTGCAAATAATTACATTTTCCAAATAAAGAGGCTAGATGTACTATAAACGCACCAAATACATCAAACACAATATACTTCAGAAATTATTAAAAGTTCAGAAACTGCCAAAATCTGTCATGAGTATCAGGTCACTGGCAAGTGTGGCTAATTTTATCCCATTGTCACGGTGCCTTCCTAAGCCGACAAGCTAATCAGAGAGCGCACTTTCACTGAGTTGTATCGAGAACTCAAATGACTGTTTATTTCAAGGTCTTGGTTCAAAATGCAGACTCATCAACCAGCAGCACTACAATGAAGTCCTCAAGAAGCAAGAAAACTCTTGTGAAAAATGGTGTTAACACAGCTTGTTCTAGCGAGTTAGAAACAAGCAAGATGAGTTATATGTTCAAAGCCAAAAACAAAACATCCTAAGAAGGTATTCCAGGCAACTCATGACTTTGAGGCTATCAAACGTTTAGCAGGCATTTTTCTTGTGCTGTTTAAATAGAAGTAGGAAAAACATATATTTGCCCTATGGTAAAGTCTCATAATAAAAATCAAAGAGAAGGATAAGTACGAAAACAATAAAATAACAATAGCAACATTTAACATTTATTAAGCACTTACTATGTATTTGGCATTATTCTAAGTATCACATATATTATTTCATCTTGTTTAATCCTCAAGTAGATGGTATTATTAATCTCATTTTGGAGATAAATAAATAGGAATAGAAAAGTTAAGTAACTTTCCCAAATTCTCACAGGTAGTAAAGGATAGTCAGGAATTGAACCACATGGTTTTGTGGTTTTCTACTGCTGCCATAACAAGTCGTCACAAATTTAGCACCTTAAACAACACAAATTTATTATCGTGCATTTCTATAGGTCACAAATTTGACAAAGGTCTCAGACTAACATAAGGCTCAGCAGGGCTGCATTTCTTTCTGGAGGCCCTAGAGCAGGATCTGTTTCCTTGTCTTTTCCAGCTTCTAGAGGCTGCCTGCATTCCTTGGCTCCTGGCCTCCTTCCTCCAACTTCAAAGCCAAGAGAGACAAGTTGAGTCCTTCTCACATCGCACTGCTCTCATCTCCTCTTTTGCCTCTCATATACTTTTAAGAGCCCTTGAATAACATTGCCCACTTTTATAATCCAGGATAATCTCCCCATATATTAAGGTCAACTGATTAGCAACCTTCATTCCATCTGCAACTTTCATTTCCCTTTGTCATGTAAGATATCTTCACAGTTTCCAGCTGTGAGAGGGACATTTTTTTTGAGAGGGGACACTATTCTGCATACCATGCAGTCTCATTCCAAAGATCGTGCTCTTAACAATTTCACCCTACTAGTGGAATCTAGAAATAATAGCACTTATTATTTTGGGAAACTTGGTTTGCAAATTTTTGGTTATCTATGGTCCAAAGTGAATATATCTTAAGAGAAAAATCATTTGAAATAGCAATTAACTTGGTAATTTTATCTTAATGTTATTTAATTTACAAATGTTGATTTGTTGTAGACATCTAAGCACTAACTATTTTCTGAATGTAGACCACTAATTAGAGGGCTGGAGCCCCTCACCACCAAATAAAAAGCCTGGGGTAGCCGCATTCTGCTGTGAGAGAGTGGCCTGTTTGTCCACCTGAGCAAGAGTGATTGTGCATGACCAAGTTACAGAGGATCTGGCTCTGTACCTTCTCCTGGTTTGGCTGGACGGAATCGCCTCCCTACGCCTCCCTTGGACTTTGACCCAGCCTGTGCAGTACATTATCTCTACAGATGTGTCCTCTCCCTGACTCTGCTATGACTTCTCGGCGTATACCCATCTTCATTTATTGGTCATGGCAACTGGATCCTGTTTAAATAATGGACCTCCCTCCCCAGTACTTCCAGCCCCATTCCCACATACATTGTTACCTCTGATCCACCATTATTAGGTCCTTCAGCTGCTTTAGTCTACTACCTGGCTGAACATTTTACGTGGCCATGACACGTGTAGACTATTCTCCAAAAGTTGGAACTAAAAAAAGAAAGAGATAGGGCAGTAACTCGAAGCTATGAGGAAAGGGATTGGGATCGACCTGGGTGTGTTTATAGGTTGAGGAAAGGAGCCAGTGGAGAATGACAGTGACCGCAGATGCATAAAGACTGAAATCCTGAAAGAGGCAGGAAGGGATTAGATCAGGAAGGGTAATTCTAAGAAGGACCGGAGGGTCAATGTGGCTACAGATGCGGTAGGGGAGAAGTTAGGGCCAAAGACAATGGAAAAAGTGCTGGAGGGATTAGAATTTCTGTGAAGTAGGGATCAAGATCATCTGCAGAGAGAGAGAGGTAAAGGAAAAGGAGAAGAAGTTAAGTGGCAGCTAGAAAGTATTTTTGTTTCATCTATCTATCTATCTATCTACCTACCTATCTGTTTCTGCTGAGGAAAATTTGCCCTGAGCTAACATCTGTTGCCAATCTTCCTCTTTTTGTATGTGAGATGCCACCACAGTATGGCCACTGACAGGTCAGTGGTGTAGGTCCATGTCTGGGAACCGAACCTGGGCACCGAATGTAACCACCAGGCAACCAGGGCTGGCCCTGTTTCACTTATTTATTGCTTGGTTACAAATCACCAAAAACATAGCCATTTATTATTTATGATTCTGCAATCTGGGATCTGATTCAGCTGGACAGTTCTTCTCTATGTGGCATCAGCTAGACTATCCAAGATGGCTTCTGCACTCGAATGTTTGGTGTCTCGGCTGGGATGCCTGGAGCAGCTTGGGCTCCCTCACAGCATAATGGTTCAGGATCATCAGACTTCCTACACCGTGGCTGGCTACCAAAAGAGAGGAAACAGAAGCTGCTTACAGGGCAGGTCTGGAATTGGCACAGTGCACTTCCATCTCATTCTGTCGTTCAAAGCAAGTGACTGAAGGGGAAGGGAAAGAGATTCCAGCTGTTGAAATGAGTAACAATGTGTGCATGCAGGGAGAGAAGAGGTTGGTAGCAGTCGTCTTTGAAGTCTCTCCACCACAATTTCTGAGAGTTTGAAGATTCACCTGAGGTTGGCCCCTGTAACAAATTACTACAAACTTAGTTGGCTTAGAACAACACAAATTTATTTGTTTAAACATAATTTATTCATTTCTGAACACAAAATACAGGGAAGCAGCAAAGGCAATGCCCATCACCCGTTTGGCTGCATGTCTTCCCATCTACATCTGTAGATACCGTTGTGCAACACCAGCCTTACACTGCCCCAACAAGCACGCTTTCACATTCCAACAGCTGCAGAGTATGGTATATGACCACGTGGGAAGTTTAAACACATCCCTCATTCACAATGTTGGATTCCCTTCCAATTAGTTTTCCAGTGAACTTACACAAATATTGAAACTAAAGTAATTGGTTGTTCCTACTTTCGATTTTTGAAAGCTTTCTCATGAACTGGTAGATCATAGACAAATTTTGTCTGCCCAAGTGTTCGAGCTGTTTAAAGTAAATTTTTAAGAGAATATCCTTTCTTAAACAGGAGCAGTGATTAAGTCCCTTTCTGAGCCCCCAGACTTCCAAGCCCCAGGCTGCCTTGATACCTGGATGGCTGTCCCTGGATCCCCTACACCCAGGACAGTGATGGAGGAAGGGCAAACCAGGCCAAGCATGAGGAATAAGGTCTTTATTGGTCTCAGGCCAGGAGTCCGTGGGTCTTGAGGACATCTGCGTATTTGTCAGTTTTCTTTTCCATGTTCTTTTCATTCTGTATCCATAGCCTCATGAACTGTTTTTTCTTCCTTCTCCTTCCTCCTCTCCTCCAGGGTGGCTGTCACCACTTGGTACTCACAGCCAACCTCATGACACCCCAGATGAGTGATTATACACTCTACTCAGTACAGATTTAGTGAAATCTGTGTCCCAAGAAAACTAATGGGCATCAGACAGGGGAACATAAGTTCTTTTGCAGAACATGAGGTTAACTCTCCTCACAAACTTTTGCTGAATAAATAAAATTAAGGGACTTTATTCTTCTTATGAGGAAATCCAGTGAAACTAGAACACTTTGACAGATGTTTTGTGATTCATAAAAAATTTGTTCCTAAAAATCGTAAAAAAAAAAATTGTAAAAAAATTTGCTGCTGTTTTCTCATCAGCCTTGACCGTGATGGCCTTAAAGTTTCCTTAGCTTGACTAAACTTTAGACAGGCTTCTTCCTGACTCTAGCCTCCTGATCTTGGTTTTCCTAGAGCATTTACTTTAGAAAACTTGTCATTGTATCTCTGTTCCTTTGAGAAGTAAATCTTTTAAAAAATCTCTTGCAAGTTTTACAACCCAGGAATCTTTCTCAAGGACCTGGGAGCCTTGCCTCTGAAATATAAAAATTGAAAGAGATATAGCTCCTCTCTCCCATTCTCTGTGGGAGGACAGAAGCTTAATTTTCTCAGACTTCTTGTTCCAAGTTGTAAAGCTACCTCTTGTCATGAAGACATCAGAAAGTTTACTTTTCCATTGGTAAGGCCAATTAACAAACACAGAAAGCCTATGATTCCCATCCCAGCCCTTAAGAATTCTCCGGCCCTTTTTCTCTGCAGAGCTGGGCACCCAGACTTGGTCTGTGCTCTCTCCTCTATTGCTGGCAATAGTATCAGAATAAAATCAACTCTCTGCTCATCTTGCCCAGTGAGAATTTTTTCTTTAACGATCTTCTGAGAGAGGCAATTCGACAATCATAAGGGAAGAAGGTATGAAGAGAGGGATTGATTGGATTAGTTGTAAGTAACGACCAGAGACAAAAGAACTGTGATTTCTAATTCAAGTCACAGAAAACAACACTTTGATTTACTTCACCTATTACAAGGGCAGGTGGATTATTGTGCAACGTAATGAGCAGAGGCTTTGCCAGGGAAGGAGTAGCTAAGGAATGTTTTCTTTTGTTGGGGTTTTTGGGAAGGGTGGATTTGTTTAGAAGGGTAGTATCTCAGTTAGGAGCTTAGTTGCAAAAGACAGAAACCTGACTCCAATTGGCTTAGCGGTAAAAGGAAATCTACTGGTCCATGTAATTGAAAAGCCTAGGGATAACGCTCTACCT
Organism: Equus caballus; assembly: GCF_041296265.1. Classification (NCBI taxonomy): domain Eukaryota; kingdom Metazoa; phylum Chordata; class Mammalia; order Perissodactyla; family Equidae; genus Equus; species Equus caballus. The sequence continues at coordinate 89,047,037 of NC_091697.1, forward strand.
GGGGCTCACACGATATGTTCAACAAATATTTACCACGTGCCTCCGATGTATCAGACACTGGTATAGCCACATGTGATACAAATTTTTGTCAATAAAACAGGGAGCATTCTGTGCTCTTATGGAGCTTAGAGTTTACTGTCTATGTCATCAGGACTTGTCTCTCCACATCATCAGGGCCTTGTTACTCTCCATTTGCTGGGTGGGTTCTCTGTTGCCTTCCACTGGTAGGTGAGCAGAAGAGAAGCTGGTCTGTGCAGAATGAGGAGAGAGAGGACCAGGAGCCCTAACTTCTTAAGCAGACTTTCAGGCAGTCTTTCTGCTGTTAGGGTTGTCTATTCCAGAGGTGCCTGCTGCTGTTAATTCATGAGCTGTTGGAGAATCTGTGATGAAAATGTGGCTGCTTTTTGGCTTTCCCCACTGCCTATTTAGGTTTCAGCTTTCTCAAGCCCGTTAAGTCTGTTATCAATGATCCACGTGCTTTCCTGCTTCCAAAAGTTTGTGGCTATTGTCTGTCATTTCCATTTTTTTCCTTTGTTCTTGTAGGTTTATGCCTTAAAACATTCCCTTTGCTGTCATCTTAGTGGGGTTTCAGAAGGGAATGAAATAAATTCATTGGTTAAATTCATTACAGTAATCAAAATGATCATTAATTTATTTTCATAAAATAAAATTTATTGAAGACTTTTTTTGGTGAGGAAGATTGGCCCTGAGCTAACATCTGTGCCCATTTTCTTCTGTTTTGTATGTGGGATGCTGCCACAGAATGACTTGATGAGCAGTGTGTAGGTCTGCACCAGGATCTGAACCCCAGGCCACTGAAGTGGAGCCTGTGGACTTAACCACTACACCACTAGGCTGGCCCCAATTGAGTATTTTATAATGATAAAGTCAATAGACACTGAACATTTAGGTTATTTCTAATTTTTGGATACTGGAAACAACATATATTGAAAATCTTTCAGCTACGTCTTTATGAAGATTTACAAATATTTCTTTAGAATCAATTTCTATAACAGCACTTCAGGGTCAAAGAGACTGTATAATTTTATTGACTTTGGGAAAGACTATATCATGCATTAATTTTTCATCATAGAATTTTCAAACCTACAGTGGATGGGGAGTAAGATCAAATAATATATAAGATCAATCTGCTTTTATTTTTGAACTTCAGCTTCTGTAAGTTTTTTTATGTAGGTGGTACATTAAAAAGTTATTCTTTTTTTTATTGAGTTAATGATAGGTTACAATCTTGTGAAATTTCAGTTGTACATTAATGTTTGTCAGTCGTGTTGTAGGTGCAGCACTTCACCCTTTGTGCCCACCCCCCACCCCTCCTTTCCCCTGCTATCCACTAAACTGTTCTTAGTCCACATTTTTAAATTCCTCATATGAGTGGAGTCATACACAGATTATCCTTCTCTAGCTGGCTTATTTCACTTAACATAATTCCCTCAAGACCCATCCATGTTATTGCAAATGGAATGATTTTGTTCTGTTTTGCAGCTGAGTAGTATTCCATTGTACATATGTACCACATCTTCTTTATCTTTATCCATTCCTCTGTTGACGGGCACTTAGGTTGCTTCCATGTCTTGGCTATTGTAAATAATGCTGCAATGAACATTGGGGTACATAGGACTTTTGGGATTGCTGACTTCAAGCTCTTTGGATAAACACCCAGTAGTGGGATGGCTGGATCGTATGGTAGTTCTATTTTTAGTTTTTTGAGAAATCCCCATACTGTTTTCCATAGTGGCTGCACCAGTTTGCATTCCCACCAGCAGTGTATGAGGGTTCCTTTTTCTCCACAACCTCTCCAACATTTGTTACTATTAGTTTTAGATATTTTTGTCATTCTAATGGGTGTAAGGTGATATCTTAGTGTAGTTTTGATTTGCATTCCCCTCATGATCAGCGATGATGAGCATCTTTTCATGTGCCTATTGGCCATCCGTATATCTTCTTTGGAGAAATGTCTGTTCATGTCTCCTGCCCATTGTTTGATTGGGTTGTTTGATTTTTTGTTGTTGAGTTGTGAGAGTTCTTTATATATTATGGATATTAAGCCTTTGTCAGATATATGACTTGCAAATATTTTTTCCCAGTTAGTGGGTTGTTTTTTTGTTTCAATCCTGTTTTCATTTGCCTTGAAGAAGCTCTTTAGTCTGATGAAGTCCCATTTGTTTATTCTTTCTATTGTTTCCCTTCTCTGAGAAGGCATGGTGTCAGAAAAGATCCTTTTAATACTGATGTCGAAGAGTGTACTGCCTACGTTTTCTTCTAGAAGCCTTATGGTTTCAGGTCTCACCTTTAGGTCTTTGATCCATTTTGAGTTTATTTTGGTGAATGGTGAAAAAGAATGGTCAATTTTCATTCTTTTACATGTGGCTTTCCAGTTTTCCCAGCACCATTTGTTGAAAAGACTTTCTTTTCTCCATTGTATACCCTCAGCTCCTTTGTCAAAGATAAGCTGTCCATAGATGTGTGGTTTTATTTCTGGCTTTCAATTCTGTTCCATTGATCTGTGCACCTGTTTTTGTACCAGTACCATGCTGTTTTGATTACTGTAGCTTTGTAGTATGTTTTGAAATCAGGGATTGTGATGCCTCCCGTTTTGTTCTTTTTTCTCAGGATTGCTTTAGCAATTCGGGGTCTTTTGTTGCCCCATATGAATTTTAGGATTCTTTGTTCTAATTCTGTAAAGAATGTCATTGGGATTCTGATTGGGATGGTGTTGAATCTGTAGATTGCTTTAGGTAGAACGGACATTTTAACTATGTTTATTCTTCCAATCCATGTACATCGAATGTCTTTCCATCTCCTTATGTTGTCATCCAATTCTCTCAGAGAGGCCTTGTAATTTTCATTATATAGGTCCTTCACATCCTTAGTTAAATTTACCCCAAGGTATTTTATTCTTTTTGTTGCGATTGTGAATGTTATTGTGTTCTTGAGTTCTTTTTCTGTTAGTTCGTTATTAGAGTACAGAAATGCTACTGATTTATGCAAATTGATTTTGTACCCTGCAACTTTACTGTAGTTGTTGATTACTTCTAAGAGTTTTCCAATGGATTCTTTGGGGTTTTCTATATATAAGATCATGTCGTCTGCAAACAGCGAGAGTTTCACCTCTTCCCTCCCTATTTGGATTCCTTTTATTCCTTTTTCTTGCCTGATTGCTCTGGCCAGGACCTCCAATACTATGTTAAATAAGAGTGGTGATAGAGGGCATCCTTGTCTCATTCCTGTTTTCAGGGGGATGGCGTTCAGTTTTTGCCCATTGAGTATGATGTTGGCTATGGGTTTGTCATACATGGCCTTTATTATGTTGAGGTAGTTCCCTTCTATCCCCATTTTGTTCAGAGTTTTTATCATAAATGGCTGTTGGATCTTGTCAAATGCCTTCTCTGCATCTATTGAGATGATCATGTGGTTTTTATTCCTCAGTTTGTTGATGTGGTGTATCACGTTGATTGATTTGTGGATGTTGAACCATCCCTGTGTCCCTGGTATGAATCCCACCTGATCATGATGTATGATCCTTTTGATGAATTGCTGAATTCTGGTTGCCAAAATTTTGTTTAGAATTTTTGCATCTATGTTCATCAGTGATATTGGCCTGTAGTTCTCTTTTTTCATGGTGTCCTTGTCAGGTTTTGGTATCAGTGTGATGTTGGCCTCATAGAATGTGTTAGGAAGTGTTCCATCTTCCCTAATTTTTTGGAATATCTTGAAAAGGATAGGTATTAAATCCTCTCTGAAAGTTTGGTAGAATTCCCCAGGAAAGCCATCTGGTCCTGGCGTTTTATTCTTTGGGATGTTTTTGATTGCTGTTTCAATCTCTTTCCTTGTGATTGGTCTGTTCAAATTCTCTGTCTCTTCTTGAGTGAGCTTTGGGAGATTGTAGGAGTCCAAGAATTTATCCATTTCCTCTAGGTTATCCATTCTGTTGGCATATAGTTTTTCATAGTATTCTCTTATAATCCGTTGTATTTCTGCAGAGTCTGTTGTTATTTCTCCTCTTTCATTTCTGATTTTGTTTATTTGAGCTTTCTCCCTTTTTTTCTTTGTAAGTCTGGCTAGGGGTTTGCCAATTTTATTTATCTTCTCAAAGAACCAGCTCTTTGTCTCATTGATCTTTTCTACTGCCTTTTTCGTTTCAATAGTATTTATTTCTGCTCTGATTTTTATCATTTCTCTCCTTCTGCTGACTTTGGGCTTTATTTGTTCTTTTTTCTCTAGTTAAGTTAGGTGTAGTTTAAGATTGCTTATTTGGGATTTTTCTTGTTTGTTAAGATGTGCCTGTATTGTGATGAATTTTCCTCTTAATACAGTTTTTGCTGTATCCCATATGAGTTGGTATGGCATGCTATCATTTTCATTTGTTTCCAGGTATTTTTTTATTTCTTCAATGATCCATTGCTTGTTCAGTAGTGTGTTGTTTAGTCTCCACATCTTTGTGCCTTTCTCAGCTTTTTTCTTGTAATTAATTTCTAGCCTTATAGCATTATGATCGGAGAAGATGCTTATTATTTCAATTTTTTTAAATTTGTAGAGGCTTGCCTTGTTTCCCAACATATGGTCTATCCTTGAGAATGTTCCATGTGCACTTGAGAAGAATGTGTATTCAGCTGTTTTAGGGTGGAGTGATCTATATATGTCTATTAAGTCCAACTGTTTTAGTTTTTCATTTAGCTCCACTATTTCCTTGTTGATTTTCTGTCTGGATGATCTGTCCATTGATGTGAGTGGGGTGTTGAGGTCCCCTACTATTATTGTGTTGTTTTTAACATCTTCCTTTAGGTCTGTTAATAGTTGCTTTATGAATCTTGGTGCTCCTGTGTTGGGTGCATAGATATTTATAAGCGTTATTTCTTCTTGATGAAGCGTCCCTTTGATCATTATATGTTGTCCCTCTGTGTCTCTCTTTACCTGTCTTATTGTGAAATCCACTTTGTCTGACATAAGAATTGCAACACCTGCCTTTTTTTGCTTGCTATTAGCTTGAAGTATTGTCCTCCACCCCTTCACCCTGAGCCTGTGTTTGTCCTTGGGGCTGAGGTGTGTTTCTTGGAGGCAACAAATTGTTGGATCTTGTTCTTTAATCCATTTTGCCACTCTGTGTCTTTTTATTGGAGAGTTCAATCCGTTTACATTGAGAGTGATTATTGATGCATGTGGCCTTAACGCTGTCAATCTGTCGCTCATTATCCTGTTTTCCTGCGTTTCTTTTCCTGTGTGCTTTAGCCTATCCATTTAATACTGCAATTTCTTATGCTGGGTTTCTTAGATTTTTCCTTATTTATGATTTGTGACTCTGTTCTGTATTTTATTTTAGTGTCTACCCTGAAGTTTGTATTTAGAATCTCATGTATAATATAGTCTATTCTCTGGTGGTCTCATACTTACTTGGCCAATACTGATTTAGATCCTTTGCTCTTCCCCTCCTTAATAATTATTTGCATTTCTTATTCCAACTCGTGTTATGAATTTGAAGTTAGAGTGATAAGATCGTCCTTCCTTTGGTAGTTTCCTTACCTTTACCCTAATGCTATAGTTGAATATTTGTTATCCTGTTTTGGTTCTATCCATTGGTCTCCCTAGTCTGTGGATTGTAACCCCTTTCTCCCTTTTTTCTTTTTTCAGGTATGAGAGCCTTCTTGAGGATTTCTTGTAGTGGAGGGCTTTTAGTTACAAATTCCCTTAAATTTTGTTTGTCTGGAAAAGATTTAATTTCTCCCTCATATCTGAAGGAAATTCTTGCTGGATAGAGTATTCTCGGCTGAAGTTTTTTATCTTTTAAAGCTTTGAATATGTCACTCCATTCTCTCCTAGCTTGTAAGGTTTCTGTAGAGAAATCTGCTGAAAGTCTGATAGGGGCTCCTTTGTAGGTTATTCTTTTCTTTTTTCTTACTTCCCTGAGTATTCTTTCTTTATCTTTCCTTCTTGCCAATTGTACTACTATGTGCCTTGCAGTAGGTCTTTTTACATTGACAAATCTAGGAGATCTGAAAGCTTCCTCTACACACATTTCTCCATCAATCCCTAGATTTGGGGAGTTCTCTTCAATAATTTCGTTAAGCACACTTTCTGCTCCATTTTCCTTTTCCATGTTCTCAGGAATTCCTATGATCCTTAAGTTCTTACTCCTCATTGAATCCACTATCTCTTGGAGATTTTCTTCGTTTTTTTAATTCTTAGTTCTCTTTCTTCCTCTGTCTGGAGCCATTCAGCCTATCTTCAATTATGTTAATTTGCTCTTCTGTGGTGTCTACACGGGCATTCAGGGAATCCGTATTCTGTTTTATCTGGTCCATTGTGTTTTTCATCTCTAGTAATTCTGTTTGATTCTTCTTTATAATTTCAATCTCTTTTGTGAAGTAACTCCAGAACTCATTGGTTTGTTTCTCTATCTTTCTCTCTACCTCATTGAGTTTTTTGATTATAGCTGCTCTGCACTCATTATCACTTAGTTTACCTAATTCCAAGTCCTCAGGACTTAATTCTGTGTTTTTATTGTTTTCCTTCTGGTCTGAGGCTTTTATAAATTGCTGGATGGTAGAAGAGCGGTTTTTTCGCATGGTGGTAGAATTCGGTTGCAGTTACAGCCTGTCGCCAGTAGATGGGGGTCGAGAGCCACGAGATCTGAGCTCTCCGCCTTCAGGAAAGATGGCGGCACCAGTGTGCTTTTCCTTGAGGGAGGGGCTGCTATTCTCGAGCACCGATCTGGATTCAGATCAGTTCTGTTCTCTGGTCTCCCGAGGCCCTGGGTTTATGGGGTCCCCACACACGGAAGCTTTCCCCCGTCAGTAGGTTTCCACTGAACCAGCGGCAGGAGTCCTGGATGATCCCCTGGTCACGCGGCCCCTCCCCCGCTCCTTCCCAGACTGCGCAGCAGGGATGCAGACTCTAGGGGAGGGAGCACGTTCTCTCCTACTGTTCCAGCACCTGCGAGGCCATCAGCAAGGTTTATGTTCTCCGCCTTCTTGGTATTGTAGGTCTCTAACGTGTTGGCATTAGATTTATTCTCTGAAATTCAGTTTTTCCAATGCTTTGTTGTATTTTGGAGGGGAGAGAATCCCGGGTCAGCTCACCCTGCCATTTTGCTCCGCCCCGTCCCTAAAAAGTTATTCTGAATAACAAAGAGGAAATTAAAAATGAGTATTATTAACTGATAGAAAATAAGATATATCTTTTAGTAGAAACAATTAGAACAAGACAGGAACATAAAAGAATGCCTTGGCTTTTGTGTTTTAACTCTTTGTTAATTACTATCTACACAGTAAACTTTACCCGGTTTTTCCTTTAGTAAGTTACCTTTCATTGATTTGAGGAGCAAAACTTCTCAGCCACAAATGAGGACAGGGTGAGTGGAACTGTACCCCTTAGGAGAATGTGAGTGTCTTAATAGATTGTCATTTCTGTGAGTGCAGGGGCTGTGATGTTGCCTTCTTCATCAACACCGTTGTCACCATCATCATCGTCCCTATTTTCAACACTGCCCCTTACAATTTACTTCCACATTCACCATCTTGTTTTAATCTTCAGAGCAACCTCATGAAGTAGGTAGGGCAGATTATTTTACCATTACTATTTTACAAACGGGAATCATGAGGGACCAAGGTTGAGACTCGTTTCCCCAGCTAGAAAGAAGCAGAGGAAGGATTTTAATCTGAATCTTCTAGCTTCAAAAGTCACTGCCATTTCTACCATGCAATGTATGCTCTATCTTGCCTAGCACTGGGCCTTCGGATAATAATATTTGAGTGAATAAATTTGAAAGATCTTGGAGTCAGAACTGGTGTTCAATAAGCAATAACCATAAGAAAAAAGTGGCAAACATTAAATTGTACAATGTTTTTCCTGGCGTCTCTTATTCAACTGATTGTCTGTAATGACTTCAGAAACAATATCATATTTCCTAATAAATGGCTGAAGCCGAAGTTACTGAAAATTTTATACTGAGCATTGCCCCGAGTAGTAGGAGGAATGCATATTTTCTCTTTTGATTATATTTGTCCATTTAAGTAATCTGGAAGGAAAACCCATTTTTATAGAAACTAACTGCTGTAATGGATTTGATATGCTGAACAACTTTTCTACTTGGTTACCAGTTCCCGAAAAATCAGAATTTACCAAGGCTGTCTGTCTTTCCCTTTGGTTTGCATAGATTGCAAAGTGTTTTTTGTTCTTTACCACTAATTAATAGATTGATAGATAATTGGTGGCAATGGATGGATGTCTGAAATGCAGCTATTAGAAGTGGGATTGGGCTCCCTAGAGTCACTCTCACAAAGCTTCTCAGAAATATAGATATAAAAATTTAAAAACTCTTTGGATATTTCTCATAGATGAGTATTTATTGAATTGACTTGAATCTAGTACAACTTGACTAATTCCATAAGCATCTCAAAATATTAATACTACTCAATTCATAATCACATCCTATGTCAATCATTATGCCTAGAGTTTTAACAACCAAAAAGCGGACCCAGTTCTTTCACTTTGCTATTGGTTGAGGGTACTTTTTTTTTTATCAATTCCAAATAAACATTTATCACATTAGGGTTGGAATCCGTTTCTCCTTAAGGCAAACATTCTTGGATAATTGTTACTGCATAAATGAGAAGTTTTTGTATCATTTCTATAGACTTTTACATTTTTATTGTGATAAAATACACAAAAAAATTTTATCATTTTAACCATTTTAAAGTGTACAATTCAGTGGCATTTAACACATTTACAGTGGTGTGTAACCATCAGCATTATCTAGTTCCAGAACATTTTCATCACCCCAAAAGGAAACTCCATCCCTGTTGAACAGTCACTTTCTGTTCCCCTTCATCCCAGCTTCTGGCAACCACTAATCTGCTGTCTCTGTAGATTTGCCTATTCTAGATATTTCACTTAAGTGAAATCATAAAATATGTGGCCTTTTGTGCCTGGCTTACTTCAATAAGCATAATGTTTTCAAAGTCCATCCATGATGTGGCATATATCAAAATTTCACTCCTTCTTACAGCAGAATAATATTCCACTGTATGTATATAACACTTTTTGTTTGCCCTTTCATCTATTGGTGCACAGTTGGGTTGTTTCCACCTTTTCATTATTGTGAATAATGTCTTATGAACACTGATGTACAGATATCCATTCAGTTCCCTCCTTTCAATTCTTTTCTATTTATACTTATAGTGGATTGCTGACTCATATAGTAGTTCTATGTTTAATCATTTGGGAAACCACCAAACTCTTTCCACAGTGGCTATACCATTTTATATTCCCACTAGCAATGCACAAGCGTTCCAATTTCTCTATGTCCTTGACAAAACTTGTTATTTTCCACTTTTTGATTACAGCCGTCCTGGTAAGTATGAAGGGGTATCACATTGAGGTAAATTTCTGTTTCTTTTTATTGTGGAGATATTTACTCTCACTTCCACCCTGAACTAGAACATTTTAAATTGTAGTGCAAAGGCTCAGGGCATGTTAGGGGCATCTTGAGTGGTTTCACTTGACTGGAGGGCCATCTAGGTATAAGGGCTGGTGAAAGATGAAGATGATTACATTGGGGCAAGATTGTACAGGGTCTTAAATGCTAAGCAGAGGCACTTCCCAGGTGAGAGGTAGTTTTTAAGGAAAGAAATGCCTTCATGGGAGTTGGGAATTAGAACAGTAAAGGGCACCAACATGTAGGCTGAATTGGAAAGAACAAAGGTTGGGAATAATTACTCCATTTTTGAGGTGGTTCCTAGGGTTATAAATAAATTAAATGCACGTGTATCACCAGATGACATCTTATAATTTATCAAATTAGCCAAAAATGGTGGACTATTCCTGCATCCCACAGGAATGCCACCCTATCCCCAGTTTGGTGGAGATGAATGTATTTGGGAATATTTTAGACTGTGAGAAGTTCCACATGAAGTTCTAGAATTCTTTGAGTCTAAGCAGAAGTCTTCTTTGAGCTGATGGCACACTGATGGTTTCACATGGGGAGAATTTTATGGTGAAAAACACGAGACCCGACATGTGACAGACCTGGATCTGAATGCTGTTTATTCACTTATTGATTGTGTGACCACGCTTAAGTACCTTACCTTCTCTGACTATCAATTTTCTGTCTTTAAATGGGTGTAGTATCTATTGCATTGTGTTGCTGGGAAAACAATTGAGATTATGCATGTAAAGTACATAGCAGAGAACCTGGCACATAGTTGGTGCACAGGACATCTACCACAAAGCCCAAAATACTGAGGCCACCGTCTTTTTAGGTGAGTACTTGGGTTATGGTTCAAGGGAAGATTTGTAAGAGTAGGAATCAGCTTGGAACTTGTAGAAAAAACGATATGAGAGAGAGAGAGAGAGAGAGAGCTTTGCCCAGAGCAAGTCTTGGGTCACTTTGATGTGAGGATAACCTGGGAACAAGGAGTAGGCTGATGGGACTTGATCCAAGTCTAACCCCTGGTATTCGCCTTAAATTTGGCTCCTTCTTCATTGACATTAACTGACATTAACTCATCTGTCAGCTGAAATGATTTGCAGATTATCTATAGACCAACTTTTGTTTCATTGGGAAATTAAAATCCTTGTAAAACTGTGACTGCAGTTTATTCTCAGAGCAGATATATGACAGCAGGCAATGGATTGCAGAAGCGTGTAGCACATGGCTGGGCATCTGTCCAGCTCTGTTCTCCTTTCTGAGAGAAAGAAGTAAACAGCATAAGCAAGATAGAACACGATCCCTTGCTATTGAGGGGTGGGTGGTGGTGGTATTTTTAGCTCTTGGATGTGATGATTTGCCTAATATTTCTAACTATGCATTTGCCAGAAAATGTGGTGCCTAGGGGAATCAGGAAATGCAGTCCCTGATGCCAGCATGTGGTACCCTCAGCTTCAAGCTGGTATATCAGCTATTGGCTGTGGGTGTTGGCTAATACTACTCACCTGGTGCTGTTATTAACTATTCCTTCCAAGTCAAATTCCTCCTGGTTAATAACGTTAGCAGTTACCATTTGGCAAGTGTTATGCTTGGCTTTCACATTTAGTCTTTGTAACAACCATATGAAATAGGTGAGTAAACTGAGACTCAGACAGATTGATTGGCTTGCACACATTTGTGTGGCTATTACCATGGAGAGGAAAAAATGCTCTTCAAAAAGATGACTGCAGTCACTGCATTAACATTCCAAGATAGCAATATAATGAATTTCAAGGGAAGAGCTTGGTTTTGGCTATGTAAGAAACCAACAATCAGACTAGGATGGAGTTTGAGAAACTGAATGGCTTTGCATAATAAAGTAACAGAAATGTCTAGACTGCACACTAGTCACTCAAGAGGAGGACAGGATTTCGGAAGACAGGGGAATGAATAGAATGGAGAGAGTGCATAGAGACGAAGTACAGGCTGGCACCTGGTAACAAATTAGAATCTGAGGGAGAAAATGATGGAAAATGATGGATGTATTTTTAGGGACAGTGAGAGCTTCACTGAATTCAAAGCTGTTTTTTGCACTGTGTTGAATTATTGTTGATTGTAGTCAAAACTTAGTAAAACCTCATTACACTTAAGAATCTTGCATTGACAGCACTTTGGTTGTGTGGCTCACGTTTAGGGTGAAGTGAGGAGGAGAAAGGACAGCAGTTACAGTATAGAAGATGTGAGTGAAGATTGAGAATTAAACTTGGAGGAAGAATTTAGAGCGAGAAGGAATGGGAACGTGAGCATCCATCCTTCTAAAAATCTTCAAATATTGGGGAGGTGCTGGACTTCCCTCAGTGTGTGAAGCATTTCATTTAGATAATAAAAGAAAGGGTAATCCTGGAAAGTGAGAGTCTTGGGGCTCTCTGATCACATTAGTGGGTGACAGAGAATAATCTTAAGGCCAGGTGTCCCTGACCCCAAAGCCCAGTTTTTCTTAGTTGCTCACTGTGCTCACAGCGTTAACACGGGATGAAAGGCAGGCAATTTGTTTGTACAGTCTCATACTCTGGCTTGATGTCCCAGGCTGGAGTGGACCTCACACTGGAGACTCTCGTTTCTCTCTTAGCTTGTGAGAGTTCTTGGTCTTTTATACACCACTGCAACATCAATTTTCATTAGAACAACTTTCTGGGGCCAAGCAATTTCTGTCAGAGGACAATGAAAAACTGAAGAAATGTTCATAGCTTAGTGGCTAAGTTCAAAGATTAACTTAAGCAGATTTGTTAGCTAAAAATGGATTTACTGTCTATGAGAATCGGCTCAAGCTGAGTTTGCTCCATTATATTTCTAGCAGAATCCCTATATCTCAGTTAAATATGAACTGACACTGTACAATATGCAGTGGATGGACCAAGAGGATGGGGATGACTTGATGACAATATTGGGTAGATAGCAAATAACTTCATAAAGTAGGATTGATGACAAATATGGGCTGGACATTAAGAATCAGTGCCATACCTTTGTAAAGATTTTACAAAAAAATTTGTAAAAAATTAGTGTCATTCTCTTTGTAAAGCAATGTTATGTAACAATGTCATTCTAACTCTTCTTAAAATTTAACAGGTATCTTTTAAATTTAATGTTCGCCAAGTGACTGCTACAGTTATCCCTCACTTATTCCACATTTATGGAAAAAATACTTCTTTGAAGATCAGGTGGGAGAGAGAAAATCAAGCAAGCAAGGCATGTGAGCAGCCAAGATAGATGCAACTCAGACCTTTATGCTGAGTGATAGCCTAGAGGAAAACTCAAATACGTGTTGGTTGAATGAAGAAATGAGAGATAAGCCTATTTATGCAGTTAATTTAAAGAGTTGTAATAAACTTACATATTTATTATCCTAGTCAATAGGAAATTAGAAGCACCTTAGAAGGAATTAAAGGAACCAGAAGACTAAGATTGTTTGGGACAGGTATACTGACAGCTGACAGAAAAAGTGGGGAGAGGGACAGCTGAGACCTGATGCTGAAGGACCAGAAAATGCAGTCCAAGAATGAAGAAAGGCACAGTTATCTGAGATCACCGCTGAGTATAGTGTGTGCTTCTCAAAGTGTGGTCCCTGGACCAGCGGCGTCAGGATCACTTGGAATGCAAATACTCAGGCTCCACCCCAGACCTACTCAATCAGAAGCTCTGGGGATGGGGCTCAGCAATCTGACAAGCCCTCCAGTGTTGCTGATGCCCACTGGAGTATGCTGTCCATGGTGGAGTGGTAGATAACACTGTAAATCCAGAGGGCAACACAGCATTTCAACAGAGTGAATGAATACTCATGACTTGGATCATATCGGAAAAGTTACTTTTTATAGAATACCCATCCAAGAACATGACAACGTTACTGTGGGTGACCATACAACTGGTTTTCCTGGAACAATCCTGGTTTAGACACATCCTGGCACTGTTAAAAATAGCATTCCCTTTCACTCTTGAAAGTCCCCATTTGCTGCATAAATTATAGGGTCACCCCATTAATAGGCTTAGAAAGATTACAGTCAAAATTGTTAAAATCAAGAGATGTATTGGAATTTAAATGAGAGTTGAGTTATTTGGTACATTTCCATCCCTCATCCCTTGACAGTGGTAGATAATGAAACTTTAGCTTCTCAATAATTTTCTTGCCCAGATTTATTGCCAGCTTTCTTTGGTTAAAGTTAGATTCCCACTATTCTCTAAGCCGGGTTTTAGGCTGTTCTTATCTAGCTGAATAGTAGCTAAAGACTGCCATGTTACCAGTGCAGATCTGCTCCAAACTGAAAATCTGGCTTCAGGACCAGTTTGCCTTTGCATTCCACACTCTTGGTTACTCGCTTTTAAACCCAAGATGATGCAGTACTCTCTGCTTTCTTCTCTTTCCTCATCCAAACGTTATCTGAGGAAAGGGTCTACAAATTCATGTGAACTGAGGAAAAGTTGGATGTAGTCTCACCTTGGGTTGTTTGTCTTTGAACAGGAGAGACTGGATTAAGTTACTGAAATAACCTGTAGGTGTCACTCAGTGAGTAGAATAGTTGCAAGGCATAGGAGGTGATGCAGTAGCAGGAGGTGCAAGATTGGGGCCTCCTAGACTGAAGCTTTAAGCATAATCTTCCAGCCTACATACAGTATCATGGGGCCAGTGATGGGACCTGACCTTGGGCAGTGTCCTAACATTCAAACCTACTGTCAGTGATAGAGAAGGACTGATAATCACTGTATCTTACCTATCTCAATTAGTTCCAGATCCCAATATAAATGTCTTTTCTTGCAAGTAAATCAGCCACTGAATCCTTTCTCTTCTCTTATGTCTCCAATCTCCTACTCCCTCCCCCAGCTCACTGATCAGATAAACTCTTTCTAGTATCAAAACCAGAGACTGACCTGACTGAATCTATAAATTAAGTTGTTTCACTGAATTGGCTGTTAAAAATTACTTATTTTAGTGCTATGAATTTTTATAGTTAGAGGGGTGGTATCTAGAGAGGATAAAGTCCAATTCTCTCATTTTGCAGATGTGGAAACTGAGGCACAGAGATGTTAAGTGATTCGCCTATGACCACATGGATGATTATTTCAAGAATTAAGATGAGGACCCAGGTTTCCTGACACAGTTTCCTCTCTTCTTGCTCTTACTTGGCTGTTCAAAGCGGGTAGGGGGCAATTTCGTGGTTACCTCAATTCTGGTTAGACCTTGAAATTAGGGGTAAAACGTTGAAAGTGGTGATTGTGGGACTGCTTTTATGGGTGAAGATATGAGAATACTTTTCTGAAGCCTCTTTTGGGGATGATAAAAGTGGAAACATCATTATATAGAATCTCATTTTAAAAAATCCCCTGCTGCTGTTTAAACAGAACACACCCTGTAGTCTAGCAGACTTTCATGTTCAAGTGAAACAATAGAATCAGTTTATTTACGCACATTTTTACATTTCCCTTCGTAATAACAGGAATCCTATTTCAGTCAAGTGATTTTTCCAAATGAACGAGCAACTTCCTCCCATTTCAGGTGAAATGGGACACTGCCCATTTCAGTCAATGCTGAGACAGCAGGATGACTCGGTACTTTTGATAGTGATATCAAATAGCTGTATCTCTCAGTTCCCCCCACCTCCTCCTGGGTCCAGGAGGAAGAGCAACTGTTCCTCGAGAGAGCTGTCACTTCGGGCACTTCTATTCCCCATAGGTAGCAGCAGACATTGCAAGAGTATCATTTGGTGCTAATAGAGAGGAGAGAACCAGGAGCCAGGATAGTGACAGAAGCATGCTGAAAGTGCAGAGTTTTGTATAACAAGATTTTCTATTTTGTTTTATGAGAAAATATAGATATTGGGTTGAAATTTAATATATTATAAAATTTAAACCCTTATTAATGGCTAAAAGTGTTATTAGTATTAAAGTGCTCATTCTTCAATAAGTTTTAAAACATCCACCATTTAACAAAGTATATTTAAATAATCATCAAATATTGAGAGAGAAGAATCTTTCTTTTAAGAAAGTACATTTCTCAGTTGACTTTTTTTCAACAGAAAGATCACTGGTTAAAACATATTTTCTTGTATTACTCTATGCTATTTCTTACAACTTTGTTTTCTGTTATTTTGTTGAGGTCGTATGGTTTATAACTGTAATTTCAGGTGTACATTGTGATTTATTAGTTTCTGTATAGACCGCATCGTGCTCACCATCAATAGTCTAATTTTTATCCATCACCATACTTTTGTGCCCCTTTACCCTTTTCACCCTCCGCCCAACCCCATTCCCTATGGTGACCACTAATCTGTTCTCTTTATCCATGTGTTTGTTTATCTTCCACATGTGAGTGAAGTCACGTGTTTGTCTTTCTCTGTCTGGCTTATTTCACCTAACAACATACCCTCAAGGTCCATCCATGTTGTTAAAAATGGGACAATTTTGTCTTTTTTATGGCTGAGTAGTAGTCCTATATATATATATGGTACATCTTCTTTAACCATCCATCAGTTCTTGGGCATTTGGGTTGCTTCTGTGTCTTAGTTATTGTGAATAATGCCACAATGAGCATAGGGGTGTATAAATCTCTTTGAATTATTGATTTCAAATTCTTTGGATAAATACCCACTAGTGGGATAGATGGATTGCAAGGTATTTCTAATTTTAAGTTTTTGAGAAATCTCCATACTGTTTTCCACAGTGGCTGCACTAGTGTTCATTCCTACCAGGAGGATATGACAGTTCCCTTTTCTCTACATCATCTCCAACATTTGTTGTTTTTTGTTTTGGTGATTATAGCCATTCTGACAGATGTAAAGTGATATCTCATTGTAGTTTTGATTTGCATTTCTGTAATAATTAGTGATGTTGAACATCTGTTCACGTGCCTGTTGGCCATCTGTATATCTCCTTTGGAAAAATGTCTGTTCATATCCTCTGACCAGTTTTTGATCTGGTTGTTTGTTTTTTTGTCATTGAGTTGTGTGAGTTCTTTATATATTTTGGGAATTAAACCCCCTGTCAGATATGTGATTTGCTGATATTTTCTCCCAGTTGGTGGGTCGTCTTTTCATTTTGTTTGTGGTTACTTTTGCCTTGCAGAAGCGTTTTTGTCTGATGAAGTCCCATTTGTTTATTATTTCTTTTGTTTCGCTTGCCTGAGTAAACATGGTATTTGAAAAGATGCTGCTAAAACCCATGTCAAAGAATGTACTGCCTATATTTTCCTTTAGGAGTTTCATGGTTTCATTTTAACATTCAAGACTTTAACCCATTTTGAGTTAATTTTTATGTATGGTGTAAGACAATGGTCTACTTTCATTCTTTTGCATGTGGCTGTCTGGTTTTCCTAACACCATTCATTGAAGAGACTTTCCTTTCTTCGTTGTATGTCCTTAAGTGCTTTTTTGAAGATTAGCTGTCCATAGATGTGTGGTTTTATTTCTGGGCTTTCAATTCTGTTCCATTGATCTGTGTCTGTTTTTGTGCCAGTGCCATGCTGTTTTGATTACTATAGTTTTGTAGTATATATTGAAGTCAGGGATTGTGACGCCTCCAGCTTTGTTCTTTTTCCTCAGGATTGCTTTGGCTATTTGAGGTCTTTTGTTGTTCCATATAAATATTAGGATTTGGTGTTCTATTTCCATGAAATATGTCATTGGGATTCTGATTGGGATTGTATTGAGTCTGTAGATTGCTTTATGTAATGTGGACATTTTAACTGTGTTTACTCTTCCAATCTTCCATGAGCATGGAATATCTTTCCATTTCTTTATGTCATCTTCAATTTCTTTCAATAATGTCTTATAATTTTCAGTGTATAAGTCTTTCACCTCCTGGTTAAACTTATTCCTAGATATTTTATTTTTGTTGCGATTGTAAATGGGATTGTATTTTTGAGTTCTCTTTCTGCTAGTTTGTTATTAGTGTATCGAAATGCAACTGATTTCTATAAGTTGATTTTGTACCCTGCAACTTTGCTGTAGTTTTTGATTATTTCTTATAGTTTTCTGGTGGATTCTTTAGGGTTTTCTCTGTACAGAATCATGTTGTCTGCAAACAGCGAGACTTTCACTTCTTCCCTTCCAATTTGGATACCTCTTATTTCTTTTTCTTGCCTAAATGCTCTGGTCAAAACCTCCAATACTATGTTGAATAGGAGTGGCGAGAGGGGGCATCCTTGTCTTGTTCCTACTCTCAGAAGGATGGCTTTCAGTTTTTCACTAAGCATGGTGTTGGCTATGGGTTTGTCATATATGGCCTTTATTATGTTAAGCTGTGTTCCTTTTATACCCATTTTATTCAGAGTTTTTATCATAAAATGATGCTGTATCTTGTCAAAAGCTTTCTTTGCATCTATTGAGGTGATCGTGTTATTTTTATTCCTCATTTTGTTAATGTGATGTATCTCATTGATTGATTTGTAGATATTGAGCCATCCCTGCATCCCTGGTATAAATCCTACTTGATCATTGTGTATGATCCTTTTAATGTATTGCTGGATTTAGTTTTCGAATATTTTGTTGAGGATTTTTGCATCTATGTTCATCAGTGATATTGGCCTGTAATTTTCCTTCTTTGTGTTGTCCTTGTCTGGCTTTGGTGTGAGGGTAATGTTGGCCTCATAGAATGAGTTAGGAAGCATTCCACCTTCTTCAATTTTTTGTAATAGTTTGACAAGAATGGGTATTAAATCTTCTTTGAATGTTTGGTAGAATTCTCCAGGGAAGCCATCTGGCCCTGGACTTTTGTTTTTTTGGGAGGTTTTTCATTAGTGTTTCAATCTCTTTCCTTGCTTTTTTTTTTTTTTAAGATTGGCACCTGAGCTAACAACTGTTGCCAATCTTTTTTTTTCTCCCCCAAATCCCCCCAGTACATATTTGTATATTTTAGTTGTGGGTCCTTCTACTTGTGGCATGTGGAACACTGCCTCAACATAGCCTGATGAGCAGTGCCATGTCCGTGCCCAGGATCCAAACTGGCAAAACCCTGGGCTGCCGGAGTGGAGTGCACGACCTTAGCCACTCCCCTTACTTGTGAATGGTCTATTCAGATTCTCTATTTATCCTTGATTCAGTTTTGAGAGGTTGTATGAGTCTAAGAATTTATCCATTTCTTCTAGGTTATCCAATTCGTTGGTGTATAGCTTTTCATAGTATTCTCTTATAATCCTTTGTATTTCAGTGGCATCCATTGTAATTTCTCCTCTTTCATTTCTAATTCTGAGAATTAGAGATTTAGATTCTGAAATTTAATTAAATCCGAGATTTAATTCTCAGATTAGATTCTGAGAATTAGAGAATTTCATTTCTTTGTCTGAGCCTTTTCTCTTTTTTTCTCAGTAAGTCTGGCTAAGGGTTTGTCAATTTTTTTTATCATATCAAAGAACCAGCTCTTAGTTTCACTGAGGTTTTCCACTGTTTTTTAAGTCTATATTTCATTTATTTCTGCTTTAATTTTTATCTTCCTCCTTCTGCTGACTTTGGGCTTTGTTTGTCCTTCTTTTTCTAGTTCTGTTAGGTATAGTTTAAGGTTACTTACTTGAGATTTTTCTTGTTTGTTAAGTGGGCCTGTATTGCTATAAATTTCCCTCTTAGAATCACTTCTGCTCATCCCATAAAGGTTAGTATAACTTATTTTCACTTTCATTTGTCTCCAGGTATTTTTTGATTTCTCCATTGATCCAATGGTTATTCAGTAGTGTGTTGTTTATTCTCCACTTATTTGTGGCTTTTACAGCTTTTTTCTTCTAGTTGATTTCTAGTTTCATAGCATTGTAGTCAGAAAAGATCCTTGATATGATGTCAATCTTCTTAAATTTATTGAGGTTTGCCTTGTTTCCCAACATACAGTCTATCTTTGAGCATGTCCTATGTATACTTGAGAAGAATGTGTATTCTGCTGTATTTGGATGGAATATTCTATATATATCTATTAAGTGCATCTGATTTAGTGTTTTATTTAATTCCACTATTTCCTTGTTGACTTCCTGTCTGGATGATCAATCCATTGGTATAAGTGGGCTGTTGAGGTCCCCTACTATTTTTGTGTTGCTGTTAATTTCTCCCTTTAGGTCTGTTAATAGTCGTTTATATACTTTGATGGTCCTGTGTTAGGTGCATATATATTCATAAGTGTTATGTCCTCTTGGTGGAATGTCCCTTTTATCGTTATGTACTATCCCTCTTTGTCTCTCATCATCTTCTTTATCTTTAAATCTGTTTTGTCTGATATAAGTATGGCATTACCTGCTTTATTTTGTTTGCTGTTTGCTTGCAGTATCGTCTTCCATCCCTTCACTCTACATCTGTGTTTGTCTTTAGAGCTGAGATGTGTGTCCTGGAGGCAGCATATTATTGGGTCTTGTTTTTTAATCCATCCAGCTACTCTGTGTTTTTTGATTGGATAATTCAATCAATTCACATCTTGAGTGATTATTGACATATGAGGGTTTAATACTGCCATTTTATTTCTTGTTTTCTGGTTTTTCTATATTTCCATTGTTTCTCTTCCCTTGTATTTCTGTTACCGAACCTGAAGAGAGTTTGCTCACCCGTTGCTCAGCAAGTCAATCTCTGACACCAGGGGTGGTGGAAGAAAGTAGGAACTTTATTTTTGCACAGCGCTGAGCAAGGAGAGAGGGCAGCTAATGCTCAAATCCCAAACTCCCTGAAAAGCTGAAAGGAAGGGTTTTTATTTGGGGTTTTAGGTAGGGGAGGGAGAGCATATGGCCTTGCTGGTAGGAGCTTTCCCACCAGCCTGTCTTTGGCCTTGAGACACTTGCAGAGAGGAGGGAGCTCATGACCTTGCTGGTCAGCAGCTTTCCCACCACACCGTATCTCTTTGTGGGAGGAAATAGTCCAGCTGCTTGTCCTTGACGGTGTCTGTCTCCATGGAGGATAGTGGGTTCTGGAGCCAGGAAGCCAGAGAGTAAGCAGGGAATGAGTGTTTTGGTTTTAACCCCATATATGCTGGGTTTAATGTGGGGAAACTGATATCAAGGTCGATATCATTTCTGACTGCCATTTAAGTTTGGTGGTTTTCTGTGATGGTTTTCTGAGTTTTCTCTTTATTTATGAATGGTGGTTCTGCTCTGATCTTTTGTTTAATGGTTACCATGAGGATGATATAAAAGATCTCATAGATAAGATAGTCTGGTTTCTGATAGCCTCTTGGTTCCATTAGGCTAAGCATGTTTCATCCCTTATCTTTTCTCCTTCTGAGTTATTGTTGTCACAAATTATTCTGTTTTGTGTTGTGAGTTTGTGACTACATTGAAGTGTTTATAGTTATTTTTGATGTTTTCCTTCCCTTCATCTTTTGTGTTATAATTAAATGTTTGCTAACTTGTTCTGATAGAGAACTGCAATCTTCTGATTTTGTCTGTCCATTTATCTCGTAGCTCAAATCTTTGTAAACCTTGCCTCTTTTTTTCAGGTATGAGGACTTCCTTCATCAATTCTTGTAAGGGAGGTCTAGTGGTGATGAATTCCCTCAGCTTTGGTTTATCTGGGGAAGGTTTTATTTCTCCATTGTATCCAAAGGATAGTTTCACTGGATAGAGTATTCTTGGCTGAAAGTTTTTGTCTTTCAGTATTTTGAATATATCATTCCATTTTCTCCTAGCTTGTAAGGTTTCTGCCAAGAAATCCACTGAAAACCTGATAGGAGTTCCTTTGTAGATGATTTTCCTCTGCCTTACTGCCCTTAATATTTTTTCTTTGTCATTGACTTTTGTCAGTTTTACTATTATATACCTTGAAGAGGGTCTTTTTGCATTTTGTAATTAGGAGTTCTTTGGCTTCATGGACTTATAAGTTCAGTTCTTTCTCCAGGTTTGGGAAGTTCTGAGCTACTATTTCTTTGAACAATCTTTTGCTCCTTTCTCCCTCTCTTCTCCATCTGGAATATCTATTATCCTTATGTTGCTTTTCCCAATTGAGTTGGATATTTCTCAAAGAATTTCTTCATTTTTTTTTTAAGTCTTAGTTCTTGCTCCTCCTCCACCTGAAGCATTTCTATATTTCTGTCTTCTAAATCACTAATTCTCTCCTCCATAATATCAGCTCTATTTTTTAAGGATTCTAGATTATTTTTTATTTCACTAATTGTGTTCTTCATATGCAGAATTTCTGTTTGGCTGTTTTTTCTTTTCAGACTTTCTATCTCTTTGGTGAAGTATTCCTTTTGCTCATTAGTTTTATTCCTGAGCTGATTGAACTGTCTTTCTGAGTTTTCTTATAGCTCATTGAGTTTCTTTATGACAACTATTTTGAATTCTCTGTCATTTAAATAGTAAATTTCTGTGATTTCAGGATTGTTTTCTGGAGACTTGTCATTTTCCTTCTGCTCTGAAGTATTACTGTGTTTTTTTCATTTTGTTTGATGAACTGAACCTTTGCCTGTGCTTTTGTGATAGTATCAGGTCGTAGATTCCACCTGCCACCACTGAGGGGAAGCAGGAGCTATGTTTCTGATCCCACCTCATCTGCTCAAAGTTGTGTGGGTACAGCTACTCTCCATTTATGTGGGTTGGCCAGAGCTGCTTGGTGGGTCACTCTTGTAGGGGTGGGGCCTCCGTACCTCTGTGCTCAGTGGGCAGGTTGCACGGGCATGGGCCAGGACTGTGCTCACTGGTGGTTTGGCTGAGCTGCCATGCTGGCAAGCATGGTACCTTCATGGGGGCTGAGCTGTGGCCCCTTGGTGGAGAGTGTTCCCACAGGGAGGGCCACTGGGGCAGGGTGGGCACTCCTGCAGGCTGGGCTACCCCTCTGAAGGTATTCATGCATGCACTAGGCCACCCCTGTCTCTTCTTACAGTCTTGACAACTGCTGTGCTTGGTAAGCAGGGCTCCTTCATGGGGGTGTGTACCCATTGGCAGGGCTACTGCGGCACTGTGGGCACTCCCACAGGCTAGGACAATGTTTTCACATGCTCTGGGTGGCCCCTGCCTACTCTTACAGATGCACTGGCCACTGTGCTTGGTAGGCAGGGCTCCTTCCTGGGGACTGAGCTGGGGCTTCTCAGTAGGGAGTGTTCCCACTGGTAGTGCTGCCATGGCATGTCAAGTGCTCCTGTAGGCCAGGATAGCATTTGTGTGTAGGCTGGGCTGTCCCTGCCTCCTCTTAGCATAGTACCAGCTGCTGTTTAAGGCTCTTGATCTGGCTTGCTGCTGTCGGGAATGGGTACTCTCACCTATCTCCACTGCTTTCCAGGGATCCAGTCCATCTATCTTCAGATGTATAGCTGTGTGGGTCTCAGGCATCCTGTTGTGCTGTGTGGATATCCTCTGTTGGTCAGTGAATGTCCATTTAGTTGTAATTCAGAGGGGGAGAGACAAAGGGAACAGCTCACTCCGCCATGTTGCTGATATAACTTCTTATAAATGCCACAGCAATATAAATGGTTGTATTTTTCAGCATATGTTCAATTGAAGGCAACTTTTGTATCTACAGGGAAACTTAAATCTTATTTATTCAACTTCTTCTTGGAGAAAAAATGAACAAAAACCACAAAAAACTGAGGCTCAGGAAGGTTGAGATTTATACATTCAACGTTGTAAAGTAAGACAGAACTGAGATCCATCCTTGTAGTGTGGTGCCTAAACAAGACATGACTGGATTTTCATGTAGGCTGGATTGTTAAAGTCCCTTTTGTTCCTATCATTTTTATTTCCAAAGGATTAAAAATATGAATTTATTACAACTAGAAGGACCTCCAACTAAGATATACAACTATGTACGGGGGTGGTGGGGGGGGGGGGTTGGGGAGATAAAGCAGAAAAAAAAAGATTGGCAACAGTTGTTAGCCCAGGTGCCAATCTTTAAAACTAAATAAATAAATAAGAATTTATTTAAATTTAATCTCAAGTTCCCTATTTAAGTTCTGTACTTAAAATACAATGTAGAGAAGAATATAAAAACCAAGAGTAGTAACAATAGAAAAGATAGTGAAAAGGCAGGGAACCAAGAATGCCTTGTTCTAGTTAATTGGTAACAATATAAACAAATTTGTTGTTCCTCTTACAAAAATCCTTTAATTTTATTAAATGTAGAGGAAAATAGTGACTATTAGTTTTTGTTGCTAAAAATGTTGAAACAACTCAGAAAACATTAAAAAAATCAGTAAACAATCCAAAAGAGGCCTGGATGATGTTAGCACTAAGACAAAGAAACCAGTCCTTATGACCAAATCTAGTAAGGAATGAGTCATAGAATGAGAAACTCTCTCTCTAAGGCAGCCACTTACTACTTACAGGAGAGTTTCTCATAGAAGTGAATCTAAAAATAGACAAAAAAGAAAAAGAAAGAAAAGAAACCCCTAAGGTATAACATTGATGACTTAAAAATACCCTAAAATGTGAGTTTAATTTTATTCAAGAGGAGAAAGACAGTTTTCATAGAGGAAATACTTAAAATAGTCCCAAAGAAATAGAAAATGACTCAAAGTAAAGATAAGAATTCATGAATCAGGTCATGAGAAATTTTATCTTCCTGACACATCATATATTATGAAACCATAAAAAATAGGGAAATAGTAATCAGGAAAGAGTAGCTACGTCAATGTTTTGTATTCTTCAGTTTAATGAAGATAAATGAAAAGAGAATTGAACTATATGTACCAAAATCCAATATGAAGCAGACTTGGAAATGTAACAAATCAGTTAGTATGCTTTGAGGTATATCTGCATTGTCAATCTAGTTTATCTGCAACAAAGAAGACTGAATAGCCTGATTGAAACTATTTTAAATGCTTAGTCAGTAGTCAACATCGACTGAATATTTATTTTATTTACTGAACATTTATATTTGTCACAGGCATTATAATAAATGTTTTGCATGGATTAACTCATTCAATCTTTCCAATAGTTCTTCGAGATCGATATTATCATTATTATCCCAATTTTGTTAATGAGGAAACTGATCCCCAAGAGCTTCTCTAAGTTGTTCAAAGATCACACAGCTCATAGTGGTAAACTTTGTATTTGAGCCAGGCAGCATGACTTAAGAATCTAAATGTTGAGCCTCTGTTCTATCAACACCCTGCTAAGTGATACCTATGGTTCATGGTGAACAAAATGGACGTGGTCCCTGCCCTCCTGGAACTTAAAGTCTAACAGAATTTTTTTAGTTGTAAAGTTTAGAGCAATAATAGTAAATTAGACCTGCCTTTAAGACCAAGGCTAGAAGTTAAAGCATGGTTCTCTCACAAGCAATTTTCATGTTAAGTATAGTGGAGACCACATATTCAAACTTCATGGAAAGGATGGGTTTTAATCCTGATGTCAGAGGAAAAACAAAACCACTCAAAAGACAAGAGAGAAAACAGAAAGGAAAAAGGCATGGTCTACAGTTGAAAAAGTCCAGGGAACTCAAGAAGGTATAAATGGTCAACATGTTGGTATTCAGGGAGATGCCTGAGACTGGTATCAGTGGATTAGTTCTCCTGCGGTGTCTGTGTGACTCAGAAATGAAGTGCAAGGGGCACTGCTTGGGGATTGTGCTGTCAGGCAGATTGGGCCACCTTATGTGAGGCCAGTTGACCTCTGGCTGATTTGGGCCATACCTGCCTATTCTCTATTTCCTGCTGGTTTGCTCTCTGAAGTCCATATTTTGATCCCCAGCCACTGCTGCTCTCATTTCTTTTTTCTTCCCTGGTGTTAGAAGGACTTATTTGGAAGATGCTGAACTTTCTCACAGGCCTTTGTCCTTTCCTCAGGGCTCTCAGAGGCTGAACTGGTTTCTTCAAAGGAAAATAATGCTAATTTATTAAAGGCAAGAAGCAAACCTAAGGCGACTTAGTGATCTTGTAGACAGTTAAATATATTAGAAGCTTTAACTCATTTTCTTCTCATACTTATTTTGACTAAAATACAATTAGTATGGAATAAATGCCAAGATTGTGGTGATATATATTTTAGTCTCACTTCTCTGGAACCCTTTTATTGGGTTAAAATGCTTTGCTGAGGTATTGAGAATGCTAGTTCTTAAGAGCTAGAAACATTTATTTCCTGTTAGCTGTTTTAGATTATTCAGATAAATTTAGCACTTAATGCAATTTGCTCAGGCGATTATAATTTACCTCGAAATGTGCGGTGCTTTGTTGGAATCAGGAAAAGCTTATTTCAGCAAAGGGGGAATAATTATCTTGAAAGTGTGAAGCAGGCACTAACCATTATTAAGGGCCTTTTTTTCAGACAGGAATATGGGTACGGTGTCTTATATATAATGGATTCTCATGTTTGTTGATTTTGATTGATGGAATTTACATTCCAAGAGAAGGGACCACAATCCAAAGAGTTATGCTTACACTGATGCCCTTAGTCTTCTGATGTTCCATAACATCTTCCAGAAACACTAGTCTTACGAGCTCAGAACACATCTTCTATTTGAGAGAGACAACTTCCTTCACGAAGCTATTGTGGTCATTCTCCATAAACTATGGTGACAAATATTTTATTATGCACTTGACTTCACAGAAAAACATCTCATAGAACAATAAAACTTTGTTTCACTAAATTTACGTCTTAACTTCGTCAGCTTATATATAAATGTTATACATAGCTGTACTTTATTTCTCTTTCCTTGTAAAATTTCTTCTAGTTTATGTTTTCCCGGCTTTATTGAGATATAATTGACATACACCACTGTATAAGTTTAAGGTATACAGCATAATGGTTGACTTACATATATTTTGAAATGATTACTGCAGTAAGTTTGGTTAGTATCTATCATTTCATATAGATACAATAAAAGAAAAAGAAAAAAAGTTTTTCTTGTGATAAGAACTCAAGATTTACTCTCAACTTTTGTATATATCCCCCAGCAGTGGTAACTATAGTCATCATGTTGTACATTACACCCCTAGGACTTAATTTATCTTGTGAAGGGAAGTTAGTTTATATTATCTTGTTCTGTGTTACATATCCTTCAAAGTGACCAAATATTTTTGAAGAAAGCAGAGTTTAAATAAATAAATTGTGGTCATTTTAAACAGCATGTACACTATATTTTGCAGTTACTTTTGAAATGAACACCATTTTATTCACTTGTTTTCATTTACAATGTCAGCATATTTTACCTATTTGTATTTTAGTGAAAATATTATATTTCACTGGTTGATAAATGATTATTTGTTTAACTATCTTCCTCCACCCCATGGTAAAGCACAGCTGTGGTGCACACGTTTGGTGAACAGAATGACGGTCATCACCATTAAAATGTTTGTCATATTTAATCTGGAATGATGTACTTGAACAGTTTTTCATGATGTCCTAAAAAGCAGAGCCACGATGTGTAGGCCTTCAGGAGGGAAAATAAAATGCTTTTATATGCTCCTTTAGATGGGAAATGTCCTGTCTGAAACTGTAAAACATGGGCATAAACTGGTGTAATAGGATTTTAGAAAAAAACCCCTGAAAGATAGAAGTACGATAAAACTGTTGGGGCTATTTCTCAAGAGAAACTGCCACATACTTCCAAAATTCAACTGAAGAACTTGAAGGTCTTAGCATGAAGGTTTGTGGAATTTACACACTCTTGAGAGAAAGATATGGCTTATGAATCTTCCCTGAAAGGTATTTCATATTTCTTGATGATTTATGGTAAATAAATGCCGGGAAGATTTCAAAGGAGATGAAAATTATTTGAAAACTTTTACCGTTGAGAAATACTTCAGTGCAAGGGAGTATGGACTCACTTTTTTTTTTTTTTTTTTGGTGAGGAAGATTGGCCCTGAGCTAACATCTGTTGCCAATCTTCCTCTTTTTTGCTCGAGGAAGATTGTTGCTGAGCTAACATCTATGCCAATATTCCTCTATTTTGTATATGGGATGCTGCCACAGCATGACTTGATGAGCACTGTGTAGGTCCACACAAGGGATCTGAACCTGTTAGCCCCAGGCTTCTGAAGCAGAACACACAAACTTAGCCACTATACTACTGGGCCAGCCCCTGGACTTACTTTTTAACTCCACATTTGCTTCATTGTTTTTGTTTTAGCAACCATCAACATTGCCTTTATGTGCTTTGTAGAACTATAACATGGTTCCAGATTAATTATGGCAAAAGTACTATCCTGCACTTTAATAATGATATAGCTTAGTGGTAGAAAGGGGATTTTTGCAGGTGAAAACAGCAGTTATTGCTAGGGCCAGTCTCTGCTGTGTGAAATCGATCAGTGAAGGAGGAGGATGGCTAGCTCCTTTTGAAGCGAGGTGTCAGGCATCCTATGAAGCAAAAGGCCGAGGTGCAGCCAGAAGGAGACCCGGGAGAGAGATTATCCTCGTGTCCAGAAGGAATGAATTATGTGCTTATTTTCATACTTATCATCAGTTTTCCTGCCTAGTAATTTTGGCATCAAGGACTGACAGAGGCTAACATTTTTGTATAAAACTATCCTATATCCCATTATATTAATTTGTTCATCAATGTTCAGATATCTACTCAAACTTTGAACTTATAAAATGATCAGTGGAATTAGTGGTCCACTTTCTGACCAAACCCTTGCAGTTAGAAAAAAGCTTCTAGAGCTTTCTTGACTGTTTGGAGGAAGGACCATTCCTCCCTCGTAGGGAGCAAGAGTGAGACCCAGTGACTCAGTGTAAGTCCCTCCCCTCCCTCACCTGCAGGCCTCCATCAGTAGGAATGAAGAACGGGCCCCACCTTTCAACATCCCCCCCGACCTGTCTTTCTTTCTTCTACCTCCTCAACACTCCCAGTCTTGCCACTCTCTGCCTTATGACATGTAGACTGTGTGCAACAGAATCCCTTTGGGGGCTTCTTCCAAATGTAGATGCTTAGGTCCCGCTAAGATGGCTGACTGGGGAGGAGCCTCTGGAATCTGCAATTTCACCAAGCTCCCCAGGTGATTCTGGTGCACCCTGAAGTTTAGGAACCACTGTTCCCAGAGTCTTACACACAGAGAATCTGTAGGTATTTTACAAATATACAGTACTCTAGAGCTTGCAAAGCACCTTTATATAGCAGCTCATTAGATTCTCCAGAAGAATCAGATGAGATCAGGCAGGTATTGACATTTTTATTTTACAAATGAGACAATGGGTATCTGTAATGTTCTGGTCAAGCCATAGCTGAGCTGAGGACGTAGGTTCTCTTCACACAGCCTGCTGCCTGCAGATAGTATTGGCCCTGAATATTACGAAGAGGTCTGTAGTTTACTCCTTTTCTTACATCATCTCACTTTTTCTCCCCAATAAGCCTTTGTGGAAGATAGGGCAAATATTATTACATTTATTTGACAGAGGAGAAAACTGAGACTCAGAGAGTTCAAGTGACCAAAGTCATAAGCTAGAATGTGGCCAAACCTGGACTCAGGTTTTTCAAGTCCAAGTGCCATCTGCTGTCCGATTTTTACTACAACTCAAGTGACCAACAAATGAAGAAGTTGCAATGAAGTATAAATATTTTAAGATTTTTGATTGCTAAAAGTTTAGTAAATATTGCTCATGCAATAAAGTTTCTTATGTATGTTTGGCTTTCTCACGAGGGTAGCAAA
This sequence comes from Equus caballus, assembly GCF_041296265.1. Taxonomy (NCBI): domain Eukaryota; kingdom Metazoa; phylum Chordata; class Mammalia; order Perissodactyla; family Equidae; genus Equus; species Equus caballus. Next base: position 89,075,982 of record NC_091697.1, read on the forward strand.
TAAAATCTTTTCTTTTTGGGGGGAGGGGAAGGGCAGCCTTGAGCTAACATCTGCTGCCAATCCTCCTCTTTTTGCTGAGGAAGACCGGCCCTGAGCTAACATCCATGCCCATCTTCCTCTACTTTATATGTGGGATGCCTGCCATAGCATGGCTTGACAAGCGGTGCCATGTCCACACCCAGGATCCCAACTGGCAAACCCCTGGCCGCCAAAGGGGAACGTGCACACCCAACCGCTGCACCACCGGGCCGGCCCCTAAAATCTTTTCTTGATTCCGTTGCACTGTTTTTATAACTGACCATCATAAAACTTTTTATGAGACAATTGCTTTAATAACTGTTCTTTAAGGTCATATTAACTTTTGAAACATAAATACCGAATCCGGTTACCACTTCTTGGTCTTTATCCTCCTCTCCTCTTTGTAGTCCTTGTCACTGTTGAACACTCCTTTTCTTCCTGAAAACATCTTCTTTCTGTGAAGTGGCATGCTCATGATTCTAACTCTCCCTCTATCCATTGCTGGCTTCTCTTTTTTCCTTCTACACCCAAGATTCCTTTGTAGTTGCCTCCCTTTTGCTTTCATGGATTTCCCCCTGGCAATAAGACATGCATTTCCACAATTTCAGCTATTAGAATTATTCTGATGGGTCTCAAATATAGCTCTGACTTTTTTTCCTGAGCTCCAGATCTGCTCAAAGTCTTGAACATACTAAATACTCACTAAACATTTCCTGAATTAAATTTCTATCTGTTTGCTGAACATCTCATTTATTCAGTGGATATTTATGGAGTGCCTACTAAGTGCTGGCAATGTTGTAGGTGCCTTGGATACATCAGTGAATAAAACAGTTACCAGACCTCATGGACTGTACTTTTTAGGGGCAGAAGACAAACAAGAAACCATAAACTTAAAAAATGCGAAAATTAGATTTTATGTGAGAAGCACTATACAAAAGAAGAGAGGAAGATAGGACAGGATAAAGGGAATCAAAAATGCAGTTACATGGGTGGTGATGGGAGTGTTGGTCGCACTTTTCTATAGAGTGGCCAGGATCGGCCTCGCTGAGAGGGAAACCTTTGTAAAAGTCTTAAAGGATGTAAAGGAGTTAGCCCTGCAGATATCTGAGGGCAATGCACTTGGGCAAAGGAATAGCCGTTGCAAAGACCCTCCGGCACCAGTGTTCCTGGTATGTTCAAGGAAGAAGAGGAGAGGAAGGTCGGAGAGGAAATGAGAAGTCAGATTGTGTAGGGTCTTGTCAGCTCATGTACGGACTTTGGTTTTTATCTTTTGTGGAATGGGGAGCTTTTGGGAGTTTTGAGCAGAGGAATGACATAGTGTATTTTACATGTTTAAAGAATCATCTGGCAACTATGCTGAGAACAGGCTATAGGGTGGTAAAGGCAGCATTGAGAGATCAGTTATAAAGCTATTGAGTAATCTGGGCAAGACATGATAGTGGCTTGGGCCAGAATGGTAGGAGTAGATTTCATGAGAGGTTGGCAGACTGCGAACATATTTTGAAGACAGAGCCATTAGAATTTCCTGATGTATTAGATATGTTTAGTCTGTGCCACTAGAAGGATGGAGTTGCCATCATTTGAGATTGAGAAGGCTTCCAGTAAAACAGGTTTGAAGGGGAACAGCAGGAGATCAGATCCAAGCATGTTAAATTTGAGACATCTATTGGATGTTCAGGTGGAGATGTTGGATTATAGGATTCTGGGATTCAGGAGTGATATTGGGCTGGAAGTATAAATGTGGTCGTTGGTGGCATATAGATGGTATTTAAAGCCATGATTCTAGATGAGGTCACCAAGAGGATGAGCATGGATGGAGAAGACAAAAGGACCGAGGACTGAGCCCTGGGGCACTACAACATTACAAATTTGGGGAGAAGAGGAAGATCAGTGAAGGAGACTAAGAAGTTTATCCGTGAGGTGGGAGGAAAAGCAAGAGCACAAGGTTGTAGAGAGAAAGCGAAAAAAAATTATCAGAGAGGAGAGAGAGCAAAGTTGAGTCAAATGCTGCTGGTAATTTAAGATGAGAGTAGAGAATTTATCCCCGGATTTAACAATGAGGCAGTTGTTGGTGACCTTCATATGAGCACTTTTCGTGGAACAGTAGGGATGAAAGCATGATCTCGGTGAGTGAACAAGAGATAGTAGGGTAACAGAAATTAGATTTAATGAATAGTGACAACACTTTTGAATTGATTCAAACTCAAAGTGTCTAAAACTAGACAATCATTCTCTTCCTAAATCTATTCTTTCTCTAGGATATTTTATTTTTGTTGGTGGGACCTCCATCCTCTCAATCACTTATGGTCAAAGCTAGGTAGTCATCTTTTACTCGTTTCTCTCTCTTGTGCCCCCCATATTAATCCACTAGCAAGTCATATCAATTTTACTCAAGAAGAAAGAAGGGTACACTAGAAAGAATATGCATTTCAAATCAGACACACCTAGTGAGCAAGTTATTTAATCTCTATTAGCCTCAGTTTAGGAGGATAATATTACTTACCTGATAGGATTCTGATGAGGATTACAAATGTTTATGTAGAAAGCATCTAGAACAAAAATAAGATCTCAGGATGTCTGAGTTTCTCTCCTATGTGCCACTTGCCCCAGGGTTCAAGGTCTCTTCCTTCTTGCCACAATCTTAGCCCCAGGCTCCAAGACTCTTATCACTTGTCCCCTTGCCTTTACAATCCATCATTGTTCTCCTAGCTTCCAGTTTTGTCCTTGTCCAATACACTATCAGAGTAATCTCTCTAAAGCACAGCTCTAACCATGTCCCTTCTACACCTAAATGTTTTTTTTAGCGACTCTCCATTACTTGGAATAAAGCCAAACATACTTTATAAATAAAGTATGGCAATATCCTGCTCCTACATAATATATAACTCCTCTCTCCAATATTTGCCTGACTGTTGCACATGATCTTACTTTTCTACATTTGTGCTTTTACTTATCTTCTCCCTCCATTTGGCATTCCTGCTCCTTATCTCCACCTGTCAGACAAAATCGTATCCATTTTTCAAGGCTTAACTCAAATGCCACACTGGTCACAGAAACTTCCCGACCCACACCACCCACTCCATCTGACAACCAAAAATTCTTTCTCCTCTATCTAACCCTAAAGCATCTTCTATTTCTCTTAAATAACATTAATCATTCTTTATTGTTTAATACATATTGATGCATGTCTCAGAGCTCCCTTATTAGAATGTATGCTCTGCAGGGGCAAAGATCAGGCATGACTCATCTTTGTGTCCGCTTAGCACCTAGGACAGTTCTCTGTACTTTGGAAGAGCTCATAATGTGTATGCTGAATTGAATTACTGGGTTCTTTTATACATTTTTGGCTTTAAAATTGAGGTTACTATCTTAAAAGTTATACTTGTCATTCAACTTTCTTGGTTGCTCAATTTACTACCAGAGAGAATAAATCATAGAATAATCCAAAAACACTAGGGAAAAAATCCTTGGCTGAAATAAATGCAATCCTTCTTTACCATGTCTACCATAGTAAAAGAGCAGAGTCACCTCTAATTCAAGTTGACCAAGTGATTTCCAAACTGACACGCCTTTCCAATCGTTATATATAAGAGTTATATTGGTAAAAAACCCAATTATTATTAGTGTTCTCAATAGGTTCCACATAAGTATGATCTATTCTCTTTCCCTTTACCTCCTTCTTATTGATTTCATCTTTTTCACTGTCAACTTTTAGTGAGGCAAACTGATGAAAAATAGTTGCTTCAAAATTGTTTGCACACTATCATAAACAAAGATTAAAATACACTTAAAATAAATATTTTAAAACCACAGTTAAGTTAGTTAATATTTGAATGAAATTATGTAATACCAATTCTGCCATCTTTCATTTACAGATTCAAGCTGGGAATTCCAGAATGTGAGCCTGGAAATAACTAGCAAGTTCAAACATATCCCAGGAGATTTTTTTATGATGGCATATGCCAGTTTGACACATCCAAACTATCATTTGTTCCCAGGATCACTGACAAATTCACTCAAATAAAGTAACATTTCTATGTTGGCTGATTCTTAGGAGGGAGCAATATCTTTGCATGCAGTGAATATATAATTATCGGTATCTGTTATAGACCGAATGTGTCCTTCCCCAAATTCATACACTGAAACCCTAACTCCCACTGAGCTCGTATTTGGGGATGGGACTTTGGGAGGTAATTAGGTGTACATGAGGTCTTGAGGGGGAGGCCATTATGATGGGATTAGTGTCCTTATAAGAAGAGGAAGAGGGGCGGGCCTGGTGGTGCAGCTTCGTTGGCCCAGGAGTTTGCGGGTTCCAATCCAGGGTGCGGACATGGCACCGCTTGGCAAGCCATGCTGTGGTAGGCGTCCCACATATAAAATAGAGGAAGATGGGCATGAATGTTAGCTCAGGGCCAGTCTTCCTCAGCGAAAAGAGGAGGATTGGCAGCAGATGTTAGCTCAGGGCTAATCTTCCTCAAAAAAAAAAAGAAGAAGAGGAAGAGAGACCAGAGGTCTCTCTTTGCCATGTGAGGACACAGCAAGAAGGCGGCCATCTGCAAACTGGGAAGATAGCTCTTGTCAGGAACAGACTCTGCTGGCACGTTGATCTTGGACTTCCCACCCTCCAGAACAATGGGAAATAAATATCTGTTGTTTAACTGGCCCAGTCTGCGATATTTTGTTGCAGCAGCCTGAGGTGAGTAAGATCGAATCTATCATTTATTTTCCCAACAAAGGTACTTTTGCCGTCTTTCTATTTTCACTAAAAACAGGCTAGTGAGTCAACTGTGACTGCATATTTAGCAAATATTTCCTCAGTGCTTATTATGTTCCAGGTACTAGCAAGATACTTTCACATGCATGAACTCATTTAATTTTCACAATAATCTGGGAAGTGGGCATTCCTGCTCCCATTTTACAGATGGAGAAATGCAGTTCAGAGAGGTTAAGTGGTACAACTAGTAAATGGAATTCTTGGCTCCATAAAGGAAAGGTCTGTTCTGTCTCATTAATTGCTAGAATTCTAGTAGTTAGCACAGAGGTGCTAGTATCTCAGTAAATACAGGTTTGGTAATTATTGAGAGTAAGTAAGAGAGAAAACTGAATTCAAACACAGGTCTTCTAATGCCCAGCCTTCTAATGCCCACTACATTATGTCCTGTATTAATAGATAGTTGAAGTTAATTACATTAATATTAATTAATTAATAATATATTATGTGTCCTATATTACATTTATTCTTTATTGTTAGAAATATTAAGGCTTTCTCATACTGTCTTAAAATTTTAACCAGTTTTTTTTTTTCTGCTTTATCTCCCCAAATGCCCCCTGGAACATAGTTGTATATCTTAGTTGCAGGTCCTTCTAGTTGTGGCATATGGGATGCCACCTCAATGTGGCCTGACGAGCAGTGCCATGTCGGCGCCCAGGATCAGAACCAGTGAAACCCTGGGCCGCCGCAGCGGAGCGCGCGAACTTAACCACTCGGCCACAGGGCTGGCCTCTTAACCAGTTTTTAAAAGGTCTTTATTATAAAGCTAATAAATGGTTGTAAAGATCTGACAGCTCAAGGTTGTGTGATGCGAGAAATCCTCTGTGCCCTGTACCACAAGTAACCACTACTAAGAGAAAGGTGTGTTTCTGTCCTGATGCCCTAAGTGCACACGTGGGGTGTATAAAAGTGTATAGATACACTTTGAAAGACAAACATGGCATTCTTGTGGTGTTCTGTGGTTTTATTTTAAATTTAAATGCATATTACCTTTATTTTTCATATCTTGCAAATTTATTTTGACGGCTTTGTGGTATTCTTTTGTTTTTATGCACTGCTCTTTAACTAGACCCCTACTGATGGCTATTTAGATCGTGTCCAAATTTTACTAATGTAAACATGCTGTAATGAATACACACCCTTGAACATTGTGATAGTATATCTGACTGACAAATTCTTAGAAAAACTTACTGTTGGAGAAGGTCGTGGAAAGGACATGACCTCTGGTTGACCCGGGAGCTAGACCCCCCTCCCCTGTCCTTAAAATGTACGGTGCTCCTACTATTCCCATACCAGCAGCAGATTCAAGAGAGTAATGTGCTGTTGAGATGGGCTGGACTGAATACCTGACTGAACCCAGTTAAGGCCTCTATATAAACTTGAAATTCTAGCATGTGGATGGGGAGATCTACTCATCTTGCAGCGCCCAAGACAAGCCTCATATGTAAGTTCCCTTGCTTATTACACCTGTGTGCAGGGACTAGTTTTGAATTTCACCCAGGAACTCCCCAAGTTTGCAAACCAACACTTGCTGTGTCAAATGGTAAGCATTTTTGGCATATTGATGTATATTGCTGAATTACCTTAACAAATGTGTTCCAGTTTACATTTCTACTAATAGTGCATGATACTTCCTTTTTCAAAAAGTGACGTTTGTGAATACTGGGTATCACCCATTTATATTTTCCAGTATTATAGGTTAGAAAATGTGGCATTTAAAAAATTAGTATTTACTTAATTATTGATGAAGTTATTGTTGACCATCTGTACACATTTATGTGTGTATAGCTTATTCTCTATTCACTAATTTCTGCCAATTTTTCTATTGGCTTGTTGGTGTTTTAGTATTGATTACTAAATTCTTTTTGAACATTAAAAAGGTTTGTCATTTGTCTCTGATGTATGTTTTTCATATATGGGAAGTTTTGTTGAGTGGACAAGTTTAATTTCCATTTGATCAGGCCTCTCAGTCTTCTTTTTCCCCCAGTGGTTTCTGGATTTCCTATTATAGTGAGAAATACCTTCCTAATTCTAAAATTTTAAAAAAGTCATTCATATTTTTTTCTGTAGTTTTTATCTTTATTAATTTTTTGGTCTACAATTCATGCATTCATCAAACAAATATTTATGGTGCACCTACTGTGTGTCAGGCATCATACATTAGTGAACAGGACAGACAAAAATGTCTGCGTTCATAGAATGATGTTTGATCCACTTAGATATTCTTTTAATATACTCAATTCAATTTGCTATGATATTGTTAATTATTTTGGCATTGGATTAACAGCTGAGCTATATGAAATTTACTTTGATAAAACAAATGAGGCAGGAATCCATCTTTGTTTTGTTTTTCTTCATAGGATTAGCTATTTATCTCAACTAAATATTTTATATTTTACTATTAATTTTCAAGTAGCACCCTTAGGGAAAACTAAATACTGGTAGGTACTTGGGTTTATTTCTAGACTCCATTCTGAACATTGATTGATTGTGTCTTTTCCTGAACCAGTGTTATAATGTTAAAATTACTATAGCTTTATAATGAATTTTGATTTCTGAAGGGACTCATTTCCCCTTAAAGACTCTTCTTTTACAGATTTATTTTTCTAACTCTTGTAACATGTTGAGTCTTTCAAGCGAACTTGTAACTGTTTAGTCGTGTGCTATGTAGTGGGATCACGTTGACTTTTCAGATTCACTTCAGTAGAAATGATCGCCGTGCAATAGTGAAGCTCCTCGCCCAGGGGTTTTTCATTTGTTCGAGTCTTCCCCTTCCCACGATAGAGTTTTAAGGCTGTCCTCATATAGCTGTTGGGTTTATCTTATTTTTTTCACTTGATTTTTATTTTTGGTTATTATTTTAAGCAATATTACTTTTTCCATTTTATTATCTCTTTTCGTAGAAAGGAAAGCTATTGATTTTGTACATTGGTTTTGTAATTTACTCCTTTATTGGCTTTTCTGATTGTTTTTATGGTTTTTTTCTTCAGTGTTTTGAGTACACAACGATATCATCCATAAATGATGAAAAATTTGCCTTATTCTTTCCAATGTTTACATGCATTGGCTCAGTCTTGCAGAGCATTTTTAAGTAGCTGTGCCCTTCTTTGGAATCCTTGCCTTTTTCTTGACTCACAGGATTGCCTCTATTATTGCTTTGCTATGAAGGATATTACTGGCTTTGGGGTTTATGCATATATTATTATATCACATTAGGAATTATCCATCTCTTTATGTTTTACTATGATTTTTAAATGAAGACAGGATGTTGAATTTTGTTACATGCCTTCTAAGTATTATTTGATCTCATGTGACCAATTAATAGGGCACACTTTTTTTTTCAGATGAGGAAGATTGGCCCTGAACTAACATCTGTTGCCAATCTTCCTCCTTTTGCTTGACGAATATGGTCCCTGAGCTAATATCCATGCCAATCTTCCTTTACTTTGTATTTGGGATGCTGCCACAGCATGACTTGATGAGCTATGTGTAGGTCTGTGCCTGGGATTTAAACCTGTGAACCCTGGGCCACTGAAGTGGAGCATGAGAACTTAACCAATATGCCACTGGGCCGATCCCAATAGGGCATACTGTTTTAACAAATTCCCTAATATCAAATTGTTATTCCACTGTGGAGATGAATCTAAACGTGTTGTGGTGTATTATTTTTTAAATGTACTAAGGATTCCTATTTATGAATTTATTTATGAATGTAAATATGCTATCATAACATAAATATCAATTTACAACTTGCTTTTCTTACTCAGCAGTGTTTTGGTGATCTTTCTTCTGTGAACTTATTGATCTATCCCATTCTTTTTGTCTGCAGCATCGAATTCATAGCACTGATAAATCACAATTTATGTAATCATTTCTGTGTTGAAGGGCATGCAGATTTTTTCTTTTGGCTATTACTAACCATTATTGCTATTTTTAACAATGCTGCAATACAATGCTTATACATATCTTTTAGTCTATGTGCAGAGTTTGGGGAGTAGGGAAGATGCCTAGAAGTGGAATTCCAGAGTCATAAATTATGTGCATTTAAATAGGTATTGCCAAACTGACCTCTTAAGTGGCTGTAATAACTCACACTGCCATTAGTAGTGACTGATGTCCATTCCCCAAACCCATACCAAAGCTGACACACTCAAGCAATTTTACATTTTACTAACCTCTGTTATAAAAATTTTTTAAAACTACATCTTAACAGGGTTTAATTTGCATTTTTCCTTTTTGCTCCTAGTATTTCTCTTTTGTGAATTTTCTGTTCATGTCCTTTGCCTATTTTTCTATTGGGTTGTTTGTCTTTTTCTTACCAATTTGAGGAGTTCTTTATAATTTAGCATTTTAATCTCTTGCCTGTTAAAAATTTCTCAAATATCTCCCCCAATTTTGTTTTTTGCCTTTTACTTTATGATGTCCTTTGTTGTAAATATTACATGTTGTGTAGCCTCTGAGAAACTCCCCTGTACACTAGTGAAAGACTGAGAGTGAAAAAGGCACGTGACATCTTAGAGTTATCGGGAAACAGCTTTGCCTGAAAGGATCTTGCCACACTTTTGAAAATAATTAAATTTATACCAGTTTTCCCATTTGAATGTGCTATTTCCTGCTGTAACCCTGACTGATAAAACTACCCTGTCGGGATATCAAGGGACAGTCCAAGAGGATGGAAGGAAGGCAGTGAAGATAGAGCTAGAGAAAGAGAGAGAGAGACAGAGACAGAGACTGGAGTTCCAAGGATTGACTCGCAGAGGACACAGCAGTTGCAAAACAGTTTAGGACGCAGCCACATTAACAAAAACCAGGTGGTGCGCTGGAGCTGGCAGGAGGAGGTCCTGGGGCTCAGCTTTTCTGAGCCTATCTTATTTCTTGTGTTTTGGATACTGAGTTGAGAGCTAATGGGCCTAGGTGGCCTCCAAGCAGAGGCTTACTACAGATAATTGTGCCCTAGCTGGATAAAAGAAATGATAGATGTCAGGGCCCCCATGGGAAGCAAGGGGAGGCTGAGTCATCTGAGAACGTCTCTGGGCTTGGACTGGGATGGGAAAGACCAGATCATGCGAGTGTAGACTTGCTTGTGAATGTTAGCATGTAAAACGGGTAGACAAGGAGTGTCACCCCTAGAGCAGAAGAGGCAGATGACACTACCCTCAGACTCTGACTCTTTCCTGCTTTCATGAAGATGTGAAAGTCACATCCTTTCCCTAGCCACCCAGATACCTTCTTAGGAAGAGTAACAAGCGAAGAGAAGAGTATCTGAGAGACAAAGATTTTGTCCCAAGAAGACCGCAGGCATTTCCTAAAGGGACTGTCTATGTGATTACATCTTGATGACTGTCAAAATTGGGTTGGATATTTTATTATTTTTTCTCCATTATCCTCTGGTTGAGTGGTGTTGCTCTAAAGGAAAAGAATAGCTACAGAAAACATAAAGGAGGTATGTATCTTTTGCCCCTCTACATAAAAGTTATCAGGACTGAGTTGTGAACCCAATGCACTGCTATTTGCAATGTGAAACTCTCCATAGGTCCCTAGCCCTCTTGCCATGCATCTAATCTCGTTAATGCTCAGAGGTCCTATTTATAGATGATAGCCCCCATAAATGTGAATGCCATTTTGTTTATTTATGGCAGCAACTTTTCTGCCTCAAATTAATTTTTTAACCTAATGCTGGGGGGACAGTGCAGAGTTCCTGGGTGCTGCTGGCCAGCTTGAGCCTGGGCTGTGCAATGCCAGACCCGATGTCTTTGGAGTTCAGGCTATTGTCTGAAGTCTCCTGACAGAGATAAACAATTCTTGATCTTGGCGTGGTGCAATTCTAGTTAGATCCAATCTGCTGAATTGTGGAATTAAGTGAGAAATAGATTCACAAACGCTGGGAGTGGTGGGCAGTAAGGATGGCTTATGCCTAAGGTCCCTCAAAAGATGTTGCTACCTCTAACTACCTCATTGTCCCACCACTGACTTTACAGGACCCCTGGGCCATGTCCCCTCATACCTTGGTTTCTTAGGTTTCCTATCAAAGGGAGAAAACAATACCTGTACTATCTATATAATGACATGGCCAGAATTGAGAGATTTACCTGTGGGTCATGGCAGAAGTCGAGATTAAGAACACACCTGGAGGTGGACTTATAGACTGCAAATCAGGGTCTGGGAAACCTATTTTAGCCAATGTAGTTTCATCGAGGGTAATTTTCTTCATAAAAGACATTGTACTTGATTTTATCTTTCCAGGAGTGTTTATACACGTTGGGCTAGTCCACCTCTCCTTCCGTTTTCCCACTTCTCCTTTGGGATTTGGAGAGAAGGTCATCTCAATAAAACTCTACCAGCGTTACTAATAGTAGTAACTAGTTCTTGCTTGTGTATTTTCTAAGCAGGCATTTTTAAAACAGGGCGTGCCAGAAAGGCAGCTACATTTTTAGGCACTGGTTTGAAATCAATAATGTATATTTCTTAAATAACGATTTTATCTCACTTAGAGAAAAATGTGCGACTTAGGGGAATGGATTTGAAATATACCAAAAACTGGTTGTAACCTGGAAAGCATCATGCTACGAGAAAATAGAGGAATAGTATGATTCAAATTAGCAAAATGTTCAGATTCAAAATAACACGGCAATGAGGAAAGGTCTGCTCTGTTTAGCCAGTCTCTCAGCGTTCTTATCATTAATAATTAGTGGTCTGTCTTAATTCTGTTCCTTTGTAACACTGAGCCGGTTCCTCTGGGCTTAACCGCCCACTGTGAATGAGTCAGGGGAGATGCATCTTTCTTCTGGTCCACAGCGACGATGTGTCAGGCAGGATGCTTTGGCTCTAGGAAACTTGTGGTAAGCGGAATTCTAAAGATGTCCCCCCAAGATTCCTGTCCCCTAGTTATTCAATCAAATGCTAGTGTAGGTACAGATATGAAGGGACTTTGTAGATGTCATTAAGTTTCTAATCAACCGACCTTAATATAGGGACATTATCCTGCATTATCCAGATGGGCCAAATGTGATCACGTGAGCCCTTAAAACTAGAAGACAGTAGAAGAGTCAGTACGAGAGATGAGGCAGAGGGGCCATTTCAGAGATGTGAAGCATAAGAAGGACGTAATCTGCCATTGTTGGCTTTGAAGACTAGGAAGAGGGCCACGAGCCAAGGAATTTGGGCACTCTCTAGAAGCTAATTATGACTTCCTGAACCTCCGCCCTGTGGACAACCAGCAAGGAAACAGGAACCTCGGTCCTATAAGGGCTCGGAACTTAATTGGGCCAATAATCTGAGTGAGCTTAGAAGCAGATTTTTCTCCAGAGCCTCCAGAAAGGAGTACAGCCCTACCACCATTTTGATGCTGGTCTTGTGAGACCTGCAGCAGAGGAATCAGCTGAGCTGGGCTGTGCCCAGACTTCTGACCCACAGACACTGTGACAGAATAAATGGGTGTTGTTTTAAACAGTTAAATTTGTGGTAATTTGTTACGGTAGCAATAAAAACCTGATATAAACCTCAGCTAAACCTGGCTAAAAACCTAGATAAATTCATTTGCTAATTAATAATAAATAGATAGCTACATAATAATAGCATCAGAGTTAAGGAAGGCCTCAGGCTGACTGATTCTGTAGCACAATGACATCATCAAGAACTGAGGTTGTTTCCATCTTTCTTCTCTGCCAATCTTGACGTTCACGTCATCCTCAGGCTCATAATGAGATGGCTGCAGCAATTCCTGGCAGCGCTCCAACACCAAAACATGGAGATACAGAAAAGAGATCATTTCTTTTGTGCTGCTTCTTTATGAGTGAAGAAGCTCCTCAAATAACTACTCCTCTGTGTCAGAGTCTGCTCGTTGTCCTCCGATATCCACTTTCTCCTTCTTCCTCAATAACAAAACCCAGATTTTCAGCCGGACATGTGACTGCCCAGAATAAAGATTTTATGGCTAAACACGGTCATGTGCTTCAGTTCTAACTCCTGTAATATAAGAAGAGTTGACAAGGGGGGATACCCTTTTTCACCCTTTCTTCCTGTTTGCTGGATGGCTGGAAGGTAACTGTAATGGCTGGAGCTCCAGTGACAATCTTGGAGTGTGAGGCAACCTTGGGAATGATAGGCATGTTTGATGGAGCAAGAAGATAGAAGGAATGCCAAACGAGGTCTAGGTGATGACATTCAGACTTCTTGAACATGTTTAAGGTTTATGTGTTACTCACAGCTGAATCTGGTCCCAAGTAATACACCCTTATAGTTTCCAGGGTTGGTTACAGGTCTCACAAAAGGGATAGAATGACTATGATCAGTGGAGACTAATTTTTCAGGGTGTTGCTGAGGAGTCCACCCTCTTGTTTACTCTAGGAGGTCAGAGGACGGTATCAGGGAGATAAATCAGAGATGAGTACTCTGGTTCTCCAGGGGTGTCACTTTCAGCAGATAGACTGTGGGCTCTGGGATAAATTTTGTCTTTAAGGTCTCCTATAAAAGAATTGTATGACCCAAAGGAATCATGCTGGAGAATATTACTTTTATTCTCATAGAGTGGTCAAGTTGGGAACCTCAGTAGCTAGAGATTGAAATGTCCACATAATGTGCTTTAGTTTGGGTTCCCCTAAACACTGACTTAACAACAAGGATTCAGATGCAAGCAATTTATTTGTGAGGCACAGAGACCAGAGTTAGGAGAGGGGGCTGTGTGAGACAGGAAGGAAAGGAAGTTGAGGCAGGGCATGTTATCAAGCCAACTAGCACCGAGGACACTGGAACTGGGAAAAATATATAACCTCTGCCTCTGAGTTATCCCACCTGACCTCTTCTTGGGGCATGAAGGAGCGAGAAATATCTATACGTCCAACTGCCAGCACTCATTGGCTGAGGGCTGTTCCGGGCACTTTCGGGGGGCAGGGGTGAGGGAGGGTGGGGGTGCAGTTTGAAAGACAGTCCTCAGGTGGAGAGATCAGATATCTGCACTGAAGTGCTGAAGCCTGAGGGATGGGAGCAGCTCCCTAACAGCTTCTGCAACATGGTGTATTCCAAGGGGTTATTTCCATGCCCTTCCAATATTGCCTGCCTTTGTATATACCACTGAAAGTGAGAAGTCAGACCAGGAATGAGTAGATGGACTATGTCCTACATTGAAGAACTGTTTCAGAAGCTTACATAATTGTTAAGCTGAAAGGGACCTTAGAGGGAAACTAGTTCTATTTCTTCATTTTATTAATGAAAGATTGAAGCTCCAAGGGCTGCCCGTGGTGACAGAGCACTCAGGTACACCACCAGGCAAATGCCCATCTCTGTGGACTTTGGGCATCTCAGAGTGGGCATTGAGGGATGAGCAGGGGGAAGCTTCTGCTCCTTCCAAATCTCCAATTAACCCCTTCTTCTCTTCTTTTATATGGACAATTAGTTAAAAAGTTTTTTTATGCACATACAGCTTTAAGTCTCCCTTCTCTCTAATTCGAGCCACATGGGTACTCCTATGTCCTTCCAAAATCGAAATTCCAGAGCATCTCTTGATCTAGGACTCTAGAATTTTTACCACTCTGCTTAAGAAGAAAATAGGAGGTGGCTTAGGTTAAACTGAATAAACATAAAAAATAGTCTGATTGTTACCACTCCAGGTTCGTTTTTGCCCACTGCCAGGAAAGCCAAACACCGAGACACTGAGATTGCAGCAGACAGAGGGTTTAATCACAAGGCAGCCAGGTGAGGAAGCGAGATCATGGGTCTCAAATCCGCTTCCCTGGAAACAGGGACTCAGGGATATTTATGGGATGGGGGTCAAGGTCTGAAATGTGGAGAGAGGTGATTGGAGGTGGGGAGAGGTGAGGTAATTGATGATCTGCGCAAGCGTGGTCAGACTGCATGCCTCTTCACAGGACGCATGCTCACAAAATGGCGGCATTAGCGCTATCTGAGGGTGGAGTTTTTAGCCTCTTGAAGTCAAAAGGTCGCCTATCAGACATCTGCATGGGTCTAGTTGATGAGTTGGTGGTCTCATCCGGCCTGGAGTGGACAAAGGGGTTCTAATTCCTGAAGAACAGCTCACACACCCATTACCATGGTGACCCAGGCTCCAGGGAGACGTTATCTATAGGAACCTAGTGGGCGTCAGATAGCATATTGCCTAAACAGCGTAGTTCACAATGGGCAGGTAAACAGCCAAAAGCTATAATCAGTAACTGCAAAAAGGAAAAAAACCCTTTAGTTCCTAGCTACTTAATCATCAATGGCTCACTGTTTGCCACTGAAGTTTCACTATGAAGTTGCTTAAACATTAATCCGCATTTGAGAACTGTTGAGAAAACTTTCAGGGAAGAAAAAGGCAAAAATTAGTTTACACCGGAACAGGAATGTATTCTGTTGAGTTGACTGTATCGTCAGCAGCCATCTCAATGTGTGGAATTGTGATGACTGGGTTCTTGGTTTTGAAAGTTTCAAAAGGCTTCTCTCGACACGGGCAGAGTTTTTCCATGTCAGTTGGGATAAATCAGCTTTGTAGCTTTTCTTGTTTTTGGTTACAAAGCAATGATAACGTCTCTCTTGTGGACAGGCCTCACTCATCAAAAATGCTACCTATGTTTGGCTTTTAATTGGGTCCTTGTGAGGTGGGTCAGGCTGATAGACATTATTATCCCCATTTCGAGACTGCGAGAGGAAATGAGGGCCTGAAGGCATTTGGTCCAGTGCTGGGAGCTGGGACGGCAGCCAGGCATCCACTGATGTGAGGGCTCCTTAAGTGCCATCTAGTTGGCCTTTAACTCAATTAGTCCCAGAAATGTTGTTTTTGGGCTTGCGTTTATGTCCTTGATCTCCTCAAGAGGAAGCTGTGGTTCTGTCCAAGGTGGTCTCGTTGCTCAACCAAGGCAAGGACCTGGACTGGTGCATCTTTGGAGGTCTCTTTCAATTATTTTATTCTATTTATTTATGCATACATTTTAAAGTGAAAGAAGCTGTGTGGCTTTGGAATCCTGTAGACCTGGGGTCTGCTAATGACTCAATGAGTGACCTTGCAAGATCACTTGATGTGCCTTCATCTATTCTTAGACTTGGTTCCTTCATCCATAAAATGGGTTTGCTGTGAGAATTACAAATGGTAAATGACGCAAACCATTTAGCATAATGCTTGAGTGCCCCATGTCCTAACTTTGGCTAGTCCTGTCAGTTCTATCTTCAAAGCATTGTTTATCTAGAATTTAACCACTTTTATCACTTCTTGCCTACTCATCAAGGCCACCACTGTCCCTCAGGAATCAGTGATAGCTCCTATCCAAACTCTGTTCCCTCTCATTCCCTTCCTCCACTTTATTGACAACATGGAGACCAGAGTGAATCTTTTAACAAGCAAGTTGGATTATAAAGAAACTCTACTCAAAGCCCCCCCTCCTCGGTGGCTTCCCATCCCATCCAAGTCCAAAGTCCTCACTGTTGCCTACTGCCCACTGTTGCCTAGTGTTGCCTAGTGTCCTAGATGCCTGAGGGTCCTAGTGATCTAGCCCTCAGCCATTTCTGCAGTATCTTCTCCCACTCCCCTCTTGCTCTCTCTGTTCCAGCTTCTTTGTCTCCCTTGCTGTTCCTCAAGCTGAGCAAGGTCCTGCCTCAGCCTTTTTGCACTTAATTTTCCCTCTTCCTGGAAAAAGTTTCCTTCAGATTCACTACTTGCTTACCTCTCTCACTTCCTTAAGGTTTCTGCTCACATACTACCTTATCCATCATCTTCCCAATCTTCTACTTTCCAAAATGTGATGCATATATTAATTTCATGTTAATTTAAGCAATAGATGCTCTGCCGATAGTTAAGATGGTTAGTAAATTGCAGTAAAAAGAACAGCTAACATTTATTGAAGTTTTGCTATGCGCTATGAATTTTGCTCTCCCTTGTGGGTGGCAATCCATCTTCTTGGTGTACTCTGTCACCTGCAATAGATCTTAGCTCAGATGATGCCTCCCATAAGAAATCTTCTTGGATCACTCAAGCCAAAAGTGATTCTTCATTCGTCTGTATTCTCTCAGCGATCAATTTGTAGTATTCACTTTCCCCTTGTGTTGTAGAGTTTAAGTATCTTTTCTGAAATATAATAAGATATTGATATACTTGGTACAACTTTATATATTGTACAATATGTTGGACAGCTTCTCATTTTATAATCCACTTCAGATAATTAGAAAAGTTACGTATGCTCTTTCAAGTTGTATAAATGAATTCACATTGATGGATAAGGGTTATTTCGGATCAGAGATTTCAGAAGCCAAATCTCAGAGTTAGTATTTTCAAGGCAAAATTAGGTGGAAGAGAAAAATGAAAATATTAAGCTATAAAATTCCATTAAATGCATCATTAAAAGACTATATGAATATAAGGTTGAATTGTGTAGAGTTATCTCCATGGGTCCACGACTCCATGTCATATAAATATGACAAATTTGACATATTTACAGAATTCTGGTGGGTAGTGGTCATTTCTTTTTCATTCTCTACAGTAATCCTGTATTTCTTTACTTATTTTCTCTCTACTTCTGTTTACCATGTCCTAGAAAAACTAGACAAAATGTTTTTCCTGTGTCAGAAAAAGCCTTCTGGGTATTGAAGGTTCTTTTGAGGCTATCAGAGTAGTTCTATATTGAGGTCATTTTTTGTGGTCATGGTACTTTCAGCTTGTCTCACATGGAAATGCCTCAGGTACTGAGCTAAGTCCTTTTTCACTTAATTCTTAAAATAGCCCTGTGAGGCTGGTATTATTAAATCACATCACATCACTCCCATGCTTAAAGACCCTCTAATGACTCCCCATTTCACTTACAGGAACCTCAAACTCTTAGTGTGGCTATGGGACCTATCCCTCCAGGATCCTGCGTGTTTCTTCCACTCCATCTCCTACCAACTCTACCCACCTTTCTCCAACTCTATTTGGAGTGGTCTCCATCTGTCTTTGAATATGCCTAACCAAGCTGCTTCTTGCCTCAGGGCCTTTGCACCTGCTATTCCTTCTACCTAGAATGCTGTAATCAGATCTTTCAATGGCTCATTCTTTGTCCTCATTAAGTCTTAATTCAAATTTTAGATTTTCAGAGAGACTCTCCGTGTATACATAATGTAAAAAGAACATAAAAACCTCCATATTGGGTTACCAGATAGAGCAAATAAAAATACAAAACAGTTAGATTTGAATTTCAGATAAACAACAAGTAGTATTTTAGTATGTCTCATGCAATATTTAGGACGTACAAAAATTCACTGTTTATTTGAAATTCAAATTTAATTGGGTGTTTTCCAATTTATTTGGCAACCCTGCCCCTATAGCCACTCTGTTATGATACCCTGTTTTATTGTCTCCATGGGACTTTTCATTATTAAAAATTCCCTATTTACTGTCTGACACCCCCACTGGAAGTTGAGCTCCATGAGGTTAGGGCCCTGTCTGCCTTGGTCACAGCTGCAACCCCAGAAACTTTCATAGCGTCTTGTAGGTGCTCAATAAAATTATGGTATTTGTTATAAAAGTAATAAAAATAGAAAAACTAAAAGCTTGGAGAGGTTGGTAATAGGTCGAGGGCACACTGCTAGCTAGATAAGATTGGAATCAGACGGCTTGGTGCCAAAGCTCAGAGAACTGTTCCGTGTTTTCCACATTTAGGGATGTGGGGGGCAGTGGAGGAGCGAGGGGCACTGTGTCACTCGCCTTTCGAGAGGCTCTGTTAGTAGAATCAGATCACTGGATCAGTAGATTTCGGGAGAAGCAGTCTAAATGAGCTAAAAAGCCTTTTCCATTTGCCTTGCTCCGAAGCAAATGAAATAACCAAAAGGAAATGCCCTGGGGTGAAAAGCACAAGATTCTCTGCGTTTGGAACCGGGTCGGAGGCAGTGCGCATCCTCCGCATCTTCGTCCACCGTAAACTCCCTGCAACTTAAGGGCTGGCCTTATTGTCAGACTCCGGAAGCTGCTAGACTCTCGTGGTAAGAGAAACCACCAGCGCACATGCAAATAAAGATCGGGGAGGGGTGGATGGGGATGAAGTCAAGACAGAAGAAATCAAACTCTCGCCTTGGACCCAGGGCACGCAATCGGGCGAGGGCAGCGCTGTTCAGCCCCACAACTCGGTCAGGTTCGCCTCTCTGTGTGGACGCTCGGCGCCCCACGGGACCCACCGAAGTCGCATAGTCTCCACTTCAGCGCACTTCATCCCACCCAGACGATCGCCGGCGGACGCATCCAGCGGCCGGCCCCGACCGAGCTGCTTGCGAACTGTGGCCGGATCCTGGGAGCAAGCTGGCTTCGGGCCCTACCTAGCTCCACCCGGGTCTCGCCCGCCTGCCCTCCGACATAGCAGCCGGAGGATGGTCCCGGGGCGCTCCCGTGGGGCTGCCGGTCCTGGGTGTCCTCAGCCTGATCAGCCCTGTCGCGTGAGTCTCGCGCGCGCCCAGTTTGGAGGCAGCCGCCCCCGCCGCTGACAGGTGCTGCCCGGAGGGCGCTGGGCGCGGTCCCCGGCGCAGCTGGACGCGCACGCCCGGGTGCGTGTAGCTTCCCGAGCCCGGAGCCAGCGAGGCGAGGGAGCCAGGGCGCGGCCTGGGGCACTCCAGGGGACTGGAGCCGCGGAGAGCGGAGCTCGAAACTTTGCAGGCGCGGCGGCCGGGATTCGGGGACGGCGCCAGTCCGCCGCGGCAGGTGCGGGAGCAAGAGGCGGCGCCGGAGTTCCGTGGCCGGAGAGCCTGGGCGGCGGCGTCTTTCCCCCGCGCTGGCCTAAAGCCGCCGGGCACTCCCGGCTTCTGCTGCTGCGCCCGCCGCCGCCGCCGCCACCGCGGCGCTCCGGGAGGAGGCGCAGCCCGAGAGGGCGGAGAAGAAGGAGGAGGAGGAGGAGGAGGGGACAGGAGGAGCAGGGGGTGGAGGATGGAGCCCCGGGCCGCCGCGGCGGGCTCGCCCGAACCTGCGGCGGCGTCCTCCTCCTTCCACGCCCGGCTCTGGAAGAACCTGCAGCTGGGGGTCGGCAAGAGCAAGGGCGGCGGGGGCGGGCGCGCTGGGGGCCCCGAGCGCCGCACTGCGGACACCCCGTCGCCCTCCCCGCCACTCCCGGGGGGCAGGCGGGACGCACTGGCCGGCGTGGGTGGTGCGGGCAGCAGGTGGAGCGGCTTCAAGAAACGGAAGCAAGTGCTGGACCGCGTCTTCTCCTCCTCCCAGCCCAACCTGTGCTGCTCCTCGCCGGAGCCTCTAGAGCCCGGCAGCGCCGGCAGAGCGGAGCAGGGGTCCGCGCTGCGCCGGCGGATCCGAGAGCATTTACTCCCCGCGGGCAAGGGGCAGGCGGCAGCCGCCGGAGTAGCCGGAGTGACGCCTCCTGGCGGACGCTCTCCGGACTCAGCTCCCTCTTCGTCCTCCGCCTCATCCTCCCTGTCCTCCTCGCCCCAGCCGCCCCCGAGGGGGGACCGCGCCCGAGATGAGGATGCACGGCGTCGGGGCCCCACGGCGCACTTATGCCATCAGAAGAGTTCCTCCCTGCCGGGCACCGCCTGCCTGGAGCAGCTGCTGGAGCCGCCGCCTCCCGCAGAGCCAGCGCCGAGCCCCGCGGAGCCGCGGACCCCGGAGACAGGCGAGGAGCGCGGCAGCAGCCCGGTGAGTGACAGGTGGGCGCGGTCGCAGGCTAGGTGCAAAGGGCCACGCCTCCAGCTTTGGACGAGCGTGACCCTAGGAGTTGCAGGGGGTTGGAGGTGCTACCAAGTAAATCAAACAGTGGAAAGAAAGTATCCCGCTCTTGCTTGGTGAAGATGGAGCTTAACATGTATCCTGACTTTACTTTTGACAGAACTAACACCTACTACCAGAGCAGTTTGGGTAGCTTTATGAGTTGCCAATGAAAGTGGAAGTGTTAACGGTAGCCAAATAGGAGAGGAACGAAGTTAGACATAAAGTGGGTACTTTTTGGAGGTCTCCTAGAAGGAGTGTCCAGCTAAGCCTCACCTTGTCAAAAGAAAAACCCAACAACTAAAAAAAAAATTACGACCATGTATGACGGTGCGGAGGGGCCACTATTTGAAACAAATGGCTTGCGGGAAGGAATAGAAATGCTGAGAGGGGAATTAATGGCAAACGTGAGGTCATGTCTTGAGGTAACCGTTAAAGCAGACGTCTGCTCATTTTTCTGCACCCCCTCCTTTAAGGCTTCTGGGGCTGCAAGTGGATCGCTGCCCAACAAGTGGACAGCGTGAGCGTCTCATCTGAGTTAGTTAAATTTGTTCCTATGGCCTTTCCTAAGTTTTAAGAGTCAACTGAAGCAGTTGCGTTTCAACTTTGCTGCTTTCTACATCATGTTGACTTTTGAGTCAGGCAAGAGTCAAGTTTGGTCAGACAGGAGTCAAGTAAAAAGGTACCTGTAGCATCCGTAAGGCGTTCCACCGAGCAGCTGCTTTTACTCCCTCGATTTTGAAGAGCCGATGCTCCTCTTTGGTAAATGTCTATCACATCTTGTTAATGCTAGCAAGTATGTTGAAAGTTCTATTCTGCCAGGGACCTAAAAGACTCTTTTCTTCGAATACATCTTAGTTTATTTAAACTTATTGTTTTGACTCTGATTATTAGATTAATGACATATACATTAAAACTTTAATTAGATTAAAAGTTGAGCTACAAAAAACATAAGGCCATGTTTTGAAGGGTAAGATATGGGAATATATGGGCGTTCAGTTGAAAATTTTTATAGTTTACTAGCTAATTTATTAGGGTGCTGTCAGAAAATAAACGAGAAGATGAGTGTGTTGTATTGTTTAATAAATACAGATTGTTGCAGTAACCTGATGTTACTGATGTTCTAGAAAAAGATTTTAGTTATTCTCAGAGGAGTAGGTAGAGATAATATTGACAAAAGCCTAAATAAGTGTACCTTTGCTTTCATCTTGAAAGAAAATTGAATAGAGCTCCTTCTGGTTCTGAAAGTAAGGTAAAATGTGTTTTTAAAAGGATACTTTTTCAGTATAGAAGAATACTATACATTTAAAAAGCATTTATTCTTGAGTGTATACGTAATCCTAATGTATAAGAATTTTAGAGTTGGAGAATGTTTACATTTGTTTACTATCAAGAATAATAAAACAAATAATAGTTGAATTATTTTGGAAGGTAGATATCATATTACTGCAAATGCTAATTTACTAAATTACTTTGCAGTTCACTGAACCAAGACATTTTCATAGCAAAAGCAGAGAATTCTGCATTAATCTTTAGTTCATTTTCACCAAAAAGTTTTCAGACACTATCAACCTTTAAAAAATACTGCTATGTAAATATGAATTTTGTATACGAAAGACCTAACCATATTGTGGAGAAGATACTAAACTAACATTATAGTGTTATAGTGAGTGCCTTCACCATATGCTGGGCACTTTATAGTCTTACACGATTTAATCCTCACAGCAGGCCTCCATGATAGAAGTTCTTGTTGCTGATTTATGGATTAGGAAATTAATGCTCAAAGAAATTAAATAACCTTTCAGGGGTCACATGGTTAATAAATGACAGAGAGAAGTTTTGTACTCACATCATTCTCCAGAATCTTTTTCCATTACTATAGCTACCTTTGACAACTTTTAGAACTTAAGTTTCTGAGATTACTTCAGTCCTATTGATTAATACTTGCAAGTTTACATACATTCTGGAGTTTTTTCCCATCCATAGAATCAGTTCTATGATTCTATGATGGATTAGCTATATTCATTTGTTCTTTGTTCTTGGTGATGCATTGTTGCATATCTATTATATCACATTTAGAAATGACATTATTTATCATACCATCGATAGTTCTAAAGGAGTTTTTCATTATAAAGAACCAGCATTTCAATGAAGACACAGGAGGAATAAAAAAGTGAAAATATCTTTCAAGGAATAGGTGAAAGGTGGGGTGTAGGCAGAACAATAAGTCCTGAGGGCCTTGCCCCTTGTCAGTCCCAGTCCAGGAAGAGGCGCCATTGTTGGTTCCCTGCATCTGCTGCCCGCGAACCTTGTTCTCTGAGAAGTGGACTGTTTTCTCTGTTATGAGCCACAAATCCAGCTTTCAGCAGCACTCCCTCACCAATGCAAAAGAGACGACTCCTCAGTCCTCCAAATACCTCTCTGCCCAACTCAGAGGGGCCCGGCTCAGCTCTCCGAATGAGAAAGAGGAAGAATGGTGTTGGAGCCTAGAACTGGAGGAAGGCTCACCGTGGTGTCCAGGAGCAGGCCTAGCTCTGCCACACCCCTCCAAGCTTCCTGCGCATCTCAGAGATCTTTCCTCGCTTTCCCAGCGCCTCATCTCCAGAGATACTCAGGCATGGGAAGGGAGCGCGTAGCACATGCAGATTTTAGTTTTATTCACAGTTCACAAGCACAGATGGGAACGCATGAAAGAAAAGACAATAAAAGCATTAAATCCATTTTCAGATTGTCTAGATAAGAAGAAAGAAAATTTGTTGCAAAAACAAGGCAAACTGCTCAATTTTTCTCTTGTTCTCTGCTTGATCCTGGCATCAGCTATGTTCTCCAACACACTCCCCATCTCACCACCCCCCAGCCCAGCATGAGGCCCCCAACAACATATGTGCACATACTCTGACACTGGGTGGAGATGTTAAGCAAGAACAAAAAATCAGTTTGGACTGCTGAGGAAGGAGAGCTGGAAGTCACCGATGGGCTACCTCCCATGCCCCTGGCATCCCTCTTGCTGTTATGTTTTCTTTAGCCAAATCTACCTTTGAAACACACTTGATTATGCTTTGCTGTTGGAGCATGTGCATTATTTAAAATGTTCTGCTTTGAAAAAAAGAGAAACCCGTTCTCCCACTGATTCTAGTTCACGTGCTGGGCCATATTGTCATACCAGATGCATTTCATTTTCTGCAGCACAGTTGGGAAAGATGCTTTCTCATTTTGTGTGCATATCAAAAATATGCCAATTTTATGTATTCTGTCTTGATGAGTTCCTAAAATTATATTTTGCTAGAATCAGAAAGTCAGTATTTTAAGATGAAGAGTGAGGGATGAATATGTTGCATTTTTTAGTGTTTTAACAAAAGCATATAGTGTTTATGAATGTTAAACTTTTATTGTGTTTTCTTTTAAATTCATTTTATTAAAATCACTTTCATGGAGGAATGAGAATATTTTTGAAAAAAGTGGGTAAATTATTCAGGGTATGATAGAAATGTTTCAAAACATAGTAAGAGGAGTATCCGTTCATTGAGATAAATTCCTGAACCACCTCTGTAAGCCCTGACAAAAAGTGGAAAAATATTTTCTAAGTTTAAGTTCTGTAATGTGAAAAACATCTTGCTCTATTAATTGTGTGATCTTTTAAAGAAGGCCTGTATTTTCAAAAACTATTAGAAAATGTGATTTGCATTAATTTTTGCTATTTTTCAGAGTGTCTTTAATATTTCTTTAAAGACTGTAACTAAATCTTGGGGAAGCCACAAATTAAAAAAATAAAATTCCTAACGTATATGACTAATACTCTAAAAAACATACTAATCCAAAAAAGAAGCCCCTAAAAGCAATGTTAGAAGTTTTTTCGAAGTGAGAGAGCAAGGATGAGGTCGTAGGACATTTTGGAGCAGGGTGTCAAGCAAAGTTTGATGTGTGGTAGCATTCTTGAAAAACACTGGGACCATCAGGTTGTTCCAGAGAAAGGGAGTGACCAGGGTGATGTGTTTACTTCGGAGTGGAATTATGTCCCTATGGCCTGTAATTCCTATTCTGAGTATCTGGCAGATTTGAGTAGAGCTGTGAATCTTGTATAAGTGGAAGTGTTACATGGATGTATGAGATGAGCTTGAAACATATCTCGGTAAACACTAGCAATTGTTGTGTTGTTGTTATTCTTATTGAATGGTATATTAAAGTTTTGCCCCTTGCCATCATTACAAATAAGTGGGTAGTTGGAAAAAAACCAAACAAACCAGGGAGCTTTGCTGGGCCTTTTCATTTAATTTAAGATATAAATTATTTCACTTGTAGTGGTGGCAAAAGTAGCCCAAAATTAACCAAGGCAGTACTGATGACATCACAGCTGCACACAGTAATGAAAAAATCTTATATTACTTTTGGCAAGTATGAGCCTATTATCATGGGAAAGTGAATAAATACTTTGAAGGGTAAAATAGGATTAATAGATTAATAAAGAGAATAGGACAAACATTCCCCCTTTTTTCTTTTGCCCCATTGTTTGGAGATAAGGGATGATTTCACAAAATTAAAGCTTAATAATATATTTTTGGTAGCTCAAGGAAACACGTAGTGTGTTTTCTTTGCTCATGATGATTATCAAAGTGTTTGCCAACTCTAGACTGATGAAGAGTAACTAGTGTGTCTAAATAATATTGTAAGCATTGACAAAATCTGCAGATTCAGAAGTTAGGGTTATGTATTTTTTTGTTCCTGTTGTTAATTCATAGCTATTTACAGTATCATAGCAGACATCTGTTTTAGGTAAGCAGAAATTAGTTTTTTTAAATTGTCTTGTTTTGACTCTTTTTTTTGCTGGAAAACTTACTAAAAATTACATATTTCTCTGCCTCAATAAGCCAAGCATCCTAAATAAAACTTTTTCTTGATAACTGAGGGTCATTGTTTGAATACTGGTTTTTTAAATATGAATGAAATATTGTCCTAGAACTTGCTTTAGATAAGGTTGCTTGTTTTCATATAATTATAGTATAAAGCATACCTATTTACAAGTTTATCTTTCCATAAAGTTAATTATTGAAAGCTATGAGGCAGCCTTCCTTGAGTCATTTTTTTCACTTGCCAAATAATCTTTGCTTTCTATTTGTGGATTTTGATTTGTTCATACCATTAAAAATATTGTCTATTTTTTTCTTGCATGATTTACTTTATGTGCCATTCTGATATCTTTGTCACCATCAACCTTTTGTTCTAACTTACATTGCTTTTTATAAATCAAGAGTGGAAAGTGTTTACTATCCCTCAACAGTTCAAGATTTTATGCAAAAAGATTTCCCCCTCCAATGTGTATCAGCTTCTTATTAGAATTTTTTTTTTTGCAGCAGAATATCACGTCACGATTTCCCTAATGTCTCCAGATATTTGTATTAACTTTAGTCTGAATGTGAGCAATGCAGAAAACTGTATTTTCGGTATAATGAGGTTAAAAGTCCCTGCATATTGCCTCTTGAGAAAACAATTTTCCTGTGAAGTCTCTTTTGAGATATTTTACACCAGCCTTATTTTCCATTCTCTTGGGTCCTAGCCAGTCTGGAAAATTACAACACATGATAGACAAATGGATTTCTGGATGTTTTAGGATCAATGCCTCTTCCTAATCCCATGGATTTTATGAGAGAAGCCCCTTCAGTATTAGCAATCTCACCCTATTTTGCCTACACCTGAGCTACTTTCACCAGCGCTGCTAGAGTAGAATTTGGCAAGCCTTAGTACAATTGACCTATTTAATCGGTGTGTAGAATGGTTCAGGGGAGGACTACTCAATAAATGGTTGCTGAGTGGATGAAGGGATGAATGGATGGGCTAGAGCTGTTCAGAGATAAGTTCTCTGGAAAAATTTCAAAGTCACTTTATGGTTGTGTAATGATGTTCTTGCCTTCTTGTTTCCAAGTCCTTTTAAGCCTGGCAGATGCGGATGACGTTCCCCTCTAATTCCAGCTGGTGGCTTGGCTTTTCTCAGCCTGTACTTTAATTCTGGTTCATGTCTGCGAAGCCTGAAGGGAGGACATGACACCTACTAAATGCCTGCGATATTGTGCTCACCTGGAGGATGGAGGAGCAATTACTGCTTCCAAGGTCTCTGGCTCAGGGATGCATTTCTTGGTGCTCGTCTCTGACTCTGGGTATCCATTTTTGTACTCAAGTCTCCTTGTCTGGCCCCTGACATTGCACCCCCACATCTGGAGTCCAGACACCTGCTGATGTATCCTCACTCCTTTATGATCTCTGAGTCTTGGACTCTGCTTGCATCTTACATCAAGCCACTTTCCTGCCTTCTTCTCTGCCACTTCTTCTCAAACCCGTTTTGTTGAACTAGATTAAAATCCCAGTCTTGGTCAAGAATCCTATTCTCACTAGCCTGTTCCATTCTGCTGCCTCTTGAGTGCCACATGTGTGAACTGGGGTTCAGACAGTTGGCCAGTTGCTTTTCATAGTGACCACCTGTCTAATGCTGAGCCTATTTATAAAACACCTAAGCCTCCCTCCAGAAAGTCTGCATTGCTGGTCAACTACATTTGCCTGTAAAGGGCATTTCTTCCCCTGGAGCACTGGACTAGCGCTCATCTTTTCACTGAACACCATTCATTCATTGACTCTGTGTCCCTTCTCCCTTCCTTCCTATTTTTAAAGCTCTCGCCTTGCCTACTCTTTAACATCGCCATCCTTTTCCTTAGTCTTGCCTGTTTTCTTGTTTCTCCTTAATATTTTTTCTCTCTCTGCTTGCAAGATGATTTTTGTAACTAACCACTAAGCCTCTGGAGCTGTGCTGTTCCATTTGGCAGCCACTAGCCACATGTGGCTATTGCGCACTGCAAATGTGGCTAGTTCACATTGAGATGTGCCATAAGTGTAAAATGCACATCAGATTTTCAAAGCCTTAGCGCAAAGAAGAGAAAGTAAAATATTTTGTTACCAATTTTTTATATTGCTTGCATGTTCAAATAATATTTTGGATATATTGGATTAAATAAAATATATTGTTAAAGTTATTTTAACTTGTTCCTTTTCACATCTTTTAAAAAATGTGGCTGCTAGAAAATGTAAAATTATGTATGTGGCTTGCATTTTTAATTCTATTGGAAAGCACTGATCTACAGCAGGGGGTCCAACTCAGTTACCCACAGGGGCCATCGAAGTAAAGAAAATGGGCAAAGAGGGTTTGATGGGGCCCATGGTGGACCAGGGAGCCCAAGCCCCATTCAAGGGGCAGCTGCTGCTTAGCTCCATCTGATTATTGTCACGCAGTGAAAGAAGCAGTGTTGCCAGAGTTTCCAGATTCTTTAACAGAAGCCAAAATCCAGATATTGGTGTGAAGTCTCCAAAATCTTGAATTTTTGGCAAATAGTTTGTATTTTTAAAAACACAACACAGGCCAAATAAAATATATCTATCTCTGCACTGAATTTAGCTATCCGCTTGAACTTCTGACTCAGAGAGCTCCTGTCTGATTTCTCTTCTCCCCTCTCAGGGCTGGGCCTATCTTATCTGGGATGCAGTAGTGGGCACAGGGAGAGCAGCCACACAGTTTGGCTCTACACAGAGGATGAAAGAAACTGGTAGTGGGAGAAGGAGGACCACGTGGGGGTGGGGTCATGGGAAGGTTTTTGGTGTTTTTTTAGTGGATATCCCCTGAGTGGGTTGATGAGCAGGGCCTGTGGAGAGGGAGAGGTTGAAGTTAAAGGGGAACAGGGGTAATTGATGGGGTGAAGTCCCTAGGGACAGGCATAGGGGTGGGTCCCAGAGACCAGGGGAAGTGGTGGCTTCAGCCAGAAGAAGGTAGATGTAGGTAAGCAGTAGGTTTGGTGGCAGCAAGTTGGGGGTGTTCCCACCTAGTGGCCTCTGCCTTGTTTCAAAGTGTGGTTAGGATGTGGACACAGTGAGATGGGGGAAAGATACTGTCTCAGGCACGAAGGAGATTAAGTGCCCTGTGTATTCAAGAAATGGGGAGTCAGCAGTGGGACTGAAACCTAGGGTGGGGAGGCGGGTAATGGGTAATGAGGGTGCTAATGCAGGTGGGGCTGGACTGTGGAGGCTGAGGGTGTATCTAGGGCAGCAGGAGGGAACCCTGGAGGCATTTGAACAAAGGAGACAGGGTCAAGCGAGCCTTCAAAGGGTGAAGTTGGCAGCAGGGGCAGGAGGCCATGCAGAGACCACAACAGTCCTTGTGAAAACCGGAAGTCAGGCAGTGACCTGACCTTGGGGACGGGAAGACGGAAAGATTTATAAGACAAGGGATGTGACTGAACCCTCAGGGAAAGGGAGAGAGGAAGGAATTAATCACAGCATGTTTTCCTCTTTAACTTATGTCTTTGATTTTTCTTGGTTCTCTTCAAAAATGCTATTATTGAACAAGTCTTTTTCTTGGGGAGGGTTGAGTTTTGATTTGCATTTATGCAGAACGGTTGAGGGTGCCAGGCTCCTGAGTGCCAGATTGTCACCTGTTTACTGTAATAGCTCATATTCTTTATAGTTATTTAGGGTTCTTCCTGAATAAAACAGTTCCCCTTTTCTCTGCAGCTTTAGGCACAGTGAGTAGTGAGTGTTAATGGAGCAAAAGAAAGGGCCAAACATGTTTGTCATTTAAAAAAATCAAGTGAAATGAGAAATTGTCTTCATACCCTGTTACATAGATGCTTATGGTCCCTGATGTCAGAGTGGCTAAATATTTGGAGCAATGGATATAATGAAAGGGTTTAGAATCCATTGACTCTGTTGGAAATTTTCATTCTTAAGACATTGTGCTTCAAATATGTTAAAATATACCCTCTCTCAGATGGAAGGCTTGTCCGTGCATGGCAAATGATCAACTTCTGAAACTTGCAAATAGATATTCCTTCAAAATGGAAACTATATTCTATCTAGGCCCTTAAGCCATATTTGACTCCCGTTCTTTTATTGAACTGTAAAATAGCTTTAGATAAAAGAAAAATTCAACATTTTTACAGTTGCCTTTGAATAGGATTTTCACCACAGTAAGTTAGAAATCTGAGCGTTTTCCAAAATGTCTTTTGAGATTGGAGTAGATTTTGGAGACAAGTTCGATGTGGCCACAAAGCTGCTGCACAACCTCGTGCTCCCTAGAGGTTGGAACACCCTAAATCAGCGTGGCCAGCAGTCTCCAGGCTGAGAGCAGACGGGCGCTGTGCCTTCCCTTCTCCTTTCCTTCCTTCTCCTTTTAAAAGAAAACTGGAGGTGAGGGACAGGGATGGGGTCCAGCTGAGACTGTGGCCTCACCTGGTTCTCTTTGGCTTTGCATACATGCCACTTCAACTCATCAAACTTCAACTCAACAGTTTCAAGTAAAAAATCATTTGCTTAACCATTTTGGTCATCACCCTGCCCCCCCCCCCCCCCAGCCCCTCCTTGCTCCGTTTGCCCCCCTAGGCAGCATTCATTTACTCTGGGCTCAGGCTGGTGCTTTTGTGACTTCCTAGCCTGCTCTTTGGGAATCAGCTGAGTGAGACTTTGGGGAACAGGCAGAGATCGGGGGGAGACCTACATTCTGCAGTTTGCCAGACCCCATGCCCTCTGCCGCTTTTCAAGGAGAATGGTGCTTTGTAAAGTGTTCTTATATCTATTCCTCTTTACCTGACATTTTCACTTTCTCTGACTCCAACTTTTTTCTTCCTGGGTGTCTGCCTGAATTTGAGGAAGAACCATATGGACTTTGCCTTGAGGGGATTTTTGCGTACTTTGGAAGATCAGCCATGGTTAGGCTATTGAACTCTGTTGCAGGTCTATCTGGATGGTGCACTTTTTGGGTCTTGGCTCTTTATTTTCTGCCTTCCTGCTACCTGCTTGTCAGCTATTTTGTTTCTCTTTCTTTCTGGGAACATGGGTAGGGAAAATATAAAAAGGAAAATCCAGCATTTTTTTTTATTAGAGGCTTTCATAATTTCTTTTTCACAGTAAACTTTAAATTATTGGCTCCTATGATGTTTTGACACTTTGTGTTGCTTTGTCATATACTGTACACGCACACATACACACACACACAATTATGCCTTCACCAGGTATGGTTTATACACATACCTATTTGTTCACGTACGTCATATTTTCCACTGGAGTCAAAGATAACCAGAACTCCAATATTCTTCTACATTTAATCTGATCGTACTAAATTTTGATGATAACATAATCTTTACTAATGGTTTAAGTTTTTCTAGTCTGAAAAGCTGTACAATAACCAGCTCAGCCAAAGAGAGAAAGAAAAAAACAATTAGAACACAGCTTTCGTAGTTTACTATGGGGTGTGTTCTAGAAAGGGAATGAGTAATCTTACTTTGAATTTAATGTGTAAGGAATGCCTTTTCTTCAGTAAAATAAGCGTTCTTCTGTAGGTATTCATCTTATTTACAGCCACCATGGAAGGAAGGTCATTGAATTATTCCCTTAAGCTTTTAAAATGTAGATGTCACAATAACTAATATCTATCATTAGTATTTTTAAGCCTTGCTTGGCTTTACTCTCACAATGTGATCCTGACAGATAAAAAATGAGGAGGCATTCTGGTGAGTGTCCTTATTGATACACTTCATCTTTTAATTAGAAAAAAAGTGATAACATTTAGGATCATAAAGATGTATTCTCATAGTCATAAGAAACTCATTTTTTGAAATCACCTCAAAAAGAGTCAGAGAATAATTGAATTAGGAACAAATGGATCTGGGGTGGCAGAGCCTTTGTTTGTATTGGCTGCTTGAAGAATGTTCTTTTTTCTGTTAATGTTGCTAATGATTCTCAATGGCTCTTTTTGAAAAAAATTTCTTATACAATTTTATTACTTTACTCTTCCTCTTAGTTGTATCTAGATTGCATCCTGAGTGGTGTGTTTACAAGCACTCATTTCATATTTTAAAATCTTTTTTTTTTCTTTCTAGGAGTATAAGTGTAATGTGAATTTTAAGCAGCTACACAAATTTTGTTTGTATTTTGTGGTAGTAATTGGTTGTGTGAACTAGCTTTACATAAGGGTCGGTGAACTTCTTTATAGTGGTATCTATTGTGGTAGGGCGTGGCCTTTACTACCCTTCCTTTGAATGAATTTTTGTTAAATCACGATGCATACTCCATCCTCCAAAGTTGTGTTATGTGAAGCAGGATGTGCTGATTGTTATCTTTCTCAGGGCCCCCTGGAGCTGGGCTTTTTTTTGCTTAATTGTATCCTCTCACTTTCTACTGAGGCCAGCATACATGTGGGGCCTCTCCCCTGCCCGCTTCCATTTTAAAATGATGCTTTATGAGGGTCCCCTTTTCTCTACATCCATTCCAACATTTGCTGTTTCTTTTCTTGTTAGTTATAGCCGTTCTGACAGGTATAAGGTGATATGTCATTCTAGTTTTGATTTGCATTTCCCTAATAATTAGTGACGTTGAACATCTTTTCATGTGCCAGTTAGCCATGTGTATATCTTTTTTGGGCAAATGTCTGTTCATATCCTCTGCCTGTTTTTTGATTGAGTTTTTTTTTGTTATTGAGTGTATGGAACCCTCATACACTGCTGGTGGGAATGCAAACTGGTGCAGCCACTATGGAAAACAGTATGGAGATTCCTCAAAACATTAAAAATAGGGATACCATATGATCCAGCTATCCCACTACTGGGTTTTTATCCAAAGTACGTGAAATAAACAATTCAGAGAGATTTATATATCCCTATGTTCCTCGCAGCATTATTCACGATAGCCAAGACATGGAAGCAACCC
Organism: Equus caballus; assembly: GCF_041296265.1. Classification (NCBI taxonomy): domain Eukaryota; kingdom Metazoa; phylum Chordata; class Mammalia; order Perissodactyla; family Equidae; genus Equus; species Equus caballus. The sequence goes on from NC_091697.1 coordinate 89,108,159, forward strand.
AAGTGCCCATCAGCGGATGAATGGATAAAGAAGATGTAGAATACTACTCAGCTGTAAAAAAAGACAAAAATGTGCCATTTGTGACAACATGGGTGGACCTTGAGGGCAATTATGCTAAGTGAAATAAGCCAGACAGAGAAAGATAAACACCATATGATTTCACTCATATGTGGAAGATAAACAAACACATGGACAAAGAGAACAGATTAGTGGTTACCAGAGGGGAAGGGGATAGGGGTAGGATGAAAAGGGTAAAGGGGCACATATGTATGGTGACGGATAAAAACTAGACTATTCGTGGTGAACACGATTCAGTCTATACAGAAACTGATATATAATAATGTACACCTGAAATTTACACAATTTTATAAGCCAATATGACCTCAATAAAATAATGTAAAAAACAAAATTACATTTTACAACTAGTATTAGTAATAGCTAAACATACAGAGCATTTATTATATATTGTCACTATACTAAGTGCTTAATATGTATTAACTCATTTATTTACTATAGCACTTTCTGAAGCAGATTTATCATCATTTGCATTTTCCAGATGAGTCAACTGAGCCACAGGAGATTAAGTGACTTGCCTAAAGTCACACATCAGTATAACTTGGATGCAGGTCACCTGGCCTTAAAGTACTACAAAGGAAGGCTGTCTGAAGTACGTTTCGCCTGAGAAGCCCAGCTTAGGAAAATAGAATTCCAAGTGGAAGTTTGGAATGAAGTTTAAAACTCACGAGGTTTAAAACATCTTTAAGCCTCATTTCAGTTAGTGACACTATGATTCTTCTTTGCCTCAGCCATTTCCTTCCCATCTTTCATATTTCTGAAGGTTATCTCATAACAAGAACATCTAATAAAAACAGAGTTAGTGTAGCAGTTAGAAGATTTTGGTGTCAGGCATAATCCTGGCTCTACCACTTACATCTTGCTGGGGCTAAGGCCCCTAAGCTCTCCTTGATTGCTAGAAAAAGATTAAGTTTGTAAATGTCATTCCTACTTAAAACAAACTTCTTCCTCGCCAGATACCCCACTAGATCTTCATCATTATTTCCGTTATTGATATTGTTATTAGGAATGTGCTGTAAGTTACAAGACGCTTATAATTATGTATTTTCTACAGCCTCATCTTGTTTCTATCATTTATGTCTTCTTGTTCCATAGAAGGCATGGTATTGGGGAAGGAAACAAAATAGATCTATCTGCTAGGCATTCTTTACACGGTGTCTCAAATAAACTTTATAGATGATGTACATTATCTCACTTAAAACCTCACGGCAATTTTGACAGAGAGGTATTGTTAGTTGCATTTTATATCTAGGAAATTCTTAGAGATGCTAAGTAACTTGTCTGTAGTGCTGGTTCTGTCCATAGTTAGTAAGTGGCAGAACTTGGGAAACAGACGTCTGATTTTTGCCATGGACCGTAGTTTCCAGGGTACCCACCACCAGCTAATGAGTCTGCATCAGGGCACCAGTGCTAGGTACATGACTGGTGCCCAAACTAGTGATTTGTGATTGAGTCTGGCATTCCTTCAGCAAGCTTTGCCAATGTGTCTGAGTCGCACCACTTTTTGGAGAGACAGCTGGAGGAATATGCCGTTAGTAGTTGGAGAAAAGTATCCAGAAAGAGATAGTGAGTGTGAGTGGGTTATTTTTATTTTTATTTTTTGGTGAGGAAGGTTGGCCCTGAGCTAACATCTGTTGCCAATCTTCCCCTGTTTGCTTGAGGAAGATTGTTGCTGAGCTAACGTCTATATGTCAATCTTCCTCTATTTTGTAGGTGGGGCACTGCCACAGCATGGCTTGATGAGCAGTGTGTAGGTCTGTGCCTGGGATCTGAAGTTGAACCCTGGGCCGCCAAATTGGGATGTGTAAACTTAACCATTGCACCACTGTGCTGGCCTGAGAATGTCTTAATTTGTTTATTTTCAGGCTCAGTTCTTAGAGCTCATAAGTGAATGCTTTTCAGATCATTCTTGTGAGTTCTGTGTAAGTATCTTGATTTCCAATCATGTTGTTATACTCCTGTGGAAAATAAAGCTACCCATTCTGCAATTAGTCTAGGTGTTAGAATCTCTGGACAGGAAAACAAATTGTTTTCTGAGCATCTAGTTGTTTGTGAATATGTCCATTTCCTTTAACGAGGAAAAGGCAAGACGTAAGATAATGTCTTCTGAATTTGGTACAACTTTTAATGTTTCTTGGTAATAATAATTGCACTAAAATCTTACTCTTCTGCCAGTCACTGTCTTAAGTGCTTCACAGGCATTCCTTCATTTAATCCTTGTGACAATACTAAAGGAGTGAGAATTCTTTGCCTCATCTTATAGATAATGAGTGGAGCCTCAGAAAGGCTGAGAAAAGTTCTCAAGATCACACAGCTGGTAAAGGGCAGAGCTGGGAACTTAAACCTAAGTGGCTGGCTCCAAAACTCACGAGTCTAACGCTACGCTACATGGCTTTCATCAGCACTGAAGAGCTGCTGCGTCTGCTCGTGAGCATTGTCCTGTCCTCTTTTCCAGAGGGCTTGGAATGGGGGAAAGATTCAGTTAAAATGTGTCATATAATGAACTAGCCCATAATATGTATGCGCAGCTGGAAGATCTCCTTCCAGTCTAACAGTGATTTTGGTAATTCATCTCTCTTCCTTTCTCTCTCCCTTCCTCGCATATTTATTAAACATCTACCCTGTGGTAGACATGGTATCTTGTCAATACCTTGATAAAGAAGACAGCCCAGTTCCTGCTCTCACAGAGTGAAGTGTAAGAGGTCCCAGCCTAATCTTGCAGGAGGAGGAGGGGCAGGGAAGGCTTTCCTGAAGAAGTGGCATTTAGGCTGAAATACGAAGAATCAGTCGGGGTTGGCCAGATTTGGGAGAGGAGGGGACGTAAGGCATGTGGCACATAGTTATGGACAGAAGAAACCACAGCAAAAGAAACTTACAGAAAGGTTGCCTGGATAGCTGGAATTTGGTGAATAAGAGGGCAAGTGAGGGGGGATGGGTCTGGAAGGACTGACAGGGCCAGTTGATGCAGGACCTTGTGGGCCATGGGGAGATTTAACAAGCACTGAAGCAGTCTTGACAGCCCAGATGCTCAGCCATGACGAGCAGAACCATCTTCAGAAAAGGTCATGACTTTGGTGTGGGAATAGCTTTCCTTTGCTGATCCGTGTGGACTCACATAGAGTTGTTTGGTAAAGAGACAGAGAAGTAGATGGGGCTACCCTCCTCCACTCAGATAATGCTATGTTAAAAATGTCTGTAAGAAATAGAAATACTTAGTGGATGAAATATCTCTCCCCCTGGAAAAACATGCCATTTCCTTCTTCCTATTGCTTTTGTTGTTGAGCACTATTGGGCGGTAAATGAAAGCAGAAACGCAATCTAATCTCTGCTTGTCAGTGCTCAGGGAGAGTTTCTCCCAGACCGCACATTTTTCAGAGGCTAGGTAGAGATGAAAATGAGGTAAAGCCCAGTGATCCAGATATTACAGCTGTAAATTAGGGAGAACATATTTTTCATGAGCTTCCAACTTCTTTTCTGAAGTTAGGGTGGGGAAACAAAGAAGTTTCAAAAAGGATTCTCTGAGGAGGTGTACATTTAAAAATCTGCATTGTTTGTTAACACAATCGTGGGATGATTGGGAAGACTGCTTGTTGAGCAGATCTAAAACATGGGGAAGGAGATTTGATTTGTTTTATATTTTCCTACATATTTTCTTACATATAAAATCTAAGTTTTATATTTCCATCTGCAGCCAATATTCACACTTGCAAAACAGATTTGCAGTAGTGCCTAAGCAAGAAGGAAAGCTTAAAGTGTAAAGTATAAGAGTTCACCGTTACGTTTGTTACACAATGTTACAGTAGGAAAAAAGGAAATGTAAAAATTCCTCATGAAGACTATAGTCTGTCAAACAGTCAAACCTGAGGTGGCAGCATAAAGCTGCCTACCTGCCTCTGTGAAAGCCTAGGATATGGATTCTAGTACATTCAGCAAGTGTGAGAAATTGTACCAAGCCCTGTGCAAGTCAGGCCTGCCAACCTGTGCTCTGACCTCCCCACCAGCTCCTGCGGTGACCAACACCCAGGCAACACGGGCTGCCCTAAGCGCTCAAGCATTATGCCATCTGGAGGAGGAAATAGCATCTGGTAAAAACTCTCAATGACATAAGCCATGCCCAAATCAAAAGAATATCAGGAACATATACATTATTTTTTTTGTTGTTGTTCTTTATGTAGCATTTTACTGGAGTCATAACCAAGTAAACACTATGTTATTCAAACAGCAAAGAAATTTAACATTAATTCTCATTCCATTTGGGGATCATAGACTCTTTTCAGAAACTAATAAAAGTTGTGGCATTCTGCTCATAAAAAAAACACAAAGCCAGGGGCCAGCCCAGTGGCTGAGGGGTTAAATTCATACCTTCTGCTTTGGTGGCCCACGGTTCGCTGGTTTGGATCCCGGGTGTGCACCTATGTACTTTTTTTTTTTTTGCACCGTGTACTTTTGGCAAACCATGCTGTGGCAGGTGTCCCACATATAAAGTAGAGGAAGATGGCCACGGATGTTAGCTCAGGGTCTGTCTTCCTCAGCAAAAAGAGGAGGATTGGCAGCAGATGTTAGCTCAGGGCTAATCTTCCTCAAACACCCCCCCGACACACACACACACACACACACACACACACACAAAGCCAATGTTGTGCATCCATCTTCAAGCAAGGAAGTCCATGGCTTCCAACCCAGGGACTCCAGAACCCTCAATTAGTACCTTGGGATAAAAGGAAGACTCAGTGATAATTCTCATGAAATAGGATGGCCCCATTAGAATCACAAAAAATGAAAACTTGAGTCTGAATTTTCACCCATGACCCTGTGTATTTATTTACTCCACAACCTTGCAGGGTGCATAGATTGATTCTTAGAAGGAAAGAGCTGCAGACTGGCCTCCTAGGAAGGAATGCAGATGTGCTCAGAAATAAAAAATCAGTTGTGGCCTGCAGCACTTACTGAAGAGACCAGCATACAGTTGGAGCCCTAATTTGGTCATAATTGGAGTATCTTGTTAATATTGGTTCTGTTTCCTGGAAGTTGATTTCTGTTCCTTTGTATCGAGATTCTTCTTTGGGATTGAACCACTGAGAGCAAGATTCCTTTACCTCTGACTGTGATATGGAACAGAAGCTCCCTGGACTATCCTTCTCAGTGGTCAACATCTGCTGACTATCTGAACACTCACAGGGCTCTATTCTAGATTCTGGGCACTCAAGGCCCCTGCCCTCGAGAGATTTTTCTTCTTAGTTGAGGAGATAGTAAATACACATGAAAGATAAATGTCATTACCAGGTAGCATAGATATCCCACTGTTAAGTAAATAGAACCATGGGAATTTCTTTTTCTCAGGAGATAAATACAAAGGCTTAATTACCTCATTGTAACAGCTGTGGGGACCATTGGTCTGCTTTGCACCAGCGGTAGTGTGAAGACTTGTCCCTTCGGCTCTCTCTATTTGTTTCCTCTCAGTGATTCCATGGCCATCCTTTAGAAATAAATGTACTAGAAAATGTGGAAGGCTGCAGTCTGGAGTCATTTTGAAGAAAGAGCTTTGTTCAGGTGAGAAGGCAGTTCTGAAAACTAAGAGGTGGATAATTCGGAGGGATATGGATCTGTACCGTGTGTGCTGGGCCTTGACACATTGAAACACAATTACTCCCTTTAAAATAAACAAACCAACCACAGGCCTAACTCAGAGCTCCTTGCCTAGAAGCCTGATGCTCTGCTTGGGGCAGTGGCCTTTGAGAAGGAAGACGGGTGGAGCTGGGGGTGGAATGTGAGCACCTGTTGGAGAACTGATGCTTGGTGTTCCTGGAACGAGGAGACTGACCTGCTGCAGGGGCTGGCTCCAGAGGTCCTGCCAGGTGGGCCAGGCTAGGGAGCTGAAGAGGCACAGCGTGGTTCCTGTCATAATAATTTGAGGAGAGGTGGGTAGGGATGGAGATGTCTAATGAGAAGATGGAGCCTAGGCATCAGGAATGTCTTATTCAGGACTCTTTCCTTATAAGTGACAGGAGCTCAATTCTTCCTGGATATGGCTTCAGAGGAGTATATAGGCTCACACCTGAAAAGACCCAGGGCAGGCTGGATCCAGAGGCTCAATCAATGCCATCAGGTCTTGCTATTTCTGCCCCTCCCCTCCTTCTTTCCTTCCTTCCCTCAGAATTGCTTGGCTTTGGGCATCTTCTCTCTCATGTAAGTTCTCCCTGCATGGTGACCTCCAGAATCTCCCAGTATACATCCCCCTCCAGTTCTTGGGAGTGAGTCTCATTGGAATGAATTGAATCCCTATTCTGCCCACTGTGGCCAGGGAATGAGGGGCTTGGCCAGGTCATGTGTGTATCTTTGGAGCCCAAAGTGGAGTGAGGGGCATCCAACCTAAACAATGTAGACTGAGAGTGGGAGGGAGGCAGATCCTTAAAGGCAAATCAGATTGCTCTTGGCAGGGAAAAATTTCCAGAGTCCACACGGGGTTCAGTCAATAATCAGCAGCTGGGGAGATGAGTGATCAGCCGTCCAGAAAATTTATCCATGAGCTGCTGGACCCAGCTTCTGGCCTGCGGCAAAGGGCTCCAGCCCTGCAGAGGGAGACTGTTTTTCCTGTGTTTTCAAGATAAAATGAGCATAGAGTATAGAATAAAAATATATGTCAACTATGTTCTTTTTTGTATGCCTTTCTTCTTGAATGGGTAATACTATTTGTGAAGCCATAGTAATGAGATGACTAGTTTTAAAGTTAGCTGTGGTACAAATGATAGCACTGAGTCAAGCTAAAGGTTATCCCATTCACTGAGTCCTAGAATGTTGGAGAAGAAACATACTTCACATGAGGTAGATACTGATACTTGGGAGATAAGCACACTGAAGATGTTAAGATATTGTTCTCTCCCCCCTTTCTCAGAGCCTAGAATACAAGCAGTTCCTGATCCACACCAACTTAGAAGCAGTTCCATTTAATACAAACATGCCGTATTCACCCATCGCTGCTCAGTTTCTCCTACTGTCCCTGCCATCACACTCAGGAGAAAAAATGTTGCCTTTAGAGGATCTGTGGTCTCAGTGCAAAGAAATAGAAGAAATGGTGCAAAAGAAGAATGGCCTAGGCGAGAGGCCCACCCCTGGGATGGGGCCCAGACTGGTTGACTTTGCCATGGTGGAGAGAGGACCAGGTGGACTGTCTTCCAGAACTCAGTAAGGCAATTAAACTCTCCAAACCTCACATTTCTCTTCTGTAAACTGGGGGAATAACATACCCACCCGATCGTGGTGTTAGGAGGGTCTATGGAAGCATTGTGAGTTCCTGGCACATGGTAAGTTCTCAATACATGCTCATTATTCTCTCATGCCTCCCCTCCTCCATCACTGCTAACAGTCTGTTAATCTCCACATTTAGCTTGACAAGAATTTTCTTTAAAAGTTACACCAGTGTCTTTTGAAGCCTTAAAGAATGATCATTTACACTTTAGTATGAATTAATCCAATTAGATTCTTTCCTCCTAATTCTTGGATGGAGAACTGTAAATTATAAGCAGGAGGTGGAGTGGATGGGATGGAGTGAATTAGATTAATCCATAGAATTTGTGACAGTGACCTGGGCCTGGGTGGGTGCTATAGGACTTAGTATTGGGGGGAAGTGCTAAGAGGCTGGAAAATAGTGGAGGTTTGGGTGGAGGTACACGGGAAGAGAGAATGCTAACTGAAGACTTTCTTTGATCCAGAACTTTGCCTCAGAATGGCTCTGGATCTAGCAAGGGAGTGGGAAACTTCTATGTTCTCCTGTTCCTCAGAACTTCTTGCTCCCAGAACTTGGGCTAGAACTGCTAATACAGAATTAGGAGGTCTCATCTGGAAACTAGCCCCCACTTATGACATTGCTTCTCTGGGAAAATTAAGTCAGTAAACAGCTTTCTAATGAACTTCTGGAACCTCACCAGTTCAGGAAGCCAGGGGCTACCTGCACTTTATAGATAATATTTTCATAATGCTTGGTCTTCCTACACTTGAGAATTTCTCTTCACCACATCTTAAATGGAAGATCTCAGAAGGGGTCACTTTTAGTTAATTCCTTTGCTTAATATATGTCTTACACATAGTAGATACCCCACAAATGTGAAATCAAGCTGAATAATTAACATATAATTTTTCTATTAGTTGGAGAAATCTTAATTTTTAAAGTACTAGGAGAATAATTCGGGGTAGATGATATGGTATATCATTATCTTTTAATATTCTGGTGTTATCTATTGGATAGTTTTGCTCATTGAGTTTATTAAAAGAATATCTCAAGGAGCTGAATAGCTGTAAGTTTTAAAAAAATATTCGACATATCTTTATTAATTTCCTAATATCTGTATAGTAGTGAACTTTTTCAAATAAAACATTTCATAAATCCAAAACTCTATTTTTAAAGAAATAATTTAGTCAACATGATTGAAATTCTCAGCCCCAGATCAATTACATAAACTCTGAAGAAAACAAACAAATGAACCCAACATAAGAAAGTTGATGCAAATTTTTGTTCACAAAATAAGTTTTTGAGTTAAGCTACTTTTTATTCTCAGAATATCCCATGTTGCTACAACTATGTTTACAGGGATTTTATTTTTCAAGGTTAAATAGAGAGAAATAATCAGTTTCTCAAATATAGATGTTCTAATGTGATTCCTAATCTTTCCAAGCACATAGCTATCCACACAATCATCCCTCAGATTTTTATGCTGAGACCTGATTTAGGCATCTTTATCTCATTGTTAGTCATTTTGTATTATTTATATGTTTTATTTATTTCTATTTTATTTTATTTTATTTTTTTTGTGAGGAAGATTTGCCCTGAGCTAATGTCTGTGCCAATCTTCCTCTACTTTTTGTATGTGGGATGCCTCCACAGCATGGCTGATGAGTGGACGAGGTCTGCGCCTAGGATCCCGACCTGTGAACCTGGGTCACCAAAGTGAAGCTTTAACCACTCGGCCACGTGACTGGCCCCTATATGTATATTTTTATGTGTCATTTCCTTGCACTTCCTAAAAATGACTATAATGTTTAAGAATAATGATTCTTTTGGTATCTTTTAAAGGTATTTACCGAGTGCCTACTTAGGCACTGTGCTAGGAGTTGCATAGGTTTGCTTGTTTTCCTTAACTATTTCACATGTGAAATGGACTATGTGCTTTCAGAAGTCTCCTTGATGAAAAATATTTGTCTATTGATTGTAGATTTCATTTTCAAGAGCTTGATCCTCTTAAGATCGACTGGTGAGAGTAAATGGGCAGGTAAAGACTTAGGACTGATCCATAAGTGGAATTTGATGCTCTGCCCCGATCAACTTGTCTGGTGACGTGCACATCCACGGCAGCTGGAACAATAGATTGTGATGTTCTTCACAGCTGTGTCCCTCACTGAGTATTGCCCTTGGCCACAGGAAACTGCCTCTTCAAAGGTTGCCCCCCTCCAAGGGGGCGCTGAGAGCCAACGACTGCTTGATGAGAGGGTGTAAAGGCATAGGCTTCTTGCCTTCGTTTGGGGCACCTCTGCAGTCCCAGCTCCAGGGCTCCCTGAGGAACCCTGGAGGCCTCTGTTGATACCACGTTGCAAGTCACCTCCCTCTGCTCCATCCAACCCCCCCTCACTTCCTTACAAGTGTATATCCTGGAGCACCCTTCTCACCCCAATAAACCATCTGCATGCAGCTCTCCATCACAGAGAACATTTTCAAGGAACTCAGTCTGACAGATACCACTGTTGAATTTCTTGAAGTGATCTCTAAGTTTTAGGAAGAAACAATTAGAAGTCATGGAAACAATAGCAACAGTTTTGAAAAGCTTGGTGACACATGGACATTTGGAAGACAATCAAGGGAAGTTTTGCTGGTGGGGTTACACCCAGGCTTAAAATAATGCTTATGAGAGGATGAAGTACGGAAGTACCAGAGAGATGGGCATTAGGTGGCACCAGAGAGGAGTGAAGTTAAACGGAGATTGAAAATACTACAAAAAATCATTTATTATGGATTAAACGCTTTCAGTTTTTAAAGAAGTATTTAAAAAATATCACCAAATGCTCATGTGGGAGGAATCTTTTTTTGTTACAGAATCACATTGTCGTCTGGAGAATCAAGTGCTGCAAAAAATTAGTATAACAGCGCCTACCACTTACTATTCATATACTATCTCATTGTAAAGATCAGAAAATGGTCTTTAGCTGTCAAATGTAAGAATTCTGTGAATTAGGTGTTCTTTTATTATGTTTCGGGATATAAGGTCTTAAGGCGGTTAAATGTCTTTCCTATTAGTACGTTTGCCTGGTACGTAGCAGCTCCTCAGATGGTTGTTGAATGGGTGCATGCATGTATCAATGAATAAAGCTGGGAGTTGAGTGCAAATTGTGGATGTTTTCCTTACTGTTTAGAAGAATGAAATTTACTCCAGAAAAGTACAGTTTAATGGGATGGCTGATGTTTTTGGTTATTATTACAGTTAAAACTATTACAGGTAAATGTGTTATTTTGACATTTTAAAAAGTAGAATGGGGGCCAGTCCTGTGGTGTAGTGGTTACGTTCAGCATGCTCCACACTGGCAGCCCAGATTCACAGGTTTGGATCCCCAGAGCAAATCTACACCACTCATCAGCCATGCTGTGGTGATGACCCACAAACAAAATAGAGGAAGACTGGCACAGATGTTAGCTCAGGGCTCATCTTCCTCAGCAAAAAAAAAAAAAAAAAAAAGTAGAATGAACTTCTAGGAATCTGTTGTTAAGACATAATCAAAGGTATGAACCAAATATGTATGTAGAATTGTTCATCACTCTGTTACTTTTAACAGGGAAAAATTGACAATGGTTCATATCTCCAACAATAGGGAAATGTTTAAATAATTATAATAAATATACTCTCTGGGTTATTATGTGGTAATTTAAAATGTTTTCAAAATATATTTTGGTATACATTTAAAGTAAACATTATTTTTAGATCAGTAGTAGATTTACAGAAAAATTGCAAAGGTAGTACAGAGAGTTCCCATGGGCTCAGCACCCAGGTTCCCTATTATTGTCTCACGTTACTATGGTATATTTGTTACAATTAATGAAGCGACACTGGCGCATTGTTATTAACTTAAAGTCCATACTTTATTTAGATCTCCTTACCTTCTACCTAATGTCATTTTTCTGTTCCAGCATCCCATCCAGGGCACCATATTACATTTAGTCATGTCTCCTTAAGCCTCTGTTGGCTGCGACAGTTTCTCAGACTTTCCCCGTTTTTGATGACCTTGATCAGTTTGACAAGTACTAGTCAGATATTTTGTAGAATGTTTCTGATTTAGGATTTGTCTGATATTTTTCTCATTTTTAGACGGGGGTTATGGGTTTTGGGGAGAAAGACTACAGAGGTGAAGTGCCATTTTCATCACTTCTTATCAAGGTACATTCTATCAACATGACTTATCACAGTTGGTGCTAACCTGGATCACGTGGCTGAGGTCATGTTTGTCAGGCTTCTTCTCTATAAAGTTATTCCCCTCCCCCTTTCCATACTGTACTCTTTGGAAGGAAGTCACTATGCACAGCTTACACTGAAGGCTTGAGAAGTTAAGTTCTACTTCTTTGGGGGTAGAATATTTACATAAATTATTTGAAATTCAGCACAGGGGATTTGTCTGTTCTCCTTCATTATTTATTTATTCAATCATTTACATCAGTGTAAACTCATGGATATTTATTTTATACTTTGGGTTATAACCCAGTACTGCTATATTTACTTTTTTTGCTCAGATTGCTCTAGCTTTGACAATTGGGAGCTCTTTCAGTTGGCCCCTGTGTACTTCTGACATACTCCCATCATTGTACATGTGTGTGTTTGTTTACTTGAGTACTTTCTTACTATAAGATGCTCCAGGTTAAACTTATATGTTTCTGCCCTAGTCCTAGAAAAAGCCATTTCTCTGAGAATCCCCAGTTCCTTTTGTTGGAGAATGGTATTAGAAACCAAGATCTGGGCACTAGCTGTGCTCATTACTATTGGGGAGCATTTTTAATAGCATAGAACAATGTTTATTATAATTTGAAATTTAAAAAACACATAAAATTGAGGTCCAGTCCAGTGGATTAGTGGTTAAGTTCACGCTCTCCGTGTTGGTGGCCTGGGGTTTGCAGGTTTGGATCCCGGGTACAGGTCTACACACTGTTTGTCAAGTCATGCTGTGATGACATCCCACGTACAAAGTAGAGGAAGATTGACAAAGATGTTAGCTCAGAGCTTCCTCAAGCAATAAGAGGAAGATTGGCAACAGATATTCGTTCAGGGCCAATCTTCCTCACCAAAAAACAAAACAAACAAACCAAAAAACTCACATAAAATTGGGCAGTGATATGAATTGTGTGTATGTATAAGCTATAAATATAAAGTCACACAAAAAAAGAAAAAATATCAAAGTGTCAACAGGTCATTTATCAAAGGGGTTGTGAGGTTTTTGTTATTTTATACCTCTCTTTTTTTCCCCCATGTTCTGGATCATGAATCATATACCGTGCAAATAGAAAAAAGAAATAGTAGCTAATGTTTTTTTTAACATTAAAATTGTTTTTAAAAAGTAAAATGAGGCAGATCTTGTTAATGTCACCCATCTTCTCAGACTGTATTTTTAGTATCATTAAGCTCCTTTGTCCCACAAGTTCTCATCACATGCACCAGGAATTGAGCCAGAAGCTGTTATCAACATCTGTTTTGGGGAGAATTTGAGGACAGGTAAGTAATGATGGAAATTCCCCAGCAAACCACAATATTGTGAAATGTCCTTACCAGTATTAAAATGATTCAAGAACATTATTATTTATGTCAATTTCTTAAACCTCAGTAATTTATCATTTCTGCCATGTCTACTTACCACCTGTAGATATTTATTTAACAGTTGTTCTAAATTGGTTTTTTAAAACTTTAGATACTTTTAAGAAAAACTTTCTCATAACCCTAGGTAAAAGTCTCATGTCATGAATCGAATGTAAATATAAAATACAATGGGACAAAACAATGTTATTAAAGTTAAAAAGTAAGTAAAAGATGTCCTGATGTAAAGTTAACATGTAAATATGGCCCCAAAAGTCCCGCGTGTTTTGGACCCTGCTTTACCACCTCGTCTTCCTTTTCTGTTTTGCAGGGAAATGTTTGTGCTGAGCTAACATCTGTTGCCAATCTTCCTCTTTTTTTTTTCTCCTCCCCAAAGCCCCAGTGCACCGTTACATATTCTAGTTGTAGGTCCTTCTAGTTCTGTGTGAGCTGCTGCCACAACATGGCAACTGACAGACGCGTGGCGTGGTTCCGTGACTGGGAAATGAAGCCGGGCGGCCGAAGCGTTGCCAGTGCCAAACTTTAATTGCTAGGCCATCAGGGCTGGCTCTCGTCTTGCTTTTTCTTGCTCCCTCCAGGTAAACCACACTGTTCTTACTTGAGAGCTTTTTCTTGGTCAGAACCCTCCCTGCCCTGCTGTTTCTTCTGCAGGGAACATTTAGTTCATGCCTGTCATTTGCCAGCTGTCAGCTCATCCTCAGGAAGCTGTTCCCGGTCTTCCTGACTTGGTCAAATCCCCACTTATACTTCTATCCTTTCCATACTCTGCTTTGTGGCACTCTTCCCAACTGGAATATGATAGTAGCGAGATTATTTGATCACCCACTGATTACCTCTATGAGAATGTGCATCTGGACTCACTGTTGTATACCCAGCATGTCGGATAGTGTCGGCCTATAACAGGAACTCACTAACTATTGAAGTGAATGAATAAATGAATAGAACACTCCCCAGGGTGTAGACATTATAAATTAGTGAGTTCTACACATTGCCTGTGAGTATAATATTTTTTCTCTGTACTCAGTTTATTTCTCTCCCAGGTCGTGTTGAATTGGACTAAGCAATAATAAGGGATATAGGGAATAAAAAACAATTAGCTTTTTGTACCCCTCAGAAGGATTTTGAGGCACAGGCCTTTGACTTCTCCTTAGGTAATGCCATTCCAGTTATTTCGCAAATCAATGGCCTAACTTTCACATAGAATACCTGTAATATGGCAAAGCTGTAGCTTCAACACATTAAAATATATGCATAACTGTTAAATTAGGGAAAATAGGAGATTATTCATGTACGTCCTAAAATCATTTTGCATACCCATAGCTGTATGCATGTCAGGCTCTGGGCCACACTGACTTTTGTGATTTTAGTAGTGTAAGAGGGTGAAAAAGGCTGTTTGTAAAGAACTTTTAATTTATGTATTTATTTTACTAAAGAAATCACTTTATTACAATCACAGTAATGGTGCACTGATTGGTTTTTTTTCCCCTGCCCTCTCTTTTTAGCCCTATTTCTGGAGAGTTATGTCAGTCAGGGTCCAGTAAGGAAGGCACAAACCTCTGACTATTTGAAGCAGAGGGAATTTGATGGGGGGAATTGGCTGCGCAGCTGGTGGAAAAGCTGAGAAGCCAAAGAGGGACCCATGAGGCAACCCCGAGTTTGGCAAGAGCAGGCAGTCACTATCACCTTAGGCTGGCCGGACAGAGGGAAGAGAGGATTGGAGCCCCATTATTGGGGCCACCCAGTGAAGTGGGTACCACATTGGGCTTGGCGGAGGTGGGGACTGGAGCCATAGGAGACACACACCCTTGGCCAGAGCCTCATCCAGAGGCATAGAGGTGGGAGGAGAAATTCTCCTTTCCAACTCCATTCCCACTGGCTGAACCCAGTCAGGTGCCACCTCACATTCAGTCAGCAGGAGTCTGAGATGAGTAAGGGGAGAGCCAGGAATGGATCTGCTGGCAGACAGGCCCTGGACCAGCATGATCTTGTGTCATCTTCTACTCCTAGGTAGGGTAAAATTTTTGCTTTCTCCTAGAGCCACTCCAGGATACTTTCCTAGTACCTGCCAGGAAAGAAAACTTCATTTATTTTCCTTCCTTATTTCCTTCTTCCTTCTCTCTCTTCTTTCCTCCCTCCCTCTCTTTCTTCCTTTTTTGAGAAATATCAAAGAATAAATCAAGAAATAAAGCAAAGGAGGAAAGACGTAAGATGATTCAAACTCAGGTTCTGCCCATTTAAGTGCCACATGGCAGGACATTGTGTGGATTTTTAGCAAAGGCTTCATGAAGTACAGTATTTAGCCTTGTAAAAGCATCCAAAGCTTCTGATTAGGTATCAATGCCCCAAGCTATGGATGAACCATCTTCCTTTGTGCTGATTTATGATTGAACTGCCTAGTTCAGTGCTGGGAGGCACAGATTGCTTAGGAAGGGCAATGACTCATTGATTTCTCTAGAAGAATCTTTGAGAAGTTCTGGGGCCCAATCCTTAAAGGCAGGATGCGTTTAGATGCTAAGAGAATTAGCCTGAATTTTTAATTCCTGGCTCTCTGGCCCTCTGCTTTTAAAGTAGTATCTAACCTTTGTTCTCTGTAGTCCTGTTTAAAACAGGAAACATGAATCACAACCCACTAATTTTATCTTTTCTAAGAAAAGGGTTAACACTGGCCCTTCTCAGTGTCCTCAGGGCACCTTTCCAGTCTCAGGTTCCAGGGCCTGCAACCTTAGTGTTATTCACAGCGCTGGGGGGACCATGCTGGCTTTGCATTCACATGAGTTTATTTTCTCCCTGCTCTCGGTGGGAAGCTTTTTGTTGTTTCCTTCGCAGACCTAGTATATGGTCAGGAAATGAAAGAATGAATTCTAATGATGCTCACTACTTTTTTCTTTAAATTATCCAAATCCTATCAATTCTTTAAAATTGAAGTAGATTCTAATTTCCTAAAATTTCTCTGGCTATTTCCATTTATCCATCCAGCTCTCCCTCATTTATAGAAGATTGGCTCTGGCAGGTGCTGTGCTAGTGCTGGGAGTGCAAATATTATTAATAAGACATAGTTGCCCCTCTTGAGGAGTTTACGGTGTAGAGAAAACTTTTGTTCACCTTTGGAAATGTCTTTATAGGGACAACAGCTTCTAACTCAAATAATCGCCTGCAACCTCTATCAATTTGAAATATAACAGTGTTTTTCAAACTTTCATGACCAGGCCCTTATTAAGAAATACATTTGATATCAGGTTTACACACCCATATACACACGTATACTTTAAAATTCAGGAAACTTGCTAGGATAATCTCTGATATTTTCCATTCCATTCCATCTTTTTATGAAGTTGCTGGTTTTGACGCATTATATTGATTTCATGACTCACTAATGGGTTGTAATGCACAGTTTGAAAAGAGCTGATATCAATATATTTTGGAATTGCTATACTAATTAGTGTAACAAGGCTCCCAGAAACTGACTCGGCTAAATCGCAGAGCTGGTGAGTAGAAGTGTCAGAACTAGAGCCCACATCCTGGAGTTCTCTCTCCTACCTCTAAATTTTTATGGCCCCTCTAGAGATAATTAACTTGGCAATTAATATATGCAGTGGTTTTTGAAATATATTTTTTATTGCGTTAAACTCTAATTAATTTTTGACTATTACTTTGTCCTTTTTCATTACATTTTAAGCATCTTGGCATACTATCCATGTCTACATTTCGTTATAGCCCCACACAACTCAGCGTAATAACGTATATAGAAGAGTCAATGTTAATTTTGTTTGAGATCAGATACTGCAAAGCATCATTTGTAGATGATCAGAAAGCACAAAATGATTTATTAACAGTTAAACTTGTGATTAAGATGTAGTCTCTGAAGCCAGTCTTCATGGGTTGGAATTCTGGCTCTACCACTTACTAACCGTGTGACCTTAGGTAAGTTACTTAACCACTCTGTTCCTTCATTTTCCCATCTAGACATTGAGATAATTCTATTAATTATCTCAGAGGACTGCTTTGAGGATTGCATGTATGTAAAGCACTTAGAATAGAGCTTGGCACGTAGTAAGCCCTCAACAAGTATTGGCTGCTATAATCATCATCAACATCGTCATCATTTCTGGTTGACTTTACAGGTAGCTTATAGAGAAATATTATGAGTGGGAAATTTAGGATTTTGAATGTAAGGTTGATTTTTAAGAATTCAACAGACAAGGGAATTACTTGAAGCTCTGTTGGTCTACTCTGAATGAAATGCTTCTGCAGTTTGTGATTTGGAAGACTAAGTTATTGATATTTTTATTGACTGAATTTTTAGCAAGAGTAGTAAAATTGTCTGACTTGAGTTAATAAAAGCTAGGAATTTATTCCTGGTTCAATAAAAAGTTAATATAACAATAGGTACTTTGTGGCCCAGACTGCAAGTGTATTTAGCAATCGTGAAAACTGCAAATGGAACAATAGACTGTCTGCTTTCGAGACGCTAGATTCTACTTTCAAAATTGGCAAATTATAATTCCCTCTGTCCCCACCACAATGTTTCATATGCAGCGAAATGAAATGTCTTCTTTTCAGAACCTTTGATAGTCTCATCTTTGTATGTTAGCTTGGGTTGTTTTCTTAGTACTTATTTATACCTTTATCTTATTCTAATGGTGTGTCCTGTAGTTATAGAAAGATCTATGTCAATTTGGTCATATCTTTAGTAACTCTTCGCAAGCATTTTCATTGGGAAAGAGCAAAGACAAAGATTCACTATGGAAAGTTAATATGGTAGGGACTTACAACATCTATGTTTGTAGTATGTTGCTTAATTGCATTTTGGCTAATTTTCTATTAAATTTGAACTACTGCATGTTAAACATTATGCTTTTTTCTTGTTTTGAATGGAATTATTAAACTTCTTATGGTCAGAAGGAACTCATCATATTATACCAGGAAAGTGGTTATTCCATCCCCTGGCAATGTTCTTGTATAATATGCAGATAAAAATTCTTATAGAGTATATGGATAAAAAAGGATATTTTAGAAATAAAGTTTTATTTCTAAAAGAGGCAGTAATTTTCGTATTTGTGGAATTAAAAAGTTTATCTTATGTGTTATCATCCCCATCTTGGTCTCTTGCCTATTTTGCTAGTTACCTTATAATCTGCCATATTTATTGCACTAACTGCTGATTTTCATTTTCTAAGCATATCAAGTATTCTTTCCTTGAATGATTTATATGTTAGTCACTTTTGATAAATGGTAAAAACTATTTTTTAAAATAATCATCTGAAATGTACATAAAATGACCTTAATTGTCTGTTCTGCCAGGGTTGTTAATGCCTCATTAGATGGACAGATTGCCAAATGATTGATAGAATTGTGCTGTTTTTGCTACCATCTTTAATCTTTGGAAATTAAATCAGTCCTAGTCACAGTATGGGGTCTAAGATTTATGACCTTAGCTTGCTCTTTGCATCTATTTATTATTGATCAAACTTAAGACAGAAAAAAATGAGAATTAGGAATCTAATTTCATATATGGGAAAAAATAGGAATGAAGTTCCTAAGAACTAGAAGCGTAAAAGGGCAGATCCTAGACCCAGACCATGTAGGTTCAGATCCAGTTCTGGTACTTCTGTCCAGGCAAATACAAATGAAAAACTAGAGGTTGAATCTTCCTTCTTAACAATGACGGAAGAGGCTTCTGCACCTCCCTTTCCTTAGAGTATTTACAATTGCAAGTTTTTTCTCTGTCTCTGAAATGTGTAAGTCTTTTTCTTTTTTTCTTTTGAAGAAGATTAGCGCTGAGCTAACCACTGCCAGTCCTCCTCTTTTTTCTGAGGAAGACTGGCCCTGAGCTAACATCCGTGCCCATCTTCCTCTGCTTTATACGTGGAACGCCTACCACAGCGTGGTGTTATGCCAAGTGGTGCCATGTCCGGACCCGGGATCCAAACCAGCGAACCCTGGGCCGCTGGGAATCAGAACGTGTGAATTTAAATGCTGAGCCACTGGCCCGGCCCCTGTGTAAGTCTTTTTAAACACTAAATAAGGTTCTTGCCGGCTTTAAGACCCGGGGATGTCTTTCTCAAGGACCTATGAGCCACCTCTTTGAAAAATAGTCATCAAGGATGATAGCACCCCTCCTTTCTGTGGGAGAGGAGGAGCCTAACTTGGGCAGGTGCCTGGCCTGGAAACTACTTTATGGATGAAGATGTGAGAAGTTTATTTTTCCTTTGGATAAAGCCAATTAACTAACAGATGATCACCCCAGTTACCAGATGAATTTAGAATGAGCCACATATGACAAATGTTGCATCAAGTCCTCTTACTTGAGGACGCGTTACTGTTTATCTTGAAAACGTGTGTGACGGGTTGTATCTGCTTGGCTATAGAAGAGGCTGAGATTTCTCTCGATCTCTTGGCGAAGTGCCTGAGATGCATGTCACATTCTGATTTGATGCTTATTCCGTAACGAAATTGTCTTCTTTCTCTTCTGCCTTTGTGGAGAAGTTTTCTGTGTGGGGAGGAGATTTTGTTTTTAGTTATATTTCCGCAGCATTACTAGATAGATGATTTGGGGCAAGTTTCTGGATCTCTTTACAGCTCAGTTTCCTCATCTGTTATTTATAGATAATAGTAGTACTTATTGCTACTGTTGTTACTGGGATTATTGTGAAGATTAAATAACTAAATAAATGTAAAGTGCTTAGAACAGAGCCAGGTAGTGGTAGGTAGCAAGTGAGTATTACCTATTCTCATTACTATAAGCATAAATTAAAAATTCTCACTGATATTATTTTATAAAAGGGAAGTTTTAACTGTATTAAAATTCTGGTTCCTTCTCAACCACAGTGTATTTCCAGAAGGATTTCATTGAAAAGGCCATTCAAATAAGAAATCCACTAGCAAGACATAAAATCTCAGCCCAAATTTCACTATCCACATGAAAATTATGGAGTTAAATACTTTCTCTAAATTTAAGAAATGTGTAAAAAATTATTCTTCCGGTGATAATAATGGTTCATGAAATCCAAATCTTTACCATGGCCTATGAGACCTGCATGATCGGGCCTCTGCCTGCTTCTTCAGCTCTTACCTCCTACCATTCTCCCCCTTTCTGCCTAGAAGATAGTCATACTGACATTCGTCAATTTTCTCTAACAGCCAAGCCCGTTCTCACCTCAGGGCCTTTGTACTTACTTTTCCCTCTGCTTAGAAAGCTCTTCTTTCAGATTCTTGCGCTGCTGGCTCCTTCTCATCATTCGGGTCACAGATAAAGTAACCCCTTCTCACAAACGCTTCTCCTAAACCTCACCAGCCACTCACGCTCTCTCACTTTTCCTTGTTCCGTTTTATAGCACTTGTCACTACCTGAAATTCTTATCTGTGTTTTCTAAGTCCATGGTTAATAATGTGTAAGCAAGGACCTTGTTTGCTGAATCCCTGCTTCTGATACAGTGTCTAGAACACAGTAATGTCTCCGTAAGTATTGAATGCATTCGTGGATGAATAAAATAAACTATCCTTATCAACTGGTCCTTCATTGATTTAACAAATATTTGTTGAGTACCTCAGACGCTGAATACTGAGGGGATTCGGCGTTGTCCATGCAATTCTCACTCTCTGTTGGCGATGTTAAGACATATGTATCAAAGAGCTTTGAAGATATCATAGAGCTATACACCTATAAGGAAAAAGTGGAAAGTGAAATTATCATTAAAAAAGAAAGACCTGTGTGCTAAGCATTATGTTGGCATTTTCTATAAGTTATTCCATTTAAACAGTACTCAACACCCTTTCCATTTGTGTATTGTTCTATTCATTTTTGTAGGGGGAGAAAAGACTCTCAGAAGTTAAATAATTGGCCAGCGTGGAAGCGGATGAGCCAAAATTCATACTTCTATTGATCTGACTCCAAGTCTTATTTTTTTTCCATTGCTCTGAAAATTGAAACCTCTTCTCTCCTCTGTCAAAAACCCTGTGAAGGGTCTGATATTTTATTGCACTTGCAAGTTAACAGGGTAGTCACCATGGTTTCATGGAAGCTGACAAGACACTAGATCCCTGGGTCAGAGACAAAGGATTTTATAGCTCACAGCATAGCAACCAGCATGATCTTTTAAATATTTCTTTTCTTTTGCTTTCTTAAAGTGTCACTGAATCCTCACTGACCATACAATCAAATTTAAAGTCCTTCATATGACACATTAGGCCCTTCATGATGTAGTCCCTGCAGACCTAATTTCTCAACACTTCCTTAGTCAAGCTCTATGCTCCGTTCATGATGCAGTTCTCCAGGTTCCGTGCTTACTCATTTCAGAGTGCTGAATATCTTCTCCTTTGGCTTGAGATGCACTCACCTCTTTTCTCACATATCTACCGCTTTTCCTCCTTTAAATCTTGGCTTAAATATCACCTCTTCTAACATGAACAGGTCTTAACCCTCCTTCCGTAATTTCTGTATCTGACACTGTGATTATTCTAATTTCCTTTTCATTATTATTATTATTTTTTCTGAGGAAGATTCACCCTGAGCTAACATCTGTGCCAATCTTCCTCTTTTTGCTTGAGGAAGGTTGTCCCTGAGCTAATATCTGTGCCAATCCTCCTCCATTTTGTATGTGGGACATGGCTACAACATGGCTTGATGAGTGATGTATAGATCCACACCTGGGATCTGAACCTGTGAACCCCTGGCCACCAGAGTGTGTGAACTTAACCACTACGCCACCAGGTGGCCCCATATTTTTCCTCTATTGTGTATGTGGGTCACCGCCACAGCATGGCCACTGCCAAGTGGTGTTAGTCTGTGCCCAAGAACAGAAGCTGTGCCGCTGAGGCAGAGTGCACCAAACTTAACCACTAGACCATGGGGCCAGCCCCAACTTTTCATTATTTTTAAGCTCAGTGAGGGTAGAGACTATCTTGTTATCAGATTTATACCTAGGACTAGCACAGAGTCTGGCCCTGAGTTGACCTCCATAGCCACTTGGTGAAAGAGCAGATGGATGAGTAAGTAACAGAGTAAGTCAGGAGTTAGTGACTGAAGACTTTCAGGCAGAGGAGAGCAAGGATCACTTAACTGTTTTAACATTGCATTTAAATTTTGAGAGCTATATATATTCCAATGGAAGAAATGTAGGAATGTATTATAGTATTGCTTTTATTTCTAATCTGTTCTGTTTTAGAAAAAGAATGGTTATCACAATTTACCCCATCATGTATTCTTAAGTTTAAAAATATGAATCTGGAGGGTCAAGAGAGCTGACATTTATCAAATACTTATTGCCTACCAGGCATTCTGCTAGGTCCTCTCTACATCTTTATAATTTATTTAATATTTATAACAGTCCTAATAAGATGAAGTTATTAATTTCCTCTTCTTATTCATGAAGAAATTGAGGCTCAGATATGCAGATAAAATGCCTCAAGTCATTGATAAGAGTAAACCTTTAGTAAGTGCTTATGATGAACCAGGCATTATTCTAAACACTTACATATATTCATCTACTCTGAGGTAAATATTATTATTATCCATATTATTATTATCATCCATATTTTTCAGATGAGGGAACAGAAACACAGAGAAGTATAGTAACTTCCCCATCAGTTCACTCATTGTGACCATCTTTTCCTTTAAGTCATTGAATATATTTATAATAGCATATACATATTTCTGCATATTTACACATAATATACATATTTATAATGGGTGCTTTACAATCCTTGTTTGATAATTCTAACACCTGGATCATTTCCTAGTTGGTTTCTATTGACTGCCTTCTTTGTTGACTATGGGTCACATTTTACTATGTCTTTTCATGTCTAGTAATTTTCTTATTGTGTAGTGTACATTGTAGATGACATATTGTATGTAGTCTGAATTATATCCCTTTCTACTCTAGAGCGTGCTTTTTAGTCCTAAGGCATGGGGTCTCAACTGAATGCCCAAGGTTTTCAGCAAGATCTCTCCATTCTGGTTGCACTAGAACTCCATCTTCCAGCCCTGTACAACTTTTATCATCTCTGTTTAGCTCTTAGCTCTGTCTCAAGTGATCTCTGTTAGTCCTTCATATTTACACTCCAGCTCCTGGCCAGGGATCCACTATTAATTCCCATAGTAACTTCTAACCCTCTCTCTCCCCACTCCCTGAAGCTCAGGATTCTATCCTCTATTCCTCCTCAGCTTTCTGATATCTCTGCTCCAGTTGGTATCTGTTGTCCTGTGCTGCCCCAATAAAATCACATCCTGGACTCATTTCATGTTTCCCTTCTTTCCAGGACCACAGACATCTATCACTTGTTCTGGGTTTGAAAACAATGGCCTCCTATATTTTTCCCGTTTTATAATTATTCCTTCCTTTTTCTGTTTTAAAACAGTCTCATCTTTTCTTATCATTGGGAATTTTCTGTGATTTTCTTTTGTCCATTACTTTCACAGTCACTCATTACTGCGTCATCCAAAGGTAAATGTCTAACAAAGCCAAATTTCCCTTGCTCTCATAATTATAAGGAGATCAAGGTCTTCATGTTATATATCTATGTGTCCTTCCAAGTGTTGGGGTTCATCCTGTTTATTGATTCACACGTACTTAATATTGGAAGTTCTACTTATCTCCATTTCATTAAGGGTTTTTTCCTGTGGTTTTATCTTGTTCTTTTATTTGTGACGAATTCCTTTGTTTCTTCATTTTGCTTGACTCTCTGTGTTGGTTTTTATGCATGTTGGTTTTGACTCTCTGTAGTTGGTTTTTAGATAAAGCAGCTACCCCTTCCAGTTTTGAAGGAGTGGCCTCATATAGGAGAGAAACTTAGTGTTCAACCCTGCCCTAGCTCTTGGTTGTCTCTCAAACCTCTGTGATTGTCTGAGCAGCCTATTTCATTTTTAGTGGCTACCAGTAGTAGAAGATGTGCCAAGATCTGTCAGTGTCCCAAAGGGGAGGCTTTCGTTCAGCACCTAGATTCAGGCTGATTGGAAGCCAGACTCTTAGGCAGCAGCTTTTAAAGTATGAAAATATATACAGTCCTGTGGACCATAAGCATAAGCCCCACTGGCCACCAGTGCCAGGCAATCTAGAGGTTTCCCCTGGGTGGCATATGAAAAATTAGGGCTCCGGACAAATGTATAAGCTCCTTTTTGGGAGCTACCAGTGAGCTATACTGAGGGAGAGCATGGAGATGGCACCTGATGGGAAAGAAAAAAGGAAAAAAAGAGAGCAAAAAAAGCCTAGAGCTAAAAAAAAAAAACAAAAAACAGAAGAAAAAGAAAAGGTGGTACTCTCCAACTGGAGCAAAGCAGAGGAAGAGTACAAAGATGGCTCTGCCAGTCTCGGTCCCCAGAGAGCACACCAGCAGGCAAGTGTGTGTTAAATCAGATACCTCTCCCTCAGGCTGACACTCCAAGACAGGCAAATGAGCCTCTGCCACACAAAGTCTGGGCACCCTCCATGGGTCATTTCTGTGCTGGGCTCTGGGCTGGTTGATTCCAAGTGTATGAACCCTTTAAGAGCCTTTTTTCAGTTCGTTACAGCTTTATGGGTCTCAGAGACATGAGCCCCATTGGTTTTCAAAGCTAGATGTTTTAGGGGCTGGTCTCTTGGCTGCAGGTCTTAAAGGTTGGGAGTACCTGATGTGGGACTGAAACCCTTCATTCCTCAGGGAGAAGCTCCAGGTTCTGAGTTCCCTCCCAATTGTGGGGCCCTGTGCCAGAGGCGGGGTTTATGGTCAGATTGGGTCCCATCCTCTCCTACCTGTATTGATGTGGGCCTTCTCTCATTAGCCCCATGCGTAGGAGTCTCTCAGCCACTTTCTAGGTTTTTTTCAGAGCAAGTTGTTCCTTCTGTAGCTGTAGATTCACTGTGTTCATGGGAGGAGGTGAGTTCAGATCCTCTTATGTCGCTATCTTGAACTGGAGCCTCTGGAAGTTCTAATTTTGACAGAAACGTCAATGACTTCTTTGTGGGAGTAGCATTTTATGAGCATATAGTTTTTTAAAAATGGCTTTATTGCAAGACAGTTGTCATATAATAACTTTCCCCTGTTAAAAGTGTATAATTGGATGAGTTTTGAAATATGTATACACCTGTAAAATCTTCATTATAATCAAGATAAAAAACATTTCCATACATCCAGAAAGTTTCCTTGTGTCACCTTTTAATCCCTCCCTCCCTCCATCCCCTTCCCGAGGCCTATCACTGATGGGATTTTTGTCCTCATAGATTTAGTTTGCATTTTATAGAATTTTATATAAGTGAGATCGTAGAGTATGTGTTTTTGGGGGGGCCTGGATTTTTTCATTCAGTTTAATGATTTTGAGATTTATTCATATCGTTTCAGGTAGTAGTAGTTCCCACATTTTTATTGCTGAGTAGTGTTCCATATCTGGGTAAACTTCCATTTGTTCATCAAGTTCGTCTGTTACTGGACATTTGGGTTATTTCCGGTTTTGTGCTATTACAAATAAGGCTGGAAATGTAAAATTTATTACAGCTGCCAGTAAAATACTCTCTTACTGCTTCTCACAATCAGTAATTGAGTGACTCGTTAAAAAACTGGCTTATAAAAGATGCCAACTTTTAGAAAATTTTCAGGATCCCAGTTAAATCTCCAGATAACTGAGTTGCACAGTACTTTTCCTCTTTGCTTTTCCTTTTTTTTTCATGAACGCTTCACCAGAAATAAGTGGGGAAAAAAAGGAAAAAGAGGTGAAGAGTGACGTAACAAATTAGAAAAATCTAGTTTTTGTTGAATAGAGATGAATCTATTCATTTCTTAGTTGAAAATTGCCACAGAGTTGTATTTTAAGTGACTGAGAGCTGTTTCCTTTGAATGAAATATTATAAGCATTTTTCTGAGGACTTTTATTTTTCTCACTAAGGCTTTTGCATAGGCATTTCGATTCATAAAGGTGTTGATGTTCGTTAAGCCTTATACTCAATTTATATTTTTATTTTCTCTGCCTATTTTTACTCAGTGAAAGACTATGGTTCAGTGTTTCCTTTTTTGGTAAATATGAACTTTCCAGCTCTTCAGTCTATTTTCCTTTGCAGAGTTGTGCTTTAAATCTCCTCCAGGAGAGGAAATGACTCATTTCTATACAGTAGCATGTAGGTGTTTGATGGATGCTGCTGCCAGGTGGAAAGAGGCTGCAATGCCTTTGTGAGTGGAGTTTTATAGCTGCTAAAATCTGAAGGGTTTCAATTTTCTTAGGAATTTAAACTGAGGGAAAATAGCTTCAATAGTTGGTAAGGGCTTTGTGTTCTGAGGGAGAACTTTGAGCAAACTAAAAAGTGGCAAGAATGTTATGAAATTGCAATGGCCTAATGCAAGAATGGTGTGTTCTTTGAGATGCTTTCTCCTCCATAAAATATTGTTTTGAGACTGTGTGAACTTGAGCAGGATGATACCCCAGGAGTAGTGTAGGTTCCATGTGTCAGATCACCCAGGTCAGTTCTGAAGACTTCTGACTGTTGTGAATTCATGGAAATCTCCAAGTCTATGTGTTCTTCAGACTGCTGTGGTATAAAGAAATGAGGAAGTGGGATGTACAGTTATCTTTGTCTGCAGACTTCTTAATGTTTTAAAAATAATGGCATTGTCCTCATTTTGGAGGACAAATACCACATTGGAATACCACACTATACCAAAAATGGAGTTGCGCATACCACATTGTCCTGCAAAGCAGCTGCCATACTGTGACATGAGAATGGTCTTTACCTGAGTGGAAAGGCGAGGTTAGTCTTTTTAGACACAATTCCCACATGGATAGGGCTCATTAAATATGAAGGACAAAATATGTAATATATATCTGGTTAATTAAAATTTTTTTTTCTTAATTTATAGCAGTGCCCAGAGCAGGATCTTGTATGTAACATGTACTTCATAGAGTTTCATAAAAATGAATAATTGAAAAACGGAAAGATGGTGCATAAAATTTAAAATTTTTCCTTGAAGTGTGATTGTGAAACTATGTTCTAAACTTTGCAATTCATGGAAATAAATGTAACCATTTTGATTTTTAAATGGTTACGTTTTTATTATTTTATTAATTAATTTATTTTTGCTGAGGAAGATTCACCCTGAGCTAACATCTGTGCCAATTTTCCTCTATTTTGTATGTGGGTCACCATCACAGCATGGCCGTCAATGAGTGGTATGGGTCTGCACCTGGGAACTGAACCCTGGCCCCCAAACCGTAGTGTGCTGAACTTAACCGCTAGGCTATGGGGCCAGTTCCCTTGATTATTTATTAAATGTGCAGTATTATATTATAGTACCTCCTTGGATTTGTGAAACCTGATCAAGAATCTGTATTTAACAGCAAAATGCCGAAAAAATGAACTATCTGTTTGGTTTAGAATAAAATATGATAAATAATATTTATAGTATGAAATATCCTACTAGGATGTTTTCTAATATGTGCTCCTAATTAATATGAATTATTTTTGACAGAAAGTAAGCTGTAAGTATGAAAAGCAATGTGGATAATATATGAATGATGAGAGATTCTAAAGGGAGAGGGTTGTTTTGGTTAAACCGAAAATGGTGTGCTGCTAAGACTGCAGTTTGTGTGACCAAGTTTGAATCTGCCTACGTGTATGCACCTAACAAGGATCTCACAAGAATAAGCCTGCACTGATTTGATAGGTCAGTTTATTGAATGTCCAAAAAAGTTTATTGAATATTCTAATATTCAAATATTGCTATTTGTCAGACACTACCCTAGATAGAGCATCTTCCCTCAGATGGTCCATCGTGTGGTGGGGGAGACAGAAATAGACAAATTACAGTCTAGAGCTTAGGGAGGCAGTGGAGTTCAGCCTTGGCCTCGCTATTCAGTTCAAACTTCCTATCAGGTCTCAGCCTTTGGAAAGCTCAAGAGCAAACTCCATCTTAACATTGTTTCTACCATTCGTGAACTTGTGTGTGAACATCAGGTTGGCATCATATCTAATCTGTACAACAACGTCTCATGTATACGAGGTATGACATTCAAACTTAAGGTTAATGTCTGAGTGTTAACTTTTAAATATAGGTAAGCATTGTACATATAACTTAAAATGATATCCTCATGTGCTTTGAATGTTGAATTCCAAATAATTAAATAAATAGAGGCATAGATGAACAATAGCACAAATACTAAGAGCTACTGCATTAACTAGATAAATTTATGAAGAATTTTATATATTTTTAATAAACAAATATTTATAAAATTGTAACATTTATATATAAATATATACATTATAAAAATTAATAATACATGGAAGAAGAATACAGATGAGGGCAGATTATATTTCTAGTCTTTATAGAATTCTAATCTTTGTATAAAACTTTAGGACTCAAAATTTCATGAAGAGGAAAAATTGCACAGTAATATGTAACAACCTCCATGAGAGATCTTTAACCACTCGTAATACATAACATACAAAGTGTGAAGAAGAAAGTGGTAGAAAAAGTGATGTACCTCAAAATCACAGCCAGTCTCAGCTGAAAGTGAGCATCTGTTTGGTAAAGCAGATGTGTAGCACGGTAACTGAAGGAGCAATCTAGTGACTGACAGGGCTGAGAAAAAAAGTAAAATAATTTTTACATGTAATTATAGTAATTCTAGTCTTAATGAGCATATCTGGTAAAATTTCATGGTTATTCTTACAGCCCATAAATTCATTGTGTTGTGATGAAATTGACTTCAACTTCAGCTTTGGTTAAATGTGGATTTTTATTCAGCCCCCACTAGGTAGAGGTGCACACAGTTATAAGCAGAATATAAAGGAAGGGTCTTTCACTCAATTTGGACTCAGAGAAGATTTCCTGAGTTGTCTCGAAAGACGAGTGAGAGTTCATGAGGCAAAGAAGAGGTGTGGTGAGTATGAGGAAGGAGAATGGACCTCTGGAGGTTTAGTATTACTGAGGTAGAATTTGAGGCTGGGGTTGTGGCTGGTGAGACTGGGGGGGAACTGGCCAGGGAGGATTTCTCTGCCAGGCTTAATAATTCAGGCTTTTTCTTCTGAAGGCTTTTAAGGAGAGGAGTGGCTTTCTCAAAATTGTGTCATTCTATGGTGGGTTGAGTGGCAACAATATGGAGGTTGGATTTGACAGAGTTTAGAAAGTGACTGGGATAGTGAAGGGACAAGATGCGAGAAGCAGACTGAGACATCAGTAGAATTGAATGTTTCAGAGGTAAAACCAGGAAATCTGATGCTGATTGGATTTGGGAAGCCAGAGGGGGCTCCAAGAAGCTGCCTAATCTTCCTAGTGGAGTAACCAACTGAGCTGTGTTGTGGTTAGAGCTGTGAATGCAGGAGGAGGTGAAGTTGGTGGTAAAGGAAGGTGTGATGTTGAGCTTCGGTGCCAAGAAGTTATCAAGCTGGTCAAGTAGCAGGATCTGGAGAGCTGTCTCTAACGCTCTCTAGAGTGATCCACCAGGCACATTGTGAGGGAGCTGTAGGTTTAAGACCCACCCACATAGAGGTGGTAGATAAAATGAGGGGGGCAGATGGGATCACTTGTGGAGAGCAGCAGACTGTTAGAATGTGATAAGTGCCATGGTAAAAAGAAAAATAGAACATGGTAAGGGAGATAAAGAATGCTGGGGTTTTTAAAAGAAAGTTTAGGGGGCCGGCTCCGTGGCCGAGTGGTTAAGTTCGCGCACTCCACTGTGGTGGCCCAGGGTTCGGATCCTGGGCATGGATATGGCACTGCTCGTCAGGCTATGTTGAGGCGGTGTCCCACATCCCACAACTAGAAGGACCTGCAACTAAGATATACAACTATGTACTGGAGGGGCGGGGTTGGGAAATAAAGCAGAAAAATAAAAAAAGATTGGCAACAGTTGTTAGTTCAGGTGCCAATCCTTAAAAAAAAAAAAAAAAAGGGAAGTTTGGCAACAGTTGTTAGCCTAGGTGCCAATCTTTAAAAAAAAAAAAGGTTTAATTAATTAATTAATTTTTTAAGGAAGATTGGCCCTGAGCTAACATCTGCTGTTAATCTTCCTCTTTTTTTTTTGTCCCCAAAGCCGCAGTACATAGTTGTATCCTAGGTGTATCCTAAGTAAGTCCTTCTGGTTCTTCTATGTGGGACGCCACCTCAGCATGGCTTGATGAGTGCTCCATGGGTCCACGTGTGGGATCTGAACCAGCAAACCCCAGGGTGCTGACGTGGAGCACACGAACTTAACCACGATGCCACCAGGCCAGCCCCTAGAGTGCTAGAGTTTCGAGAAAGGATGTTAATTTTTAAATAAGGTGGACAGGCTAGGCTTCATTGAGAAGGTGAGATTGGAGCAAAGACTTGAAGGATATGAGGGAGTCAGTCATGTGATGTCCAGAGGAAGAACATTGCAGGCCAGAGGGAACAGCCAGAGCAAAGGCCCCTGACTTGGGAGCTTGTCTGGGGTGAACTAGGAGCATGGAAGAGGCCAGAGTGGCTGGGATTGGTGAGTGGGTGGGGAGAGTGGAAGGAGGGGAGGCCGTAGAGATAACACGGGGCCAGATCACGTAAGGCTTTGTAAACACTTTTGGCTTTTCCTCTGTAGGAAATGCAAAGCTTTGGAGAGTTTTGAGCAAAGTAATGATATGACCTGACTTAGATTTTAAAGGAATCGCTATGACTGCTGAGTTGGAAATAGACGGGGTATAGAGAAAATAGTGTAGGCAAAGATTATAAGGAGGCTAATGCAGCAGTCCAGGGAGAGCTTCCAGCTTTATATCCTGCTGGACCCTAGGCTCATGGCATGTGCTCTTCTCCCTTAAGAAATGCCCTTTTCCTTACCATTCATCTTTGCCTAACTAACTCCTCCTGCACTTTTAGATCTCTTTTGAATACCACTTTCTCAAAAAAGAGGTCTTCCCTGACTGTCTCTCAGACTACGTTAGGTTCCCACTGTTACATATTTTCAAGGCCTCTAGTGATTTTCCTTCTTGTAGCTTGTAAATAAACATATGAGTAAATGAGTCTATACTCCTTGGAGTCTACACTCCATGTGGAGTCTACACTTCATGAGGGTCAAAACTTATGGCACCCAATAAATATTTGCTAGATGAGTTGTAAATGAGTAAATGTGTGATTGAATCGATGAAATGAAGAGGTGGAAAGAAGACTCTGAGCCCCTAACCAAAATATTCAATCAATTGGGCTCCTGGCTTGGTGACTGCAATGAGGAGGGAGTTAGGTGGTGTAATCAAATCTCAGGAGCCTCATAGGAGGAGAGGTCATCTGTCTTGACCAGCCATCAAAAGCAAGTGCCCCTTGCCTCTCCCTACCCCCTTGATCTTTTAGAAATTAGAAAAGCAGAGGGTCGTAAGCATGTACCTGAGCGTCTGTGTAACTCAATGCAGGAAAATGCCTGTGGAAGAGAAAATAATTGGCAAATGCATTGAACATCTTTAACCCAAACCAGACAATCTCTGAATTAAGACATTCAGTCTTTGATTACAAACCTCTAGGAGTGACCACTGTTTGCCTTTTATGTTTGATTTTCACACGTCTTATCATTCAAACCTGAAACTAGGCTCGCCAGATTTGTTTTGTGACAACATCTTTAATTAAATTCTTTATTAAAACCTACAGCTGTGAAGATGAGTAAACTTGAAAGCACAGTAAATAAATTTGAGAGGACTTTTCTATTATGGGCCTTATCTGGAAGAGATTTTTCCTGAAAATGGAATGCTTGGCCAATGCTAGTGAGAGTGGTCACTATTGTACATTGGGCTGATTGGGCTTACAGAAAGTCCAGGAACTTGAAAACCCCAAAACCCTGAACTGACTTAATTTTGTCTCTCTGTTTCCACCTGTCTCAAGAGAGTTCTCCAGGGTGCTGAGATGTGCCTCATAACCTTTTCATAATTTTGCCACTGGAGGGCTCAATGGCCTTTTTGATGTTTCTTTTAGGAGACCAAATCTTCTGTTTGTATAACAGTGAGACTTTGAGACAAATTTTTTTCTCCCTCTTTTGAGAAAACCTGTTTCTTTTGAGGGGAGGAGGTACATTTAGGTGCCCAAGTGCATGTGTCATTTCATAAATGCCCTCAAAGATGGAAGATCTTGTCATTGTGTGTCACTGAAATGGGCTGCACTTATCTGTCTCCCAGAGATTAGGAGGGAATCGAGACTATACTGAGCAAGACTCTCAGCACGTGCATGTGCATCCGTGGTGTGCTTGCATGTGTGTTCTGGTGACGGTGGGGAGGAGAGGTAGAGTGGGGGGGGGGGCTGAGTCATCTGCACTAGTCCAGGAATTATATGATTAATGTAGCTGGGAAGGAAATGGGGATACTTTTAAGGACTAACTGAAAGGATGTAGGAGTGCGTATTGGGGGAATAGAGGTCATGGACAGTTCCAGGATTTCTGTGCATGCTCTGTTGTAAAGATTGTGACTGTGGTTCATTTCCTGCATGTGCTATACGCATGTATTGTCCAGCTTCTCTGAGGGAGATGCTGGAGCATGGATTAAGCAAAGGAATTCTGATATGAATGCCATATAAATTTGGCATGTGCATAATTTTTTTGTGATATGTGGCATCCAGGGGGTAACTATGAGGTGTTTTGCAAAAACTTAGAGACACTGATGACCCCCAAGTCAAAGTGTAAAATCAACATAAAGCAGAGAGATGGAAATATCAAAATGGCTCTCCCAGATTTGGTAGAACTTGACTACAAACTAATTGAAGGATTAACATATTTAAAGATAAATAATATGCCAATCAGAAGGAAGACGTTTGCTCAGACTGAAACCTATGTGGGGGTAGGGGAGAGACTGAGAAAGAAACTTTGGGGGGCCTGGTTAAGAGCTCGAGAAGGCTGGCATGGAAATGTCAATTCTTGTGACTCCTCACCATGGTGATGGATGCTCGTTGCCTCTAAAATTTTGAATCATCAAAAAATTCTCCTTGTTCTGGTATCATACTTATTCAGCTATATTTGGTTTATGATTTGGCCTTTCATAGATTTGCCTGTACAGAGAATGTACTGGTCACATCAATGTGAGTATTCAGATCCAAGTGTCAGTTATGCTTTTCACATCGGCTCAGCATGTACAGTGCAATGTGCTGCAAGAATCAGGTTCTGAGCCAGCAGAGTGGAGAACAAGGCTCTGGATCATGGCAAATTCAGCAAGATAAATGCTTCCTTCTTAGGGTATTTGCAGCCTGCCAATGGGCCTGTCATAATGATGCCTCTCACTGTCCACCTTCCTTCCAATCTCTACAAATCCCTCCAAATGTTTCACAGAGTAAATCAGAAAGAGGCAGGAAAACTATAATTTTTGAAAGGAAACGCCATGCATTATAATTATAAAATTTTCTCATCATATTTTATTCATGAATCTAAGAAAGAGTTAACGAGCAATTACTACACGCTTAACATTCTGTATTTTTTGCTCTCGTGTTCCATTACAGTTTGCCAAGAAAATAAAGTGAAATATCTCTTCCTTGGGATCCTGGTTTTCTTGCTGTGAAACAGCAGCCGCAGCTTCTTGCTAAGGCCCTCAAGTAGGCAGAGAACAGCCAACAACGGGCTTCGCTGTTGGGCTCCCTACCTCGCTCGTGCCTGGAGGAACTGAAGCAGTTCCTTCACTCACAGGCTTGAGGGCCATCCTACCAGAATTATTTTCTTCTGGGTGGATTCCAAGCTTACTGCAACTCACGCTGCATCCCTAATAGCCTATTTGAAGCCACTTTTAGCAGGTGTTTCTGGGGAACTTCAGTCTGGGCTCAGCAATGGTACCTGCTTGTTCTGGGGGGAGGTTAGAGTGCTGAGAAGTGTCAGCCACCACCTTATCTAGGCTGCCTGTGTATGGATACCTCTCTTGGCAGAGTGCCACCTTGCAGATCCTTCAAGGATCTTTGGCATTTCTGGTTCCAGGAATAGACCAAAAAGAGGGACTAGAGATAACTACTATACACTGAGTAGTCCTTGGAAATTTCTGGGGATGTTGGCTGGTATCCCCAACTGAATATCCACATGAAAATGGCTTCAATAAGAAGGCCATTTTAAATCTCACTTAATGGAGAATTTTGAGGTTTCAGGGTCAATTTGGCTGCTCAACAGAGTCTTCAAGGACCCCAGTTGCTCTTCTTATTTCCCTTCCTCCGTCATCAAGTTGTCATGGTCACAGTATGGCTCCAGCAGTTCTGATTATCTTGTGTTCCTAGATGTGTTATATGCATATGTGGTCCAGCCTCTCTGAGGCTTATGCAGAGCATGGATTGAGCAAAGGAGTCCTGACATGAGTACCACATCGATTTGGCATCTGCTTAAATTTTTTGTCATTTTTAGGAGGAAGCAAGTGGTGAGTGTCTCTTTGTGCATCTCCCTTTTTACCAAGGAGAAAATTCCTTTCCATGCTCATCCAGCAGGCTTCATTTTGGGTCGTTTTGGTCAGAACTGGATTGCATGCCCACCTTTTATCCAATTAGCAGCAGGAACTATATATTGTCTCAATCTAGACCAATCACCGTTCATCTCCTAGGAATGGCACATTGCTACTCGATAGGCCTCGTAGGAAATAAAGGATGTGACATAAAACAAAGATGGCCAACTGCTAACTATCTTTTCCAAGATCTGAAAAGACAAAATTGACTTAAACATCATTAAAGAGACTTTAGAGTGCCTCTGACAAAAGAATGTGCCCACAGGAAAGTGGTATTCTACACTGGATCACATTGTTGAGAGTGTGCATATTTATTCACTAAAGATCTGAAAATAGAATGAATGAATTTTGACTGGAACATAATTTAGCTTTACTTGAAGGCTTGAAAATAGAGTAAATGACCTTAAGAGTTTCCTTCATCATATTGATAAACGGAAATGTCATCAACAAGGAATTAACCAAGAACTGTATTCAAATTGTTGTAAATGGATATCACCTCTCAAGCTTTGAGAGATAAGTTCAGAAGTATAATCTGTTTCATTTCTGTGATCATGTTCTTCTAGTTCAATTGGTCTTACACTATACTGTCTATAAAAATTATTTGGGAGCTTGAGAATATACAAATTCTTGGGCATCACTTTCCAGAGATGTTGATTCAGAATGTGTATTCTATTCCTGCACAACAACTTATCAAACTTAGTGGCATAAAACAATACCTCTTTATTATTTCACAGTTCTCTAGTCAGAAGTAGTTTGGGTGGGCTCGACTAGCTTCTTCACTTAGGGTCTCTCAAGGTTGAAATCAAGGTTTCAACTGGGCTGGGCTCCTAGCTGAAGGATCTATGTAAAATCTGCTTCTAAGCTCCCTCTAGCTGTTGGTGGAATTTACTTCCTTGTAGACAATTGTAGGATTGAGGCCCCTTTCTTTGCTAGCTGTTGACTAAGGACCACTCTCAGCCCCAAAAGGCTGCTCTCAGGTCCTTGCCCCAGGGCTCCCTCCATCTCAGCAGCCGAGAACCCCTCTCATATCAAACCCCTGTCACATTTGAATCTCTCTGACTTCCTCTTCTGCTACTTCCTCTTCTGCCAGAGAAACTCTCTACTTTTAAAGAGCTCATGTGATTAGGTTAAGCCCACCTAGGTAATCTGGTTTAAAGTTAAGTGAGTAGTAACCCTAAGTACATGTGCGAAATCCCTTTTGCCGAGAAACATAATGTAATCATGGGAGTAACACCTGGGGGTGGATATCATGGGGGACATCTTAGAATTCTGCTTACCATATATATATACCACATATCCCAGATACTGGAGTGGATCTTATATCTGCATATTTAAAAAACTCTTCATAAGATTCTGATGCAGCTCATTAATTAAGTGAAGATCTCTCACTGAAACATGGCCACAGTTACGATTGTGGATTAAATCTTTTTGAAATTAGAAGTCTTAGGGAGGCAAAAAATCTATATAAACAAAAGTTAATTGTTGATCCAATTTTGAGTCAAATTGCTACTGCAATATAAATGATAAATGACCCGTTGCATTTCCATGGTCTGGAGAACGTAAAAGTGGGTCAGTTAAGTAGTAAGAACTCTCTCTTTAACTCTAGGTTAGACCCTGGACTGCTTTACAGCTATGAGGAATCATGTTCTGTTTTTACTCTGTTTTTGCAGTGCTGGAGGGTTTTTTTAGAAAACTGACCAGCTTATTTGGCATGTTTATATAAAATAAACACAGGTGTGTGGTAGAAGTGTTTGAATTTGTAGTAAACATTCTGGGATTTTACCTAATAGCGTTTTTTCCCCTTCTTCGTTGCTAAGAAGACACTTATTCTTTTTTTGCTTTTGTTGTTCTGGCTTCTTTCACTCAACATGATTAATTGAGATTCATCCATGTTGCGTGTATCAATCGTTTATTCCTTTTCATTGAGAATAGTATTCTATCATATGGATATACAGCAACTTGTTTATTCATTCATTTGTTGATGGATATTTGGGTTGTTTCCAGATTTTCGCTATTGTAAATAAAGCTACTGTGAACATTTGGGTACACGTCTTTGTATAGATACAGACTTTCACTCCTCTTGGTTAAATACCTAGGAGTGGAATGACTGGATCATATGGTAGGTGTAGGTTTAACTTTTTAAGAAACTGTCAAACTATTTTCCAGAGTGGCTTCAACATTTTACATTCCCATTGGCAGTGCACAAGAGTTCCAGTTCCTCCACGTCCTCATCAACAATTGCTATGGTCAGTCTTTTAAAGTTTGGCCTCTCTAGTAGGTGTGCAGTGGTATCTCACTGTGGTTTTAATTTGTATTTCTCTAAAGACTAATGATTTTAGTCTTTACATGAGCGTCTTTTCATGTGCTTATTGTCATCTGTATATCTTTTTTGGTGAAGTGTCTGTTCAAATCTTTTGCCCACTTTTTAAATCAAGTTTTTCTTTAAAAAATTATTATTGAGTTTTCAGGCTTCTTTATATGTTCTGGATTCAAATCTTTGATCAAATATATGATTTGAAAATATTTCCCCCCAGTTTGTAGCTTATATTTTGAGTCTTTTAATGTCTTTCAAAGAGTAGAAGTTTAAATTTTGTGAAGTCCAATTTATCAATTAAAAAATTTTATCTATCATGCCTTTGTTGTTGCATCTAAGAAGTCTTTGCCTGACCCAAGTTCACAAAGAATTTATCCTATGTTTTCTTCTAGAAATTTTATAGTTTTAGTCCTACATTTAGGCCTATGACCCATTTTTAGTTAATTTTTGTATATTGTGCTAGGCATGGATTGAAGTTCATTGTTTTGCATATGGATATCTAGTTATTATAACACCATTTATTTAAAGACTATGCTTTCTTCACAGAATTACTTTTCCACTTTGAATATTAGTTTTCATTTTAAGTGTGGGTCTGATTCTTGATTTTCTATTTTATTCCATTGATCTATTTCTCTATTTTTACACCAATGCTCTACTGTCCTTAGTATTGTAAATTTATTGTAAGTCTTGAAATCAGGTAGTATTAGTCCTCAAACTTTCTTCTTCTTTTTGCAAGTTGTTTTGGCTATTCTAGGTTCTTTGCATTTTGATATGAATTTTAGGTTTAATTTGTCAATTTCTACAAAAAATTTCTGCTAGGATTTTGATTGGGTTGTGTTGAATCTCTAGACCAATTTGGAGAGAATTGGCTTCTTAACAATATTGAGTCTTCTAACATGAACATAGTATTTTTTGAATATATGGTTTATAATATTATACAGTTTAAATTTCAGTTTCCTATTGTTTGTTGCTAGTCGATGAAGACTACAATAGATTTTTGTATATTGCTGTTATATCCTGACACCTTACTAAATTCATATGTTAGGCCTTTGTAGTTTTTTTGTGGATTCATTGGATTTTCTACATAGAAGATTATGTCATCTGTTAATAAAGACAATTTTACTTCTTCCCTTCCATTCTAGATGCTTTATTTCCTCTTCTTTCTTTATTGCGCTGGCGTGAACTTCTAGCAAACTACTAAATAAAAGTGATGAAGTGAACATCCTTGTCTTATTCCTTATCATAGAGGGAAAGCATATAGTCTTTCATTAATATGACGATAGCTATAAGTTTGTTTTGTTTCTATGTTTGTTTGTTTTGGTAAATGCCCATTATTAAGTTGAGGGAGTTTCTTTTTATTCTTAGTTTAGTGAGAGTTTTTATCAGGAATAAATGTTGGATTTTTGTCAAATGCTTCTTTTGCATCTATTGAAATTATCATATGAGTTTTCTTTTTGAGTTTATTAGTATAGTGAATTACATTGATTACTTTTTTAAAATGTTAACTCAATCTTGCATTCCTGGGGAAAATTCCACTTGATATATTGATTTTTACATATTGTTGGATTTGATATGCTAAAACTTTGTTTTAAACTTTTGCTCGTGAGACATCTTGACCTGTAGCTTTATCTTCTTGTAACGTCTTTGTCTGGTTTGATATCAGGAAAATTCTGGCCTCTAGAATTAGTTGGGAATTAGTTCCTCCTCCTCAAATTCTTTAGAAGAGTTTGTGTAGAATTCATATTATTTCCTCTTTAACATTTGCTAGAATTCACCAGTGAAGCCATCTGGGCGTTGAGTTTTCTTTGTGGGACGATTTTTGGCAAATTCAATTATATTTATTAGCTGTTGGGTTATACTAGTTATTTCTTCTTGAGTCAGCTTTAGTAGTTTGTGTCTTTCAAGGATTTTGTTCATTTCTTCTAAATTGTCAATTTTGATTGGTATTGTCATTCACAATATTAACTCATTACCTTTTAGTACTTGTAGAATGTGTAATTATGTCATTTAATGGTTTTAAATATCTATATTTACTCATATTATCCCAAAAGTAGATACAAGCATGCTGAGGCAAACACAGACTATTGCTACTTACAGCAACAACTACATTGGTTCGCCTTTCCCTAACAGTTTCACCTTCTTGGGGGATGAGAGCCAGAAGTCACCCAATGTGCAGTGGGGTCTGAACTGTGTGTAGGTGAGCAACTGCAAAAATTTGAATCTGAGAACTGATGTACATGTTGAACTCCCCCCTCCTGAAGGAGGGAGAGGAAGAGAAACTTAATCTTTTCCCTGTAAACAAATCCTCCTTGGGAGAAGAGGGGAAGGAAATGTCTCAATGTTTATAGCCTTTTGTTTGAACTCTATAATAGCAATTTCTTATAATCCATTTATTTTTAGTGTTATATGTGTGTATGTCTTTTCTGTCTCACTAGATCGTAAACTTTCAGAGAGCAGACACAGCTGAAAAAGTGCTTATCATAGTATCTTGTACATGGTATATTTTAAGTAAGTATTTAAATGAATAATGATATGATCCTGCATTCTTTTGAGCTCCTCAAGCATGCAGTGTCTGAACTATTTCGGTTGACATATACTGAGCTTTCTACCCAAATAGATCATAAGCTTCTTGAGGTTAGAAGCATGCCTTGTAATTCTTTGCATTTTTTACAATTTGATGATTTTTTTTAGACAAAGCTATTAATTCATAGTGTTAATATAAGAGAATGACCTAGTGATGAAAAATACTATGATGTGTCTTATAAAATGGTGTCCTTCCATCAAGCCCTCCATCTTGGAAAGGTATGCAAACACAGCCCATTACCAGAAAAGAAAACAGTGCTACTCTTAGACAATTAAATGTGTAAATGTGCGTAGATTCTAGATGATGGTGTAAACTATTTATGATTGCCATCACATTGCCTTTTAGCTAATACAAAGTCTGTCTCAGATGGGAATCTGATCCCTCTTTGGCTGCTCTCATATTCTCCTTTTTGCTTTGTCTTTTCTGAATTCTGGAAGCTGTTGAGGTTCTGAGTTTCGTCCTGGGTTCCACCAAGAAAGGAGTGATGAGTGGTTCTCTCAGTGTTCATGGAAAATGCTTTAAGCCTTCCATGTATATATACGTGACAAGCTTTTTATTTACTAATATTAACCAGCATTCAGAGAATAACTTTAAGGGGTCATTGTGTTAAAAGAAAGCCACATCTCTATTCTACTTTACTTGTTAGAGGTTGGGAGTGAGGAGGAAAGCAAAGAGCTGAGGAGAAAAGAAAACCTAGGTGCCATAGTAAAATAGTATGCTGTCTACAGGAAACATGGGCAGACTCAAATCTGAGCTTAAGTTTACCAGTTTCACCAGGATTTGAGGTATCACTTTCTTATTTTTTTCTCAAACTAAAGAAATGCATCAAATTCTGCCTTTGTGGCCTCTGAGACTTTAGTGGGTCTGTTTGAGTCTGTTTGCCCAGGAGGCAGGAAAAGACTGGATGAGATCTTAGGAACGTTTAATCCAGATCCTCTCTTTACTGTTATCTAATCTCTTCTTTTTTGAATAGCCTAAAATTCCATCGTATTTTGTAGTCCAGCTTTTGTCGGAACTTGCATAGTCATTTTGTCGGTTGCCTCAGAAAACAAAATGTTCTTTCTTGATGACCTCATATAGAAAATGACCTCAAATTAACTTTTTCTTTGCTTCAAATTCATCTTGAAATCAGCCTAATTTAAAATGAGATTGCTATTTTAAAGCAAGTTTTTAGATTTTGATAGACATTTGGAATCTTTTTTGGAGAAGTTATATTTTTTCTTAATAAATATTTTCACAATTCACCAGTTAAAAAGTATCTCAAGTCTATAAAAACTAAAAATATATTCTCATGGAAAATAGAGAAAGGAGCCCTCAGTAGTTGTTGAGTTAGAAAAAGAAGTGTTTTTGAGGTAGTAGTAAATGGTGAGAGAGGCATAGTTAACGGGGAGAATAACTACAGAAAGCATTTACTGTGGACAGACAGAGGTTCTCTGTGCTCTTTATGCTGATTTAACAGCCTAGAGAATATTCTTTGTTGTTGCTTTGGTGGGCTGGGCTGGAATATTAGTTCAAGGCAGGGGTGGTAAACTCAAAAGAGAAGGGGAGGTTTTCTTTTAATTAAATAACTTTAAAAAATGACCTAGCTGTGATACTCTACTTGGATATATACAATGTGCTTTCCTAAAGACAACAATCAGAGCAAACACACTAACAATAAGTATGCGTCAGGTCCAGATTATGGCCAGGTAAAAAGTTGGGGAGGAAAGAGGGAAGGTGGAAAGGAGATGGAGAGAGGGGGAGAAGATGACCGACTGAAAGGAGAGGATAGAGAGGGAAATACCTATAGACACACAGGAAAATCAAACCAAACCAACCTCAGGAACGGAGCAAGGCACAGATTTAGAGGAGAGAGAGGGGACCCTGAGGAAAGAAGAGAAGGTGGCAGCCAGCACTATGGACTCTCAGTGGACTCTGAAGAGGAAGTGAAAGGGTAAATTGTTCTTTCTCACTTGAATTGGAGGATTTGCCACTCTTGGAAATGTTAAGAGCTAATTAATTTGTAATGAATACATATTTGTTTTCAAGCTTTAGTGTTTATTCATTTGCTCCTTGGGTGTTGGAGGTTGTGCATATCTGTTAGCAACTAAGCTCTTTTGTAGCTGGCACCTTGCAGTTCTTGCACATGCTCATATCCTGGTCAGAAGCCATCAGCACCTTGTCTGGAGTTGCCTAACTGTTGTGAAAACTTTTGTTCAGAGGGAAATCAGCTGAATTATTCCAATATCTCTAATACCTATATTATTGATTTTTGTATTAGGTAATGAATGAATGATCTTTTAACTGCCATGTTTTTAATAAAGATCTTTTTAACTAGCAGCAAAAAAATAGACTGTCAGGTGTTATTAATAGCAGGCTGAGCCCATAGAGAATGCAGAGGAAACATTATCTTGTAAGAGCTGCATTAGTCTGCTGGCATGAGATGCCTATGAGCTATTTTTGCACATTTATCTGAGAAATGAGGAAAAAATTTCTTCTTGTAAGCTAAAAAACCCTCTGCAGTGGACTAGTTTAGTTTTCAGGTTTTAGTTTATAATATGTTTGCAGCAAAAGCCTTTTGATATGTTCACTACTACTCAGGAGCATGTTCTGATGTATCTTCTCCTTTATACATGGCAGAGAGGAAGCTGAAAGAAGTAACTTCATGTCTTCCCAAATGAAATTTAAAGACCCG
Source organism: Equus caballus (assembly GCF_041296265.1). Lineage (NCBI taxonomy): Eukaryota > Metazoa > Chordata > Mammalia > Perissodactyla > Equidae > Equus > Equus caballus. The sequence goes on from NC_091697.1 coordinate 89,149,986, forward strand.
TGCTTTCCTCTTTAAACCTTTGAATCTGACGAGGTTATCAGGAAGAAGGCACGTGACTGGGAGTGTTATAGAGGTAATTCATGCACCGGACAGATGTCCTTGGATGATGCCACTGAGATTCCATCCAATTCTGAGGGTCCATTTCTAGAATTGGCCATTTGACAGAGTCTTTTCTGTATTTGTGATTATAAAAGTGATTCTCAATTCTACCAGAAAATGCCTTCTTTTTTTATAACAAATAATTTGCAATGACTCATATAATATGTTAAGATGAAATTTATAGCTTCAAAAGATTCATATAATGTTCTAAATCTATTATAAAGGAGAAATAAAAGGAAAACAATTTGTAGTAAAATAACGTGTATATATCAATACCTAAATACTTAATCACAGCTGTACTATGCTACCTCCAAAAGCACCCTAGGGGGCGATGCTACCCGCCTTCGTGGATTTGGAATCATGGTAATAAAGTAACATTTCACCCAACTATACCAGGCTGGTTTGTCTTCGGTACTTTTCTTATTTTTTTTCCTCATTTTTGTCATTATGTTTCCTTGTAATTCCTGACAAATGAGTATAGGAATCGGAATGACTGGCTTTCTGCCATCTGCTTCCTCAGAGTGGTTTCAGCCCTGGGATTTTGGACTTAGATGGCTTACCTGAGATATGCATGCTTGGTGTGTTGTTTAGACCTGAGTCATGTACTTCTAGATCGTGAAATCATCACTTTCTTCTGAGGCGATATGAAATGATGTCACTGCAAACATTTGTAATGATGACATACGATATTCGTGGTCTATCTAAATTCTTCATAGCATTTCACTGCCGAGGCATTTTCAGAAAAAAATTTATATTCTTTCTGCTAAGATGTCACTGATTACTAGAATATAAAGCCTCGTGAACGATACCTTTGAGACAAGGCAATACCATTATGATGTTTATTGAAGTGAAATCTTCTGACCTAGAATGTCAAGTGTTGCCCATAGTGTATATGATGTTACAATATTTTATTGGGAGGTTAAATTGTGTATAAATGCTTTGAACAATAAATTAAAAAATCAATATTAAGGGGCTTTTCTCCTTTAATCTAGTAGGAAATTAAGGAGCAGGTTTTACTTCAAAACAAAAGTTAAAAGTTGAGCTAGAAAATTAGGGCCATACAGTTAAAGAAAAAGGAAGTCATGCTCACAGGTGTGTAATTAATTTTAAGATGTTACTTTGTAAAGATGTCATAATAAAATAAAATTAGTATTGTGACTGAAATATTCTTAAGTTTTTCGCTTTTGAAATACTACAGACCCTGTGGCAAACTATTAAATTGTATCTATTTTCCAGCCTGTGGCCAGCTACACTTGGTGTAACTTTCTCTCTAGGGGCTGTATGGCATGGACATTAAGTGTGCTCTCTGAAGGTTTGAATCCCAGGTCACTTATTAACCGTGTGAACTTGGGCAAGCCACTTAACTTTTTTGGCCTAAAAAATAGAGATAATAATATGCACCTCTCCTGAAGTTGTCGTGAGGATTAAATGGACTGCTGTGGGTAAAGCACTAACAGCCATGCCTCGCACAAAGTAGGTGCAGGTGTGGGTCAGTTATGGTTCTTATCTCATGTGAGTGAGGACAGCTGACCGCTCAGTTACCCCGGTGTGAGTTGTTCATATCTGTCTCCAGATCATTCTCCTCATACCCTTGAGTGAATGGGCACAGCCCCCTGTTTTGACCCACTTGTGTCCCAGAATGGATGCCCATTATATTTTATTTTATTTTTGTTTTTTGGTGAGGAAGACTGTCCCTGAGCTAATATCTGTGCCGATCTTCCTCTCTTTTGTATGTGAGATGCCACCACAGCATGGCTTGATGAGCAATGTGTGGGTCCATGCCCAGGATTCAAACCCACAAACCCCCAGGCCACCAAACCAGAGTGTGGCAAACTTAACAAGTACACCACTGAGCTGGCCCCTTGGATGCCTACTTTAGATTAGGTTCCCCAGAAGGTGATCTTGAGAGGATTTGTTCCTATGAAAGTGGTTTATTTATTAGGAAACTTGCCCAGGAAGGCTGATAGGAGGTTGGGAAGGCAGAACCAGAAGGAAACAAGCCCAACAAGGATGTGATATCAAGCAAAGTCTCAGGGGGATAGCTGGCTCAGCATTGCAGGGGGCCCTGGAGACAATGCAGGCCACAACCCCGAGGTGTCCAGATCAGGGAGGGAGCTGCTATGATCGTGCTCCCCCAGCCTTTGGGCATTGGTTAAGGGCTGTTCCCGGGGAGACATGAATTCCCAGGCACTTTTATCTCTGCAAAGAGGCCTGAACAGGAAGAATTTTTGTTTGGGTCATTGAAGATACTAAGTACTGTTATTCAAGGCTGTACAAGGTGTTAGGCTTCTGTATCCATAATGAGTAGATAACTTTCATTTTGCTTCATAAATGTTGGTCACTTCTCAAATGCATATGTGGTTTGCTTTTCAAATGGATTCTGGAAAAAACATGAAGAGCAGCCGATACCATTTAGTAGTTTAACTTAAACACTCTGTTTAATTTGGCTGCTAAGTTTCTCCCTGAGTGTCACAGGAATGTTCACCCCAGAGTTCACAATGGTGCCAAGAATCTTGCTTCACAAGTGAAGAGTGGAAAGTAACTAGTATCAATTGAGTCATATTATGTGCTAGATGCTCTATGCTGGGCTCCCGAAGATCTTTCATTTAGTCCTTATCATATGCATGTGAGTTAGGCATCATCCTAATTTTAAAGTTTGGTAAATGGAAGTTCAGAGAGGTTAAGCTTTATGCCCAAAGTCCAACAGAGCTAGAATTAAAATTGAAGTCAAAGCCTGCACGCTTCGCTAGTTCCTATCACATAGGAAGCAGGGAAAAGCTTTATGTCCTGAATTTAGGTTGGCATCTGGAGACACAGACTTTTCTGTCTTTGAGCTATTATGGCTTTTTAGTGTTACTGAACTGTCAGAGAGTAGGGGGTGTGTGAGTGTGTGTGTGTGTATGTAAGTGTGCATGTCTGTAGAGAGAGAGATGAGAGAGACAGAGGGAAAAAGAATTAGCATAATTGACAGTTATTAATAAATTTTATTCCTTTGAGCAGTGAAAACAACAATGATAAGCTGTAGAGCTCTGTTTGGAAGTTGTCCACCATTTTGTTAATTGTGGTATAAACACAGATATTTCTTTTCAGTGTAAAGGGGGCACACTCTTTAGACATGAGAAAGAGTAACTCTGGATAAAGGATTAAGGGAAAAAATGCATTTATCTCATTCTTCTATTTTCTCAGAGGCAGAGTAAGGCTCTTGCCTTCATTTAGGCCAATCTGTGTGCACCTAAAATTGTGTTGATCGCTTGGTTGAAGCTAGTTTTAGACAGTTGTTTGAGTGAGGAGAAATTGCACTGGGCACTGATTCTCTGGGTGCTTCAGAGTGCTATGCATTATTTGCTAATAGTTGCATCTATGTATCCTCAGAGTTGACAAGGCAAGAATGAATCTTGAAAGTTCTTCTGAAGATGTATAGGAGACTAATTCCCATCTCTGAGGGGCATGAGGGGCTGCTGGACGACATGAAACCTTGTTCGGGGCACCTCCCTTCAGCCCAGCAATTACTTGGTTCTTCTGGGGTCACCTGTGATTGGAGAGTAAAATTCCATAACGAGCTTTTCAAGGCGGCTGACACTGACTTCATCAGAACCGTGAAGCATTTCTCACATTGCTAAAGATCAGAGTTTCCCCTATTTGTATTGCATTTCCCAAAGTTTACACATGATTTCCTGCTATTTAGACACATTTTTAGAAATGTTTTCAAATAGCCTCATAGTTTACTCTGAAAAAAGCCTAGAAAAACAGAAAAATGTTTCTAGTCAAGCTGATCATAAATGTTTGGTATGATCTTTAAAAACACACAGATACACGGTTTTTAGGCAAAGTACAGGGAAAGGCTTGGAGACCTTGGAAGTGGTCTAATTTTAGACTTAGGCTCAAGTTAACTTTGAGGAGGAGCTGTAATTGTCTGCTGTTACACCTGAAGAAGGTTCCTTCTGAGTGTTGCAGTGTTTGATATTTCTTTCACTTCAGTCCACTGGTTAGTTAATTTTTCTGAATTTAGCATTTCTATTATTGCAATAATTTTTTCAGTTTCTAGAAATGTACAAGAGAGACTTATGGAATTATCATTAACAGTTAAATGATAACTATTACAATTATTAGTATCCCTGGTAAGCAATTATACCCAGCAATGAGCCACTTGTTAAGCAAAAAGTACCTTGTTCGCCCTTCCTTAAAAAGAGGTTTAAATAAGTAGTTGTTTATTTAATATCATGTGCTATGTAAAAAAGCACGAAGAATGCATATTAATTACATACTTTTAAAATGTGAAGAGATATATGTAAAACTGTTTAATGTGACTAAAATATTGAAAATGTCCTTTCTAAAGTGATTACTTTGGTCCTAAAATGGTGCCTTTAAAAAAAGTAAAGGCTTAGTATAAAAAAGGGAAAGCTTAAAGTTTACCTTTTATCATTTCATAAAAACTTTTCATTTCCCCTTGCAATTTGTGATTGTATAAATAAATAAATCCCCGAGGTACAACAAACCATAAAACCATGAAGCAGAATTCTTTAAAAGTTGAGAAAAAAAGGCAATTTTATTCAGGTACCAAGTTCAAAGAAACTGTGTTGAATAGAGTCAAGAATCAATGCTTATTTTATCAACCAAGGACTAATATTAAAAGAATCTTTAAAATTAGCAAGCTTTTGAATCTTAAAATATTCTCAATTGAAACTAGTTATCTCCAGAGTCTATTCTCTCTTTTCTACTTAACAGTAGACATACCAGAACCTCTAATTTTTACCTGGCATGTGGAAGCTTGGAATAAAGACCTTATTTTCCAGTCTGCTTACAGGTGGACATGGCCCTGGGACTAAGTCCTGGCCAGTGGGCTGCAGGTCAGATATGACAGAATGCAAGCAGCCATCTTGGACTTGCAACTGGAGGTAGCAATGGCCTGCTGAAGGTGGCAAAGCAACAAAGTAGAGGAAACCGGGTGCCCGACATCACGGAATACCTTGCCAGACCTGGCTTGATGACCTCCAGCCTTTTTCTTTTTTGGATAGAGAGAAATAAGCTATTGTGTTTAATCAACTTATTTTCGGTCCCTGGATTTAGATCCCTTTTTTGGGTCCAGGGTTGCTGAAGTTAACCCTGATAGATACATCATAGTATTTTTCTTTTTGATCTCTTTTTGTAACACGATTTTCCGTGTAAATAAAATTCCTCAGGATAATAAAGTTCAGTGGCACGTTCTTAGATCATCTATAGCATTGAAGGCCTGTTTTACAGTGAGACCTCGTGTGTCAGACTTCAATGATCAGAGAACTCAGTTGGATAGAGCAGGCGAATGAGCCCGGCTCCTGAAGAAGAAGAGAACCTATACCGAGTTCATCAAGACCTTATATTCAAAAACTGTTGTCTGTCACCTGAACAAATGAAACAACCAACAGGTGTATTGGAAGTCAAAGGGGAATAAATATACTTTGATGTTAAAAATGGGTCTAAATTTTCCAAAAGGTATATGTTAGAACGTAGAAGATAGAAGCATAGTAGTGGTGGCAGTGATGGTGATGTCAATGCCTACTGTCACCACTATTACAGATGGTACTTCTAACCACATGTCTCAGATGTACCCCATTAGTCACCGTGGGAAGTAGAGGACAAACTTGAAGCCACCTGCAACCCCAAGCACAGCCTTCATAAGATGCATTATTTCTATTTTGGTCCATATGCAAAACCTGCCTGGACAGATGGCTCTGCTGAAAGGGGAAACAAATTTAGGCTTATAAAAATGCTGAGGATGAAGCAGATTTACTGGGAATAAGCTTCCTAAATGGAATTTTGTATTCTTTAGAAGTTACAAACATACAAACCTGAACTTGTCATTGAGACTTTTGAATGAAATCATAAGTTTTCTCCCCCTCTGTTTATTATAAGCTTTATATTTGTGTGACTGCCAGCCCCCCTTCAAAGCATGTAGGCATGTTAGTTGATTTTGAAGAGTTGAAAATGATTCTGGCTGGCATGTTTTTACACGCTGGTTGTAGCATCTATGCCGGACAGCATATTTTGGGCACACTGAAATATTGTCATTTTTCTTTCCCCCATAAAGCTAAAAATGTTTTACTTTTATTTAAAGCATGTTAGGTCTATTTTGCATAATTTTTCCTGCCTTTACTGATGTTTGCAACACTTCTCAATTTAGTACCATCTGTGAATCCATCAGCTTGCTATTTACTGCCTCTTCTAGATCATTAAGGGAGATGTTATGGCAATAATGCTTTATTTACATGTCACTTTTCCAGGAAACTCAAAGTATATTTATAAAGTTATTGTCTTAAACAATGGCACCCATGTGAGGTAAAGAATTTTACAGTTAGAGGGCATTTCAACATTAGTATGACTTATTTTAAATAGAAGGAAATATTTCAGTGACTCTAGAGCTTAAACACGTCTGTTATTAGGTATTCTTGTGGCTCTGAGCCATTAAGAAAGTCATTGCAGTAGCTTCTGGTGGTTGTATGAGGACATGAGAGATGGAATGATTGGATTAGATTGATGAATGAGTTTTACTTTTTTGCATTCCCTCTTGGCCCCAACATCAAAGTCTTAATTACTGTGAAGTGGTGAAAAACCAATAAAGTGAGAGGAAGAAGGAGAAAGAAAGGGATCAGGTAAAATGCATTAGTAGGGATGGTCAAGAATTCACCAGATCGTCTCTCTTCCTTTTAAATTATAGTAGTATCAGTGTTTTTACATGCTTCTAGAGGCCTGCAGACCAAGGAATCCTGTGTAAAAATGGGAAAATGAGAATCCATTTAGATTACCGAATATGTCTTTATTTTATTAATTAATAGCATTGTATTGTGGCAATCAGTCTGTGCTTGGCTAAGCACAGAAAACAGTTAATCTCCTACGTAGTTAATCAGTATTTTTACTGACTATCCAATGGCACAGGCCATTAGCAGGTGCATAGGGAACCTCTGCTCTGGTTTAGCTCTTTTTTATCCTTGGTTTTGAGTGTCAGAAGTTAAATGTCATCTGTTAGTAACACATATCACCTTTGCAAGGTAGTTCAAGAACTTTGGTCTCCCAATTTAGATAATGCAGGCTGTTGGTGCGTTTAGTTCGAGATCTATCAGTTACTTATTATGAAATTAAAGTTATGATCATCCAAAAGAGTTTGTGGTGTTTAACAGGATTTCTACCTGGTATTTGACTTCTAAATTTATATTTTCTCTTACTTCTTAAGCTAATTAATTAATTAGCTTAATTATAAATCAATTATAATAATTAGCATAATTAGCCAGCTTATTATTAGCTTAATTGATTGTTATAATGAGCTTAAGCTCATTAATTATAAATTAGCTTAATAGTGGAAAGTCAAATGAAGGGACAGTTACAGGCATCTCTCTCGGTAAGAATACAACATTTATGGCAGATTTTGGAAAGTGGAGTTTTTGTATTTGCTAAGTTGCTCACCAGGAGACTGAAGAATACATGTGGATTTGTTGGATGGACCTTTGTCTCAGATTGCTGTGTCTGCTGGGTGGGGCAGTGGCTCCTGGAGCTATTGTAGCTGAACTCAGTGGGTTCGTCTCTTGGTGAGCGTGGAGCTGAAAAGCACAACCAAGGCTGAAGTGGGTGAAGAAAAGCCTTATTGCTTGCACAAGCAATGGAGAACACTGGGGATAGCTCCCAAAGCAGTGCCCCCCTGAGCTTAGTGGCAGTGGAGACTGTAAAGAGACTGCAGAGGCTATGTTACAAGTGTGTAACAACTGGGTTCAATTAGGGTGCATGAGCAGGCCATTATGTAACAAGTTCAAGGTACTGTTACATAATGAGTTCAATGCACCATGCCATTACTAATAAGTTCAAGGTATATGTCATTACAAAATGAGCCCTTGGTAACTTTTGGACACTTGGAACTGGAGCAATCTGCAGGGGTCTTGGTGCAAGTGTGTAAGTTTCACCATAAGATGGCAACATCTGCAAAAATGGGACATCTACTTCTGAAAAACAGAACTTTTAGTTTTCTCCTGGTCTGGAAAATATTTGACAGACCATGTTAGTTAATGATCAAATTCTCGGTAACCATTTCCTCACCTGGTTCCTGGGCACACTGAAGCTCTGTGAGGGCCATCTGAAGCTGACGTTAAGTCCCCATGGTTAGAACAGCAATGACACCTAAGGCCCACGTGAGGCCCAAGGCAATTAGAACAGAGCCTCCCAAATGTAATTCATTTGAGTGTTATCTTCTTATTTTTGCCGTATATACACATGACCTTCATTATTTACCTAATGTTTTTCTTTTAAAAACATTTTCTTTTTAAACATCAATTCAATTTGGGTACTTAATACATTATTTTAAAAGGAAATTTTATATTGCTACTACAAATCAGAAAAATCCTCTTCTAACATAGGTGGTAACTATAAAAATAAATAGGATGAAAACCAAAAAAGTATACAGTTCTAGCTAGATGATGTTACCTGGAGGCTCAGGGCCTGAGAACGTCTTTCTCCTGTTAAAACAAGAATGGAGAGATGTTAAAGACCTATTAGCACAAGGGGGCCGGCCGGGTGGTGCAGCGGTTATGTTCACATGTTCCGCTTTGGTGGCCTGGGGTTCGCTGGTTCGGATCCCGTGTGTGGACGTGACACCGCTTGACAAGCCATGCTGTGGCAGGCGTCCCACATATAAAGTAGAGGAAGATGGGCATGGATGTGAGCTCAGGGCCAGTCTTCCTCAGCAAAAAAGAGGAGGATTGGCGGCAGATATTAACTCAGGGCTAATCTTCCTAAAAAAAAAAAGACCTGCTAGCATTAAACTGAGATTTTTCTCCTTGATATTAGAAAATTGAAAAGGGAAACTTTGTCAGTCCCTGAGTTAGAGTTTTTAGTGTATCATTACCACCTAAAATGATATCTCAGACCATGCTTTGGGAAATATTGGATTAAAGAAACAGATAAAGAAAATGGATCCACTAGTCTAATCAACTCACTCATTCATTCATTCATTCAACTTATTATGTGCCCCCAAACTGAATATGCAATGTTGAACACAACACACAAATCCCTGCCCCTATGGACTTGCCGTCGAGCACAGATCTTTCCTTTCAACCTGTTCTATCAGGCACGCAGTCCTACCTCCTCTAGTTTTTTTGTGCCAGCTCTTGTCCCCTGCTACCCTAGTCCAGTGTAACTTATTACAGGGACTAGAAATGCTTTAGGGTCCTTCTTCTCTTCTGACATCAATCTCGTCCCTTTGTCTAAGGCTCAGCCTTGAAATGTATCTTGATCTTGCCCGCAGGCAGAACTTCTCCAGACCTGTATTAAATTTAAATGATATTTCAAGTTTCTTGTGCAGTTCCTACAATTCCCACAGGATCAGGAGAGGGAGAAAGCCGGGAAGCACATCTGATATTAGAAGGTCCAGGGTCCTGGTTATTTTTTCCATTTGTGCTGCTATTTGGTAGTGAGTTTGGTTTTAATCCCAAAATGTGCTCTGGGGCCTCGACTATACAGTTAGGCCACATCAATTATCTAAACATTGCCTGGTAAAACCACTTCACTGAAGGTGGTTAATACAATGATAGTAATTTTATTAATATTATTTAGTATATAGCAAGTATTTATTTAATTTTCCATGTAAAATCTCACCTTCAGTGTTATTACCAAGCCTCAGAACTTTTTTTTTTGTGAGGAAGCTCAGCCCTCAGCTAACATCTGCCAATCCTCCTCTTTTTGCTGAGGAAGACTGGCCCTGAGCTAACATCCATGCCCATCTTCCTCTGCAGAGCTTCTTCAGAGTCAATACCTGAGAACTCACCAGCTAACTCTCCATTATCCCCATAGAAATTAATCACAGTATAGATTATCTGATGTCATGAGAGTTTAATAACAAAGATCATGGCCTCATGTTCCATTTGCCAGAGGAAAGCAGTTGTGGCCCAGACCAGCTCTGCTAATAGGCTTCCCTCCAGCTTTACTGGAACAAATATGAAGAGCTGTCTGTAGTTGGAGTATTGGAACTCCCAAATTCTGCTTGTCATTCTGACTGAACCTTGGTGTAATTATATAAAGTGCTTTGAGAAGGGCATATACCTGTTCCGTTATCCTTCTAAATTTAGATGTGATAGATTTGGACATCCTCCAGGGGAAGAAAAATCTTGAAAATTCTAATGAAAGCAAGCCCACAAACAAATTTAAAAAGTAATGTCAGTGGTAAATTCCAGGAAAGAAATCTATTTACAGTGTATGCTGGGAATATTTGGACACAATACTAGGAAGTATGAATGTGCTAGAACGCATGAGTAACAAGTATTTTTTAAAGTCTGCAAAGGCATCAGTGAGCATATGTCTGTGGTCTTATTTGAAAGTGAATCTGTCCTGTTGCTTTTTGAAAGCTTTGCTGTGCTGACTTCAATTGTGGATTCCACTAGGGCGGCATGAACATTATGCATCTTCTAGATTCATGTACCCCTTGGGTAGTCAATAAAAATGTTAACTGAAAAGAGTTGAATTCCTCTCTTTTTATTTCATCTTTTTCTTCCAGAGATGGCTTCAGGAGAGATGACACTGGCTGCACTCTTGTACTTTATAATGACAGTAATTTGGAGATGAGGTCTTTGAAAAGCTTGGCATACAAGACAGGAGGGAATAGTTGCACAGCTAGATCGAAAAGACAATAAGTATACGTTTGTTTGCTGCCAGGTTATCCATCAGCTTAATGAAACTCTACAATTTCTCACTTTGATGACAGTGTATTTATAACGAGAATTTATAATTCTGCCATCTCACTTCCCAGTGTGTGTGACCTACGTCTCATGTAAATGGCTACTCCTGACAGTGTTGTGGTGATGGAGGGGGCTTTGACATCTGGTGGAATTTCCTCTAAACTCCTCAGGGGAAACTCATGTAGACCTTTCTGTGGGGCCATCCCAGCAGGAACCTACCTGTCAGGCTTGGGAGCCTCACTCTCCTCTGAGCTGGAGAAGTGCCAGTAGAACATGGTATCAGGAGAATAATGTCAAGAAAATATTCGCACTATGGGCAGCTGTGGAAAAAGGACAGCCTACGGGATGAAATATTTTCTTAGTAATTCTCTGGAAAGGCAGAGAATGACTTTCCCGGCTCTAGTTCCTTGGACCAAAGCCCAGGCTTCCTATGGACATATCAGAGCAAGAATTCCTGGCAGCATAGCAGTGTCTCCAATTATGCCGCACACACTTACCGAGACATCTATGAATAGGAAGGACATTGACACAAGGGCATTCACAAAAGTCACAACTATTTTTTAGATAACATTTAGTATACACTTTTCTTCATTGGAAAAAAATCTCTATCATAGACTCTCTTAGAGTCCTATGAAAAGAATGTTTAAAGCAAATGCCAAAAAAAGATCAAAGAGTTAGTTTATTGGTGATTTGTTTCCACTTAAATCAAAGAAGGTAAATTCTTGATTTATCATATTGAGAAATACGTTAAATTAAATTAATATTATGTTCATATAGTAAATTAAATATATTAACTTGAAAATTATTTGAAATATTTAATTTCAAAGACATCAAGAAAATATTGAATTGTTCCAAAAATGTTATTCCTTCAGGTAATGTAAAGGTTTTTGTTTTGTTTTTAATTCTTTAGATATTAAAAGTGTGTACAGACTACATTAGTCAAAGTGTTGAGGAATTCTCAGTGTAGAACCTCCTCTTTATTTAGAAATAAATATCATGAGCATATAAGAATCTACATTTAGGGTGTTGAAGATGGTAGTTGTTGATTGAATGCAGTTGGGACTAACACGCTTTGAAGGGCTGCTGGGTCAGACTTCAGGGGAGGCCTTGGCAGCAAATTAACAGTGGATTATCTCTGTCATTGGCCTTAAATGTTTTTCAAAGAATCCTGCAATTGTCGTTGAAAAATCGTCACCAGTGAGGGGATCAGTTGAAGAATGAGAGAAATAAATGAAATCGGAGGCAATTTTAATTCTACCAACAATTTTAATTTTACCATCCAGAGACTCTGTTCCATTGCATTAGAATTGAAGCTTTGCTTTCCATTTTTCTTTATAATATCTGATATTCCTAGGAGGGTAAATAAGGCAACTCCTGAGCTATGACTTTGAATTCTAAGGTGGAAAGCCTATTTAAGAGCAAGTCTGAGGTTGAGATGATAGAGAAGCTAGCTAGCATCTGAGTTGCTCTTTCTCAACTCTCTAGTAAAATAACTCTGAAAATAAATAAATAGAAAGAACATTCAAAATAGCTCCACAACTTAGGAGAAGATCCAGGTAGTTTGTACTGACTTAGGCCTGATCTGTTCCAACAGGGATATAAATTATGGGTGCCATGAATGAGTTAGGAATTGTGTTCTCTACATACAGAACACCCACCCTCCAAAAAAAAACCCTAAAACAGTGGCTTAAATATTTAAAAAATTTTCTTTTTCTCACCTAACTAAAACTTGGGAGGTAGGTAGTTGCTGGCCCAAAGATTTCAGACTCTAGGTCCTGTAAATCTCTCGTCCTTTTCTTTTGTGGTCTTCTTATGCTCACAAGACAGCTGCTCTGTCTCCAACATCACATCCCTATAACAAGCAGAAAAAAAGTGGGGGCAAAAGTAAAAGAGCTCATGCTAAGGTAGCATGAGTTTACTCCCTTTTTGGGGAACTTCTCGTATCTGCTTACATCTCACAGCCAGAGTTGTATGCACGACATCCTCTCTCTGCCAGAGAAGGTGGTTATTGTTTTCTAGGTGAGAACATTACTGTCCCCCACTCTCCAAACTGATATTCTCTTAGAAAGGAAGATAGAAAGGGTAGGAGATTAGTATGGCACAAAAATCCATCATTAATGTTACCTCAGATAATTCTCAGATCTATTCATATAGATAGAAGTGGGTTTTCCACATTTTTAATGGGAAAATCAAAAAGTTCTATAGGGACGAATCAGAAGAATGTTTAATAAAAAGACCACAAAACAGTAGTTATGAGCCATCTTCCCTATTGTTGTAAGTCTTTTGATCTTACCACAGATACCGCAATCGCCTCCTTAATCTGTTGGATGAGAATTGCCCAATGAGCCAAACTTGACCTCAAGTGGTTCACCAGAGTGAACCCAGGGATGCTGCAAAGCAAGCACTGATGACAAAAGAAGGAATTGCCGCCATTGCTCAGTTTAAGCAACTGCCCGAGATGAAGAATGAAGGTTGGGAGACTTCAGCAAGTGTCAAAAGAAATGTCATCATTAGGGTCACATACTTTTGTCTGCTTTGGTTTTGGCTCTTTCTGTAACGGGAATAAAGATTTTTAGAAGGAAAAGACTTGTCTTGAATTCTGGTTAGTTTAGGTCATCCTCCATCAGAGGATTTGAATATTGTCTATGCTAGCCTATATCTGTGTCTGAGTCAGAGGCCTTTGGAAAGGTGAAGTTATAAGGAGTAAGGTGAGTGGATACAAACCTCCAGTGTTTTACCCCTTAACACATTAGTGGAGCTTTATTTTGGGGGAAGACAAAAGAAATGAGGCAGGATAATGAAAGGACCTAGGGCTACCCTTGGGTTGGGCAAAGAGCATCTGGAGGCCACACCTCAGGGAGATGGGGAATGGCTGAGGGCATGAGGTGTATTGAGGAGATGGGAAATTCAAGGGACAAGAAGAAACCCTCCTTTCTCACAAAACCCTTTTATTCCTGCCCTCCCTCCGCCCCCACTACTGTCTTCTGCTTGTTTTACTAAAGAGAGATGAAGAATCATTGTGTATTGAGCACCTGCTACAACACAGGTTTGCTTTAGGTACCTCCCTGTCCAACTTCTGACCATTCTATCAGCAGTCCTGGGAAAACTTAGGTGACTTTGCAGGGCGAAGTGGTCCATGGTGTTCTAATTAGTGAATGCCCAACTCATCAGTGAAAATTAACCCAGGTGGTTGTGGAATCAGAGAAGGAATATCCATTAGAAGGACTTAGAAATTACATGGAGAGGAGTTGTCATTTCCTGTGGCTGGGCACATTTATTTTTGATAGTTTATACTGAATTTATTTTTTCTTTTCTAAGTATTTTTTTCAAAAGTAAGGCAGAGAGAATGAATTTCTGAAAACCTGATTACTTGAAAATTATTTCACTAATGAACATGAGCAAGCGTCAAATTTGGGGGATTTATAATATATTTTTTTTGAGGAAGATGATCCCTGAGCCAACATTTGCCACCAATCCTCCTCTTTTTGCTGAGGAAGACTGGCCCTGAGCTAACGTCCGTGCCCATCTTCCTCTACTTTATATGTGGGACGCCTGCCACAGCATGGCTTGATAAGTGGTGTGGAGGTCTGCACCCAGGATCTGAACCGGCAAACCCCAGGCCTCCAAATTTTAATTATTTATTACAAGTGGTTCTTGGGTTGTAGTCCTGTTACCAACCACAAGTGGGTTCATTTGGCCAATGCGCTATGGAAGAACCAGATACCAAGGTATAGGAAAGGACTTTATTGCAAGGCATTCAACCAAGGAGACAAGAGGCAAAACTCTCAAATCTCTCTCCCCCAGCAGCTTTTGCGTGGGATATTTATCAGGAAAGTGGGGAGTAGGAGGGCATTGGGGGCTGAAGTTCTAAGAATCCTCTGTGCAGGCATGACTGTCCTACATGTCTCTTCATGGGTCACATGTGTAAATTTAAGAGGGTTCTGTGTGTTACATGTAGTGGATTTTTGGCCTGTGATGTTTGAAGTTTACTAATTGGTCATTCTGGTCCCTCAGTGCGCCTGCCCAATGTTTGGTCAAAGGAGGTTGTCAGCAAGTTTTTTTCCCTTATCTATGGTGTCCTTGTTCTTCTGCAAGACAAGCTCAGAAACTCTGGTTAATTTGTTTCTTACTTGAACTTATGGGTGTGTGATACAGTTTCAGTTTTAGCATTTTCTGCATGAATCCAATCTGTTTTCCCCATCCTAGGGGGCTGAACTGTTGATAATTAGTTTTATGCTAAAGGGTTCTAACTTTGCATCAAAAGACATGTGTGGTGTTCCTTTGCATATGCTATGAATAGATTATTTGATTACAGGAGTTAGCAGTTCAGTCTGTTTTCAAGAAGAGAGGACAGTCACCTTCTCTTGGGAGGGATCAGCTTGCATCTCCAGTCAGCCCTGGTGGTCTAGTGGTTAAGGTTCAGCACCGCTGTGGCCTGGCTTCCTTTCCCTGTCAGGACACCACACCACCTGTCTGTCAATTGTCATGTTGTGGCAGCTGTGTGTTGCTGTGATGCTGAAAGCTGTGCCACAGGTATTTCAGATACCAGCAGGGTCACCCATGGTGGACAGGTTTCAAAGGAGCTTCCAGACTAAGACAGACTAGGAAAAAGGACCTGGCCACCCAATTCTGAAAAAATTGGCCACAGAAAGCGTTGTCTGATATAGCTCTGGCAGGTGAGAGGATGGAGCAGAAAGACCGGGCAGGGTTCTGCTTTGCTGTACACAGGGTCACTGGGAGTCGGAATGGACTGGACAGCACTAACAAAAGTATATTATAAGTCGTTTCTCTTAGAGAGAAGTCGTATATCACAGCACCCGTTTGTATTATGTTGTGCTTTTAGAGCTTGAAAGAACTTTATAGGAACATTTCAGGTTTCTCTAAAATGTACTGTAATTTACCAGGCATAAATTATTGTGTGATAATTATCTCCCTTAGAAGTAATATATGAAATAAAAGATTGCCAGCATTAGTTCATTATTTACACTCTGTTTTGGTTTTTATTTTTTTAGTTTCATTAAGTATTCTGAAATAATCCTGAAAAAATTAATGTGCTTTGTTAAGAGAATTAATTAAGCACCCAAGAAAATCTATTTTTACATTAGAAAACAGATATTTTAGTCATATAATTTGCATTGAGAGAAATTCATGAATGGTAAGGTTAGATTTCTTTTTAATAAGAAAATGATGGTTTTCCACATGAAGAATTAAAAATTGTTATACATAGAATTATTATAAAACAATATAGTTTGATTTTTACAGATCATATGTTATTTGGAAAGTGGACGAATAGATGAATAATGTATTATTTCTCTGACAAAAACACTAGCAATAAAGATAAAACCCAAACCAATGACCTGCACGTAATTCAAAGAAAAACTGTGAAATTTACATGAGATCATCTAACACGAGTTACTTCAGTGGAAAGATAGCTTTTCTCTGGTGGTGAGTTATTAGAGATAATTCAAATGATCGCTGATTCAATGGAAATTTGTGGAATTTATACTAGTGATATCTTGGAAATTCATAAATTTATGTTTCTTGATGAGAAAACACTCGAAGAGAGTTTTTCACTTTTATATGGTAACATTTTACGATATTTGATATAGCAGAGGATTTTGATTCTCCAAATACATCAGACTAATGGAAATTAATGCTTGCAATTAGTCTTCCCCCTTTCAAAGTGGTATGAGCTACATTTATTCACACTTGAGAGTCGAACTTTACAGGACAAGATGCTCCTGTTTGAGATTTTGTGCTCCCTCATTTTCACCCACTGCTAAGATATATTCTTGTGCTCTTTCAGCAAAGGGAAAACTTAGCTTAGTACAACTATTTTTTTCTGACCTCATTTTATTCTTTAAAAGATCCTTTGTTTTTTGCAGCATCAAAGTGGCAAAAATCGAAGGATTTGAATTCACGTTTGTAGTGGTCTGTGGCAAGTCTAGGAAAAAACCCTGAGCAAGCAAGTCAGAAATTGCAGGTCATTGAGAGAAACTGAACAGAGGGAGTCCAGCTTCTAGATCATAGATTGGTTGTAGCTGACGAGAGATGGCTGGGAACTTTTAATAGAAACAATATTATAACCGGTCTTCTTTTACCCCCTCAATCTTGTGTACCCCTTACAGAGCTCAGTCTGATTACAGGAGGATCTACACAAGTAGAACAAAGATGGCTACATCTTTTATTTATTTATTTTTTTGTATTGTAATAAAAAAAAAACCGAGGTGAAATCAGTTTATTGTCTGTCTTTTTAACTATAGTTTAAACTTAAGAATTTCTATTAAAATACATTGCTTCCTTATAACTTCTACTACACTAGGCATTTCATCTAGGAAAACAGATAAAAAATACCCCCCCCCTTTTTTCCTTTTGGCCAGAGTCAATACAACCTTGTATAATATCATATGGCACCTAACAGTATAAAGCTTTTTATTTTTTAATTTAAATGCTTTTCACTTCATTATGCCACAGCTTAATAAACATTTGTGTGGCATGTATGTGCTAAGAAGTGTGTGGAATAAAAAAAACAAGGAGATTGTAATTTGGTGGGGGAAACACCTGTATTTGTTGACTGTAGTATGAGTAGGTATGGGTAAAGTGGATAAGAGAGGTAAAACAAAATAGAACTATTAAGACAGATAGCATTAATTTTGACTGAGGCTTTGAAGTAGGGGTGATATCAAAAGGATCTTCCTAAACAGAGTAATGTTTAAACAAGACCTTGAAAAATAATTAGAAAAGAGATGTGAGCCTTCCAAGTGTGGGTTGGTGGTGAGGTGGCCTAACATGGGTTAATGTGTAGCCATTGGTAAATCTCAGGTATGTTTGGAAGCATCGAATAATCCATTTTTATGGGAAGCCTAAAAGAATAAATTGAGACAAGAGCATGGAAGACGTTGACAGCCGTGCTGAGGAATCTGGACTTCATTCTGTGAATTACAGGGATTCTCTGAAGACTTAAGTAGAGGAATAATCTTTAAGGACAGTAACTCTGATGGCAGTAGGAAGGATGTAGGTGAGAGACAGAGGGAGGAAAGATGGGGCCAGGCACATGGAAATATTTCTTGGAAGGCTACAGGTAGTTCAGAGACAATGGACTAAACTGAGAAGGTCACAGTGAGAATGGATTTCTGAGTAATATTCCTGGGGTTTGATGACTGGACTGGAAAGGGGAAAAGAGAGGAGTCAAAATTTTCCCCCTCAATATTTTGGCTTAGTAACTGGGAGAGGTGATGCTGTTAGCTAAAGTTGGGTATATTAGAAGACAATCAGAGAAGATAAAAATTCCATTTTGGTCATGTTATACATGAGAATTAGTGGGATGTTCTTGTGGGGCAATCAAGCTCATGAGTTATGGTAAAATTAATAGTGATAAAGGCCTAGATGTGTTAAATGTCTTCCTAAAATTGAAGGAAATCCCTGTATGTGGAACAATTACATGAAAAGAAAGGCAAAGAGGAGATGACAGAGAACAGGGTTATGAAACAAAACAAGGAATGGTCCACAGCAATGAGAGCTACACATTGAAAAAGTGGATTGAAAATTGAGAATTCACTGTTTTTTCTGACTAATAGATTATCGGTGACTTTTAAGAAAGTAATTTTTAGATAAGCAAGAATATTCCAATTAAGGACAGTAAGTACTTTTAGAACCTTCTTTTATTTTTTCAGGAAAGGTCAAGATGAGCAGGTTTGGAACCCCTTCCACGTCTCACTTTGTGGTCCTTTCCTCCTGACACCCATTGTAGACGCATGGGTTTAGGGCGGGCTGAAGTTCCAGTTCCTCTGCTTGTATGTCACGCTCATGTCGTTTAAACTCTCAAAACCTAGATTTCTTCATCTGCTAGATGAAAATAATATAATATCTACCTCAGAGAATGTTGGGAATGAGCTAATGCATGCGAAAGCATTTTATAACCTGTAAAGTAAGTCCTATACAAATGTTCCTATTCAAACAACTTTATTGACTTTTGGTGAAGTCAATTACAGAGTATTAATCTGTTTCTTATTATTGCTTCACCAAACGATTCTTCTTTTTCTTCATTTTGGGTATGTTAGAAAGCAACTCCACCTCTTACTTTATGTAGGAAAGTCCTGGAATTGTGTTTCCTGCCTCCTGTCTCCCCAGGTTTCCTCATTGTTAAATTTTCTTCTTCATCTTCTTTTACTTTCATTCCTATTTTCTCCCTCACCTTCTCTCCTCCTTGATCATATTTTTAATTAATATATTCAGTAAATATTTATTGAGCACTTCCTATGTGCTAGGAACTCTTTTTGGGATCTGGGCATATGCTAGTCTGCAGTCTTTGTATTTATCAGATCTGGCACCAGGTTAACCAGATGTGTTTACCAGGGCAGTTTTCTGAGAATTTGCATTTACCTCTCCTAATTCATGTATCTCTGAAAAAGCTCGTTATTCATCTTCTGGACCCCAGCATACTTCAGGTTTACTATTCCTGATCTATTTCATTTTGCTAAACTCTGCTCAATTTAGTCAGAATTAGCACAGATACTTAAATAGCGTTTTGTAGAGTGTGCAGAAACTTTTGAATATTGTCTCTATGGTGATTCTTGTTAGATTGGGGTAAACATAACTTTCTATATGGGTTTGTCAGAATTTGAGGGGAGAAAACTTTCAAAATATATATTTTACCCTGGAAGTTATCAAACACCCTCCCTCTATTCCAGAGTCATGCTCCCTGTTCCTCACCCCCACTGCCCTGTACTGAGGAATGTTTCTGATGGAAACTTGCCAAAGTCTTCAGGTGTGTTAGAATTTGTGAAAAAATAAAAAGACTGAGAATCATTGGTCTATTGGATAGAGGTAATATGATGCATTTATGTCAGTGGGTATAAATACATAATTTGACTTATACAATAAACAAATTCCTGAAATCACATATATACCAACATTTAATAACTGTAATAATTAAATTGTAAGTGTAGATACTCTTCAAGTTCTGTGACCTAATGCAAAACACTCCAATAGTCTTTTTAAAAATAATCTACAAAATGAAGGATATAAATGTCTTTTTATCTCTGTAATCCCATGATTCTGAGAGGTTATGGATTCTTTAAAAATTTTTTTCTTATAAAAGCTTCATTGAGATGTAATTCATATACCATATAATTCACCCATTTTAAGTGTAGAATTCAATGGTTTTATTATAGTCATATATTGTCCAACTATTATTACAATCAATTTGGAAATATTTTTCTCATTCCCAAAAGAAATCCCATATGCATTACCACTCGCTCTCCATTTTTCTCCATCCCCCTAAGCCCTAGGCAACCACTGATATACTTTCTGTCAATATAGGTTTTGCTATTCTGAACATTGCATAATGTCTTTCTAGTTGTGGCATGTGGGACGCCGCCTCAGCATGGCTTGACAAGCAGTGCCATGTGCGCGCCCAGGATCCGAACCAGCGAAACCCTGAGCCACCGAAGCGGAGTGCGCGAACTGAACCACTCCGCCACGGAGCTGGCCCTGATTATTGTATCTTTGTAGCATGTTTTGAAATTAGGAAGTATGAGTACTTCAAGTTTTTTCTTTTTCTTTTTCTTGAGGAAGATTAGCCCTGAGCTGACATCCACTGCTAGTACTCCTCTTTTTGCTGAGGAATATTATTGGCCCTGAGCTAATGTCCGTGCCCATCTTCCTCTACTTTATGTGTGGGACACCTGCCACAGCATGGCTTGAAAAGTGGTGCTAGGTCCAGCCTGGGATCCAGACCAGCTAACCTCTTGGTGCAGAAGCAGAGAGAGCAAACTTAACTGCCACACCACCAGGCCGGCCCCCTAAAGTTTTTTCTTTTTCAAAATTGTTTTGGATATTCTGATTTTTTTGAACTTCCATAGGAATTTTAAGTTTGGCTTATCAATTATTACAAAGAAGCTAAATGGGATTCAGATAGAAATGGTGTTTAATGTATAGATCAATTTGGGGAATATTGCATTTTAACAATATTAAGTCTTCTGATCCATGAACATGGGATGTCTTTCCCATTTAGATCTTAATTTCTTTTGAAAATCTTCTATAGTTTTCAGAGTATAAATTCTGCACTTATTTGGTTAAATTTATTCCTAAGTATTTTATTCTTTTGGATGCTGGGTTAAGTGGAATTGTTTTCTTAATTTCATTTTTAGTTTGCTCATTACTGCTGTATAGAAATAGAGTTGATTTTTATATATTTTTTGTATCCTGAAACCTTGCTGAACTTGTTTATTAGCAATGATAGTTTTGTAATGGGTTCCTTAGGATTTTCTATATTTAAGATAATGTCATTTGAAAATTGAGATAGTTTTACTTCTTCCTTTCCAATCTGGAGGCCTTTTATTTTATTTTCTTGCTAATTGTTCTGGCAAGAATCTCTAGTGCAATGTTGAATAGAAGTGAAAAAGAAAACGTCTTTGCTTGTTCTTGATCTTAGGGGAAGTGTACTCAGTCTTTCACCATTAAGTATGATGCTAGGTATGGATTTTTCATGGATGCCCTTTATCACAGTGAGGATATTCCTTTAAACCTAGTTTGTTGAGAGTTTCTTTGCTTCCTCCTCCTGGAATGCCCTTTCTTCTCTCTTATACCTGATGAATTTCCTCCTGTTCTCTAGGACCAGCTTAGATATATGCGCTCAAGGGAGCTGATCCTCTCCCTTTTTCCACTACTGACTTGTAGGGATCTAATCAAAGGGGAATGGAAGAAATTGACTTTGAGTCACTTTTTAAAAGCCTTTTCTAATTTGGAAAATGTCCAATTTTGAATTCAAGGCACTAGGATCACAGAGTCCCCACAGATCATTCCCTTTAACCTATTGTGGTATTGATTTTCAAAACAAAACTCAGACAGTGAATTTGCATAAGCAGGAATGCATTTGCAAAGTACAAATTGGTGCACATCTGTTTGTATAGTCAGTAATCTATTTTACAAAAATCTAATTTACAAAAATCTAATAAAAATATGTCCTGGTATATCCATACCAGGTCTAAAATGCTATATATTGAATATCCTGCAATAGAAAAGAGATTGTGAGCTATCTGATCCAGTGAAATGAACTTTTCATTAAGACAGCATATTAATTGAGAGCTGAAGATTAATGATTTTTACTTACATGTATATTAAGTCACAATTTATTTCTGCCACTTTTCTTCTCAAATAGTAAATGTATTGAGTTTTTCCTTCTCTTGAACAAGTTAGCTTTTAACTTTGTTTTACTAGCTTTTTTTTTTACTTACTCATTCACTTACTAACTCACCAATTCACTTATTCAATTAATTTTTAAAATGTACATTTGTGGTAATTTCTATAGGGAATGTAAATAAAAACAGAAATTCTTTGTCTGTAGGAATTTATAATTTATTAGAGAAATTAACATAAAATAATATGAATGAAGTAATTGATATGGAATTCTAGTTCAAGATGGCAGCCTAAGAGTATATGTCAACTTCCCTTTGCCCCAACATATATGCACAGGTGCAGACATGCACACACATGCACAAAGGGGAGGCAAGATGGGAAAACAGACTTATACAACCATAGAAGAAATTTAAGCCTGCTATTTATACTTGTCAGTGTAGTCTGATTCATAAACATAAATGGACACAAAATATACATATGAAAACCCAGAAAAATGAAACAAGAACCAATAGAATGATTCCAAACCAAAGAAGATAACTTAGGGAACAAAATAGAAATTAAAAATTTTAAATTAATATCTTCAGAGAGATTCAAATGATTTTTGCGTCCATAAAATAAGACAATCTTGATATGACAAAATGAGCAATCAAAAGTAAGAAAATTGAGTAGATAGACTCTTTAGTTTGACCTCTTTCTAAAAGCTCTACTTTTTCACAATCTGGGAAGTTAAATACTTAGTAATAAATTGCAATAAAATGTTGAATATGCCAAATCACAAGATGCTTATAGATGCTTATATATGTTTGAAAATAAAGTAAGATTCTGAAAGATAAATCCAAGGAAACTATATTAATTTCCTAGGACTACCATAACACATTACGACAAATTTGGTGCTAAAACAACAAAATTTTATTCTCTCACAGTTCTGGGGTCAGAAGTATAAAATTAAGGTGAGAGCAGTGTTGGTTCCTCCTGGAAGATCTGAAGGAGAATCTGATCCATGCCTCTCCCCGAGTTTCCGGTAGCTACTGGCAACCCTTGGTGTTTCTTAGCTTGTAGACCCATCCCTCCAACCTCTGCCTCCCCTATGTGCCTGTGTGTCTGTTTCTCTTTTCTTCTAAGGACTTGCCATTGAGTCTGGGGTCCACCCTAATCCAGGATGTTCTCATCTCAAGATCCTTACGTTAGCTTCATCTTCAAATATGCTTTTTCCAAATAAGGTCATATTTTGAGTTTCCAGATGCACCTATCTTTTAGGGGCCATGATTCAATCCACTCCAGAAACATATCACAGAAATGGAAAATATGACAGCCAAAGTGTTTAAGGACCCAAAGAATAAATCCAGTTGTAGGTAACATTCAAAATATTTAACCACTGGTATGGCATAGGCATAGATTTATCAAAATGGAAGGTATCCAGTCAGAATCAATGTTAGGTGGACATTAGCCCAGGATTCCAAAGCAGAGAATAGAGGTAGTGGAACAGAGGAAATAAAGAAATAGTAGAAGAAAATCTCTACAAGATTAAGAATGTTTAATTCTTGATTTTGAAAGAGTCCAGTAAGTATCAAGCAAGAAAAGTGAAAAAAAAACTACAGAAATTAATTTGGATATTTCTTAGGGGAAAATTCTTCACTCCAAGGATAAGAGAAATCTGAAAAGCTTCCAGTGAAAATAAATTGTTTACCTACAAAGAAATATTAGAAATATGAATCCAATTTTTTATCTTAATACCAGATGCTAGAACACAAAATAGCAATGTCTTTAACTGTCAGAAAAATTAGGGGTAGAAAAGAATAAGAAGAAGAAAGAAACTTCCTACTTACAGTTTCTGGGAAGTAAAACTGGAGTAGGTGGTGGGGAGGAAAACTTTTCCTTTTCATTTTATGGCCTTTCGTACTTTTTTGTTTAAGAATAGTTTTAGGTTCACAGCAAAACTGAGAGGAGGGTACAGAGATATCCCATACACTCCCTATCCCACACATGCATATCCTCTTCTGTTATCAACATCACTCACCAGAGTGGTACATTGGTTACAGTTAATGAACTTATTGATACATCATAATCATGCATCCATCAGTATAATATCATATAGAATATTTTCACTGCTCTAAAAATCTGCTGTGTTCCACCTATTCATCTCTCCCCGTCTCCAACCCCTGGCAACAACTGATCATTTTACTGTCTCTATAGTTTTGCCTTTTCCAGAATGTCATATAGTTGGAATCATATAGTATGTAGCCTTTTCAGGTTGACTTCTTTCGCTTAGTAATATTCACTTAAAGTTCCTCCATCTCTTTTCATGGATTTATAGCTCATTTCTTTATAGCATGAAATAACATTCCATTAGAATGATATTCCATTGTCTTCCAGCCTTTGCCCATGCATCGTCTGGATGTACTACAGTTTATTTATCAATTCTCCTACTGAAGGGCATCTTGATTTCTTCCACGTTCTGGAGTTATGAATAAATCTGCTATAAAGACCCATGTGCAGGTTTTTGTGTAGACATATGTTTTAAACTCTTTTTGGTAAATGCCAAGGAGTGTAATTGCTGAATTGTATGGTAAGAGTATGTTTTGTTTTCTAAGACACCATCAAACTGTTTTCCAAAGTGGCTGTACCATTTTGCATTCCTGCCAGCAATATCTGAGAGTTCCTGCTGCTCCACATCCTCGTCAGTATTTGATGTTGTCAGTGTTTCAGATTTTGACCGTTCTACTAGGTGCATAATATCTCATTGCTGTTTTAATTTGCATTTCCCTGATGACATATGATGTGGAGCATCTCTTCATATGCTTATATGTATCTCTGCTTTGGTGAGGAGTGTGTTAAGGTCTTTGCCCATTTTTTAGTGTTTATTTTCTTATTGTTGAATTTTAAGAGTTCTTTGTATATTTTGGATAACAGTCTTTTATTAGATGTATTTTTTTGCAAATATTTTCTCCCAGTCCGTGGCTTGTCTTCTCATTCTCTTGACATTGTCTTCTGCAGAGCAGAAGTTTTTAATTTTAAAGAAGTACAATTTACCAATTATTTCTTTCATCGATTGTACCTTTGGTGTTGTATCTAAAACGTCATTACCATACTCAGGTTATCTACACTTTGTCCTATGTTATCTTCTAGGAGTTTTATAGTTTTGCAGTTACATTTAGGTCTATGATCCCTTTTGAGTTAATTTTTGCAAAGAGTGTAAGGACTGTGTCTAGATTCATTTTTTTTTTTCTTTTTGCATGTGGCTGTCAAGTTGTTCCAGCAGAATTTGTTGAAAAAACTATCTTTGTCTATTGCGTTGCATTTCTTCCTTTGTCAAAGATTAGTTGACTATATTTATGTGGGTCTATTTCGGTGTCCTCTGTTCTGTTCCATTGGTCTATTTTTCCGTTCTTTCACCAGTATGACACTGTCTTGAATACTGTAGCTTTATGATAAGTTGTAAAGTCAGGCAATGTCAGTTCTCCAACTTTATTCTTCTCCTTCAATATTGTGTTGATTATTCTGGGTGTTTTGTCTCTCCATATAAACTTTAGAATCATTTTGTCAAAGTAATTTGCTGGAATTTTGATTTGGATTGTGTTGAATCTAAAGATCAAGTCAGAAGAACTGGCATCTTCACAACATTCAGTCTTCCAAAAACATGGAATATCCATTTCTTCTTTGATTTTGTTCATCAGAGTTTTGTAGTTTTCCTCATATAAATCTTATGCATATTTTGTTATATATATTCACTATTTTGGGGGTGCTAATGCAAATAGTATGGTGTTTCTAATTTCAAATTCCACTTGTTCATTGTTAGTAATAGGAAAGCAATTGACTTTTGTGCATTAACCTTGTATCCTGCAACATTTCTATAATTGCTTATTAGTTCCAGGAGGATTTTTTGTTGATTCTTTCAGATTTTCTACATAAATAATCATGTCATCTGCAAAAAAGATGTTTTATGTCTTCTTTTCCAATCTGTTTACCTTTTATTTCTTTACCTTATGGTATTAGCAAGGACTTATAATACAATATTGAAAAGAAGTGGCAAGAGGTGACATCCTTGCCTTGTACCTTAGTGTGAAAGCTTTGAATTTCTCACCACTAAGTATGATATTAGCTGTAAGTTTTTTGTAGATTTTGTTTTTTGCTGAGGAAGATTAGTCCTAAGCTGACATCTATGCCAATCTTCCTCCACTTTATGTGTGGGTCGCAGCCACATCATGGCCAACGAATGATGTGGGTTTGCACCAGGGATCCGAACCTGCAAACCTGGGACACCAAAGCAAAGCATGCCGAACTTAACCATTATGCCATGGGGCACCTCCTCTAGATTTTTTAAGTCAAGTTGAGAAAATTCCCCTCTCTTTCTAGTTTGCTGAGAGTTTTCATCATGAATTGGTGTTGGTTTTGTCAAGTTCTTTTTCTGAACCTATTGATATGATCATGTGATTTTTATTTTTTATTCTATTGATGTGATGGATTATATTAGTTGATTTTTGGATACTGAACCAGCTTTGCATACCTAGGGTAAATCCCACTTGGTTGTTGTCTTAGTCCATTTGGGCTGCCATAACAAACTACAATAGGCTGGTTGCTTATAAACAACAGAAATTTATTTTTCACAGTTTTGGAGGCTGGAAGTCTGAGGTCTGGGTGCCAGCATGGTTGGGTAAGTGCTCTCTTCTGGTTTGCAGACTTCTCATTGTATTGTCACATGATGGAAGGGGCTAGGGAGCTCTGTGGGACTCTTTTATAATAGCACTGATCCCATTCATGAGGGCTCCACTTTTACCTAATCACCTCCCAGATGCCCCAAGTGCTAAGGCCATCACATCACATTGGGCATTAGGATTCCAACATGTGAGTTTTGGCGGGACATAAACATTCTGACCATAGCAGTCATGTTGTACGATTCTTTTTTACACATTGTTCGATTCAATTTACCAGTGTTTTGTTGACGACTTTTGCATCCATGTTCATGAGAGTTATTGGTTTGTAGTTTTCTTTTCTTGTAATGTCTTTATCTGGTTTAGGTATTAGAGTCCTTTAGTACTTTTAAAAAACATATACATGCATTACCTCTAGTTAAAAAGTAAATTTAAATAATAACAGAAGAGTAGTATGTGGCAGTGCTTCTCAAACTGTAATGTGCATTGGAACCACTGAAGGATCTAGTTAAAATACAGATTCTGATTCAGTAGGTCTTGGGTGATACCTGAGACTTTGTGTTTCTAACAAGCTTTCATGACCTAGTGATGTTGCTGGTCCTGGATGTTGCTTTTAGTAGCTAAGCTATAGTAAGTTCAATGAAGTGTGCAATATTTTGTTGTGAAAGTCCTAAAGTTTGGTGTGCAGCAGATTTACCATTGAAGTGTGTTAAAATGCAATTTCCTTGGTTCCGGTGCAGGAGATTCGAATTCAGCAGTTTGGGGACAGACTTTTGGCATCAGCATTTTCAATAAGCTCTACTCTTAGTTCCGATACATGCCTACATTTTAGGAAGTCTGTGGGATAAGATTTAAAACATGGAGAGCTTGTACGTTACACTGATAAACTTTTCATGGATAAAATTATTTGGGGTGTTGTTTAATCCATTTTTCCCTGTTAATTAATTTACTTCTGTTGAGAAATGTTGTAGGGTTTCTTGATTGTGTTAAACTTAAGGTGGTATGTGTAAAATTGAAATGGAATTTGTGACTCTTTTAGCCAAATACTAAAATAAAAGCTTTATTTAATCAAAATAATTGAATTGAAACAGTGGTTGAGTTTTAAAAAAATTTATTTATAGTTAATGGCTAATGAGGGTTTAGGAAGCTATTCCTAAAAAGTCATTTTATTTTAACTAAATACTACTTGTGTTATTAAAAAAAAAAAGCAAAACAACAAACAAGGGCTGGCCCAGTGGCACAGCAGTTAAGTTCATATGTTCCACTTTGGCAGCCTGGGGTTTGCTGGTTTGGATCCCGGGTGCAGATGTGGCACTGTTTGGCAAGCCATGCTGTGGCAGGCGTCCCACCTATAAAGTAGAGGAAGATGGGCATGAATGTGAGCTCAGGGCCAGTCTTCCTCGGCAAAAAAGAGGAGGTTTGGTGGCAGATGTGAGCTCAGGGCTAATCTTCCTCAAAAACAAACAAACAAACAAACAACTCTAACAGGAAAATTAACAACTTAATGTCCAGTGCTAGAGAAGAAAGAAAGTCTCAGATATAAACCTTAATTTGCTGCTGGGGCTCAAAATCCTTAGCACCATTAACAAGATCAATACAGTAATGTTGCCCAGAATAAAAGAAATTTTAGTTTTTCCTTGAATATTCTCTACTGCCTCCCTGCCAATTGCCAGATTTTCAACCCTGATCAATGCTGGGAAACGTGAGTATAATATTTACTGATGTTGTCATTTTTTCATTGGTTGGTTCATTCCTTTGTTCTTTTATATTGTAAGATACTAATTTTGTGGTTCTTGGTAAAGGAAGAGAGTGTGTCTCGCTCCCACTGAGTTCCCAGCCATGCTTTGAGACTCATAAAACTGAATTTCTATCAGGACATGA
Organism: Equus caballus; assembly: GCF_041296265.1. Lineage (NCBI taxonomy): Eukaryota > Metazoa > Chordata > Mammalia > Perissodactyla > Equidae > Equus > Equus caballus. The sequence continues at coordinate 89,178,442 of NC_091697.1, forward strand.
ACCGGGGATATAAAAGTTTGCAAAATGCAAAACCTTGACCTTTCTTTTAAAAGAGGAGAAAAACTTTAAAAATGACAGGCTAGTTAACTTTGGTTGGTTAAATTTGATTTAAAAAATTGGTTAAAAATGGAATGCAGTAGATTATGATAAATTGAAAATATGTTTTGCTTTTTTCTTAATTTAAAATTAAAAAGACCTTACTGTTCTATTTTTAATGTACAAATAATAAAGAAATTCATTATTTTTATAGCAGTAAAATAAATGGGAATTGATAAAGTTTCCTTTGAATGCTTCCCTCAACCCTAGTCTCTATGCATTAAATATACAAGTATGTATATATAAACATGTATAGTTAAAGAGATCGCTGCACAAATACATATGTGACCAAGTGTGAGTGTGTGATGTTTCTACATAATTGGTGTCTTACTATATATATTCTGCAACTTGATTTATTTCATTAACGTGTCCTGGAGATCTTACTGTGTCAGTCCATATAGATTGACCTCATTGTTTTTAACTGCTACACAGGATCCCTATTTAACTGCTGCCCAATGGCTGGTCATTTATGTTGCTTCCAGCTTTTGCTCTCACAACTATACTGCATTGAACCTCATTGTGCCCGCCTGCATGGGGATCCTTAAAGGGTAACCAGTGAGTAGTTAGACTGCTCTCTTATAGGTTATACATGTTTTGTGTTTTCTTAGATACTTCTAAATTGCTAAATTAATTTGTTTGGGTAGATCTAATCTTACTGATATTGCAAATTCTTAAATCTTAACAGTGGACTTTGTGAAAAACAACTTGTTCCTGCTCAGTTTAATTTCCTCAGTAACAAACCTGTAGACAAGGGGGAAGAAAGAAAAGCAATATAACTGAAGTGAAGCTCTGGGTTTGAATTACATAATTTTCTTACTAATGAACATGGGAAAACTACTTTGCAATATTCAATGATCAGGCACCCAATTAGCCATAGTGCCAAAACCAAAAGCCAGCAATCAATAACAACATCAATCTGAGGGTCTTTATTGAAGTTCCTCTGGTTTGATATTCTTAATATTTTAAAGAATCACCCATTGAATGGAATAAAAAGCAGACCTAATAAAAGTGAACATAGCTTAAGACTAGTGGGGGCCTCAAGATGTTTTGGAAAGGCGACCATTAAAGCTGGAATCTTCCTCATTGGTGATTCCCTTCAATAATTTATTCCAGCGATGTTCAGAATGAATTAAATCATCAGGGAACTGGCTCTCCTCCTGGCTGGATGCTTTCCACCCCTCAGCTCTCCACAGCCCCTCCCCACCTGGCTCTTCATTCCACAGTGTAGTGCAAACGTACCTGCCCTCACTGTTCCTACTCAGGCTGTTGCTAAGTCTGTGTGTTCTTATAGAACTCCGTCGTACTCTCATGGGTTATATCTATTCTCTTTCCTCTCTCTCTTCACTACCCATGTGGGCGCCTTGAAGACCGAACCATGGCTTGTTCATTACTGTGTTCCTAGCCAGCAACACTGAGCTTAGGAGCCTAGTGATTAAGGATGTGGGCTTCAGACACATCTGTGTTCAAACTTCAGTTCTGCCGCTTTCCAGCTCTGTGTATTCTTGAGAAAGTTGCTTAAGAAACCTATGCCTCAGTTTCCTTATCTGTAAATTGGGGTTATCTACCTTCAAAGATTGTCAGGGAGAATTGATTTTAATATCTGCATGCTTGGCACAGTTTAAACAGTGAAATGTTAGCTTCTGTTATTACTATTGTTGTTGAAATATAGTTTAAGAAGAAATTAGTATGTGAGAAAAACTCTTAAGACTAAGTGAAAGAGGGGTAATTTATTATGAAAATGTAACCCATATTTGCAAATATCTTTTATTTTCCAACATAAGGAATATATGTGAGTTACATTTGTTTGCATCTAGTATAAGCTGTATCTCTCTGCAATTATTCAGCACAGACTTAGGGAGTTCAATGTAAAATATAGTCAAGTTTCCAAGATACATCTTTAATCAGGCATTTAAAAATTTGGCAGAGGGCACAGCACTTAATAGCGATGAAAACATCTAGGAATGAGCCAGCACGCTGAGCTCAGCGGTCTTATATCTGGCCCAGTGTAGGGATTTCAAAAAGGTGAGGGATCACATATAAAGGAAGCTACTGAACATTTTCAGAATGCAGTCTCTTGGCTAGCATTGTCGTCTTCCTAGATCTTTAATCCCCCTCTGGGAATTAACTCATGTATCATTCTAACTTCTATACATATAAAATATTTGTTCTTCCTGACAAGAGCTACATTGCTACCTTGAAATCTGGGTCTGGGGATTATTATTTCCCTCTCAGCTTAGTCATTTCATGCCCACTTTTCCCCGTGTTGTTTATTTCAGAGAGCCCCAGTGCTCTATTAACTGGACATTTTGGTCCAAACCATTACCTTTCATAGTGTCTGCCTGTCAAATTGCTTCTCAATGTACTGTCTGCTCCTGAAACTTTTTCTGCTTCCTCTTTTTCTTCTCTGATTTTATGTGCATCTTTTAATTCTCTCTTTCCTTCTGGAAAAATCCAAGTCACCAACAGAACCTCTTTATATGATCATGCTGCCCAGAGGCTCCGTTTCCTATGCTCCCATCACTGCTGACACTCCTGCTTTTTATTTTCTCTTGTCTTCTGTCACAATAGTTTCTTTCTCTCTCTTTCTTTATTCTTTTAGAAATAGATGTGAAATATTATTTCACTCTTTTTGAAGAGTGAATTTTTATTTTCACATCCCCTCTGAACTTCTGTGGGTGGTGGTAAAAGGAAAGCAGATATTGTGTATCGAAATTGTCATCTGCAGTCAAGTTGCCTCTAGGGCAAAACTTGAGATTCTGTGAGGCTGCTGTTTCCCAGATCTTTCCCGGAAATGTCATAAGCAAGAGCCGCTTCTCTGTCATCCATCGTTCAGAATCCCTGGAGCGTAGGATATGCTGTGAATGAGGACACTCTCGGTGTTACTTCCCTCACTTTGGTTTCCTGCCCTCTCTCAGTCTTGGGATTCAAGGTCCTGTAGGCCTGGCTAGACTCCACCTCGTACTTCTCCCGCTGCCAAATTAACAAACCTACCTTTCTATTTTGAACCTTCTCTGAAAGCTTTCCCTCAGTTTCTTATTGCCAAGGTCTCTGCCCTCAATTATAAAGCCTTAAAGGCTCACCTGTTTCCTTTCTTCCCTCTGGCCTTGTTTGACCAATGACCACCCCCGTGGCCAGGTCTGTTTCTGTGGGTGCTATTATATGTGTTTAGAAGGTTCCTCTCCATGCCATCTGCTTCCTGCCCTGGTCCCCAGCCCAAATGTGGAACAGGCTAGTTTGGTTACTTTTGGAACCCTCTCCGAGAGTGCAGGTCTAGGCACGACCCTCAGCATGGGGTTTTCTCTTCCTTCATGTGGGTGTTGTAAGAGTCATTGTTATCTCCGTGATGTTAGTTGAAAACTAAAGTATTGTAGAGTAACTGTACATATCCCTGAATACCTGCATCAAATAGGGGATTTTGGTAAACATTTCCTAAGAAGGAAGCTCCCAATGGTGGAAAGTCAGTGAGCTGAATATTTTAGAGAGATGTCTTTCTTTTTTTCCCCCAGATCATGCCTGTGAGTACCACTTGATCATAAGATAAGCCCTGCTCTTCCCTTCACACAGCTCAAGTTCCTGTTCACAGTAGCAGATCACTTCTCAAGGCAGTAGAGCAGGGTGAGGGGCGAGTCGTAGGGAGCCAAACTACCTAGGTTTGAATCTCACCTTGGCTGCTTACTAGGTGTGTGATCTTGAGCGACATTTCTGAATCTCGCTGTTCCTTAGTTTTTCTGTCCATAAAATGGGCATGATAATAGTCCCTACCTCATTGGGTTCTTGTAGGGATTACACAGTTAAAATCTATCTTATTATCTTGAACTAAAGAAAACAAGTGATAAATTCTATCTACCTATCATTATTCTTAGCATCTGGGCTTGACTGATAAAAGACTAAATGTTTTTCTTACAGTTACGGACATTTATCATGCTTTATTCTCTACCTGTATGCTCCTTGTATGTTTGTCTGTGTTAATGGTTTATAGTTTATCTTAGAGAATAGTGCTCCATACAAATATTACTTAATAAAAGCTTTTGAATGAGTTTGATGATAAAGTGCATTGTCTTGGGTTTGGAAAGCCTTCAAAATATTTAAATCCTATAGTCCTAATCAGCCTGATTTAACTCTGTTTTTGTACTTGGTCTATTTGCTAACTTCATTCAAAGCTTTTTATGTAAGTATAATCTGTTCTCTCAGAATGGTGAGGCTTGAGTGAAATCATCTATGAATAAAACTCCTTTGTAAATAAAAATGCTGTGCAAATATAAAATATATTAATGATAAATATAGACTCATAAAATAGTGAGTTATCTTTAGGTGAAAATAAGGCAACTGTGGTTAGATTCATATAATAGAAAAAGCCTTAAAGATGATAAAATGTCCACAAGACATTTGCTTCTAATTTGTGGATCAATGACTATGATTACTTATTTGCTTGTAAAGATCTTTAGATGTTTATCAAACTTTATTCATATCTAAGATGATTTTTTTAACATAATCAAGTTTAGAGAAGCATAATTTTGTTGCCCACTAACTTTCATTAGGGTACAACTTGGAATAGTTTTGAGGAAAAGCAGTGACCATCCTTCATAGACTCAAGGTAAATCCACTTATACGACAGGTGAAATGTTACATGCTCTACATTTGATAATATTTCATTTTCTAGTTTCTAGTTTGTAGCTTCTCACCTAGCCTAGTGTCACTGTCATAAGATCTCACCAGCACATAGCAACCCATTCCCTCAAGATGTTCCTGCTGACATGGAGAAATAGAAAGGAAATGTCACGGGCACCATCATAGGCCTTTATAAATCTTGGCTTCCATATTGACACAACAGCCATTGTACTCTTAAGTCCTCTAATATTCCTTAATTAAAGCCTTCCAGGAGGCCTAAAAATGGCAAATGTGTAAGCTAAAATAAACTCTCCTTTATTTTATGGAATAGAATTCCCTTCCGGGCTGTGGTTTTAAATGCTTTTTCAAGACATATAAAAGTATTTGTCAACTTCTGTTATTTTTCACTAAAATCAAAACTTGCCTCCTTGATCCTAACATGTGTACACATGTGTATGCACCTTCATTGTATCTTACCAGTCCTCTAAAAGAGATTTGAAAAAGGTTATGATACATAACATATGCACAATAAAACTAATGAATTATTACTAGATAATACTCTAGAATTTAGGAAAGAAAAGGAAGCAAATTTGTTCAAAAAGAGGCTAATGTAGTCATACAATGAACACAATTTATTTGACTCTCAGCTTCCTGGAAGCCAGGGAAAAAAATAGAAATAGGCTGAATTATATAATCTCAGTATCATAAAGGGAAAAACACATCAAATTCTTAATGTAATTTATTATGAAGGTGGTTATACATACATGATTCATCACTCATTGGAAAAGACTTACCAACCCAAAACAAACGTCTGTTTTTCTAAGCTTATATTTTTAATTACTTTGCTTAGATTAATATGACAAGCTTTTTTCATTCTCTGGGCATACTCGCTCTGTGCACACAATTTGGGGTAACAGCAGGATATGGGTGATGGGGAAAATTTTGCTATAGAGAAAAAAGTGAAAATTTTGAGTATATCTAATTTTTAGAATGTTGGCTATATAGTTAGGATTCTGACTTGTTGCGTAGTAACTAGCTGTCTCAACAATTGAGAAGTCCAGTTAAACAAAAAGAAATTGATTTGAAAGTTTAGAAGTTGTCTAAAGAATGAAGACGTATATCTTCATGATAGCTACTTGGAGTTTGATTCCCAAAGCACAAATTCCTTTAACATCTTAGCCGAGGAAAATTTTTTTATGCAGTTGAAGGGGAAAACAAATGGATTACTCATCTATAATAATGCACTTGTAACGGGGGTGAGAATTAGTTCAGGAAATATACATTCTTCTTGGTTGAAATGCATTTGTTAGTGACCTCTTATTGACCACCTGAGAAAGTATAGTAGAGAAAATATTTTCAAGCAAACCAATATATTTATTTTTACCTTCCTAGAAATGTTTGAAAAAATGAAACAGAGGAAAGCAACTCACAGGAACTCATAACTGAGAGCTATGAGATGAATAAGAAGGTGTAATGGTAGAAAATAAGAACAAAAATGATGACTCTGGCAGGTGGCTTCTTAGATTAATAGCCTCCTTGTCAGATTCACATGTGATGGAAGGTAGTGTAAATATAGATTGGCATATACTGTTGTATTTTTATTAGCATCATTAAACCTTTCTGTTTGAAACCCAGGGACATTTAGAAGTTTCTTTTAAAAAGTTTTATTCTGCTTAAATTAAATTTTAGTCTAAACACAGATATTTTAAATGTGATCCCTTTGAACAGATGTTTGAATAGAGTTCCCTGGCCTATTTTAATATCATGATGGATAGATTTTATGTTTTTATTATAAAAAGTAAAATGGAAAGAATAGAGAACATTCACTGAACAATTTATATTTATTTCTGTCTGTTATGTACTTTGATCTTCAGAATCAAATAACTTCTAATAAAGTTGTGAGAATTCATGAGCCAGCTGTCAGTTAGTTAACTGTAAAGACTTTTCTTTGTGTTTGGCTGATGCTGGTTTCACACTCTTTATCATTACTCTATAAAACCACATGTATATGGTAATTTTTGACTCTATTGGAATTTTGCAGATTACAGAATTTTAGTCCCATGGAGTAGTTTTACTTATGCTTTGCATTTTAGGTATACTCATTCATTCATTGGATCCTCCTACTGGCCTTGTCAGGAAGATAGGGAAGGAATTATTTTTATCCCTGTTTTTCCAGTAAGGAAACTGGAAAGCAGGCAGCTAGTAAGTGATATGTATTTTGTGTTTAATAGCTCAAGTCTTTCTGTGTTGAAAGTTAACACTCAGTAGTTTTGCTCCCAATTTTGCATGGGAGAAGACTAAAAATTCAACATCTGTTGAATATAAATGTCTAAAAGGAAGAGGTTTTGCAGAAAAAAAACGTACATAAAGAAATTGGTGTATTGCTTTTGATAGTGAAGAAATGATCATCTAAATTAGACAACCAACCCAAGAATAACTGAATACTGTCTTTATATTCAGTATCTTGGACATCTTTTCCTCATGTTGTAATTTATTTCTTTAAAAAAGTTAGGATAGTGATGCAGTTTCCTAAAATCGACTTCTCTATGGGCTAGTTGGAGATTCCCAGTGTCTGGGCATCAGAATTCAGTGGTGATTCCAGAAGATGTAAATAGTAGAGAACTGTTTGTATCTTTACCAGATGTCCCTTCCAGGCTGTAGTGTGCTGCTGGAGTGTTTGCTTTAGAAACACATTCTGTTGCTTTAAAAATACAGCAAAATTGAGGCAGTTGAAGGCCATTAATAAAAAGCTGATAGCTTCATCTTCTAAGCTTACTTTTCTCTGGACAATACGTTAATCTCTTTGAATATACAGTCATATGCTACATAACATTTCAGTCAACAACAGACCATGTATACAATGGTGGTCCCAGAAGATTAGTACCCTACAGCCTAGGTGTGTAGTAGGCTATACCATCTAGGTTTGTGTAAGTACACTCTATAATGTCCGCACAACGACAAAATCAAGTAATGACACATTTCTCAGGAGGTATCCCTGTCGTTAAGCAATGCATGACTATCTCTCCTGCCAAGTCTAGATACTAAAGCCACCAATCAGTATTTTTTATGTCATTTAATCTCCCAGTCTATTTACTGAAAACGCTCAGTAATCCAAACCGCACAGTCGAGGGAAGGCATGATGTTAGGTGTGTTCCTGAACTGACAAGCTTAATTTGTTTATTTAAACCTTAAACATGACACTAGTTAAGCATATGTGAAAAAATGCAAATTATAGCCTGTGCAAATTATGTCATCATCAACAGTTTCTCAGTGAAGTATAGACTTTAGGGTTTCCATTCCCTGCATGCCCTATGGTGTAGAGAAGTGTTGTAACAGAAAAGAGGCTTTATCTCTCACCATTTCTTGGCTTTGTTTTTTCCACCAGCTTTATTGAAATATAATTGGCATATAACATTGTATAAGTTTAAGGTACAATGTGATGATTCGATACACACATATATTGCAAAATGTTTACCACAATAAGGTTAGTTAACACATTCTGTACCTCATATAATTACCATTTTGTTGTTATGGTGAGAACATTAAAGCTTTACTCTCATAGCAATTTTCAAGTATACAATACAGTGTTGTTAACTTTAGTCACCAGGTTGTACATTAGATCCCCATTCATCTTATTCATCTTATAACTGGAAGTTTGTACCCTTTGACCAACATCTCCCCATTTTCCCCCACCTTTCAGCCCCTGGGAACCAGCATTCTACTGTCTGTTTCTATGAGTTCAATGTTTTTAGTTTCCACATATAAGTGCAATAGTACAGTATTTGTCTTTCTTTCTCTGACTTATTTCACTTTGCATAATACCTTCAAGACCCATCCATGTTGTTGCAAAAGGCAGGATTTCCTTCTTTTTTATGCTGGATAATATTCCATTGTATATGTATACCACATTTTCTTTATCCATTCATCCATTGATGGACGGTTAGGTTGTTTCCATGTCTTGGCTATTGTGAACAATGCACATTCTCTATGTCCTTGACTGGTGTACCCTGCCCTTTAAGGCCATCTGACCAGCAAATAAGATGCCTGCACCAGGACCTCCTCAAACACGGCCTTGCCTCCATTTTAAAGAGCCTAGCCTTCTTTTCTGTCTGTTCTACAACCATGCAGACACTTATTTTTTTAAAATAACTTATTGGGGTATAATTTACAGACAATAAAAAGCACTGATTTTAAGAGTACAGTTTGAAGGGTTTTGACAAATGTGTATACCATGTACCCACCACCCTCATTAAGCTATAAAGTGTTTTCCTCATGCTAGAGAGACCCCCAGGTCCCTTTGCAATCACCCCACCCCTCCCTTTTACCCAGGCATCCACTGATATAATTTTTATCCCCATAGATTGGTTTTGTTTGCACTAGATCTTCAAACAAGTGAAATACTGACTTCTTTCATTCAAAATAACATCTATGATATTATCTACGGTGGTGCGTGTATAAGCAATATGTTCCTTTTGTTTTCTGAAGAGGATTTCATTGTATCACTGTACCACAAGTTGTTTCTCCCTTTACCTGTTGATGGACATTTGGTTTATTTCCAGTCTTGAACTCATAAACAATGCTTTATGAGACTGTGTGTACAACTCTTTTGTTTTAATAAAACTTTTTATGTTGAGATCATTGTAGATTCACGTGCAGTTTTAAGAAGTAATATGGAGAGATTCCATGTACACTTTATTCAGTTTTCTTCAATGGTAACATCCTTCAAAATTATAGTATGTTATCATTACCAGGAAATTGACATTGATACAATCCACTGATCTTATTCGGATTTCTCGGTGTGTGCATGTGTGTGAGTATTTGGTTCTAGGCAATTTTATCCCATGTGTAGGTTTGCATATCCACCACCACAGTCAGATACAGAGAAGTTTTATTACCACAGAGATCTCTTGTGTGGCCCTTTTATAACCACAAGCATCTCTCCCATCACTAAGATCATGGGGAAGAAAATATTATGTGGAAGGAATATCAAGTGCAAAGCCCCAGAGGTAGGAATGAGCTCGAAGTGTTCAAAGAACAGAATGTAGGCCAGGGCAGCAAGAGTAGAGGAGGAAGAGCAATCAGAAGACAAGCTTGGAGAGGTACAAAAAGGAGAGATCATATAAGGCCTTGGGGGCCATGATAACGGGTTTAGATTTTTCACTTTGTGTGATAGGACGCCAGCAGAAGGTTTTAAGCAGAAGAGTGATCTAAATCTATTTGCATTTTTAGTAGATCATTCTGGCAGCTGAACTAAAAATTGACTATGGAGCAGCTATAGTGGAAGCAAGGGAACCAGTTGGAAAGCGTTTGCAGCAGTTCAGGTGAGAGAAAATTATGGTTTGGACAGGGTTTTAGCAATGGAGATGGGAAAAGAGGTCAGCTCCAGGATATATCCCCTGAGGACAGAATTGAGCAGACCTGCTGTTGGATTCCGTGGGGCTATGAGGCAAAGAGAAGAATTAAAGATCATTCCTAAGTTTTTGGCTAGGGCAACTGAGGGTACGATAGTATCACATACAAAGATGGGGAAGCAACAGAAGGGGATGGAGGATCAAAAATTCTGCTAGACATGACAAGTTGAAATGCCTATTATCACCTATTTAGAGCTCAGGGAAGAGATGGGGGCTAGAGAGATGAATCCGGGACTCAGTGATGTAGGTGTTATAAAAACCTTAAACTGGATGAGATTGTATAGGGAGTGAGTAGACGTGGGGAGAAGGTTATGGGCTGTACCTGTGACAGCCCACCTGTAGAGGGAAGATAGGGAGGGAAAATCCAGCAGAAGAGATTACAAGAGAGCAGCCAGTGAGGCAGTGGGAAAACCAAGACAGCCTAGTGCTCAGAAACCAAATTTGGATAGTGTGTCTAGCAAGAAGTTATCAGCTTTGTCAAAATGCTCCTAACAGATCAAGTAAAGTGGACTAATTGACCATTGAATTTGGTAGTATTAAGATCAGTAGGAACCTCAACAGCGGATGTTTTGGCAGAGAAATAGGGCCTACAGCCCAACTGGAATGTCTGAGGACAGACAGGGAGGTGAGGAAGTAGAGACAGTGAATATTCACCACCTCCTCAATGAGATTTGTTATAAAGGGTAGAAAAGAAAAATGGGTACCTTTTGGACCAAGATATTAGGTCAAATGGGAGGTTGTATGTATTTTTTTTCTTTTCAGAATATTATGGTTGTATGCACTAATTTAGTTACCACAGGTTAGTTAAATAACGCCAGACCCTCAACAACACAGTTCTAATTTCAGTTCCCACAGTATATTTAAAGCACAAACTTTACTGCTACCTCTCCAGTCCACAAGTCACACTGTAAATAACCTATGTGCATCTTGATCAGTGACCAGTCACATCACGTCTTTCAAAGTTTGTTGGTGATTGTTACTGTGCATCTGTTATTCAGCTCATGAACAGACTATAAGCATACAGTTCTGTTGCTTGCCTCTCAGTGATATACTCATACAACTGAGCTTTGAACGCAATGCTCTGTTGAGTAATGCTCCACATCACCTTGATTCTCTTGTGGACTTGAATGAAACATGAAAATTTGCTTTGTACCATCAAACACAACTTCATTAATCCAGCCTATGGACCATAGAATTATTCCAACTTCTAAAACCTAATATCTTGGATGGACTTTCAGACAGGATATTGGACAAGAGTTCGTGCAATCTCTTTAGCTGAGTTTTGGAAAAAATAAGACATAAATCATGCAACTGAAAACATTCAAGCATCATGGGAAGAAGTAACAGAGAAATATGCATGCAGTATTGCAGAACATTTTACCTCACTTTACCAATCGCTTTGCAGTATTTGGATCAAGTTAGGGGTGTTATAGAAGAAAGAGAAAACCTGGAAATGTTAACACTGCCACCATTCTAGAGACTTGAGGTATACACCCAGAGGAACTTAGCTAGTGCAAACTTAACTACACAAATGAGAAAAGTGGCTCTGATGAAAGGTATGAAGGTGTCTCATAAGAAGTGATGCTGACAAAAAACTTCATAGTAAAGCAACACCGGGAGGCATTTCATGACTTTAAAAATATAATGGATAAAATATTGGGGGCTGATCCAAACTTAGAAACAAGTATGACAATTCACCAAGGCACAGAAAAGATGCTTGCTCTGTATTGTAAGTTATACGACAAGAGGGCAACTTTGAATTGTAGTTCAAACTATTCTTGATAATTTTTTTTCAAAGAAATAAAACACTTGAAATTGTCAATGTTCTGTTTTAAACTACAGTGTACTAATTAAGTATTAGTTTTTTCCTTTTCCTATACATTTATAAATGACAGTAGGAGAGTTTTAATACATACTTTTTAAAAGTCCTAGAACAACTGTAATTGTCTCCCATTGATTATTATGATAGCTTTGTATGGTTGCAGCTTGCACAGTCCCTCTTATGCCCCCACAGTACCATGCCAAGCAAGGACATATATTTATATAATTGCATGTATTTATAAAATGTGATGGTTAGTTTTATGCAGCAACTTGGCTAGGTCAAGTGCCCAGATATTTGGGTCAGTCTTCTGGATGTGTCTGTGAAGATATTTTTTGGGTGAGACTAACATTTAAGTTAGTAGACTTTGAGTAAAGCAGATTGCCCTCTATAATGAGGTGGGCCACTTCCAGTCAGTTTAAGGCCTTAATAGAACAAAGACTGACCTCCCCCGAGTGAGAAGGAATTCTGCCAGCAGACTGCTTTTGGCTTTGAACTGCAACTCTTCCCTGAGTCTTCAGCTCACTATCCTACCTCATCAGATTTTGGACTTGCCAAGCCTCTGCAATTGCATGAGCCAATTCCTTAAAATCAGTCACTCTCTATCTCTCTGTCTCTCTCCACATCTTGTTGGTTCTGTTTCTCTGGAAAACCCTGACTAATTCAGATAATATATATGTATTATGTATAAGTGTTATATATGAGTATATGTGTATGTATATATTTTTTTTAATGAGAGTTCATTGGAGACGAGGAGTTTCCCAGACCTAGAGCAGTGCTGAGTGTACTCAACAAATACTTGTTAAAACAATAAATTTTATCAATTGGAATAACAAAGACAGTTTCTGAGTCCTTTCACGTCAATTATCTTATTTGATTTTCTCAAGAACATAATAGGAATATTAATAGGAATCACCACTACTTTACAGAGAAGAAATGTAGACCCAGAAAAAAATAGATTTTGGTGTTTGAACTAGATTTCTTGACTCTCAGCCTGTGTTTGTCCATTGTCTCCTGATGTTCTGGTGACAAGCTTGGGAGACAAAAGAGCAATATGTCAGTTTTGCCTGCTTTTGATTTGTTTTACTTTTGAGAAGAGTTTCTTTTAATCTTGGTTTCTTTTGGGCTGGACTAAATTTTCTGGGGTATTGGGTGGTAGATAGGATTGCCGCTGGTGGAGGCAGCAACATCCCATCAGGTAGGAGTCGGTGGGCCTCTGAAGGCTGTCCTGGAGACACCTTGCTTATGTAGAGGAAATGTGGTACACAAAGACATTTCTCCTAACACTTGAAATGCAATTGTGCTGAAAACCTGGACCCAGCCAGAAACTATTTCAAGCAGTCTTGACCAAAAGTCATCCTTTAGAATGCTTTAGAATTTGATGTGAAAGTGGATTTTTCTATGACAGGGGAGTCAGGTTTTTTCACATGGTAGCAGGAAGATTTTCCTTTGGAGAGTCTTCTAGTTTCTTCCACATCCCTCCAATCCAAAATATTCTATTTTCTCTTTAACGAAAAGAATAGCTTTATGAAGGAATAGAGTTGAGAGGTACTGATATCTGTTGAACAGGTACTGATCAGTCACACTGAGTAAATACAAATGGAATCTAAAACAGGAGCCTGGTTTAAAGCTTATTGTGTCATTTCCTGCATGTTTACTCTGCCAAAGGGCAGTGAGTGTTCAAAGTTCTCCCCCTTAGTCCAGAACTCTCCTGACAATAATGCATCACGTCAGTTCAGGGTGGCATGAACGCTGCAGAGGTACTAAGTGTTTCTGTGCAACATTGATGAATGAATTGCAGTCTGGCAGGGTAATTTTCACTTATAATTTTTAACTTAAAAAAATGGTTTAAAAGCATAACACAAGTTTAATTCTTTGTGTCTGAAGAACAAGTGTTTTCTTGTATTATTTTCTTCTGTCAATGCAAATAATCCATCATCAATCTATAAACCAAAATTGGGTTGAGTTTATCATGAGCCAAGTCTGAGAACTAAAGCCCAGAGGGCTTCCTTCCCCAAGGATGAAAGCACATCCAAGAAGTGGGGTATACAGAGTGGTTATATACCATCTTGGAACAAAGAGCATACATCACATATGACTGGAATATCTCTTTTACTACTGTCATGAGATGCTTAACTGGCACAGCAGGTTGGTGGTCAGTAGGTCACTGGTCACAAGGGGAGCACAGCAGGTCAGTACTTAATCTTTAGTTTCTAGGAAGAGTTACTTATCCTTAAGGAAATGCCAATATGAGGGGGAAGCTATATCCCTATCTTTAAGGGCATCATTCTTATCTTTGGGACATTGTAAATGTTTAAAGTGGATGTACAATACATGCTTAACAGGCCACATCAGGTCTTTCTGGAAAAACAAGGTCAGGCTGAATTAGTTTTAAACCAAATGGCTTCCTCATGTTCTACAATATATCCTATTGTTTTTCATTTATTTATCACTTCGATGGCACTAAAGTTATTTACTTAAGCATAAATCGTATGCCATTTTCTCCTCATTTACCAAAAACTTAACAGTTGTTCCAATGATATAATAAATGATGAAGTAAGGAAGACAGAGAGACAAAATGGGAAAAAATAAAGGAGAAAGCAAGATATGGCCTACACTATGGGGGGTAGAAAAATACAAATGGCTTTGTAGTAACCAAATAAAATGTGTACATGAACTTAGTAAATATCCTATTGGTTTATAGAAGATTTTTTGTGTTTTAGAATAATTAAAAATGGTAATTGATGATTTTTTGAGTGCTTATTTTATGCTGGGCTCAGTTCTTAGTGCTTTCCATGAAATAACTCACAGAATCTACACAATAACCCATGAAGTACATACCAGGACTGTCCCCCTTTTACATGTGAGTGAATGAGGCAAGAGAGGTGAAGTTACTTGCCTAAGGCCACATTATTGGAAACTGGCTGAAGAGAACCAAATTCAAAGGCAGGCAGCATGGCTCCAGATGGAACATTGTTAACTATTGTAGTATGCCTACCATTGACTTGGTTTGTTTTGTTACTTATCACATCGGTACTTTTTCAGATGGCTCTATATATTGGAACAACTATTTTGAAATTGTTCTGCTAAGCAAATTCTGACTAAATTTAATGAAACTTCTGATTTCTAAATCCAGTGAATACCAAATTTAAATTAAATATGGTAAAATATGACTTAAAAAAAGTTAATTGCCATTCTGTTAATTACATTAGAGCACTTAAAAATGTTCTTATTAGTGTCGAACATCATGATCAAAGATTATGGTTACATAGATTAAAAGGTCAAACAATGATCTGTGGCTTAGAATCAAAAGCTGTAGTTTTCTCCGTATCTTTCCTAGCGTACCCCAGAGCTTCCAGCCTTCCTCCAGTCCTAAAATGAAGATTTTTAGCTCTCTTGTCCCCTCTGCACATTCTCCTAATATACTTCAGTTAAGTTTTCATTAAATGCATCCTCAATGTCTTCAGCATTATGACTATGTAAATATATTTCATGGCTGCCCATGATTAATTTCCTTTCACATGTAACTTGTTTTCCTGAATTTTTTTCATTTGCTTAGTTTTCTTTGAATCTATGCTAGGTCTTTCCACACTTTCCAACAACTCTGCAATTTTCCACTTGGTCAAACTGGTCAAATCTATTGCTCCCAATTTTTTTTTCTTGGAGACATTCCTGCTGGACCCCTCTATCATCTGGCTTCCATCTGGACTGATTGCTCTTTAGGCTTGCTAAAGCATTGCCATCCAGGGACTTGTTTTGCTGTCATCCTGGAATTCCTATTACATCTTTCTCACCTTGGATCCCATTTCATAGAGCCCATGTGAATCTCTTTCTTGGTTTATCTCTTTTCTTCAGTGGAACGTATATCCTCCAGTAGTTTTCTGAGGGAAAAATATTTGAGAGAGAAATTTGCTGTCATTTTTCACATACAAAAATGTCTTTACCCTACATTTGATTAATAGTTCTGGGCTAAGAAGTAATTTTCTGTTAAAATTTAAAGGCATTATTCTTTTGAATTCTAGCTTCTAATTTTTCTTGGAGAGGTTCAAACTATTTTGACTTCTAATTCTTTGTATTTGACTTGATTTTGCACTTGGGTTTAGGATCTATTCTTTATCCCTGATGCTGAAATTTAACGGTAATAAGCATTGGTCCGAGTTTTTCTTAATAGTTGTGCTGAATGCTTGGTGGGCCGTTTCATATGATGCATGTTCTTCATTTTTAGAAATGTTTTGTTTTCTTCTTTTGTTCCCATTACTAGTTCTCTGTTCTATTTGGAACGTTCATTTACTCATTCAACAAATATAGTTATCAAGCACCTTCTCTATGCCAGGCATTGGGATTCTGTGCTAGTGGTTACAGCAGTGAAAGAAACACTGCCCTCATTGAGCCAGTTGCTCAGATATTGGGCTTTCCTGATTGAGCCTCTAATTTTCTTAATTTATTTTTTCCTGTACTCCATCTGTTCATCTATGTTGTTCTATTTCTGAAAGATTTCTATGGTTTTATCTTCTAAATCTTTGACTGATTTATTGTTAATTTCAGTTCTTTTATTTTTCATTTCCAGTTGCTGCTTCTTATTCTCTGATATTTTCCTTTTTTATGGTATTGTGTTTTTATTTCTTATCTATCTCTGAGAAAATTAACCATTTTTTTTAAGTATTCTTATTTTCTCTGCATGGTCTCTATTTACTCTGAATTCCTTTCATGGCTTGTTTATTTGGCTCTCTTTTGTGTCAATGGCTTTCTCTGAATGCGTGATAATCCTTGTGTATTTGTTAGTACTTAAAAGTTAAGCACTGAAATGCTGATTAGATGCTCTGCCTGTGTGTGTGAGTGTACAATCTGGTAAACTGCTCTATAGCTCAATTATGTGGCCAGGAGACAGAAGAGGAGAAAGTGGAACTGAGACTAGACATAATTGCAGGGGTCAGAGTGTAGTGTGCCTTGAGAAACAAGATAAGAAATTCAAGCTCTATTCTGTAAACACTGGAAATCTAGATGGTGGTCATCCTGAGGCAACTCCTTTGCAGTCACTCCTTTTGGTCCTAGGTTACAAATTTCTGGTCTTTGTTCCATTCTCCCATAAACATTTTTCCCTGGCTAAAAACTATAATCCTAGTGACTAAATGTTAATCTAATGCTTCCAATTTCCATATCTATTGTAATGCAATTTAGTTCTTGCATTTTGAATGCAGGCATCAAGTAACAACTCTACCCAGTTATTCTCTTGCTGTCCAGGGAATCACTGAGTTCTAGGTGACTGAAATCACTTGTGGCCCCATTGGCCCCAACATCAGACAGTCAACGATGTACATTTTAAGTGTACATGTTTTAGTAACTACTTAAAAAAAAGGAAGATTGTGAGTCTTTGTTTTTCATAGCACACAATAATTTTTATTTGTATGAAGCAATTCCAAGTAAATAAGTGATAACCTTCAGTTCAACAAGTTATAGAAACAAAATACCTCAAAAAACAATGTCTTTTCCTAAAAAAAAAAAAGGCTGAAATTTTTTTTGGATTATATGGTATATAATTTTTTCAAATTACTGTGTGTGAATGAAGTGGGAACATGTTCCTGTTCAGTGAATGTACATACTTTTTTACTGATGGGCTTTGAGGGTGTTTATTGTGGTCTCTCAGAGCCTTTTGCACCCGTGAGCTCTTAGAGATTTCCCCTACGGTAATACGGCCCCTACCCATAAGCAAAGGGGTCATTAGCCTTAAAGCAAAAACGGCACACAATAGCACAAGAGATCCCATACTTTTCTTTATTCGTTCAGCAAATATGTATTGTGTGTATGTTATGAACCAGGTACCACTAACAAAAAGCAACATTTACGTCTCGGTAAATCTCTGCGGTGCCCCGTGTAGTAGCAGACATCGTACAGGCGCCAAATGAGCGTTTGATGATGGGGAATGTGGTGATTCATCTATGCCTGTGAAGACAGTTAGGGAGAGCTTTCTAGCACTTTGATGGTTAAGTAAAGAGGATTCCTCAGTGAAGCTTGCAATACAGAAAGAAGTCTTAAAAAATACCATGAATATCAAGCTACTTTTGACAAGAGAAGTAAAAATCTAGCTAAGGGACAGTGGAATGTCCCAAGAATCTAGCTCTTAAGTGTTTCTGTGAAAAACACACTTACTTGCATTTTGATTACGTTGCTCTTGAGGAGAAATGTTTTGATGTGAAGAGCTAATTGCTTGTAGGGCAGGTTCACCTGTTGGAGCATTTAAAGCTCTTAGGAAAGAAGAAAAATGAGAGAGAAATTCCTTTGAGTGGCATAGAGAAAAATAAACACATTGATTCCTTTTTCTCCTTGGGGGGAAAAGTGTGGAAAGTCAGGTCTCGAGCAGTCTGGGCAATTTTCACTTCCATGTAGGACTGGAGCTCTTTGTTAGTGCTCTAGAAAGCAAGAGGCATCCTTCTGTCATTTCAATTATGTTGGCAGAATGCTTTCATAAAGACTTAATTCAGGGAAGGCAGCTTATCAATAGTGGCCACACATTTAATATCAGTACCCACGGGAACAGAAGCTAGCGAAGAAATGGTAACAGTGGGCTTATGGAAACTTTGGCCCGGAGCCCAGTTGTGCAGAAAGGGGTGTTACTGTAGTTATTATAAGTCCTGGAAGTGAGGCAGATCTAACAGCAGCTCAGATGCACCATTCTGACCTGGAGAAGTCAAAGGCGGTGGGTAGAGATCCAAGATGGACAAAGACACAAGAAGCAGCCAGACAGAATCAGAAAGTACAAAACTATAACTCTTGGTTTCAGTTCAGCCCAGGCATGAGCAAGCAAGTAAGGAACTAATCCCTGTCAGAGTTGGAAACATGAAGACTCACAGATCAGGACACACAGGTCTTGGTTAATCCTTGTGGTTTAATTTCAAGCGGGCTTCAGGGCTAACAGTTAAGTTTTACAACCCAGAGTAAGGAAGATTTTGGCTCTGCTGGTCTTTTCAGCAGACAGCTGGATCTTCTGAAGAGTCCTTTGTTGTAACATGTGTTTAGATTTTATCTGTGAATGGTATTTGAATTCCTCAAAGCAATTCACATCCACTATCTTGTTAATTCTTATGCTAGATCCTTGACATAAATTGGTATAGATATATAATCACAATTTTTCAGTATCAGGAAAAATAATTCCACCCAAAACCATCAACCAGATCAACTTTCTACTATTTGCTAAGTATCACAGATTGTGTACCATTGATGCAAAGAGGGAGGGTCCCAAATATCTTCAGTGTTTTATCTCTTTAAAGTACAAAAGTGAAATGGTGTATGGTGATGATTGTGTTTATTTCCTTTGGTTCTGAGCTGAGACACAAATGACTAACTTTTCACTAAAATGTCACCTCCCTTTTTCATTACGTGGAGTTGTCTCAGGGAAGTCGCTGCCTAGCAGGGGATTAACTTTTCGGCCTCTGTTTAATCTAGATAGGGCCATATGACTACTTCAAACCAAGGACTTGTGAGTGGAAACTATGTCACTTCTGGGCCAAAGCAGTGAAGAGGTGGATGTGCCTTATCCATCCTTCTCCCTCTTTCTATCACCTGGATGCAGGAGACTCCCTTTAGGCTCTTGGGATGGCAGAGCCACAAAATGGGAGGAAGTTGGGTCATGAATGACCACATGAGAAAAGCCACCTGCCAACTAGGATCATTCACGTTAGAAAGTGAGAAACAGACTTCTGTTGAGTTAGGCCACTTGGACTGTTTGTTCAATGACTGTCATCACCCTGACTAATTCCTTTACACATAGCAATTAAGAAGGGTTGCCAGATTTAGCAAATAAGAATATGGAATGCCTAGTTAAATTTGAATTTTAGATAAATAGCAAATAATTTTTAATATACTAATCATTTAGTATAAGAATAAATTTTAGTATAAGTGTGTTCAGGATACTGCATGCTTAATTGTACTAAAACTTATTCACTGTTCATCTGAAATCCGGATTTAACTGGGCATCTTGTATTTTATCTGACAAACCTAGAATTATGAGTAGGCAAATTAAAGAGATAATGACATAATTGTGTTTGGATAATTAATTTGTGGTATGAAGAATTTTATTTTAGAAGAGATTTGTTTCTGAGTAAATGATTTTTTTTTTTTATCCTGCCCTCTGTAATGAATTGCAGAGTTAAAAACCCCTAGATATTTCGTGTTGCAGACAATCTAAAATGAGAATTTGCTAAGGGGCTACTTGTAAACCTGTCCTGAAAATGAATAAGAAAGGAAAGTGATAAAAAGAAAAAAAGAAATTAAAAATGAGTAAAATGTTTTACACAAATGGATCATTTTTTTAAATGGAGACAATTCTACCACTTAAATTTCATACCCTCTTGATGGAGCTATAAGAAAAAAATCTCAATATATTTTCAAAGAAAATTATGAGAGCTCAGGAACATCATTACGGCATAGCAGGACTGGTTCCTTTTCTGCTTGACTCTGAAGTCATGGAAAATAGAATATATGAACTCGGATGCAGAAGGAATAAATCAGAGAGACAAGGAATTTCAAGGAGTTACCAATTAGAGAAAATTGAAGTTGATTGACTTTACAGTATTCTAATTAAAACCCCTTAACATAAACTAGTGCTATAAGAGAAATGACTTTCCAGGGGCTGGCCCCGTGGCAGAGTGGTTAAGCTTGCGCGCTCCGCTGCAGGCGGCCCAGTGTTTCGTTGGTTCGAATCCTGGGCGCGGACATGACACTGCTCATCAAACCACGCTGAGGCAGCGTCCCACGTACCACAACTAGAAGGACCCATAACGAAGAATATACAACTATGTACCGGGGGGGCTTTGGGGAGAAAAAGGAAAAAATAAAATCTTTAAAAAAAAAAAAAAAAAAAAAAAAGAGAAATGACTTTCCAAAGTAGAAGCATAAGATAATAAATGTGACAGATTTAAATTAAGAGCAAATCAGTGATTCTCTACTGTTTAATTAAATCTCCTTTTTTTTACAGAGAGAAAACTGAGGCCCAGAAAAGTTATGAATATGCCCCAAGACCACACAGCTAACTCGTGCTACAAATCCTAGTCATATGCTTTTTCATAAGTTCATCTCTTTTTCCTACAGAGAAATTCCTATAATGGAAACAAACTGAGAAAAAAAGACGAAATTCTATTTCATCATTAAGAGAAGAATACCTACGTTAAATTACCTTGAAGAACAAAAGTAGAACTTTCCAGTGATATGACACATCTCTCTAATGAGAATAGCAAATCATACAAATTTCAAGACATTTATGTGATTTATGTGCTCCTGATGATACACCAGTCCCAACACCTGCTATGCAGTACTTCCACTCTCCATACAAATGATAACGTTTTACAGGTCAATATGGGGTTTTTCTCCCTTTCATTTGAAACAGTGAAGGGGTTGTCTCAGCAAGAATGAACCAAAAGAACATTTAGAATGCTTTCACAACAAAAGATGGATTTTTTAATGTTAAGCTAATGCCAACCAAGAAACATCAATCCATGGCATATATATTGAGACTACAGCACACTTAACACACGTTATCTGTCTAACCCAAAAGGTCACAGTATATTTGTCACCTTGGCAACTGAGGCCACGTTCATTCGATAGTTATTGATCCTTGGCTGGGTGACAGGCACTGTGCCAGGCCCTGGCACAAACTTGGGATGTTCCGATTCTTTCTGCTTCACTATACTAAATCTTTAACTCCTTAAACATAAATACAAAATTAAGCTATTTTGGGTAAAATGGTAATTGGCAGGATGTACTTTGGATAGATTCGTATACAGAGAAAACAAATTTTGATGTGTAAATTTTTTTAAACTCTTAAATGTATTACATATTAATATTCAATAAAATTAAAATTCTGAAGGTCTGTATCACACAGACTTGCTCAAAGAGTAAAAAAATGATATTTCTAATATTGCTTTCCAATTAAGACCATCTTTAAAATGTGCTTTAGTATTTAATCCCAGTTTCTGCCAATACTGTGCCTTTGCTGAGTAGAGCCAGAAAATGGTGCCAAATGATGCTGTCAGGTTTACATGTAAATCCTCAGGGAAAAGTGCAAACTTAAGTAATGTTCATATTTGGCAGACTAATGGTGATAGTGACGTGGAATCTCATTGTTACAGAAAGAAGACGCTATGATTGAAGCTGGGAGAAATGAAAGTAATCCAAAATTTTCCTTCATTTCTACAAAAATGATGTGCATGCAGCTTTCACAGTTTCACATTGGAGCATGGCATACCATTAATACTTTGGCTGAAATGTCTCATAGCAATAAAAATGAGTGTTTTTGGAATAATTCTTTAAAAAATAATTTGATAAAATCTTGCTGACATAGTGTAGCGTATAGATGTAGGCACATATGTGGCAGCTTGCCTGTTTCCCTCATAGCCCATATATCATCTGAAAGAGGACGTCACACTGCTTTGTTTTCATTTAGCAGTCTGTTCCCCACCATGGGTTTCCTCTCCTATAACTTTAAGCCAGGAAAGAAGCGTTGAGAACCCCTAAGTAATTATTTCTTTTCATTTTCAAAAATACAATTTTTATCATCTTCTAATAAATGAAGAGGCAGCCTTCTCTCAAAGAAATGAAATTCTGTTTATAACGGAATAGATATATAGATAAGTACACGTAAATCTGCATATATCTAATATAATGTTACATTATAAACATTATGAGTTCATCTCTCTCTAAAATATTATTAATGCTATTCTTAGGTTACTTTTCTTTTCTCTTCACATGGCCTTCCTAGGCATTTCCTTTACACCAGTAGTGTCAAACTACCTCCATAGTACATGACTTCTAATTCTAAATGCCTGGAGCAAACAGTTCTCACCTCCAGATCTACATTCTCAATTACCCACTTGGCATCTCAACAAGTCTCCCAAATGGACCACAGTGTCTTTCCTACAAACCAGTTCTAATTCCTAAATTCCCCCATGCTTCTCCCTATTATCTATATCTGGGAGTATAGCAGAGCAATTAAAAGCACAGGCTGTGAAACCAGACTGCCTGGGTTCAAATCTTGACTTTGTCACTTTCTAGTTGATGACCTTTGGCAAATTACTCAACCTTTCTGGTGCCTCAGTTTCCTGATCTTTAAAATGGTTAGAATGCCTGTTTCTTGGTGTCGAATGAGGGTTGAACAGACAAACCTCTTAGGACAGTAGAACACAGCAAATGTTCTATAAATCTTAGTTATTATTACTATCTTCAATCGATGATTATCTAATCATTCTCACATTAGAAACTACTAATGTTCCTTCTTCTCTCTTATAATCTATTTTATCACCTGGACGTGTCATTACTCCTCCCTAAAAGTCCACTTGGTCTGTCCTTCCTTTTTCCCCCATCACTACTATTTTAGTTCAGGTTGTCATCATTTCTTACCCAGGATAATGCATCTCTCTTCTTCCATCTGATTCTCCCTTACTATTTGTAATTTGTCTAACCATGTCACTTCATTGATTACAAAACTTTAGTAATTCCCTATGGCCCACAAGATAGAATCAAAATTTCTAGCAGTGCATACAAGGTCCTTCATGGTGTAGCTTCTTCTGCTTCCCTTTCCAACTTCTTCTCCTGGGCTTTCTCCATGCATGCCCTCCATCCCTACCTAGCTATCTGTGATTCCCCAAACATACCATGCCATTCTCATGCCTTCATTTATTTCCACATGGATGACCTCTTTTGCACATGGGTTACCTCTGTCTGCTTATCTGCTTGGTGAATTTCTTATTTTTTAAGACTCAGCTTCAAGGCTATCTCTTTAGAGAACCTCTCTCTGATCTCTCCAGGTAGAATTTGCTTCCTTCCTTGTGTTTCTGTTTTATTCATGGTGCTTTCCTTATCTCTGTACTATATGGTACATCTTCCAGACAAGTGGCTCTTAAAATTCAGTGAGCCTAAGAATCACGAGTGGAACTTGCAAAAATTCAAAGTTATGAATCCTACCATCAGAAATTCTCATCCTTTGGATCAGAGTGAAGCCTAAGCCTCTGTATATTTATTAAATCCCCAGATATATCTGGTGCACAGCCACATTTTAGGAGGATTGTTCTGTTTTAGTTCTCTCTTAATCTTTAGAACCTAGCACAATACATAAAGTATATATTATGGGCACTTAACAAATACTTGCTGGAAATGCAATATGGCATTCTGTTTCTGGTGAGCTAACATACATAGTGATAGAACAGCTAATGTACCTGGCACCTGGTAGGTCATCAGAAAGTGTGTGATGTTTGGACATATGAATAAATGAAGGAAGGAAAAAAGCTCAGAGAAGCTACAGAAACTATTAACATGGCTCCTTGAATCTCTCAAATATTGCAAAGTCTAATATTGTTCTTTGGATAACTGAGATTTGAAGTCAATGGTTGATTTCTCTGAAGGCCTAATTGGAGATATGATATTGTGGTTTCAGATTTTTTTACACTAGATCGACAGACACTTTTTTTTTAATAAAGTTGACAACCTGTAATAAAAATCAGGTCCCCTGACTTGAATTCTCCTTTAGACATGGTGTCATTCTCCTTTGACATGGTTGTAGACTGGGATGGTTGTTATAGACAACATCATCAGAAACTAAAAAATTCTGCAGCATAAAGAAAGAAATTAGATATATTTGAATTTTAATTATTTGCTTTTGAGTTTAACCCTATATCTGAAATTATATAGGCTGTTTAAATTATACGTCTTTTGAAAAATGCTGAGGGTAGGCTTGCTATTCCTTAGTGTTATCATTCTTTTTCTGGATCCTTAACAATAATGTCATTAGAACATACTAGATTTAATATTTATTACAAAACATATCCTATAATTTCAAAAGCTATCGTAGCCTTTTTTATTTCCATTTTTACTGTTTTCCATCTCAGCCAGGTTCTAGAATTAATTTATACACAGAGGTTTGTTAAATTTTTGTAGAGCTCTATTACACAAACTCTATGGAAATGTGAAATCCATCAAAAATGTTTAGTGACTAAAATCTCAAGATGAGATTTATAATAAATGAATGATATGCAATGACTAAAAATACCAATGGAACATGTTATAAAAAAGGGTACAATATTGTCACAATTCATATTGTGTGCGTCTGTGTTTGTGGAATCAACGTATAATCAATATATAACATTTTGGTTATGTACACTTAATGTCAATTCCATTTGTTTACCTAACCAAGGACTTTCTTTAAATAGGGTGATGTATAATTTCTTCTAGGTATTGTAGATACAGTGGATATAGGCCTGGACTACATACTGATTTTTTGATGAACTAGAACAGGGATTGACAAATGTTTTCTGTAAAGCGTCAGATAATAAATATTTTAGGCGTTGCAGGCCATGCAGGCTCTGTCATGACTGCTCCATGTTGTCATTGTAGCAGGAAAGCAGCCATAAACAATACATAAAGAAAAGAGCATGGCTGTGTTTCAATAAAATTTTGTTCACAGAAAGATGCAACTGGCTGAATTGGCCATGAGCCCTAGTTTGCTGAGACTTGCTCTACATAATCATATTTTTGATTCCAAAAATGAGAAGCTAGTCTAGGCCATGATTGCTTGTGGCTTCGTTTGTGCATTGTCTTTTTATCAATAACTGGAAACCTTGAACTTTTTTCCTAATATTTATAATGATGCATTTAGTTGTTATTCCTTGGTTTGAAAAATAGATTAAATGCAAATTTCTTGCCTCCTCTTGCCCCATCTAGCCCACTGACCATGAGCAAGTTGCTGAAGTTTTCTATTCCCCAGTTTTCCATATGGGCAGTTGAATTCCTTTGATAGAAAAATATCAACTAGAAAATTAACTTTCAATATCATATCTACATCTAGAGCCAGTGCAAGCAAGTTCGTGAACTATTCAGTTTATCTGTAGGGTGCCCTAGAGTCCAGTGCCTTTATCCTGCCTCTTAGCTCTCCAGGGCCTTTTATAACAGCATCCTCTTCTATCAAAAGATAGAAGATGCCAATTGGTTAATATATTCTAATACCTAACACCTACTTTATAACGTATTTGGATTTCCATAGCCTTTCTTAAGATAATTTTAACCCAAAAGAGTAAAAATCTCATTTATTTACATGTGTATTTGTTCTTACTTATTTAGAATTTTCACATATGTACTTCAAAAAAAGTATTTGGGGCACAGGGTAAATCTGAATGATAGCAATACTGGGCACCTTAATAAGGTGGTGTGAAAACTTTGGGGTTAAACTTTTAGTTACTCCTCAAGTCACACTTCCCAGAGAACTTGGCTGCTCTGTCTACTCATAGGATCAACCATGAGTTTGAGAAAATACAAAATAAAGTTTCACCAGTATGTCAGATATTGGGGAAATTGTATTTTATTGTCTCATCAGTGTGCTGAAATATTTAGTTTTAAAATTGGTTTGTGGCTATACTTGACCAGTGACATAGATAGAAACACCTCTATATTTTTGTACAACTATTTTATAGTTAATTACAGTAGGAAGCAAAAACATTTACAGTAAATGTACAGATTTTTGCATAAGCTTAGATTGCTCGTGTTGGAATCTCATTAGGAATATGTTCCCCAGTGAGTCATTTATTCTATTTCTCTTTGTTTTTTATTTTCTGAACCATTACCAGGATGGCTATGGAGAAACCAGATGAGTTTTAAAAAAATGTTGTTGAACATAACATGCTAGGGAAGTAGTGTTTGTAAACAAGACTGGTTTGAGTTAAGGTGGATAGAGAATGGGATTCATTGCTTAAACTGAAACTTACCTATCCACACTAGAGTCTAATGCATTTGTAGTTTAATTAAACCCACGAAAGAGGTTTCCAGTGTGGTTTGGGCATTTGATTCAGAATATCACTAATTAACTTTGCAGATCAGATCATGTACTCACAAGGTGTGTGTGTTGGCCCCGAAATATATTACAGGCAGCCAAGTATTGGTCATTAGTTTTCTCTTGCTATGTAATACATTATCATCAACTTAGCAACTTAAAGCATCACAAATTCGTTATCTCACAGTTTCCATGGGTCTGGAGTCAGACTACCTCTTCTCAGGGTCTTCTGCTCAGAATCTCACCAGGCAGTATCAAGATGTCAGCCACAGTGTGGTTCTCATCCGGAGCTTAGGGTACTCGTCCAGGTTTAGTGACAATACTGGCAGAATTCAGGTCCTCGTCGCTGTAGAACTGAAGTCCTTGTTGTCTTGGTGTCTGTCAGCCAGTGGTTGCTCTCAGTTCCTAGAGGCCACTCAGGGCTTACTCATGTGGCAGTCTCACAATATGGCAGCTTAATCTTCAAAGCTACACAGAGAAAACTCTCTCTAGTCTGCTACTACAAAGTCTTGTGTACTGTATGTAAGCAAGGGAGTGACTATCCCATCACCTTTGTCAGACAGTGGGAACTAAGCAAGGGAAAGGCTATCCTATCATAGTCACAGGTCTCCCCGCACTCAAGCGAAAGGGGTAAAACAGGGCGTGAACACAAGGGCATTTGATTGGGAGCCATCTTAGAATTCTGCCTGCCACAGCTAGTGTGCAATTTAGGTCTCCTTTCAGGGCTTTGAGGTCTGTACAGTTTAATGGGTTCTAGCCGTCTTGTTTGTAGGTTGATATCTTGGAATACGATTAAAATCCTAAACTTCATTGCTAGTCTTTACTTTTTGTCTTTGTTACAGGCTCTATTTGGGGACTGATTTTAAATATTTTTAATGATTAAGGTGTCAGTTTCCAAAAAATAACTTCTTATTTCCACCCTGGATTTCTCTTTTATTAGCTACTAAAAAGCAAGAAGAGTCGTACACACACTGATTTGGTTTTAGATGTTTAATGTACATTTGAGAGAAATGTATATGCCAGGAGATTAGGTGAACAATGGTTCAACAATCTTGCCAAAACTCTTTCTTCGAATGTAGCAATGTGTCAAGCACAAATTATATGCTCACTGTTTCCTGCCTTTCTTTCCTTTTAACACGCACCTCCGCAATATGCCTTTAGTTTCAGTTCCACATCTCCTTGCCTGTGTCTCTGTATTTTAATCGTGCAGTTCTTTCTTATTTTTCTAATCATTCTTATATATACACTGCCTGATCTGAGTAGAACAGCTCATGCCTTTCTTTAAAGCAAAGGCTTCAAAGGAAGTTTTGATTTCATTAATAATTATTGGTGTGTTTACATTCCTCATGCCATCTATTTTGTTTCACTGGGTATATTAACTGTGAAATTATGCAGGCTTATACTTTCTGTTTACACAATGTAGCTACCCAGCAGCGTGCCTAAATTGTGATGACTCCCATCTTCTCTGTAAGCCATCCAACTCATATTTTCACTTTAACCAACTTTTCTATATATATTGAGAAAAGAAAACGTCTCTAAGTAAGATATCCATCAAGGTTCACCCAAATAAATCATGGGAAAGACCAAATTATCCAAAACTTATTCACCATGGTCACACTTTTCATTTGTTTAAAAAAAATCCTGGTATTTAATATTATGAAAGGTACATCATAGTTAAAGTTAATTTCTCCAATATTCCAGGTGCTCTAATTTCATTACCCCTCTTTGTTGTTTCACTTATTTTTAAATCACTCCATGTAGGAATTTTGGGCAATATTCACAAAATTTTAGTTATAGGATTGAATATGTTGTTTGCCATAATTACACAGAGCCCCAATCTTTTGGTTTTTAGTTAGGATCCTATATAATTTCATTTTGAGGAAGTTAATTTATGTAAGCTAAAAAATTCTTAATTAGTATGTAAATGTGGTGGCAGCTGTCTTATTCATTATGTTGGATGTTAGAATTTTATAGCTGAAATGGGACTTACAGTTCATCTAATTCTATTCCTTTATTTCACAAGTGACGAAACGAATACCAAGGGAGTTAACATCTAGAGGAAACGTGTTCAAAGGTTGAGAATGATTTCCTTGTCCCAGGTTTCTGCTGGCATAAAAACTTCATTTTGCTGCACGAGCACGTGTACTTTTAATTGCATTACACTAAACCCTGCGAGCTTCTTTCTGTTATGAAAGTACATCATAAAGTAAATTTTTCCAATATTCTAAGTACTCTAATTCTCATTAGCTCTAATTTTTATTGAGGCTCTAATTCTTTCATTTCATTGAATGAAGCTTCCATAATAGCTGTTAATGAGAAACAAGTAAGGCCTGGGCACGTACTAGTTCACTTTTGAGGGGGGACACAGTGTGTCAAATAGCTGTTGGCGGCTGAGTGACACAGTGTGACAAGATGAGCAAAAATACATTAAAAATCAGCACCACAACCACCAACAACTCAAAGGTTTCTGTTGGCAGCATCATTGTTATGATATCAGATTCTAAGTGGATAAAATGTTAAATGTATTTTATCAAAAAGGAATATTTCATTCATGATTAAAAATCATTTAGTGTTTCTTTCAGGCATGATTTTCAGAGAAAGGGTAAAAATCTAGTCTCAATTTTCTTAGAAGTACAATAAAAATCCTTGATTTCAGAAAGATGAGCACGGATAATTCAAAGACCTCAAATGATCATTCTGTTTGGAAAGAAAAAAAGGAAAGCTTAAAAACAAAGACTGCTCCTAATGAGACCTAAGAATCCTGCAGAACTTCCTGCTGACTGAGAGCTCCATTTCCTCTTTATGGGAAGGCATTTGGCTCACTACCTCTTGATCACTCCTTAGAGAGAGAACCACAAAGCAGATTTAGAGACATACTTTTCATTACTTTAAAACTTTGTCTATCTATTGCTATTGCTCTGAGCTTTTCAAACTTCTCTGCAAAGTTTAACATTTGGGAGCATTTTCTCTCATTTCATTCTCCACCTTTGTCCCCACGTGCAGATCTCCAAGGGTCAGATGGAGAAATGTCAGTACCACAGCGCTGAGCCTGCTGTCCTGGTACCGTTTATCGTGCGTTTGGGCCTGCGGAGCTGGTTAGTTGAACTGGCCAGGATTCAGTTTGAGTTAATTTTTTTTTTTTTTTGAAGATCTATTTTTTTTTTTTTTAAAGATTTTATTTTTTTTTCCTTTTTCTCCCCAAAGCCCCCCGGTACATAGTTGTATATTCTTCGTTGTGGGTCCTTCTAGTTGTGGCATGTGGGACGCTGCCTCAGCGTGGTCTGATGAGCAGTGCCATGTCCGCGCCCAGGATTCGAACCAACGAAACACTGGGCCGCCTGCAGCGGAGCGCGCGAACTTAACCACTCGGCCACGGGGCCAGCCCCTCAGTTTGAGTTAATTGATCTTCTTTTTTTTTTTAAGATTTTGTTTTTCCTTTTTATCCCCAAAGCTGCCCGGTACATAGTTGCATACTTTTAGTTGTGGCTCTTTCTAGTTGTGGCATGTGGGACACCGCCTCGGCATGGCTTGACGAGCGGTGCAATGTCCTTGCCCAGGATCCGAACTGATGAAACCCTGGGCCACTGAAGGGGAGCAGGCGAACTTAACCACTCGGCCATGGGACTGGCCCCTAATCTTCTTGTATGTATACAATGATTGCTATAATGGCATGTTGTTAGTTAAGGGATGTGGCTATGTTTTACTTTGTTTCCCTTCAATGGAAATGATGGATTTACGAAACCACGTGCCCGTATCTACAGGGTTGTGTCCCTCTCCCCTTTATGACTTGACTGGTTGGGTACTGGGAAGTGTGTATTCTGTCTGAAAAGGAAAAACTGTTTGGGATCAAGTTCATGTCTTCGGTATCCTTAGCAGGTATATTAGACAGCTGAGCCAACTGGCCATAAAGCCTATCTTGATTCATGTTCCTGTATCTGATTAGTTAATGTGACATTTTTTCCTGTTGGCAAACTCCACACAAGCACAGGAATATAAATAAAGAATGAAACCAAAACTTATCTTTCTCTTGCTCCTCTGCCCTGCAGGAATACTTGCCAAAAGAACAAAACAAAGGAATAGAATTTAACTATAACGCATTAATGAAGCTAAACAGATCTAGATTCACTTTCTGGGTCCAAATTTAGAGTTAACATTTTTCCCCATATCTAGTAACATTCCCTAGTTTCTAAATGGAGAATTAGCCTAGATGTTATCCATATATTCTGTGACGAACCTCCAAAAAGAACAGCTGAGAGTTAAGGCCCAGGATATAAGAGAGATCTTGTACCCTACACATAGAATGCATGGCTCTGGCTTTTGGTTTTTAGTCTGATGTGCCTGAGGCTTCCTGCCCAGCTCATTTCCATTGCATCCCTAATTTGAAGATGCAAAAATAGTGGAATAGAATTTGGAATGATCCTGGTGTTTCCATTGGATTTAAATTAGAAGTAAATCCAAACCATCTCTCATTTTTGAATTCCCATTGAATCTTATTAGGGTGGTGGAGAGCAAGTGACATTATTTTTTAGGCTTTAGTTCAGTTTTTCTTTAGTTACTGTTTTGACTATATTAAATGATTTTAGATTTTAAAAACTGGTACTAATTGCATTTATGATCCAGCTTTTTTATATACATTGTTTTAGTAGTTCAAAGGAAAGATAAATGGCTAAGTGTTATCTTTGGCTATAACCTAGAATGTTCATCAGTAAAGACCTAAACAAGCATTGGTATTTGCAACTGCTGTTTGTCTAGAGAGGTAGCCATAGGGATGTTCCTGCGCGTGCGTGTGTGTGTGTGTGTGTGTGTCTGGTGTGTGTGTGTGTGTGTGTGTGTGTGTGTGAGGGAAAGTGGCCAAGGACTGCTCTGGGAGTACTGGCCGCTCTGGTTGGAAGCATTGAGTCAAAGGATGGAGCAGAGAGGAAATGCCAGATAAGAAACCACTGTTGGTCTGTGGAAAGGATTCTGCCTGAAAGTTAAGACAAGTAGCAAATGGTAGGATCTCCTAATCCTAATAGCCAAGTCATAGGGGAAGGCAGGTAAGTGGGGAAATGGGTTGGCATGGAGGTACAGCATTACAGAGTCTAAGATGGTGTCAGTAATGGGTTGTATTTGACTATTAGGTCTTTCTCTTTGGTGGAGCTGTAAAATAATGGCCCTGTCAGAAGCTACCATATGAGAATAAGCTTAATGCAATAATGTTATATTTAAAAATATATATTCATCCCATGGTATCATTTTTAGATGTTATGGGCTTTAGACATATGAAACAGAAATTAAGTTGAGCTTAAATGTTCCTTTTCTTTTCTTAGAAGAAACACTAAATAATTCTAATACTTTGGGGTATTAGAAAATGACATGGTAACCATATTTCCTAGTAGAAAGATATTCAATTTATTAATAAATTGGATTTTGTTGTTGCTATTAACTTTAAGTCTTTGTTTCAATCCAAAAATAGTTGGATTAAACTGCTAATGAGAAAAACCTCTCAGCTAAAGTCAAAGTTTTACTCCTAGGCCTCACATATAATTTATTGATTCTTACTTAGGATACCATAGTATAAAATTTAATTATCTCTTTTTCCAAAGCTGATCAGAACCAGCGGTTTCTAAGGAGGGTTGTTCTGCCAGAGGCTGGCTCCACGACGGAGAAGTTATAGTCTGATGACAAGAGTAAAAGAGAAAGGCTTTAGAAAGTAGAGACATAATTGTTGCATTAACTAATAAAATAAAGATGCTTATAACGTTCCAGCCATCAACAAAAGTTTGAATTATCATCATTAGGTCATATACTTAAAATGAATATGGAGACGGGATACTACATTTTAGAAAGCTTTCCTCAAATTGGTGAAAATAGAAAAACATTCCTTTTGTTACCTGAGGAATTGAGGATCTGTTTCCTAAAACTTTATTTGTGTAGAACAGTTCATTTTATAACTTTATAGCAAAATGTCTTGTTTGTAGAGAATTGGGCCTATTTGGGGCCTGTGAAAATAGGGAAAGTTTTTGTTAAAACCTATGAGCTTGTTGGTGTGGTTGGAGCCCACAGGTTTCCCATGAATAATTTGATAAAGAGCCACTGAATTGCATCCTATTCCTCTGTATCCTTCTGCCAGAGATGAGAGTGTCATGGTGGGTGGGTATCCTGTGGAAGAAGGAATGGCCCATGATACGTGGTAATCATCCTTGGCAGGATAAGGAGGATGCTTCTTAGTAACCCATAGTTTTTGTTACTTTTTGGCATTGGCCCTTCGGTCTTTTCCTTTTAGAATTTTAATTTCCTTGTCATTGGGAAATATAATACCTTTTATTTGCACAGTAATCTTTATAGTTTATATTTCTCTCCACGTCTCTCATCACACTTAAAGCACTAGCTTCTTCACTGGCTTGAGTGACTCCATGACTTTAAGCTGCATACTTACTGTCTCTTACCACATCATTGCTCTCCATGCTCTTTTAAATGTTATTTTATGTTAGTGGATAATCAAGTTTTCATGCTATATACACTGGCCCCAAGGTCAAAGGTCCAGGGCAATCACTGGCCAGTGTCCAGTGAGCTCTTTTCGCTCGTATTGTTTCTATGCGAATAGACTCTGATTTTTGACATGGAAACAGACTTTTGTTAAGTTTTTTCATTCAACGGAAGTTAAATTTACAAGTTTTCATGACTGCGTTCTTGATCCACAGTCCCTGCGTATATTTATCTTCTTTGTTTACCCATGGTGACTGTAATGATGGAAAAAACTATTATAATTTTAGGTTTTCTGGGAACTGAAGACTTTGATCATATATGTCTGCAAGGAAATGTGACATAGGACCTAAACTGGAATGAAATTTCCAAGCATACTGAAAAGTTGGTCGTTGCGTAGAAATCTCATGTTTGATTCCTAATTGTAAGCACAAGTTCTATTTTAAAAAGTTATTATTTTTCCTGTTAGCTTTATTTCTTGGCAGGCAGTTCAAATTAGTACTAACAATAGAGACACATGATAAGCCAGGATTCTTGTTAACTGAAGATTTTGCAATTGGGAGAATCACATGATGTCTTTCTGGAGACAATGACCAAGCTGAAATCTGTGTTGTTAAAATCCCTGATAACTGACATTAACTCTGTGTACAGCCTCCAGGAGACCTGCATTAGAGATTTTAGACAATTGTCTAATAAAAAAATGACGGGGAAAATTCTAATGGCAAATCGATCTGAGTCAATGAACAAAGAAATTTTAAATATATTTTGAAAGGAATGAAGTTTTACTTCCTGTAATTCATAGCAACTTTTTTACAAAAATAGTTTTTAAGGAAGCAGGAGATAATTATGGTCATTTTTGTTGAAAACGGAGACTAGCAAATAAGTAAAGTCTCATTGTACTTATTCAGGTAGTTTTTCTTAAACTTTTTACCAATAATTTTTCCGAAGAAATAAATTTTCTTTTTGTTTTATTGAGGTAACTTTGGTTTATAACATTATGTAAGTTTCAGGTGTAAATCATTATATTTTCGATTTCTGTGTAGACTACATCTTGTTTACCACCCAAAGACTAATTACCATCCGTTACCATGTGCATATGCCTTGTTACCCCTTTCGCCCACCTCCCCCTTCCCCTCTGGTAACCACCAATCTAATCTCTGTATCTATGTGTTTGTTGTTGCTGTTTTTATCTTCCACTTATGAGTGAAATCATATGGTATTCAATTTTCTCTGTCTGACTTATTTGCTTAGCATAATACCCTCAAGGTTCATCCATGTTATTGTAAATGACAAGATTTCATCTTTTATTTTTATTTTTTAAGACTGAATAGTGTTCCATTGTGTGTATATACTACATCTTCTTTATCCATTCATCCATTGATGGGCACTTAGATTGTTTCCAAGTCATGGCTATTGTGAATAAAACATTTTAGTAGGCATTTTATTGCGTAACATAGGTGTCTGACCTGATCTAATTAAAATTCTGGTCTAAATAAAGGTAAAAGTTATATCCTTCTATGAAAACCAGCAGTGGTACACCAAAAAAAAAAAAAAGGAAGGAAGGAAGGGAGGGAGGGAGGAGGGGGGAGAGAGAGAGACTGAGAAAAGAGAAAAGAAAAGAAATCAAGAAGACAATGAGGATGAGCAGGAGCAATGATTACCAGATTACCAGATCCTGGGATGCGAAGACACTCTCTTTTGACAGTTTGATATTGGATGGCAAAAAGGGATAAAACACAACAAGACTTCTTGGGCTTTGCTCTTGAAAAACTGGCCAGACTTTGAGGTCCTTGTACACCAACAGCAGTGATCTGAATTGAGTCAGGATCCGAAAGTCCCCCACCCAGGTGAATGAGTGCTAGACTGTGGGGGTGTCATCAGCTAAAACAGATATCCTTTATTTAATTCTCTTAGTGACTTAGGTAACTAGTAGGTTTCTAAGTATTTTTTAAAAAACTGTTCTTTTCACACATTTTTTTTGCTTAGTAAAATCATTTTAAATGTCCATAATGGAAGCAAATGTTAACTTTCTGGTTATAAATTCCAAATTTGTAGAAATAAACTAATGATATTTTATTAAAATGTTAAAATATACATATCTTACTTTGTTAGCGAGCCTGAGTAAGTTGCAACAAAAAAGCTTCAACTTGGGACAATCCTATCTTTAAGGTTTTGAGGAAGGAGAAAGGGCGTGAGTAAAGTGCTCTGCTCTAATGTAAGGGGAGTAGATGATGTTCTTAATGAGGATGGTTCTTAACAAGCATTTCTCTTGGGTATGTCTTGCGCCTCCTCCTTTGGAAAACACCTCCATTCTGAAACTGCCGATCATAGAAGGGATCTGTAGTCTTTTCTGGTACATTCTCATTAAATTAAAGCAAAATAATGGACCAAAGATTTATTGTGATAACCACCTTTCAGAGTACTGAAAAAAACTGTTTTACACTTTGAAGATTTCAAATCTTCAAAATACTAGTCTGTTTTAAAAATTTCTACATAGAATAATTTCCTATTTAATGAAATATTCCTTTTGTCCTCTCAAGCTTTCTTTAGGAGTATAGAGAGGTTGTAAGAGAATCAGTTGTGTTCATTTATTTTCCTGTTACCTAGAATGTCTAGAATACCTTCCATACCCTGTGGCAAAGTTCCAGATTGCAGACAAGGACATGAATGACAGCCAACACTTTGGATAACAGGACTAGAGTCAATGGAACAGGTTACCAAAAACACATTTTTTGCAAATATCATTTTTTAAAAAGAGTATGTGATTACTCTCCTGAAGGCAAAAGCCTTCTGTCCTCTCTGGAAATGAGACAATTATCTGCAATCCCAAATCACAGCTGCGTCTGGGAACACGAGAGTCAGAGGAAGGCAGAAGGTCAGGCTGAAGGGAACGCTGATTTAGCTCTTGATGAGGGGATTACATGGAGGAAGACCTAGGACGGGATGACAGAAAAGTCCCTTTAAACATGAAATTTGAGGCTGGCCTGGTGGTGTAGTGGTTAAGTTGCACACTCCACTTTGGTGGTACAGGGTACCAGGTTCAGATCCGGGCACAGACCTACATAGTGCTCACACTGCTCATCAAGCCATGCTGTGGTGGCATCCTACATACAAAATAGGGGAAGATTGGCACAGATGTTAGCTCAGGACCAATCTTCCTCACCAAAAAGAGGAAGATTTGCAACAGATGTTAGCTCAGAGCTAATCTTCCTCACCAAACAAAGTAAATTTTGCCATTAAAAAATGTGTCTGTTCTTCTCTAGATCTTCTTCTTTTAAGCAAAGCTTGTAGATTTGAAAGTAGATTGCCATTCGCTTATGCATTTATTATTCAACCATTTGTAAGGCAGGTTATGTGCTATGTGTCAGGTTATGTGCTAGATAATAAGACAGAAATTTATGACAATTTTCACTTTTAAGGAGCTCGCAGTTTAGTGGGGACTGGGGCTAATACCACTCAATGTTGCCCATAAGGAAACAGCTCCTATGGATGGGTAGTTATTTAGCTCCGAGCCTGTATTACATGGTAAGTAGCTACAAAAAGAAACATTTGGTCTAGAAGCTGATCTTTCTATGAGTAGCAAGAATTCTTCTTATCCAGTATCATGCTCAAAACAACTCTTTATAAATTAACTTTTTAATATTTTAGTAAGATTGATTTTGAGGCTCCTTTTAAAATTCCTTTGACTAAAATAGTTTTGGAAAAAAGAGAAAAATGTAAAAAAGAAGCTCTCTTGTTCCCAGACTGAGAGGCAAAGATATTGCAACAGGCAAATCTTGCTCTCACCTGCACTCATTTTCATTTGACATGCTGCAATTTTTAGATCTTTTTATTTCCTTAAGAAATTTGCATTTGCCAGAAAGAACACCATGCAAATATCTGTAAATCTCTAACCCTGTTTCTTCATGTGGGATATAGTCTCATAAAGCTTCCTAGATTACAAAGACATTAAGAATAATATAATTTAGTTCTATTTGCTTTGTTTTGAATAGCAAATGTTTCTGGCAATTAACATGCATCTATTAACTCTTCTATTCTTGGCGTTTATATTTTAGGCTTTGACATGAACATATAATTTTTTTGGAGGATGTATGAAATCATAGTTATATTTCTTAATTGATATTAAAATAATGTAAGTATTGGGGCTGGCCTGGTGGCGCAGCAGTTAAGTCTGCATGTTCTGCTTCGGTGACCTGGGGTTCGCCGGTTCAGATCCCGGGTGTGGACCTACACACTGCTTGTCAAACCATGTTGTGGCAGGTGTCCCACATATAAAATAGAGGACAATGGGCCCACATGTTAGCTCAGGGCCGGTCTTCCTCAGAAACAAGAGGAGGATTAGCACCGGATGTTAGTTCAGGGCTAATCTTCCTCAAAAAAAAAAAATAGTAATAATAACATAAGTATTGAAAGAAAAACTCTAAATGTTTTGAATAAACTCTGTTTTTTGAAAATTTTAAGATAACGCTGTAAACAATTCTCAAAAATATATTTAAATATATGTGTAACTATAAATGAAGACTGACAAATTCAACACTCCAGAAAAGGATCTAATTGAAAATGACTGATAATGAGATTGTCCATATACAAGGTACTCATTAAAATACATTACATTATTTTGTATATATAACATAATATAATATACATTACTTTGTCCAGATACATTATAAATACTGGCTAAGTTGCTAATCCAGCTAAAGGGCAAAGTCTGCTTTTTACACTGTAGAGGCAGTGCCAGTCAAAAAAAAAAATCAAGTGAAAAATAGAGACGATAACTGTGTACTGTGATATTGAGATGAGGACTCCAAAGAGTGATATAATAGGGAACAGCTGGTGGGTTGAGGGCAGCAAGAGGGACAGCTGCTTGGATGGATTGTCGCCTATGAGAAGGTGACATTGTTTTGTGAGCTGAGAGGTGAGAAGGCTGACTCTTCCTTTTGTTAGGAGACCCTTTTCCTAAATTTTTCAAAGGCTCTGCCACTTCCGTGGAATTTCTATTTAAATAGTTCACGTTTGTATAATAAGGCATTTTGGAAAGGAAACTTGAACTGAAAGAATACATGATTCTTTCTTTGTATATGTAATTAATTTAGTGCTCTGTCATTTTGATTCTTGCTCTTCTAGGAAGTTACGGGTGAGTATAGTGAGGGGAGCCTGGAGGGGGAGTGAGGAACCTATGTTCTTCTTCAGCTCTGCTGCTATCTTCACATCATATAAACTCTCTGAACCTTGTTTTCTCATCTAAAAAGTGACATAACTGGCTTCAATGCTCTCTAAATTCCTGTCCACCTCCAAAAACATTATCATTGTAATGCAGTCTAACAGAAAAGTCTATGAACACATGGTGGTATATAATCGTGGTGAGCTCACCGGCAGACACAGCACAGCTCTTCTCCTGGGAGAATGACAAAGGAATTTAAATTGAAACTATTGTGAAAGAGGTCTAAAAAAAGGGGGAAAGCATGTCTCATTGAAAATAAATGTGAAGTAATTTGAAAATATTTAACCTTGTATGATTGTTGTGTAGAACTGAAATTTCAATGTTTTTGGTAGGCCTTTCATTAAGTATCATATTCCCTATAATTCAATATCCATGAGTTAATTCAGTGAAAAAAATTCATTTTTAAGAATGTGTTACATGCAAACCATCAACTTCAATTTTGGGGCCAACATGTTCCCAACTTTAGGGGAACAGTCTTTCTTGTGGTTGACCACACATATAAAAAAACAAAATTATGCATTCATTTATTGTTTTTGCTTTATCCCACAACTATTTGAAGCAGCTTGCAATAATGTATATATCAATATGAACAAACAGTCAGGATGAGGCAAAATGTAAATGGATGGGCAATGTTAGACAAGGGATCAGCAAGCAACAGAATTCCACAAAGCTGATGAGGCTGAGGTGAAATTTTGGCTCTTATCTTAGTAACGGCCAAAGCTAGAAAAGTTCAGTGTCCATAAAAAGAGAAGAATGTCAACTCTTTAGGAGAGTCGAAGCCTTTCCTAGAATGCACACCTTAAGGAAATTGCATGGAACTTTTGTTTTGGGGGATACTGTTTGATGATGACATTTATCGAGCACTTTCTATGTCCTAGGCATGGGCCTAAGTGTTTTACAAATATTTTCTCATATGCTTTACAACAGCTCTATAAGCTAGGGACTATCATGTTACTGATGACAAAAGTAAGGTTTAGAGAATCCAGTAAACTTGACATGTCACATAGTTAGTAACAGTTGAGCCAAGGCTTAAATAACTACAGGGCCTGTCCTCTTCATCGCTAGGTTATATCTCTCCTGTGAAGTGCTCTCTGCCTTCTCTAGCAGGGAGCAAGGTCATAACCAACAGGCCTGCAGCAAATGCAGCCTTCGATTTCATGAGGTTGCTGCTCATAACATCTCAGAAGGTAAACTGGGGGCATCATGCTTAAGGAATTCAGGGAAAGAATTTCTGCTACAAACTGAGGGTAAATAGTCAAATAGTTAGCTTAGTAATTGTTTTTGTTGATTAAGGTTTAAAATCTAGGCTATCTTGATGAATAGATGGGATATAGTTCACAAATAATCTTTGCAAAATACAATTCCTTTCCCTGTGGTCTTGATGAAATTGATCAGGAGATCCTTCCAGGTGAGAGTCTAGAGTTCCTCTTTGTTAGTTTATGGGCGGATGAATGTGAGGCAGGAAGGCTGAAGGGCTACTCTGGGGTCAGCGTGTCTAGACTTATTCATTCTCTTGCCCTGCCTCTTCTTAACTGTGAGATTCTGGATGAGGTACTCAATATCTCTATGTCTCAGCTTCTTCATCCATAAAATAGGAATAGTGATAGTATTTACCTTATTAGATTATTGTAAACATTAAAAAAGATAATGTATGTAAAACCTAGAGCTGGGCACGTTGTGAGCTCTCTGCAAGCTGGTGCTTCTTTTCCTCTTCTCCTTCTTCTCTTCCCTGCCTTCCTTCTTCCCAGACTTCCTTCCTTACCCCCAGTTTCCCTCTTATCAACTTCACATTTCCCGTCTTCCCTCTGCTCTCTCTCCTCATCCCAATTCATCCTCCCATCTTCAACTGAGCAGATAGCTTGAGCTGACACCTTGTCATGAACCTGAGGTATCTACCTGGGCTCTTCCTGAGTGGACAGAGACATCTACCCAGGAAACCAGACCAGGGGTACCAAGAACTGTCAGGGAAGCCAAAGGACCTACAGCGCTGTGGGAGCATGTGAAGTGTGTGAGCAGTTATCTCTGCCTGGGGGCATTCACACAGGAAGTGACATTTCTCTGAGTCTTCAGAAAGAAAAAGAATGGATCAGATTGAAAAGAGGGGGAAGGGATGTACAGACGTACAAATCATGATTATCAAGACGTATACATGTGAAAGAATCAAAGTGTTTTAATGTACTTGGAGGGTAGGAAGTTTGTGCTATGCAGGAGACGAGGATGATAAACTCATTTAGGGACAGTTTATTGAAACCTACTCTAATTGCACTGAAATCTACTCTAATTTCAAACTTCCAAGTGGATGCTAGAGCTTGACTCTTAATATGTTTGTTTGTTATTTTTTGAAGTAGAAGATGCTTAATGAACTGGTTTGAAACAGTAAACCAGGTTATAATTTTTTCTCAGCTTATTGAACCAGAATACTATAATGTTCACTGAACCGAATGATATTTCATTTGACTTGGGAACTGGTTTATTTCACAGGACTTTTGAATTCAGATTATAAACTATGTCATGATTATCATTAATATTCTCAGTTTACCACCACAATATAGATTTTTCTTTCATTCTTTGTGATCTTTTGGTACTTCTGGTCTCTGATTGAAAAGTTGCAAATATGTATTATTATTCACTATATTTTTTTGTAGTTATAGAAACTGTCTCCATATTTGTTCTCCAAACATAAGTTTTTCTTTCAGTTTTATTTCTCTTACTGGTACGGGAACTATACTTGACCTAATGAAATGTTGATTTTCACATACCTCAGTGTCTGAGTCTGACCTTTTTTCTAATTGGGGAAAAAAAGGATATTTCTTTTCCATAAGACAAAAGTGAATCAAGATCCTAGAAAAGCACTGTAACATAGAGGTTACAATAAATCACAACTGCTATCCAGATATCGCCTACCTTTTACTCAAAGACGGTAAGTGCAACGGTATTTTGAAAACTAAGAAAGATTATTTTAATTAGTTCATTATATTCTATGGTAAATTGTTACAGTGATAGCCTCCAATTAAATCATGCCTCCCTTTATCAATGTCCCACTCTGACTTTGAGCTTGTGATTTGTTTTAACCAATAGCATATTGGCAAAGTGCAGACTTCAAAAGCACTTGAGCATTGGGGCTGTGTTTCTCTTGCCGCTTTAGGAACCCAGGTGTTGTGTGAAAAAGCTTTGACTAGCTTGCTGGAGATCTGTGGCCCACCTAACAGCCAGCACCAACATGAATGAGTGAGGCCATCTTGGAGCATCCAGTCCCAGCTGAAAAGTTATCTGATTGCAGCTGCATGCATGAGTCTAGCAAAAGAATTGCAGAGCTGAACCCAGCCCCAAATGCCAACCCACTGAGTTTGGAGCTAGTAAGCTGATCATTGTTTTAAACTACTACGTTGGAGAGGCTTGTTACCAACAATATGCTACTCTTCTATATGTAATCTCACCATAACATGAGAGTATGTACACATATCAGAATTAAGGTTAAATTAAGTATTCAAATGCTTTTGGTGGGATAATGTTTAATAACTCAAGATATTATGAAAAATAGAATTTCTTAAAGCATAAACTAAAATAATTAAAATACTTGATATTGGAAAAAATAATGATCTAATTACTATTTACTTATTATTTGCAATATCCCCTATTTACAGAATAGATTTGAAACATTTTATGGTATTAAAACATGAAGATCCAAGATAGTAGGAAGCACACAAATTCATCTGAAGAACAAATATTTTTTTTTCCCCTTAGGAGAAATTTACTATGTGGACCTTAGTTGCAGACAATAGATTTTTGACTATTGTTTTGCATTTCTATATTGTGTCTTGTAAAAAGCTTAGTACATATGATCAAATCTTACATCAACTCAGGCTTTCCTTAGAGGGATCAGGTAACAAGGTGTGATGATTTTCATATGAGTCAAAGAGCTTAGTCAGAATCCAGAAATATTCATCTCCAGTTTTCCCAGCACTTCACCTGGTTTCTGTCAGGCGTTCAGCACTCGAGGAGTGTGTGCAGAATGGGTAAATGTATTCACTGAGCACCTACTCGTGCTGGGCGCAGCAGGAAGCACTGGAGGGACCATGGTGAGTGAAACAGCCATGCCCCTGCCCTCGTGTTACTCAGGTAATGGTGGAGACAGGCATGAATCAGAGTCACCCGCTATGTAACCACCCACTGTGATCAATGCTGCAAAGCCAAAACACAGGACCTGACCTACCTGGCAGTGACAGAAGGCCCCCCTGAGGAAGCAATGTGAGAGCTGGGGTCTGCTTGGTGAGGTGGTGCCACCAGATGAAGGGAAGGACGATGGGGGACAGCACACATGGCAGAGGAAACCAGAGGTGCTGAGACAGCAGGACCACGGAGCGGAACAGTCAGCGATCTGTAGGAAGGCCAGTGTGCCTCATGAGCAGATAACGAGAGAGTGTGTAGCCATCAGGCCTTCCTCACACTCATTTCCAGCACACGGCAAAATTCCATCAAAACACTTTTCTGTTCTTTTATGTCTTTCAAATTTTCTCCATTGAGCACATAATACTTTTATATTGGGAAAAAAAACTTGTTTGTAAAAAATACCCCTTGAAATATAAAGAAGTGTCACTTTGCTAATTTTTCATGGGTTTGCTTCTTGTTGTACTTAATGTCCTGACCAGCACAGAGCACTTAATTTAAAATTTTAATTAAATCAGCAAGAGATGGCAAAACACACAGGTATAAGAGAACAAACATACTGTCAAATGTGATTATCCAAATGCCTCTTGAGAAGCAAGTTATGTGTCCTGCCCAAAATGCTATACGCAGTCTGTACTGACATTAATAACATTATAGGATGTTACTGGGGCTCTCTTTCTTCAATTTTGGTGATTGTGTAATGAGAGATTTTTGTTGTTGTTATTCATTCTCTATGGAATCAGCACAAATCTTTGTCCTTTCAGATTGAATTTGACTTTGGGGAAAAACTAAAAGTCATTTGGAACAAGGCTTGATAAAGAAAATAGAATTGCACTGAAAATGATAACTATATTGAAAAACAAAATATAACTATAAGGAAACAAAACTAATTTCTTGTGTGGCTCATAAACCAAAGCTAGGAAATTCTAAATATTTTTTGGGTAATGGCATTAATGGAATATGGTTAAAGCACCCTAGGATGACTATTTCAAGAGACACCATGCTTAGGTAATTATAAATTCTGGATTGCATGTTTTAAAAATCAATTTAGGGCTGTCTGGGTGGGGTAGTGGTTGGGTTTGTGCTCTCTGCTTCGGCAGCCCAGGGTTCATGGGTTTGGATCCTGGGTACAGACCTGCGCATTGCTCATTAAGCCATGCTGTGGCAGCATCCCACATATAAAAAAAAATAGAGGAGGATTGGGACAGATGTTAGCTCGGGGACAATCTTCCTCACCAAATAAATAAATAAATAAACAGCTATCTTCATATTCACCCATTAAAAAAATCAATTTACTTCATTTAATGGAACTCATTCATTCATTCGTTCATCACTCAACAAGTCTATTGAATGTTTACTATGGGACCATGCTTTACTCTAGGTGCTTGGAATACATCAATGAATAAGACAGGCAGAGATCCCTGCCATAGAGAAATTTACATTTAGTGTAGTGTAGACAGATAATAAAAAGTAAATGAAATTAAGTAAATGGCATAGTGTGCTAGAAGTGATAACTACTATGATAACATAGAAAAAATGGAGCAGAGTAATGGGATGGGGAATGTACTCAGGCTTATGCACCTAATGTTACAAACCAAAAGTGAGATGTAAACCATAATAAATAATGAGATTTACTTTTTAAAGTTCTCTTTAGCATTAAAAAGCCTGACTCTCTTTGGGGTCCTTGCTCTAAGTTCCATTTCATGATCACAACTTTGGCCACGAATTAGTCTAACTCTGGGGTTATAGCAGCAGCTCTCAAAATTCTGTGATCCAGTGAGTAGGGAAAAGTCCTTGGCATCAAATCCTAGCCGTGTGAACAGAACCAGGTCTCTTGAATCCTAATAATACTGTCTCTCACAGGCTTGGCCTTGCCCTTTCTCTCTTGCTCCTCTTTGCAGTGTCTCAGATCTGAGGGTTATGCAGACGTAGTGTGAGAAAGGAGGGGTTTCCGTCCCTGTTTTCAGAGGCAGCTCTTGGACAACAGCAAAATCTGGAAAAGCAACTCTATTTGTTCCTCTGTTATTCCTGAAGAGCATGAGAACATTTCAGTAGGGCACAGGGAAATAATTGAAACCAACTTTGGCCACCAACAGTTTGCCAGACTGGGTTGAATATAGAGTGAAACTGCCCCACCACAATTTCTGGGCAATGGAAGAATAGTTTTGATTAAAGCAAAACAT
Organism: Equus caballus; assembly: GCF_041296265.1. NCBI lineage: Eukaryota > Metazoa > Chordata > Mammalia > Perissodactyla > Equidae > Equus > Equus caballus. Next base: position 89,223,218 of record NC_091697.1, read on the forward strand.
AATCAAAACCCTGGGATTTTACTCTAAGAAATTTAAGATAATACTTTATTGAGTGAATAATTCTTACCCTTAAATTCTATTTTCTTGTACCTAGGCAAAAAGTCTCTTCCCAATGGAAGTGAGGGCGCTCTGCTTTCCTTATGGCCTTACTATCAGTAACCCATCCCACCTCAGTAAACTCAAAGTTTCTGGGGGAGAAAACACTTTTTCTCACAAAAAGATTGGAGACCCCAGTCTGTGTTGTGCCCCTTATTTTGTAGATTACGTTACTGCTCCTGATAGAGGTTAAGTGAAGACCAACTGTGATGAGCCATCCAGGACAACACACTTCTGTCCAATGGTTTATTGTTACTTTGATCTGATGCACTTGATGAAAACTATGAAACTGGCATCAGATAAAGAAGTGCTGCAAGTTGTGAGCTGAAAAATACAAGGCCAGTAATTTGGTCTTTTTTTTTTCAGTGCTATCCTTCCCTTGTAATATGTTCCTGAGCTAGTATTTATTTTAATCTTGCATGGTTTAGTATAGAGTCTTTCTTTGATCTTTTGAAGAAATTGGACACTTTGTTTTCCTTATCATGCTTCATAAGGATGGATGTAATTTCATATTCCCACTAGAATGAATTTCAGCCATCATATTTTTAGGCATCTTTCATTCCTTTAACTTTCAGTTCTTAAACATTTCTGAGCACTTTTTCCTGTCTCTTTTGGGGGTTTTCTTTATCCCACCTGGTGCTTACCTGTGGTGTTCCCCAAGTGGCCACTGTAGGACCACTTTGCAATGTGTTTCTTGTTGTTTTTGGAGGAGCTCTTACCCACTCTATTTCTTTTTAAACAGCTTTATTGAGATATAATTTACATATGCTACAATTCACCCTTTTAAAGTATATAATTTGATAGCTTTAAATGTTCGCAGAGTTGTGCATCCATCACAAGACCAATTTTTGAACATTTTCATTAACCCAAAAAGAAATCTTGTGCTCCTTAGTCATCATCTCCTGATCTCTCCATCCTTCCTCTTCCCTGTAGTCCTAGGTAACCACTAATCTACTTTCTTTCTCTATAGATTTTCCTACTCTGGATATTTCATATAAATGGAGTTATATAATATGTGGTCCTTTATGACCACCTTATTTAACTAGCATAATCTTTTCAAGGTTCATCCATGTCGTAACATGTATCAGTAGTTTATTTCCTTTTTCTTTCCTAAATGATATTCCATTGTATAGATATACCACATTTTATTTATCTATTCCTCAGTTGATGGGCATTTGGGTTCTTCCCACTGCTTGGCTGTTGCGAATAATGCTGCTATAAACATTCGTGTGCCAGTTTTTGCATGGATACATGTTTTCCTTTCTCTTGGGTGGAATTCCTAGGAGTGAAATTGCTGGATCATATGGTAACTCTACATTTAACTATTTGATGAATGGTTTGAGGAACTGCCAGACTATTTTCCAAAGCTCTCACCCACTCTTGTGATTTGAACCACCATAACTAGTTGTGGTGATGGTCATGGAGCTTTACACAAGTGCAGGTTACTCACTGCTGACCACACGTCTTCCTATCTGGCCTCCGAGCCTTCAGCCTTTTCCTCCTCCAACCAACCCCTGCATAGGGGCCAGAGTGAACTCTCTAGAAAACATATCTAATCATATCATTTCCCTGCTTAAAACCCTTTCGTGGCTTTCCATCATCACCTGGGTGAGTCCAAGCCCTCAGTGACAAGGTGTTCAAGAGCACCCACTGTCCACTCACTGCCCATCTCTCCGGCCTCATCCTGCCCCACTCCCTGCCCCCCATTTTATGTTCCAGCAGCACCTTGTGGCTCTGATTCCCCTCAAACATCGTGTTTCAACCTTTGTACTTAAATCATGCACATCTACTCCTTCCAGGCCTGGTCTGGGTAATTTCTATCCTGGGGTTTGAGATGTTGGATTTGACTTTAAAGATAAAGAATTGAAGGATACTTACAGTTTTAGAGTAATCAGGACAGTAGTTGAAGAAGATTTTGTTGGATAGTTAGACATTTAGTATGCATGGTTTACAGCAATGCAAAATGGGTGAATTGAATCAGATCTCCAGACCTGGTAAGTTGTGAACACTAATTTCAAGGCAAGTATAGTTTGTATATATGGTTTCACTTATTTACTTATTCATTGAGCATTGATCAAGCATCTACTATGTGCCAAGTGATACTTTTAAACCCTGGGGTCACACCAGTCAATAACACAGAATCCCTGTCCTCACGAGGCTTACCTATTATTAAGAAAAACACTATCAACCAATAAATGAAAAGCATTCAGTTAGTAATGAGTGTTAGGAGTAAAACAGGACAATCTGATTTCACAATGTCCTTGCATAGTGGTGGGGAAAACTTAGATGGTCAGAGAAAGCCTTGCTGAATTGGTCACATTTGAGCTGATACATGAAGACCAGGAAACGGCCAGGTGAAAATCTGGGGCTATCAAATTCCAAAGGGAGGGGTCATCAAGGGCAAAGGTGCTGAGACTCAGGTGGCAGCTGAGATTAATTAGCTAATAGCAGAGAGTTAGATCATGATCACATTATTGCTCTGTTCTCAATATAACAGTTTATATGTTTAAAATTGTTTTATCAAAACTCAAACCAGACAATCGACACACCTGGAAGTAAACAAGTACATACTTGTACTAATCTTCTTGGGCCGTCATAACAAAATACCACAGATTGGATGGCTTAAACAACAGAAATTTATTTTCTCACAGTTCTGAAGACCCAAAGTCCAAGATTAGGGTGCTAGCACGTTTGGTTTCTGGTGAGAGCTCTTTTCCTGGCTTGCAGGTGGTTGCCTTCTTGCTGTGTTCTCATGTGGTCTTTCCCTCTGTGCATGTGCAGAGAGAGAGAGCTCTCTGGTGTCTCTTCCTCCTCTTCTTAGGACACCAATGTCCTTGGATTAGGGCCCCGCCCTTACTACCTCATTTTACCCTAATTATCTCTCTAGAGGCCTGGTTTCCAATACCTCACATTGGAGGTTAGGGCTTGAATGTATGAATTTTGAGAGGGCACAAGGCAGTCCATAACAATACTTGAGTCATTTGAACATCCTAAAAAAGGTAACTACCATGAATTAAACAAGTGACTAGATTGAGAGGTAGAGTCAAGAGTTTCACAATGGACTAATTTCCTAGTAATTGATAGACTCTCCCTTCCACACAAAAATATATGTCCTAATGTATAATATATGTTCAATTTCAGTGTTAAAAAATTCTTGACCTTTTAAAATGTTTTGCTTTTTAAGGATAAAAGTCCAATGCACTCCAATTCTTGACTGCTGATTGCTACTGAAGGATATTCAAAGAACGATCTTATGGTTTAACTATAACCTGTTCTAGGTGAAGTGATATCTTTGATGTACAGATGAAAGCACTTTTAAGTTCTAACAAAACAAAATAAAAAGACATGCAGAAGATGAAAGTCACGAGGTAATGCAAGAAGAGAAGGAAAAGATTGGGATAAATGTCTTTGCTGTCTCTAACAACTCTTTAGATTTTACTGAATAATTGACTAAGTGGTTTAGTCATCAGAGAATCCAGGATAGCAAGATCATATATTTGTGGGAAATAATACAGTGTGTAAGTGCCACAAACATAGGAATTATGCCTTTGCTTTTCTATTGGGACTAGGATAATGCTTTACTTTCAGCATGTGCGTCATCAATGATAGTGATAGAAAGAGCAAGGAGTGCAAATACTGTAGGGTCATTTTGAAGGGAAAACATCAGAATGCAGTTCTAGAATCCTTCTCAGATTCAAACAAGCAAGTACTGCATTTCAGAACCTAATGTCTAACAGATATCCAATCACTAATGTACTGAAATACATTCTCAGAATGGATGCGGCTATAATGTTAATTTATTTCTAAAAATAATCATCATCTTTGGGAAATTCCATGGCCCAGTATGAAAATAAGTGTTCTAATTGAACAATAAAATATTTGTGTTTATCATATATATATATATTCCCTGTGTAGTAAAGAAATAATCACATTCTTAAGTCAATATATAACTTAAATTATAAATTTTTGACAAATTATATTAAAATGTAACTGTCTAATATGGAGAGAATACAGGATAAATATGTATTTTATTTTTGTGAATTACTGGAAGTGCTATTTTGGAATAACACTAATTGGACTCACTGCAAATTTATGACTACAAATTCAAAGTAGATGCTCAACACTGCCAGACAATCCTACTCCTCTTCTCTAACAAAGTCACCTCCTCTGAGATGATGTTTTCACTCTTTTCTTTCTTCTCACGTCTCCAGCAAACTCTCTCAATTGATCAGTTCTCCAAATACTTATAAAGAAAATAAATACACTTAGACAAGCTGTCCTTCGCCTTCCCGCTACCAAAATCTACCAACCTATGCCTTGGCCAGCTGTCCTCTTACGATGGCAGGCATATTCCTGCTCCATCTAAGACCACATCTGCCATTCAGGCCCTGGATCCCATCTACTGCTTAAAGACTTGATTCTTGCAATTATCTCTTTTTCTTGCTGTTTCTGGATTTTTTTCCTTTTTACTGGATAATTCCCATTTAGCACATAAACATGTTTTAATAGCACTCATTTATGATTAAAGAAGCAAAATCCCTTTTTTCAATCCGTGTTATCTTTCAGCTACTCCCCCATTCCCTTCACACCTTAAAGTGTTTCTTCTTGCTTTATGCTTTTCTTTACCTCTTATCTTCTCAATCCAGTTCAAGTAGGTTTTCATTCTTACTACTCAATTGAAATGGCTTCTATCAGAGTCAACATCTTGCTAAAGCAAAAGGTAATAATAATAATAGCACCTCTGTAAAGCTTAATATGTGCCAGGCACTATTCTAAGTGCTTAGTATATATTAACTCATTTAATTCTTACAACCACCTATATAAAGTAGGTAGGTACTATTATAACACCCATTTTATTAATGAACACTGAAGGTTAAATAACTTGAGAAACATCTCCCTGTTGATAAGTGGCAGAGCCAGGATTTGAACCTGAGCAAAGTGGTTCAGGATTTCTTCTCTGAACCACTATGCTATTCTTTAACAGTACCCAACTTCTTATCTCAGAAGCACTTAACATGGTTGACAGTATCCTACATGAACCAATTCATCTCTAGGTCTCTGTGAACTATACAGAGTTTTTAATTTTATTTTAACTAATTAATTAATTTTAATTTCTTGCTTTTTTGACTATTCTCTCTGTCTCATTTGCTGGCTGCTTCGCCTCCATCAGCCCTTTAAAGGTTGTATTTCCCTAAAGCTCTGTCCTCAGTCCTCTTCTTTACTCACACCCAGGCTCATGGCATAAAATACCACCACTACACTGCACATTTCTAGGGTGGTCTTCTTTCATGAGCTCCAGACTTACGGAGTCAGTGGCCTACCCAACATCTCTGCTCTGATTTGTGACGGGCATCTCAAACTTAACGTTGGCCAGGACAAAAATATTGAGTCCTCCCTCTGCCCACCCCTGCAAAAGTCCCTTTCCCACAAAGTCTTTCAAGTCTCAATTAATGATAGAAAGGTCATGAAAAGTGCATAATTATGTTCAGTGAAGATTGAACCAGATTCTCTTTGGCGTACTGTTTTGAATTTCCATGGTCAGTTTTTAGATAGGTGCTGAAAGCCTGTGGAAGTGTTCTGGTAAGAGAGCTGGTGCTTGTGACACAGGAGCTGGCTTTCTGTTGTACATGTCTCAGCCAGCTACACACCACAGATCCTATGAAAATATGTGCTTGGCCATAGCATCACCAGAAACTGTTAGGAGGGGATTGGGAATCAGAAGCTGAGTGTAGCTTCTAAGGTGATAGAAACATTTCAAAGCATCATTTTGAGTCCTTTGTTTAGTCCATACATTTTTGAATCAGACTTTCCCATTTTATAAAGTGCATTTTCCAATTTATAAAGATAGTCTGACAGATAGCATGTGCTTTCCCACACAAATCTGTCAGTTCACTCATCTTTATCCACCACCCCCACCTATGGTTCAAATTTGAAAACTTTCTGAAGCAGAGAATGCCAGTCAGCTAGACACAGTTTATGAAAACTCAAAAGTAAAAATTCATCTTAAACGTTCATTTATGTGGGATTCTAAGCTGTGCCATAGTAAGTAAATGCTGGATGGATAAAGGCTGGGACCTTTGTGGCATCTCTGAGGCTCCAGGTTGGGTACACAAACAGCATAGTACCCTTAAATTTGTATATATGGCCCTTACAAACCTTTCTCCTCTCTGCGTTTAGACATCCCAGAATGTTTCTGAAAACCCTTATTTATATATTGCTCCATGGCTTTATCCAAAAAAGACCAGATCTTGTTACAATCCAAATGCTTTCCTGGAAACCAAAAGTATAATCTGTTCTGAATGGTGAATTCTGCCTCTCCTAAAGAAGCCCAATGAGGTCTTCAATGAAAGGCGGGTGAGAAATATTTCACATGCAAAGAGGTGGGTGTTTTTCATGCAAACCTCAGAATAGATGTCATCTCTTCAGGAAAAAGTATTTTCTTCTGAAATACACATTATGGATCCTCAGTGATATCTAAGCTTTGGCTAAAGCCTGCATTTAGTCTAATCTCATAAATCTTGTTTACAGATTTTTTTTCTAAACCAGTGGTTTAAAAAATCAGACTCTATATGTAGTATACTATTCCTACAATTTTTTAAAGGAGAGAGGCTATTTTAATGATTTTATTTTTTAATTTGCATAGTCAATACATGCACATGGGACTCTGTTCAAAAGGTACTAAATGATACACAGTGAAAATTACCTATCCTATACACTATTGCATAACCTAGTCCTCTCTGAAGGGAACCAAGGTTACCAATTCCTAGGCATATATAATACTGTACTCTTTTGACCATTAAGATTCTGTTAACCTAATAGTCAATGTAAATCACTGAAAGTCTGAATGTATGTTATACATTTAAAATTGTATACTCTAATTAATTAATATTAATTGAAGACAATAAGTGCATTTCATAAAAGAAAATTTTCAGCTCTAGTGTTTCATTCTTCTTGTATTATATTTCCAAAATATGTTTATTACATTTTACATTATTCTTTGCTAAGTATCTCATTTCATTGATTCTAATTTTTTTAGATTTATTAACGTGATTTTTATTTCACATTTTAACAGTTTGGAAATTAAAATGTTTCTTATAATTGTTGGCATTTTACAATTTATTGGCAATATTTTTGTTTCTTAATGGCACAATAAATAATGGTATGACACAAAATAATTTTGTGTCTTAGGTTAGACGAAACATGAAATTTGTCCTTTGATTATTTTTGGAAATAAATGACAAATTATAATTATGGTGGATAAAATAAATGAAGAGGGGGTTGCTAGGTTTCCATTTAGACCTCCAAATGAAAATTTAAAGCATTTTAAAGTTCATTCCCAATGATTAATTGTTTATAGGCTTTAGGCTATGGTGTGATGGGTATAACTAGCATTTTAAAAGTACAATATTCTGATTTCAAATGTCACTGCATGATGTAGATGAAGAAATACTGTGGAATAGTTTAAGCACAATGTTTAATAAGGTGATTAGATCTATATGTTTTTAAAATGCTGGTGTTTGGGCATTTATTCTAGGTACAGTTCCACTGAAGTTAACTTGAGAAGTGCCCTCTGGCATTATTCAGAGAAGACAAGTAATTAGGAAAATGTCCAGCAGCACCTCACTGTAGCTACTTTGTTATACAAGGTACAGAAATAGTATCCTCACTTGTATGGACATGTGGACATGAGCTTTTTTCCTATAAGACATTACAGACAGGGGTCCATGGATAGTGTTATAGTGTGTGTGCTTCTTTTAAAGCATTTGTGTTCTTTCTAGATGCCTGGCACTATATTGGGTACTGAAGCAAAGGAAAGGCCAAGATAAATCAGACATGGATGCTTCCTCAGAGCTTGGGACTGTTAGTATAGATAAACAGTATGTAAATAGCTAGAAAAACAAATTAGAGAGTAATCAGTGCCATAAAATGTACGTAGATAAAAAGAAAGACGTTATATCCATCAGAGAAACATAAGGAAAGCTTTGTGAAGAAACTATTCCTACAAAACTGATTAAAAACTAACAACACAAGAAATTGGTTATTTGGTCTCGATTATTGGAAAAACTCATTTCACTGACTTTTCCTGTTCAACTCAGTTGAAACAGACCCTTTTCCAAGATGATAATGGTATTTTTTGTACGTATAGTTTAAGTAGAAATTTCTGTCTACACCAAAACTTTTGGGTAATTTCACCTTGTTATTTGATGACTATAACACAAAATTAAAATGGGTGAAATTGCTTAAGGGTTTGAGAGTGTGAGCTATGTGAGCAACACCTGAGATTAACCAACCAGAAGCCAAACTGGAAACTGATTTTTGAGTTGGTGTGAAGTAAAGCATTTCAAACTTGGTCATCCCATGTGTGGGACTCTGTACTTCCCACGTGTTTCAAGGATTGGTTCTTTAGCATGCCCGTGGAAGGGATGCATCTTCACGGTCCCATTTCCCTCATTTAGTCCAGAATTCAACATCTAGGTCATCTATGCTTCTACTTGTTTTCTTTTAAGAAGGCACTACCATCACTGAAAATAAATGCAATATATGCAATAAACATTTCCATTGGAATTTAAGTCATTGTTTGGACAAAGATTTATTGGCCACAGGAGATTTATACCGTGTGTAATTTTTAGTTAAAAAGGAGGCACAACTTTAATTTTAGTGAGAATCTTGGACATCTGAACACATTTTAGGACCTTACTTATTGCAGATTGTAAAGTTTCTCCAAATGAATTCTGCACATTAGCACCAGGAATTGATGTTTTTTTCCCCCCTAAAAAACAATAATTCCTCTCCCATGGAGACTGCTCCTGGGGAAAAGGGGTTGTTTTGCTGATATTTTAAGATAAAGAGTCCCTAGGAAATATCCTTGTATTTCAGAAACTTACAGAGACGTAATTGACAACAGAAAGTCAGCTGCTATTGCAGTAAATCTTATCACCCATCATGTTGGTAGAATAAAAAGTCCCTTTAAATGCTCAGCTTGACCATAGAACTTCCAAATTTTGGCTGAACTTAGTTTAGCCTAGCCAGTGACTGTGATCTTGGGAGCAGGCTAGACAGAGGAGAAATTTAATAATATAATTGATATCTTCTATGCCATATTTATTGGCAACTGCTACCATCTGGATGTCTGCTTTGCCCATGGATGTATCTAGTAAGGTCAATGTGTTTCTTAGGGTTTTGCTAGTGGCTATAGAAAAGTCAACTCCAAAATTTCAGTGGCTTAACACAATAGAAGTTTATTTCTCACTCGTGTAGCATCAAATGTGTGTGATTCTCAGCTTTCCTGGAATCTAGGTTCCTTCCCTATTGGGACTGTGTTATTTGCTAAGGGTCTTGGAGCCCTCTCTGTTCAGGCAGAAAGAGAAAGATAGAGAATGGAGAAGAGAAGACACAGCCTCCTTTATGCTTTTTGGCTAGTAAGTGACACATACCTCTTGCACTTATATTCCACTGTTGAGAACCAGTCACATGGCCCCATCTAGATTTAAGTGTTGCCAGGAAATGTCACTGGCTGGGCAGCTGCTTTCCAGAAAAACACACAATAAAACAGTGGGTAAGTTTGTGGGTTCACAGGATCTGTATTATGTCAGGGAGTCCACAAATTTTGTTAGAGAATAACCTGTCTCTTCACAAAATTGATCACACCATATTAGAGGAGATACTGTGAAAAGTCCGGTTGTAATTAGTTTTGAAAAGCTGTGTTGCTTTGGGGAAAATATTTCATGCCCACCAGATGAGTGTTTGCAAGAGTTCCTTGAGAGAGAGAACTAGGATATGATGGTAGTAAACTGTCACCAATCTACCACACACAGATTAGTGGCTTACTTGTTATAGGCATAGTCTATGAATGGTTCTCTTGGCTGATTCTTTGAATCCAGTAAACCTACCTACTCTTTTTTTTCCTTTAATTTTGCATATCCCTTCTGAAAGGAAATGGGAATTTATGCAAAAGTATTTTTGACTTGTTTTGCTTGTCTGCAAACATTTGAGCTGATGAAGTATTGATATAAGGAAATTGTCTTCTGACAAAGGTATTAACCTACAGCAGAATGTAGTGACTAAGAAATATTGGACTCAGAGACATTAAGGTAGGTGTGTAAGAAATAGCTCCCTCATTAAATCTAGTACATTTGTCTTCTGATCTTATTTGCTGCCTCTGTGTAACCCTAGCCAAGTCCTTACCACCCTCAGCTACAAAATTAGACTTGAACCTGATGATGCAGCTCTGACTCTTTCTGTACTAAAAAAATTTTTTCAATCTATAGTTTGAAGAATTAAATGGAGTTTAAAAGGTCAGAAGTCATATTCTAAATAGTTCATCATATAAGGAATAGCCTGGAAGCTTAAGAGTAAAGAGAATATCGTTAGCATATCAAGGATTTTTCTTGGTGAGGAACAAAATCCCATCTTCTGAGAATTTATATTGAGAAAAAGATATTTAAAATCTAAATAAATCTGATAATGATTTTATAATTATCTGCCATTTTGGAGTGCTTTTACAATCTTATTGTACCTCTCAGCTGCGTAAATTAACTCTAGTTTATATCGTTCTTATCTTTCCATTGATACTCTGCTTACTTTTGCCTGAGTGCATTCTCCTGGGAAATATAGGTGTTTTTTTGGTGTTAGGGGAAAGCTAAGTGGTCAAGAGTAAGTGTGTTGAATGTGAACATCCCTGAATTCTGCATGGTCTATGAGAGCAGACCCGCTTCCTGAAGGAAAAACGTCGCTGACCTCAGGCTAACTGTGTTGATCAGTTCAGACTCTTGGTAAACTTATAAATATACTGAACATGCCCTTATCTGGTAACGCTCATGTGCCAGGCATCAACTATTTTACAATGGAGACAATTTTACTTCTATTTAGTACAGATTTTCTCCTGTGATTTCTTTGAATGACATATTAAATATTATGTTAATTTAAAAAATGTAGCATCTGTCATAGAGTAGATACTGAACAATAGGTAGCTACTTATTGTTTCTATCTATTAATATTTTTCCTGGATTTTCATCCCTTCAAGGCTGTGGTGATTCTTTTAGATTTCTTTCAACTCATGCTAAGACCCCTTCACAAATATTTATTAGCATCCACTAGGCATGAAGGGCCTTATTACTTGTATTGGTGAATAGTAAGACACATGGGAAACAGTATCAGACGGTGCAAAAGGGAAAAGTGTCTGGATAAGGGTGATTTACCAATTGTTAACAAGGCCAGCTTTCCTTTATGATAGATGGAATCAATAGTATGAAACTGATTTGATTTGAGGGCTGCTGAGATGCCTTATTGGTCTGCAAACTTCACAAGCTGCTCAGGTCTTTGAGATTCCATTGTAATATTCTATCCCCTTAGCTTTGCTCTTTTAAAATATATTATTAGCTTGTGTTTGAGCCGTAACACATTAAGCTTGTTATTAATCATTAACACCTTGCTGTAAATTATTTTCTGAGGTTGCTCTGTGCCACTTAATAAGGTGTGTCAAAGCCTGGGACCTGGCAGGAGGGAGCTGCCCTGACTTTTAGCAAAGGTTCTTGGGTTCCATCTGGTCCTCCTTGTGGGGTCCAGGTCGGGCTGGCTGCTTTGATAACTGTTTGTGGAATGAAGAACACGTGAAGGGAGTGTGAAAAAATCGCCTTCCTTTAGGGCAGCTCAGGTAAGACTCTGTCTTTTAAAGAAATTGTTACTAGGAAGCTGTGGAGATAGGAAAAATCCTGATGAATGGAAATAAAAGGGAATGCAGAGCACAGATTTCTTCCTTTTCTTAACTAGAGTGCACACTCAGACTGGTTTGGCTGATTCCTTTACCTTGACTTAACCGTGTTTTGGAAAGTGAACCCCCAAATTCCCTTTTGCTTCAACTATGTCATTATTGCCTCTAAGAGGTGAGACTAAATGGACTAAAAATTGACCAAAGTTTTCCTAGCCCTATCCCACCTCAAGAAAATGGCTTTTCAAGCTAGAAACCAGCACATCATTCTTCCCTGCTTAAGAATTGTGAAAGGTCCATACTTGGACAAAAGGAGAGAAATAGCTTTATAATTTGGAGAAATTTCCAGATTAATGGAGGGTAGGGGTATGTGGCACTTGAAGAATGATATAACAAAACTGAGAGCTCAGGAAAGAGAGAGCTGAAGCCGAACTTTATTTACTTCTTAGTTTTACTTCGAGTTTGCTGTACATGACAACCTTGGGGTTCCTACCAGTTTTATTTCTGTAAAAGTTATATACTAATTCCTATTCTATCTTTTTATTATGACTTACTTAAAGCACTTTTGTAATAAAATGTTGCTTTCATTTTGAATGGTGAATGATACTAATATGAGATCTTTGGGAAAAATCTCTTTTGTGACTTAACCGAAAGTTCTCATCTAGTTTTATGAAGGCTGTTGCTATGTTCTTATGAGGAAATACTATTCTTCACTTATTAAAAGCAAATGCCCTGAAGCATTTCGGTACTGTGTCCTCCAGAGCACCTGATTCATGGTGCGAACTAAGTAAATGTTGATTTGGAAAGGTAATCTCTTTTCTCATGTATTTTTGGATTGAAAATGAGTACTGACTAATGGTATCAAAGTAAATTATTTTAAATACGAAAGTATCTAAATGAACTCCTAAATTATTGTGCACCCATGTTTCATGTTCTCTGAGAGTTCATTTGTTTTATCTCCATCATAATTAACACTCAACTAAATTTAGTATGAGTTTATTTTTCTACTTGTTATTTTTGTTACAGTAAGCTTTGAATAAAGTAGTGACTATTGTGTTCTAGAATACTGTTTTTAGATGGTGAGTATTCTGCTTCTCACAGAATAGCTTCTCAAGGATGATTTTATTCTTTGATTATTAGTCTGTAAAAATATGCTGCCAGTTTTATGTTTTTTAAAGCATGCTTGCCAATTGGGTATTATAATTTTTCCTTGCCCTTCAAAATGACTCTTCTGGTCTAGTGAGACAGGGTCAGTAGCGACATACATGATCTGTGCTTTCTAACAGCACATGGCCTACCAGCCTACATGAACCTCTAAATCTTAGGTTTACAGCCAACCACAGAATTCCCATGAGATCAGCAGCTATGTTTAATTCATATCGGTAGCCCAAGCACTGAGCACAGTGCCTGGCCCTCAGTAGGTCCTCAATCAATGTTTGTGGAATTAAGTGAATAGAAATATAGGCAAGTATGTAGGAGTCTCTGGTTTTCAAGTGATAGAAAAGCCAACTCAAACCAGCCTGAACAAACCAGGAATTTATTGGCTCAAGTATCTGAGATGTCTGGGGATACTCACAGCTTCAGACTTGATAGGATCCAAGGGTCTCCCCAGTGTCATCAGAACACTGTGCTTCTCCCTTTCCCTGCTCTGGACTCTGTTGTCCTCTGCATTGGCAGCCTCCCTGCATGTGAAGGTAAAGGGGACCTCCGGGAGCTTCAGACTGACATTTTCCTGACAGCTGGCCTTCCCGTGAAGTGTCTACACAGATAGCTTCAGCACAAGTCCTGGGGCTGACCCTCTGAGTCCCACTGACTTGGCTTAGCTGAATCTAGCACCTTGCACAGGGGAATAGTGTATTCTGGCCAGACCTAGGTCAGGGACAGCCCATCTGTGGTGAGCTCCACCCAATTCATATGTTCTAATGGGGAGTGGTGGTTCCCCAGAAAGATGCCTGCTGAGGATCCCCACCCCAGGGAAATGTTACAAAATAAGGAATAGTTGCAGTTGGCAACAGATCACAAATGCAAAATACGCTGTGAGTTTAGACCTAGATTAATCTTGTTCCAATGGGCTATATGTTCCTGGTAGACTTGGAGTTTTTAGGGAATTGGTAATAGATTTAAGCCTCCACTTGGAGTTTGTGGGCCTTTACACCTACAGGACATGGTGAGAAAAATATATTCTCTTTCTTCAGTGCAGAGAATATTACAAGCTTAATCATCGTATTTGTCCTGGATATTATGTCCATCGGGGACTGAACTGTTTTTCTCTTAAAGATGAACCATGATGGAATGAACACCTCCCAGCACAAGTTTTGTTCGGCTGACTATTCATTTCTGCTACTCCTGATGGTAGCTCTCATAAGAGACAATTCCTGGACTTCCCTCTTAGCAGCACTCCCAGGATGGGAGAAGCTCCTGCATGTCCCATTCTTTTCAACAAAGTTTTCCTGGAGCGTAGAGATGAGATATCTTCTTCCTTGCACGCCAGCCTAAGTCTCTAGGGGACTTGGCAAGAGTTTCTAGGGTTATTTTAGAACGCCCTTCTTTGGGTTACAAGTGCTCATGGGCAAACTGATTCCTATGAACAGCTTTGTGGGTCCCAGAGTTTCCCAAGACAAGACAGACAAACAAGATCCTAATAATGACCCCGAGTTCCATGAGCAAGTCCATTTTTGACTTAACTCTATGCTGTAATCTCCTTACAAGGTGCTGTGTTAGGTTCATGAGGTCAGGCCAAGTAGAAGCTGAAACTTGCTACAGAGTCATATCAAAATCTCCTTGGATTCTACCGTGTTCCTCTTTCTCCCATTGGTTTGCAAATAAAGATTTTCTTTCAAGTTGCCTGGGGTCCTCTGTTACTCCTGAGTTATTACTTCCTGGTGACTTTGACACATATTGTGTTTTGCGAATATCTAGAGAAATTGTACTAATTAAGAATATTGGAAAGTAAGTTTCTGCTATAGCAGAATATAATAAAATTTCAATAAATATTCAAATAAACTTGTTTTCTGTATATTGAGATGTTAAGTAAATTCATATATCAGTATGCTGCTCATTTCATGTTATGAATATTTTTATTTGTTAGAAAAGATTAACTGACTTTTAAAGAATTTCATATCAATGATTACTTGAATATAAATAAAGTTTTGCAACTGTGGCGGAATATACAGTTATAACCAAGTAATATTGTTTTTTATTTATATTCTTACCTAAAAATTAATTTTCTAAATATTCATATCCAAATTAAAGTGATAATACATCAAAAAAATTTTCTTTCTACAAATTAATTCAAATGCTAGGTGAGCACCCTCTATTTTACACAGAACATTTCCCATAAAATCTGAATGGTGGATCTTCATACTATCATTTAAACTCATCTATGGGTGTGTCAAGACCCACATGAGGACATGTGTAGTGGTGTGTATGTCTTCTAAGAAATAAAGGATGCTCACCATTCCTTAATAGTCAGCTTTATTATTATTATTATTATTAATGTGGTTATTATTTTGTTTCCTAGAAGATTTTCTAGAAGCTTACTCGAGCCTCCACAAAATTTCATCTTAACATTCAGCATGATATTCTTCTCTAATTTTTTTGTGGAAGATCTAATTCAGTACTATCTCTTTTGTACTATTTTTGCAGTCATCATGGGTCAAAACTGTTCACCAAAACAAAGTAAATGGACATAGTAGACCAAAGAAAACAATGACAGAAACACAGCTTATATCTTTTAATTTCTCAATTTACTTGTAATATTTTAATTCTCTCTCCTTTGTTAAGGTTTTTTAATTTATTGTGTTGATTTTTTAAAAGTCATCACTGATGTGAACATATATATAACATGTATCGCAGATATATAGATCTATCACAGATATATTAACATACTTATAAATGTATATATCTCTCAAGTCAAACAATATAAATAAAATACTAATACTAAGTATTTTCTATTTTGTTCAGGATATCAGTGTCAGCTTCATTGGTAATGAGACACGTAGCATGGTGGTTAAGAGCACAGATTCTGGACTTAGACTACCTGGGTTCAAATTCTAGTTCTAGAATTCGCTAACTGGCCAAGAGCTACAGTATCTTTCATTCACTGAGAATATCTCAAGTATGAGAATTACACAGAATATATACAGCATACTGGAATGGATTGTTACAGGTCTATTTTTAGGAAACGTTTTTAGCACCACTTGAAGTAGCTTTCGATGGGGCACATGAATATGTAGAAACAAATTTTTTCATAATAGGTAATGATAATGGAGGGGCTCAGGGGATTTCAGTCATGCAAAGGAACATTATTTTGTATTAGTCTCATCTATAGTTCTGCCTATTTAAATGAGTGGTGATGAGAGAGACTTTACAAAAGCAAGGAAGGGTCACCAGATGTTGAAGATTGTGGTTGAATTTTCCCAACCTAGTTAGAAATTTGATAACTGCTGAGGACTTTTTCTTTGTTATAAATAAACTCGTAGTATCTGTTCTTTAGTATATACTTGTTATTGCAGTAGATTTTGGTATAGCAGCTAAGTTTAAAAGTCAGTGTAATAAAAGTGCACATTGTGGTATAGATGAACACAAACTGAGCACGAATATAAAGCTTGAAGATGTGGATCCACAGGTCAGGGTCCCTGGTAAGAAGGCTCACTGTGTGCCCCCATCTATAGTGGCTGCTTGTGCCTGGGGATTGAGAGGTGGCCAGAGGTTGCTCTTGCTAGACTGAATATAGTAACCCATATAATAACAAAAGCTACTCCAGGTTTTTCACATTGGATTTTCCTTCTTAAAAATTTTCACCATAGATTTCTATTTTACCAAGCATTCCAATTTTGGGGGTAAAGCATAACACGGCTTTTCCTGTATGATCTGACATTGATCAAAATCTCAAACTTATGAAATTGAGTGCCTTGGAGTTCAAAATAATCAACTTGGGTTTTTGGTGAATTGTGTTATTGGTTAACTAACTGAGTTTAGAGAGCTGTTATAAGTTTGGGTCCCTTTGGAAAGAGGGAAAAGTTGCTAAATTTCACTTCTGAGACTTGGGAATGGGGTAGATCTAAATATGCAATGTTTACAATTTAATTCCATTGGGCCCAGATTATATAATATAGATAATTGTATTATTCCTATTGTAAGTGGCGCCTAAGGCATTTGCATTGGTAATCACAAGCAGTAGATGCAGGAATAGAAATAGCACTCTGATACGATGATAGGAGGAGTGACGTATAGAGAAATTGGAGATCATAGGAATGGACAGAGACTGGGGTCATATTTCATTCAGTACAGCACTCCAATATTAATTTTCAAAGCTTTGTCCTTAACATCCCTGCCCTTTCCTGTCTCCCAGAATTAGTACTTCCAACCCATTATACTCATAGAACTTGATCCATTTCCCTGTTACAACAGAGCATATTGGATTGTAGCAGTTTGCTTCCAAGGCTGTCTTACCGACCAGCCTGGAAACTCTCTAAGAGCAGGACCTGGATCTTATTACTTGGAATCCCTTACATTGGAGAAGTACTGATCTGTACAAGGCAATCAAGACTTGCTGAATAAAGTTGAATAAATGAAATGGTATCATCTCCCCTTTACTTAAATAGCAAGTGTATATTTGATTATTTTCTAAGACTGCTATATACATTAATTCTGAATGAGATGTAGCAATGGCTCCTCATTGCCTTTGGAATAAACTACAAACTCTGCTTTATGTAGGAGGTCCTTCATGACCCAGCTCTTGCTATTTTCTCTGCCTCATCTATCAGAACCCTGTCACTTGCACATTATATTTTGATCATTTTGGCATTTGCATTCCCACATATGTGCCATCCAGTTTCACATTGCCCTATCTTTATACTTGCTGTCCCTTCTACCTGGAAAACCTTTTTTCCACTTTTATTTTATTAATCTGATTTATTACAGAACACAATATAAACATTCAGATAAAGAATTTGCTTTTTTCCAGGGCTTACACATATACTTGTTCAACGATCTCTTTGATTAAGACTTATTTTCTACTTTGTTGAAAGACTATTAAATCCAAAGAAATATGTGCTTATCATAACAAGACAATAAAAACAGTACTAATAGATAGCCTTTATTAAGTATATATTACATGCCGGCACTATGCTAGCATTTTCCGTAGATTATCTTATTTATTGCTCAGGATGACTCTCTGTGCCAAGTACAATTCATGTCCTATTTTGCTGATGAGGAAACGAACACTTAGAGAGCTGAAGTAATTTGTTGAGGTCCACGTAGCTGGTAGCAGAGTGATCACTAAAAATTAATCATCTTCCCCTCCCTGTTCCAGTCCCATGTTCCTGAGCAGTTTGGTTTATAGCCTTCTACACCTTTCTCTATGTTGGTATAGTACACACACCCACCTAATCCCTACTACTTCTGGTAGTTACTTTTGTTCCTCTTTTAAACACTTAGCTAATGAATCACCTCCTCAAGGAGCTTCCTCTGACCTGACCTCTAATCTGGGTCCTGGGTGTCTCCCACATTGTCCTGAACATACCACTATCATGGATTGCTACAATATCTTCTGTAAGCACTGTATGATTGTCTCTTCTGCTAGCCTGAAAGATCCTTGATGACAGAGACCATGTCTGTTCTCTCTATATCTTCATACTTGGCACTGGCACACCATGGGCATTAGATTAGATAGACTCATTTATTCAACAGGATGTTATCCAACTTGCGATGTGCACCTTCTAAATGTCTGGTACCGTGGTAGTCACTAAGGATAGTAGTGGATCAGTTAGTTTTCGCTGCATAATAAATCACTCCTAAACATTGTGGTTTAAAACAACAGCCATTTATTTAGCTTATAATTCTGCAAGTTGGCCTTTTGGCTAGGCTGGGCTGGGCTTTTCTTCTGGTGTTGGCCTGGCTTGCTCACGCATCTGCAGTTAGCTGTTGAGTCAGCTGAGGCTGGCTAGACTAGAATGGGCTCTCAGCTGCTTGTCTCTGGTTGAAGGCGGTCTCATCCTCCAGCTAGCTAGCTTGGGCTTGCTCACGGCAAGTTTGCAACGGCGTGAAAGGCCTCTTGAAGCCAGTGCTTGGCAGTAGCACAGCATTACTTTTGATGCATCCTATCATTCAAAGCAGGTCACAGGCCAGCTTCCATTCAAGCAGGAGACAAATAAATTCCACCTCTTAACAGGAGGAGCTACAAAGTCACGTGGCCCTATATGTGAGTACCAGGAGAAGTAAAAGATGGCGGCCATGTTAGCAATTGACCACATGTGGTAAGAAAAAGAAACACAATCCCTGGCCTAAGAGAGCATATGATCTAGTGGATGGAATACTGTATTATTTGTAAGGTCATAAAGAACAGCTAGATTTCCCCCCAATCACCTGAAATTAGATACCATTGAAGCCATTTACTCTTTGATGGGCGTTCCTGAGATTAACTTACTCTTCAGCCTGTTCACGTATAGCTCAGGTTTTTCATCCCCTCCATTGACACTTATGGCCAGCAGAAGGCATTCCCCACAGGAGCCTGGCAACTGTAGGAAAAGTGGGGTCAACTCCTGACACAGCTTCAATCTGACTCTCTAGGTTCTTTCTCTCTGCCAGGTGGACTACTGCCTCCTCTGCACCCTGCCCTGGGTACATACACTGCCTGCCTCACACAGTCAGGACCAAGGTGAAGGATTGACTGGGGTCTTGGTAGGGGTGGCAATGAATAACTTGCACCCCTGGTTCTGGCTCAGAATCCCCATTAAGTTTGTTGTATTGACCACAAAACACAAATACGGGAAAATTATTACTTTGGCCAAGAGCAGAGGCTCTAGAATTGTGATGTGCATTGCTCTTCGCTTGATTGAATCAAAAAGAAATAAGCACAACTAGAAAGATTTGCAGCTATAATATACAACTATGTACTGGGGCAGCTATAATATACAACTATGAACTGGGGGACTTTGGGGAGAAGAATGAAAAAAAAAGAAGATTGGCAACAGATGTTAGCTCAGGTGCCAATCTAAAAAAAAAAAAAAGGAAATAAGGTGTTTTCTCCCCTGTGTATGCTATTTTGTATCTTGACAGGAAAAACTAGCTATTTTGAAATAAGAGGGTTTTGTTTCAGGATATAGAACTTTTTTTGTATATACAAATTTATCAGGTGTAGACTTTTTGTTTTTATTTGAATTTTTTTTTTAATTCTAATTCTATCATTCCTTCTGGGTTTTTTGACTCTTATCCTGTTTGGTGTTCTCTGAGCTTCCTGGACATGTGGTTTGATATCTAACATTAATTTGGGGAAATTCTTAGTCATTATTCTTCAAATATTTCTTCTGTTCCTTTCTCTCTTCTCCTTCTGGTATTCCAATTACGATACACATAAGTTACACTTTTTGTAGTTGTCCCACAGTTCTTGGATATTCTGTTCTGGGGGTTTTGTTGTTTATTTTTTTTTCAGTCTTTTTTCTCTTTGCTTTTTCAGTTTTGGAAGTTTCTATTGACATAGCCTCAAGCTCAGAGATTCTTTCCTGAGTTGTGTCCAGTCAACTAATGAGCACTTCAAAGGCAATGTTCATTTCTGTTACAGTGTTTTTGGTTTCTGGCATTTCTTTTTGATTCTTTCTTAGAATTTCTCTTTCTTTTACATTACCCATCTATTCTTACTTGTTCTCTACTTTCTCCATTAGATCTCTTGGCATATTAATCATAGTTTTAAATTTCCAGTTTGATAATTCTAACATCCCTTCCATATCTGAGTCTGGTTCCGATGCTTGCTCTGTCTCTTCTGTGTTTTTTACCTTTTGGTATGCCTTGTAATTTTTTGTTGAAAGATGGACATGATGTATTCGATGAAAGGTATTCCAGTAAATAAGCCTTTGGTGATGTGGTGGAGAGGTGTGAGGGACTGGAAAGCATTCTATAGTCCCACCATTCAGCTCCAGTCCTTTAGTGAGCCTGTGCCCCTGGGCTGTGAGTTTTGCAATTGCTTCTCAGTCCTCCTCCCACCCCCTTAAATAGGACAGGATGGCTAGAGTGGCCTGGAGTTGGCCTTTACTCAGGTCACTTAGGCTCTGGTAATATTCCAGCAGTCTCTGATTAACTAGTTTCCTCTGAGGGTAGGCCTTGTTAAGAAGAAAAGAATGCTCTGGCATATTTCCAAATAGTCCCTTTGCCCCCTCCCCCTTCTAGAAGCTTAAGGGGATTTTTCTTTGATACTCACTGTGAGAGTTCCTGGAGGTAAAACACACAAAAGTGTGGGGGCTCCCTATGACTAGGCTCCCCTGGAATTTTTAACTCTCAGACGAGTTCACACTGAGTCTCCAGCAATTTGTCAATTCCAGTTTAGGTTTTCCAAACCTGGTACTGATTCCTGCAGAAGTTTCTGCTGGTTTTTGCTCCAATAGGTTGTGGTTCTCTGTATCCACCCATCTGTCTCTCCAACTTTTGAGGCAGTGGTTTTCCCTGTGACCTCACTTTTCCACTGGATAAGAAGAGTTGTTGATTTTTCAGTTCAGCTTTTTGCTTGTTGTGACGGTGTGATAACTTGCAAGCTCCTTACATGCCAGACCAGAAACCGGAAGTTCCCCTTCAGTGTTTATTGGCTGGAATTCCTTTGCAAAGAAGAGCTTTCTTCTACCCGCCTTCTCTCTCTCTCTCAAATACCGTTATGGACTCATAGTTTTGGGGGAGATTCTTTCCAATAAGAACCTGTTCAAGCTAGATCTTTTCTTCTTATGGCATGACCTATTCATCTTTGAGTGCGTTGTTGCTTTCCGGCATAAAATGTCCCAAATTCACCTTGTGCTTTCTCTGCCTCGGAATTGGAGTCAGTTGTTTCTTTATGAATCCCCAGTTCCTTTTGGTGGAAATACTTGCAATAAATTTTTATTCTATGTGGCCTTTTTGATAAACCCCTGGTTTAGTTTATTTCTATTTGTATTCAATTTTACTTCTTGGTCTTTTTCATTGCTTGGTTGGTTTTATTTTGCTTTCACCCCTAATGAATTGATTTGATGTTTTGAATTGATATGATGATTTTATTTCTGGGATATGTGGTGATGAAATGACAACATCATTATTGGTGCTGTGAGTTGTGACCTATCAGGTAAGTTGGCAGTGAAACTCCTGGGAGACAGAGCACTCAGAAGTGGAAGTGCCAGGAATAATGCAGTAGTTTGATGAAAGCAGAGGACCATGCCCCTAGAACCAAGCCCATGAAAACCCCATTTCATGAATGATTGATTTAGTCTCAGATAGTTTGAAAAGGTAAGTGCAAAAAGTGAATATTTAACTGGTGTAGCATTATAACCACAAGATATCATGAAGGAAGATGTTGATAAATTTGTGTCAAAACGAAATACGTTCATGTGTAAGAAAACACCAAAAACAAAATAGAAAGGCAAATGGCAAATCAAGATTGCATGCAGATTGAGGGTAAATATTTTTAACATAAAAAGAAATTTGTTAAGTTAATGAGGAAACACATACACACATTTAAAAATAGGCAAAGAACTCAAGTCAGCCATAACAAAAGAAGAAATAAAAGTGACCAATGGGTATAAATATTGTTCCATCTCAGGATCTGGGTTATGTCCTTGGTTAGGGACATACTTTTATGTATAATAAGTAATTTTACACCACTAAAAAAGTAAACCTACCACTGACGTTTAAAATAGGACCCTATAAAATAAAAAAATAATGATCAGGAATTATTTAGGTAGATAAAGTATGTCAGAAATCTCAGGTACCATCTACTATAATTTAAAGCTAATTTTGTCTCTGAGCTCCTTAGCTGCTAACCAAAAATGGGAACAGTTTTGGCAAAGTATTTCTTACAGTGTGACTAAAGGACCTTTATTTATGAAATTTTGCTACTCGGTAGATAGAACCTCTATGCACCCAATTGCTTAGCCCAAAAACTTAAGAATCATCTTTAATTTCTTTCTTTTCTTCATGCTTTGATTGATTCTATTAGCAATTTATATCACCTTTATCCAAAATACATCCTGAATCTTAGCACACCTTCATCCAAGCTGCCTGGATTCCTGCAACAACCTCCTGACAGGTACACCCATGGTTCACTCTTTTTGTCTCCTGTGGTCTAACCTGTGCACAGCAGTGGGAGTGTTCTTTCTAAAAGGGATCATGTGATTCCCGTGATGGAAATCACCAAAATGAAATCCAAATTCCTTTCCATTGTTTCTAAGACCCTACACTATTTGGCCCCCACCTAGCTCTCCAACGTCCTCTCCCTTGACTCTGCCCCTCTTTCACTATACTCTGGCCACACTGGCCTTCTCTCTCCCACATTAGTACATCATTTCTGTCCCAGGGCCTTTGCTTGTGCTGGTCCATTTTTCTTAAGCAATCTTCCCCTGGATCTTGCCCCACCTGCTTCCTGCTTCTCATCAACTGGCTCTCCACTCAAGGGTTAACTTGTCAAAGTGACTGACCTTCTCTGCTAGCTCAAGCTCGCTCCTCTCCCTACCTGTTAGTCACTCACTATCACATTAACCTATTTTATTTTCTTCATATTGTTTTTTAGAGCTTAATATTATATATTTGTTTATAGGTTTATTTTCTGTCTCTTCTCGCTAGAAGGATGGACATTGTGCTATATCTTTATTCTTAGACAAGGGCCTGACACAAAGTAGATACTCAATATATGTTTGTTAGGGATATAAATATATTAACATCAGTCACTTGTAAGAGTTGGTATTATAGACAATATTTTTAATCTATGTTTCTTAGGATTTTCCTAATACATAAAAATGAACATTGATTACCATTATAATCAGGGGCAAAAGCTATTAAAAATAATGCTTCACTAACATGGTAGAAACCCCTAAGTCCTACCACATATGTGTGTTTGCACAGATATAATGCATAATGCATTTAAACACCAGGACAAAGCAAACACATGATGGAGTCACACAAAATTGTGTAGCAGGGGCTCCCATTAGAGCTATTTAGAACAATATCACATGTAATATATATTTTAGAATGATAGAATATTCATTGATGGGTTGGGGAGCTATTTTGAAAATTTAACTGATTCTTTCTCTGCCCCATTCAATATTCACGAAAAGACTTTACAGCTAAAACCCTGTCTTTTCTCAGAAAAGGTATTTCAGGCCTTTTATGGTATTTATCTTTTGTTCCTGAAGTTCTGCTCCCATTTATTTCACATGGGTCTGTAAGATGCTAAAAGCTTTTGTGCTTTTTAGCACACTGCAAGGATTAGAGCTTCGTCCGTTTATGGAAACGCTTTTAAGCAGACCCATTTTCTCAAGCAAATTTTGAGAGAACTCTGCTTTTCCTTTTCCTGCTTCACACATTTTGCTCCTCATTCTTTCTTCCTTTTCCTCCACTACTTTTCAGGTTCTCAGCAAAACAGAAGCTGAGCAGCCTATAATCATTCCTCTTGGAAGTTTCTCTGTCATTACCAACTGAAGCTGTGTTGGTTGTAAGAGGTTTATTCCTTTTGTAAATGTATAACTGTATCAAACTGAACAAGCGGTTAAGAATTTCCTTTTTGTCTGCCTACAAATGAAAAAGTCCTTTGGCGTTTTGTCCACCAACTATAACGGAGTTATTAATACCCTCTTAAAGAAGCTGTTGAAATACTTTGCTTTTTTCCCCCCATCAAAAATTTTTCTCAAGAAGCCACAATCTCCACGATGGAAACGTTGAATACTCGTGTGTGGCACTGATGGAACACTGGCGTGTGCTTTTCTAATTTTGTTTTGCCAAAGATGAGGAACTTTGGAGTGAGTCTCTGCCCTTAAAATCAGTGTGTGATAAATATCACATTTCTTCACTGTCCTTGAGTCCGCCTGGTTCTAACTCTCAGTCCCCATTTGGAGTGACGAAGGTCCCACTTCCGTAAGTGTGACGTACCAGCCTTCCCCTTGGAAGTCTTGTCACCCTCAAGGCAAGGAACCCGAAGAGCTCTTTTCATGGCCCCCATGCCTCCTTTTATTTCAACTCTGCTGTCACCACCTCCCCTCTCCCCCGCAATGTGATATATCAATTAATTTCTTCAATGAATATAGTAAAAGTCAAGTAGCATCATTGACTTCTGGCTGCTTCCACTTTTACCCTTGTGCAAATCCAGCATATTGTACAAAGAACAGGGACTTCTACTCAATTTCTAATCAGTTATCTTGGCATGAATACAAGAGGCTCGCAGAAGCAGGGTAGCCTGGAAGCAAGGATCCTGAAGTCAACTTAAAAACGAGAGATCAGGACACCTCCTTTTCCCAAGGGTAGCACTTTAACATGGTTTGGATGGAGTTATTTTGACAATTCCCTGAGTTCTCACTCTCTACAAATAAACCAACCCCTACTCACTTCTGACCCGCTGTTCTGTCCCTTGCTCTGTGATCTTTTCCTCCTAACTTTGTTATTGTTCTTCTTTGCTTTTGCAGTGCTTGGAAAATAAAAAAAAGCAAAGAAATAAGACACAAAAAACCTCTGTATGCCAAGCACCTTAAACTCCTTGGAGGAAATGGGTGTTATATAAAATCTAACATAAATAATAAAAGAGAACCTAGTCTGCCTTGGGAAGAAGTAATCACTCATAAGCAAAGCAAAAAAAAAAAAAAAAAGTGCAAATACCAAGAATTTGTTCCAGAGGGAATTTGGGAATGGTTGTGTATTACAGAAGGAATAAAGGAATGTTTAAAAAAATATATATAGTATATGGTGTTAGAAAATTTAGAAATTCTCAGAAATAGTAATAGCAAATATGATACTTGGGCTATTGAGAATTGCTTATAATTCTGTACTTTTATGTGATAAAGCAGAATTATGTTTGTATTTATAGTTCAGTGTTTATCAAAATCAGATTATTAAAGTTTAGGCAAAACAGTATGGCATCTGCTTATGAAGAAATGTGTGCTGGTTTTTCACACCATATTTTTTCTTTTTTTTCATTGAGGTTATGATAGTTTACAACATTGTGAAATTTCAACTGTACATTATTATTTGTCGGTCACCATGTAAATGCAGCCCTTCATCCTTGTGCCCATACCTCAACCCCCTTCCCCCTGGTAACCACTAAATAGTTCTCTTTGTCCATGTGTTTTTTTATCTTCCAAATATGAGTGAAATCACACAATGTTTGTCTTTCTCTATCTGGCTTATTTCGCTTAACATAATACTCTCAAGGTCCATCCATGTTGTAGTGAATGGGATGATTTTGTCATTTTTTATGACTGAGTAGTATTCCATTGTATATATCTACCATATCTTCTTTACTGAGTCATCAGTTGATGGGTACTTAGGTTGCTTCCATGTCTTGGCTATAATGAATAATGCTGAAATGAACATAGGGGTGCATAAGTCTCTTTGAATTGCTGATTTCATGTTCTTTGGATAGATACCCAGTAGTGGGATGGCTGGATCATATTATATTTCTATTTTTAGTTTTTTGAGAAATCTCCATAACGATTTCCATAGTGGTTGAACCAGTTTGCATTCCCACCAGCAGTGTATGAGGGTTCGCTTTTCTCCACAACCTCTCCAACATTTGTTATTTTTTGTCTAGGTTATTTATAGCCATTCCAATGTGTGTAAGGTGATATCTTAGTGTAGTTTTGATTCGCATTTCCCTGATGATCAGTGATGATAAACATCTTTTCATGTGCCTATTGACCATCTGTTGTTTGGTTTTTTGTTGTTGAGTTATGTGAATTCTTTATATATTATGGAGATTAACCCTTTGTTGGATATATGATTTAAAAATATTTTTTCCCTGTTGACGGGTTGTCTTTTCGTCAATCCTGGTTTCCCTTGCCTTGTAGAAGCTCTTTAGTCTGATGAAGTCCCACTTGTTTATTCTTTCTTTTGTTCCCCTTGTCCAAGAAGACATGGTGTCTGAAAAGATCCTTTTAAGACTGATGTCAAAGCATGTACTTTCTATATTTTCTTCTAGAATTTTTATGGTTTCAGGTCTTACCTTCAAGTCTTTGATCCATAAGGAGTTTATTTTTGTGAATGGCATAAGAGAATGCCATTCTCTTATGAAGTAGAATGAAGTCTACTTTCATTCTTTTGTATGTGGCTGTCCAGTTTTCCCAGCACCATTTGTTGAAGAGACTTTCCTTTCTCCATTGTATGTTCTCAGCTCCTTTGTCAAAGATTAGCAGTCTGTAGATGTGTGGTTTTATTTCTGGGCTTTCAATTCTGTTCCATGATCTGTGTGCCTGTTTTTCATACCAGTCCCATGCTTTTTTGATTAGTATAGGTTTGTAGTGTATTTCATCAAGGATGTCTCTCAGTTTATAAGTACAAACTATTTTAGCATTTGAAAGAGAATTAATTCTTTAAATTTTTCTCCTTAAATTCCTTAAGGGGAAATCAGCAGCATTGTTAATTTGGTAATTCAGTTTCACAGAATTTACATGTTACGAGTCAAGACTTCATCGTAGGTCTTATTAAAGTTCTAAGAATGAAATTTCTTTTTTTAAAGATTGGCACCTGAGCTAACAAGTGTTACCAATCTTATTCTTGTTTTTTCCTTCTTCGTCTCTCCAAAGCCCCCCCCAGTACTTAGTTGTGTATTCTAGTTGTGAGTGCCTCTGGTTGTGCTATGTGGGAAGCTGCCTCAGGGTGGCCTGATGAGTGGCACCATGCCAACGCCCAGGATCCAAACTGGCAAAACCCTGGGCCGCCAAAGCAGAGCATGCAAACTTAACCGCTCGGTCATGGGGCCAGCCCCAAAATGTTTTGATAATTGATTTGTTCAGTAAATGTTTAATGGAACTATAAAGTTAAGAAATCATTCATGACTTCAAGATGATTACAATTTAGTGGCAGAAATCTAAATAGAAAAAAAAAAAGAAAGATCTGGGAGATGACTTGATCAGCATTGTCTTCTAGAAAATTCATGAAGAATGAGGAAAAATAGAAGACAGCAGGCAAGGAAAGCTGTATGATTTGCTCCAGTTATGTATTGCTGCATAAAACACTACCCTACAATTTTGTCAGGGCTTGGCAAGAACAGATTGCCTCTGCTCCATGCAATGACACTCATTTGGGGGCTCGAGGATCCACTTTCAAGTGCCTGGAAAGTTGATACTAGCCATTGGCAGGGAACTCAGCTGGGGCTGTAAGCCTTGCTATTCTCCACATGGGCCTCTCCATGGGCTGCTTGGGCTTCCTTCTGGTATGCTGGCTGGATTCTAAGAATAAGCCCTCAAGAGAACCAGGTGGGCCGTGTACCAGCTCTTATGACGTACTCTCAGAAGTTACGTAGCATCACTTCTGCTATAGTCACAGTCCTGTTCAAGGGGAAGGAACCTTGTATCACCTTTTGATGGGAGGAGTGTCAGGCACGTTGTGATAAGAGCACGTGGAATGGGAGAGATTTTTCTGTGGCTCTCTTTGTAAAATATAGTCTTCTATAATCTACCGTGGAGGTACAACTCCCATCCTCCTCACACGCAAGATATACTCATCCTCTTCCCCAAGACCCTCTAATCTAAACATCTGCTTAAAGTCTAGTATTTTATCATCTCAGGTGCAGGTGAAGATTAGACTCCTTCAGTGCAGTGTTTTGAGCAGAGCTCCTGAATCCAAGGAACTGTGAATTAAAGAGACAACTTATTTGCACCCCCGTACCCAACTTTATTTTTTTCCCCAGGTTTATTGAAGTATAATTGACAAATAGAAATTATATATATTTATGGTGTACAATATGATGTTTCGACATATGTATACATTGTGAAATGATTTACACAATCAAGCTAATTAACGTATCTGTCACCTCACATAGTTATCTTTTTTGTGCATGTGGTGACAGCACTGAAAATTTACTCTCTTAGCAAATTTCGAGTATACAGCATAGTATTATTAACTATAGTCATCATGCTGTACGTTACACCCCCAGAACTTATTCATCCTACAAACTGAAACTTGGTACCCTCTGATCAACATCTCCTCATTTCTCCCACACCACACAACATCCAACTTTCAATGGCAGGACAGACATAGGTAAACTGCTATAGACACACCCGTTTTAAAAGGGGGAAAGCAGGAGGCACATGACAGTCAGTGACCCATAGCAATTATGAAATCCAGCCAGGCTCATGCTGCCCGCCCTACTACTGGGAATTGTCCTTTCCAGCTCTTGCTTCCACCCTCTAGGCTGTTAGTTCTGCCTTCTGAGTCAGCCCTTATCTTCCACTAAAAAAAAAAGCTGCATTTGCAATTAAAAAGCCTTTTCTGCCTGTTTACTGTCCATAGAATTTTTGGGGTCCAAAGTCCTCTTTTCATTTTGTACTGTCCCTATCTCTTTTAGTCCAAATTGGTGGTTCCTATACCAGAACATTTCTCTTAAATACTTTGTGGATTTTCTATGAACCCACAACCACAAATATCTTCAAGATAAGCCCTTCTCTACTTTAGGATCCCCATGAAATACCTTGAGATAACATCCTTAAGATACTTAGAAGCCCAATTGTTTAATGGAGGGGATTTGTAAAGCAGACTCTCAAGATTCTTAGAGGGCCTTTGTCTATCTAAAAAGTTGTAGGAGACACTGCCTTAGATTCTTCTGAACTCTTGATAAAGGATCTTATAATTCTACTCTGGACTATTCTTTGCCCTAAAGCCATTTCTTAAGTTGAAAGTTGTTTACTGTTTGGATAGGCTGAGAATAAGAAACAATTTTTTTTTATTTTTGTTTTTGTGTTTAAGCTAGCCTTTTATGGAGATAAGGAAGGAGGCATTAAAGGAAGTAGGTTTGTGGTGGGGAGTGGGGGAGGGGAGGGTATGAGAAACAGCGGCAGTGATAAACATAATTTCAAAGAAGCCCAGTTTGAGATGCCGGGAGCATCTCCAGGTAGAGGTGTCTAGGAAGTAATTTGAATGACAGACTGTAAATTCTTTCTGGGTAGAGGCTAAGTTTGTGTCTTGGTCATCTTTGATTTCCCATTGCCTGGTGCAGAGGGCTCAATGACTGTTTTACACACATTCACACACACACACACACACACACACACACACACAGAGTACAGCTCAGGAGAGAGGTCTGGACTCAAGATAGAGATGCGGCAGCAATCTACGTAGGGGTAGTAATTAGTACCGTGGACCTGGATAAGATTTCTCTGTGAGAATAAATAGAGCAGATGTTCTCTTAGACTGGGCTGCTCAGGCTGAATCTGGACAGCAAAAGCATTTTGGCAATATTTTCAAAAACTAAATATTTTACATATTCTTTAAAAACTAGAAATCTGACCACACTGGGCTTGCAGTCCGACATGGCACCACTGGGCAGAGCAGAGCAGCAGCAGTGCCCCTCGGACGGGCTGTGATTGCGGGTGCCGCCCGTCCTCACGTGTGCCTGGGCACTGAGCTCCTTGTCTGCTTCATTAAGTTTAGGAACCCCTGCTCTATAGAAGAAAAGCAGGGGACCCATGACTGCGGACTCTGGTGCAGCAGCATTTAATGGACAGGAGAAGAAAACAAAGACTAAGAAGAAAAGACCAGAGAATTACTCAGGAGAGTGTACCAATATGATTGCTGATTGATTCGCTGACAGTAGCATATAACTTTTTAAAAATCCAGGCACTGGCCAAAAATAAAGCTAGTAATTTATATTGACAAAATTTATTATTATTTTTATTTCTTATTTCAAAGTTAGGTCATTCAAAATGAAACATATAAAATACTAATGATAATAATAGTAAAAACATAATGTATAACTGGCAGAGATATAATTTGTGCCTAAGTATTCAGATTTTAAAAGCTACTCTTTTAATAACCATGCAGTATTGCCTCAAAAATTGCTTTAGAATCCCTAAAATTGCTTTATGATACGGAGAGGAATGCAAGAAAGAATGGGAGTGGCAGGAGAGAATGAGAAGAGAGATATGAAGATGAAAATAGCAGGGGCCCTGGGAGAGGAGCCTGAGTGTGGGCTGTGCTGAGAATTCTGTGAGGTATAAGCCTAGGAAGGCAGGATCGCTAAGGCAGTAAGCTATGTTTTGATGACCAGACTATATAAATTGTGTTAAGCAAAGATGGTTGGACTGCATTGGAGAACAGACTGCTGAAAGAAAGAAAGGATTGTAGGTAACATCCCTTTTTGTTCAGTGCCAGCTTAGATGTTTCAATAGCGTGCTCTACCTCCCAAGATGACAGTTTTTAGAAAGCCTTCATGAACTAAATCAAACAGCAGAAACTGTAAGGGAACAAAAAGGATCCAGGACTTAAAGAGACCTTCTGACTTCAGGATTGAGTTAACTTTTTAGACCCTGGCTGCGAGGGTCTAAATTGGATTAAGTGGTATAGGAACCAGTAAAGGCCTTTCCTCACTATTTAAGTAGAAAAGTTTCCTTCATATTTACAATATGAGTCAGAAGGTGTTATTTTTACCAAATTAATGCCAAAGTATTATTCTTAATAAAAGTCAGCAGTTTATGGATCTGAAAGTTCCATTTTAAGTTTAACGGAAAGTTTAGTTTAAAGTAGGAGATATCCACATCAATTCCTTTATGTTCAATGCACTTTTATTCTGAAATTAAATTTGCTCAGTTTCTAAGGGAAAATGACCTTTAAATTAAACTCTGGAATATTTGCTTCATCTTAGATTTCTCGGAAGTGTTCTAATCTTTACCTCTCAGGATTTATAAATGCAGAAATAAAAAGTATTCCTTTCATTCTCTCTGCCGTAATGAGGAAAAAAAGATGTAGACTTCAATTTGTCGCCCTCCTGAGATATATCTCCTAAGAATAATTGCATCCAGGCCTGTAGTATTTTATGGCGGTTACTTGCTCCACATTTCTTAAAAGCAGAATTGCAGTTTTTCTAATTGAGAAATGATATGACATAAAAGATTTCCTTCCCTGTGTTTCTATCCATCCTCCTGAAAAATTGTACTTACGGTAGTACTGAAATTAATATTTAAAACTGGGATCTCCATCAGTTCTTCCTAGGGAAAATTGTGAGAGTAAGACCGAGACTGAGCACAGGGACTCTGGAGCCAGGCTGCCTGGGCTTGGATCCTGGCTATGCCACCAACTAGCTGTATAATCCTGGGAAAGTTACTGAACTTCCCTTTGCCTCATTTTCCTTATCAGAATAGGGATATTTTTAGAGCCTGTTTCATAGGGTTATTAGGAGGAAGAAATTAGTTAATATTGGTAGAGTAGTCAGAACAGTGCTTGACATAAATAAGTGCACAAAGCATGTTTGGTGTTAAAAAAAAAAGTAAGATAAAATATACAGACAACACAGTGCAGTGTTTGAGGGTGCAGGTTCTAATCCCAACTCTGCTACTGATTGGCTGTGCAAATGCGTCAAGTTACTTAACCTCCTTAAGCCTCAGTTTCCTCCGTTGTAAAATACAATAATTGCCAAAAGTAGTACCTACTTTACAGAGTTTCTGAGGATTAAATGGGATGCTCTACAGCAAGCACATAGCACAGTGTCTGCTTCTGGCACCAATGATTACAAATATATGTTTTAATTTCTGTGAGCTTTCTGCCCCTGTTCGTTGAGTTTTATCTTCAGTTCTTCACCTCACACTTGTAGGTCATTTCTGGACCTTCAGAGAACCAGGTAGGGATCCTTGGAAAGGAATGGCCATGGGCCAGAGTGAAAGTAAGCCAAGCTGGAAGACAAATTACTTAAGCTCTCAAGAGGCCATGCAGGCCCTAACACAAGTCCTAGGGAATTTGTCACTTTCCATGATCTGGCCAGAAGCTTTGTGGGCCCAGAAAGCACACTAGTCAGCAGTTCCAGAGCCCATCTGTCTCCCAGGGCTGGGCTCATATTGACGAAGCTCCTACAACTAATATTCACGATCAGAATGCCAGTGTCTCCATTTACAGTGAGAAGTGAAACTGCTAGGGCCTGGCTGCCCACCAAGCCCATTTTGTGGCTGTAAGCAGGTCACATCTCTAACCAGGCTGTCAATTTATTAATTTATAATGATAGATGTAGATACTGAGTTGCTCCTCAAGTCCCTCAAGTTTCTAACAACTTCTCCCTGAAAGCAGGTAGACAGGATACCAAATTCTAATCAGAAACCAGCTTGGTGAGTGTGGAATCAGAAGGGCAGTTTGTTCTTGGACTCAAGCGTTTATGGAATTAGAGTCAGATCCACAGTAAAAAGAGCCATGCCACCAGCCCCAGCACCCTCTCCCAGCATTCAAATGGCCACCGCCGGTGCTCGCTTCTGAGACTGCTTGTCTGGACCATGTCTTCGTATCAGTAGAGTCAGTGTGTTAAACCAGATTATTGCCATGCCTAGGGGTCCATCACTGGCTGGCCATGGGGCACATCTGGCCTTCCAAAGCTTTTGTTCGTCTCGTACTAAATAGAGGCTAAGATTTAAAAATCAGGAGTATTCACATCACCACCTAGATCTCTAGCCTTTCTTGAAAAATCCAGAGATCTGGACAGACTGTCCGCTTTAGATGAGGCTTGGGTACTGCCTTTCATTCAGTTCACTGTGGTCCCCACCAGGTCCACGACATTGATTTGCATTACCTACTGGTAAGGTACATGCCTCCAGGCATTTGAGTTTGTGTCATTCTGGCAACTGAACTTGCCTTTATTTATACACTCTGACCTACTATATTTTTATTTCAAAGTTTAATTCTCATATGGCAGTCTTATTTTCTCAATTCCAGATTCATTTCACTGTCACCCCAAATATTGAAAATACATTTTAGTTTGTAAGTCCTAGAGGGTTACAGTGATATGAAGACTGAAGTGTAGGTCTCATAACTTCAAGGAAGTGGGATACTCTTAATCTTTCCTCAGGAAATATGTGATGCTGCTGGCCACCCTTCTCTATTTCTAGCTCAAGAGTGTTTTCTTCCTCCTGGGTGAAGATTATTTAGTACTGTCATATGCTATACTTTTTTTTTTGGTGAGGAAGACTAGCCCTGAGTTAACATCTGTTGCCAGTCTTCCTCTTTCGCTTGAGGAAGATTGTCACTGAGCTAACATCTGTGCCAATCTTCCTCTATTTTTTGTATGTGAGACGCTGCCACAGCATGGCTTGATGAGTGGTGTGTATGTCCATGCCTGGGATCCGAACCCATGAACCTTGGGCCACCTAAGTGGAGCGAGCGATGAACTTCAGCACTATGCCACCAGGTTGACCCCAACTATACTTTTAAAAGCTATAGCTGTTACCTACCCTGGGAGAAACAGAATGTGAATGTTGTACTTACAAAAGAGATAAATTTGGATGGTTGGTTTACAAATATATTTCCCATAGACTTTCTTTAAGGAATAAGAGCTTATTTTTAACTTCAGTGTTAATAAATTGTTAATAATCTGATAGAGGAAGATGTGCCATTTGTCATGATTTCCAAGAACAATTGGCTTTTTTTTTTTTTAACTTTGCCTGTAATGAATGGAGAAAATGTCAGTATGTAATTGGATCACTGATTATAAAAATGAATTTGCTTCCCAAGGAAGCATTTTTTTTCAAATGAATAGCCTGCCCTTTAATTCTTATTAATCTTCTAAATAAATTAGGATTAATTTATGAGTGATCTATTTTGGAAAATAGATCTGCTTGAGAAAATAGAAATGTCAGTTGTAGGTTGTACTGTATCTCATAGGTCCATAATACCTCAAATTTACCACTTTATATTTTGAATGATCTTCAGAGTACAGGGTAGTAACATATTCTCTTCTCTCTGCTTCCGTAGTATCTTGTGTATATCTCTTACAATAACATTTACTCTACCTTATTTAGACTACTGTTGAATTAAATAATGAACTGGCACAATCTCTGGCACGATTATTCTCCATTTCATCGTCACCATCATCAGCTGCTTCCAAGTTGTCTTCTTGAGTTAGACTGTACATTTATTAATTGTGTGGACTGCTTCGTGTTTCTTCCCTCTATCTGTACAAGGCTCATAGCAGGTGCTCATTAAATGATGAACTGAACTGCTCGTTGGAAATAGGAATTCTTCTCAGTTCCTCTTTAGATATGCAATCTGACATTATTGTTGGGGATGCTTCAGGAATAATGACTGAGGACCACTTAATTTTCACCATATTTTTGAGTCATTAATATAGATAAATAACTGAAAAAATAAACTTTTAAATTAAAAAACAAACCATAAATTTTAAAATGATAAACAACAGAAAAAATATCATAAACAATGATAAAACAAACCACTCACTGAAGGGTGATAACTATAACTCATACAACTGATGAAGGAGTAGAATTGCAACATATAAAGACCTCCCCCAAATAAGAAGGGAAACACAAACAACCTAGTAGTAAAAAGGCCAACAATAATAAGATAAGATGCTCAACTTCAGTAATAATCAGGGAAACCAAAATTAAGACATTCAGATTCTGAAACAATTACATGGCAAAAACTTCAGTCTGAATATCAAGATTCTTGATGTTTCAGAGTCTGGAACAGCAATACTGTGGAGATTGTTTGCAAGAATCTAGTGCAACAAAAACTCTCATACACTGCTGCTTGAATTGTAAATTACTCTAATTATGTTAGGATGTGGTTTGGCAATTTCTGGTAAAGGCGAAGCTATGCATGTCCTATGACCCTATAATTCCATTCCTAGGTATCCATCTTTAGAGAAATTCTTTCACGTATACAAGAATTAGAGTAGTTTAGTAACAGCAATAAATTAGATATAACCTAAATGTCCACCAACAGGAGAATGGATAATTGAATTGAAATGCTATACAGCAGTGAAAAAGAATAAATTATGTAGAACTACATGTAAATCTCAAGAAGATAATGTTAAGCAAAAAAAAAAAAAAATTAAGGGATCCATATAGTGGGATACCATTTTATAAAGCTTAAGACGTGCATCAGTATCTTGTTTATGGGTACACATATATCTACTAAAAGTATAAAAAGATATATGGGAATGATAAAAGATAACCTTGGAGAGTATTTACCTTTGGAGAGAAAGAAAAGTGGTGGTATAGACAGGGGCATCTGGAGGCTTCAATTGTATCTGTCATGTTTTATTTCTTCCGGAAAATCTGAAGCAAATTTGGCATAATGTTAAGATTTTAAGTGGAGGCAAGGAGAATGGAAGGAGAAATTCAACAGACTCTGTAGGAGGTTTAAGTTATTAAGATAAGTGGATTTTGAGAATAAAATAGAGCAGTACTCATGGCTTGATAAACTCATCAACTTGTCAGCACTGTATAAATTCCAATTCTAGTTAGCTATACTAAAGGTCAAAAGGGCCCCAGCTCCTGCCTTAGCCTCGAAGCATCTTAGCTGTGTAAGTTTTAAGGAGAGAATACTGTGGAAATCTAAGGGAATACAAAAGCATGAGGTGGTATCAACATACCAAGATAATGTGAAGATTTTTGAGGACTAGAGCACAAAAGGATTAGAT
This sequence comes from Equus caballus, assembly GCF_041296265.1. Classification (NCBI taxonomy): domain Eukaryota; kingdom Metazoa; phylum Chordata; class Mammalia; order Perissodactyla; family Equidae; genus Equus; species Equus caballus. The sequence continues at coordinate 89,259,364 of NC_091697.1, forward strand.
ATTATGTTAATTAGGAAAGCAATTGTGACCAATCCAGAGGCCAGAAGTTTTTCAGTGAGCTGATAACAAGCAAGTTTATTTACTCTGATCCAAGACTAACTAAATTAATATAAAGCATATTATTATAAACATTTGGCTGTTGATATGTTAACAGTTGAAGAAATTCAAGCTGTATTTTTATGAAGGCAGTAAAAGAGCTTTCAGGAGACCAAGAGAAAAAAAATCAAAGTCCTTGGTCAATGTTAGAAGGTACACTGGAGATTCTAATGTAGTTGGATCTCTGTTCCTCTCTCTCTGTCCTGTCTTTGTCTCTATCTTGGCATATCCTTTAGCCAGACTGAAAAATCAGAAAATACATAAATTTGGGCTGGTAAAGAATGAAGAAAGTGGGACAGAGAAGAGAACTTTTGTTTCTGTTCATCATTTTAAAAAAATAAATAGTAGTCCACTTAGAGTAAGAATAATGTAGTAAAATATGGAGATATAAGATATCAAATTATTTTATTTCAAAGAGTAACATGTTCTTTTAAAATTACCTAAGGAATGCATGAATTCGTTTTATTTTAAAAGGTTTATACAATAGGTGAAAAACTGAGCAGAATGATTGGATCTATTTGTCCCCCATCACTCTCTTATTTCAAATCTCTTTCAAAGACATAACTACTTGTCCACAGTAGGTGAGTTGTCCAGGTCCTTTTCTATGAATTTGCGTATGAAAATCCATGTACCCATAACTGGGATAATGTATTTTTCTGCAACATGTTATTTCTACTTAACATCTTTTAGGGAGCTTTGCATGACAGTGTATCTAGATAACTGGTTCTTTTTAATATCTATATAATATTCCTTAATGTGGTTAACTTATTACTTATTTTACCCTTCTGCAGTTCATAGCCCATTGCAAAGTTTCCAGTTTTTCACTGTTAAAAACAATTCTGCAGTGAACATTAGTATATCCGTCATTCCAGCAGACGGCAGATGTGACTTAATGCATGGCCAGATCTAAGAACTACAGTAGTGTTATTAGGAATGTGCCTTTCACATCTTTGACTGTTTTTCTCTTGGTTGGCCTCATTTTCAGATAACTTCTCCTTATGTGATAGCAAATATGTCAACCTGCAGTTCCAGGATTACATTCTATAAACTTAACCACTTTTTCCCCAATATCAGCAAAAGTGGAGGAGTTGGCTCTCACTGGACCAGCTTGGGTCACATGCCCATCCTTGACCCTTTCACTATAGCTCTGTGGATAGTATGCACTGAGTGGTCAGGCCTGGGTCATGTGCCCACTTCTGGGACTCGGTTAGCAGGACCAAAACCACATGGATTGAGAGGGAGAGAGGAGTGGAGAACTTGCCAAATAAAAATCAGGATGATGATACCAGAAGGAGGAGGTACATAAGCTAGTCAAGCAAATATATCAATATCCTCTGCAAATGTCTTATAGATAATATTTTATGTTTTTTGTGAGTAGGAGTAAATAGACATCTATTGATATCCAGCTTTATGTCATAAGGACCAAAGTATTCTTGTGTCTTTCCAAATCTTTGCTAGAGTAACAAATCAAGTGTGTTGTTTACATATAATATGTATTATTATATGTTGTTTATATGTTTACATATAATATGTATTATTATATGTGTATGTTGTTACAAATAATACATATATGATAGTAAAGCATGTTATAGACTGAAGATCATTAACAGTATGAAAAAGATAGTTTTTCAATGCAGGAAAGTGTTACTCAATATATTTTCTAAAAATTCAACGATATGATGGATCATATCTATACTGTGGTAGATACCTAGTCTTAAAACACATATCTTAATATTTTATTTGCCAAACCATAGGATAAATTCCATAGTTTGCTTATTCATTTATTAAACAATCTCTATTAAATTCTGCTATGTGCTGGTCACCATGCTTAGCGTTGGGGATAAAATATTGACTACAACAAGCTCTCTGCCTTCAGGTCTCTTACATTATTGTCAGGGGCCACAGACTATAAATAACTAAACAAATGAATAAAAGAAAAAGTTCCAGGCTGTGATGCACTATGAAGGAAATAAACAGGATCATGAGGTAGAAAGTAATTGAGGGAGGTCATTTTAGGTAAGGTGATAAGGGAAGACCTCTCTGAAGAGAGAACATATGAACTGCAACCTGAGGACTAAGAATGAACCTCAGACTCTAGACCTATGCTGTCCAATATGGTAGCCACTAGCCATGGATGGCTGTTGAGCACTGAAATGTTGCTAGTTTGAATTAAAATGTAGTATAAATGTAAAACATACAGCTGATCTCCAAGACTAGTACAGAATTTGTAAAATAAGTAAAAATTTTTATATTGATTACATGTTGAAATTATAATATTTTAGATATATTGGCATAAACAGTAAAATTAGTTTTACATGTTTCCTTTTACTTTTTTAATGTGACTACTAAATGTTTAACATTGCGTATGTGACTCACCTTATATTCCTGTTGAACCATCCTGGTCTAGATAGTTTCAGTCTATGTGCTATTATCAACATATGTTTTTTTCATCTTTTTTTCTTGATAATGGTGACGGCAATTGAATTTATGTAGCAGAATTTTCTCCAAGGATCTAAGTCTATAATATTCATTGACTGAGGTGTCCAAATATAATAATTCAATGCGTGATCAAACTTCATACAGCTCAGAGTTAAGAGATAGCGGGTGGTGGAGAATGCACAGAAAATTGCCACATTAATAGAGGAGTTGTGTCATTAGTCATGTTCCTTTAGAAATGTTCACAAAACAGATACAGGAAGGCTCAGAGTTGGAGAGGTAGGCAGAGGGAGCATCACAAGGTAATGACAGCGTAGGACAGGATTGCTGTGGGAATTAGCAACAGCAAACCACAAAGATCTATTTCCATTCTCTACTTTGTGAAGGAGATTCTATTGTGTTGTACAGAATTACCTCTTCTTGCTTGTTAAAATAGAGTTTTATTCTACACACTGTTTTTGCACTCATGGGAATGTTAGTGACTTTAGAGTGCCTCTTTTTTATGTCTCTGTCAGGGAGCCATTGGCGACTTCACACACATTTGATAATATTAAATTAATTCACTGCAGAGAGCGAGCAGAATAGTTTTTCCGTGTGCCATGCTATTATTCTCATTTTCATTTGCGGTTTCTGCCCCGGGGAAGAGGTTAATCACTGAGAATGCACGTTTGATTTAGCAGGTGAAGTTCTTGATTTTTAGTTTGTAAACATTTTAGGACCCCAAATGTGATGTTTGTTATGTAATCTAACTGTTTTGCGAGGGGAATGCTACTCCTCCTGGTTTGAAAGAGAGTTGAGTCATATCCTGTGAATGTGAAGCAACGGTATTTAAACATCACGGGTTCCTCTTACTTTCCTTCTAAGTCGCTGCAGTTCAGAGCAGCAAGTGCTCTCCGAGAAGAGGCTGTGACTCGCCCTCGCAGGGGAACAGCCTCTCTTGCTGGATTCAGTAAAGAAAGCCGGGTCTGAGTATGCAGTTCTCTCACTGGGGTGAAAGATGTTCTGTTTATTTCTAATCAACTATGCTAGATAGCTGCAAGCTGAAAAGTGCCTGCAATTTGCCATTTATTTATAATAAGGTAAGTTCCCTATTTTGGTTCACTCATATTGTGGCAGCCTTGAATTAATGTGGCAGTTTAGTGTATGATTGTGCCTCAGAAAATGCCATCTCACAGGGTAGTGAAGGTGGCATTTGAGATTCTAATGCAAGTAATTTTAAACTTACAGAACAATCCATTTGCAAGCTGCTTAATTTAATAGATTGATGTTCCTTTTATGATATTTTTATAAAAAATATAATGCCTGAGAAGTGGAAACACTGTAGTAGTTTTATATCATTTTAGTTTTTTTTAAAGGATTAATAGTACAAGGATCTTTATTTTCTCTTTTTGCTACTCGGTGATCTCGGGTAAAGGTGAAAGATGCGTAAAATTTGTATGATTATGCTTGGATTTTATTCTAAATAATCGTAGCTCAACAACTATATTTCTCCATTGAAATAAAAAGCGGTCTTAGTAATTATTAGAAAGTTTAAAGTTGAAAAGTAGTGAAAGTCTCTTGCTCTTTCTTATTTGGCTTTATATTTAAGTGAAAGGCCACTGTATTTGTAAACTTCTGATTGATTTGTTTGTTTTAAAATGTGTATGAGTTTATCACAAACTCACTTCCTCAGGTGCTGTTGGAGACACTCACATATAAATTGTATGGATAGAGGAATCTATGGATAGAGAAGTGAATGAGAGGTTTGCTTTTCAAATTCTTTAAGCTTGCTGCCGAGAGGTTGGGGTAAAAGACTAGAATGTTGTCTTGGTTTTTTATTGATTAAAGAAATGATATCACATCAGACTTAAAGGTGGTGTCTGGTGTCCTGTAACTTTAGACACTCATGTTTAAGGTTTTTGAATTCTTTTGAGGTAGAGAAGATTAATTTGATTTTGAAAGCTATAGCTGTGAATTTATGAGATGTTAATGAACAAGGTATTCTCTAGGTTTAATGACAGTTGGCATCAGAAGACTTTCCCTCTTCTTAATTAACTCAGTATCATGCTTGGAGATTGTTTCATTTCTATTCAAAGTTATACCCATTGTAAAATTGCTAGATTCTAGGTACAACGTGGAAATTACTTTTCATTAGATATATATTCAATAACTCACGGCTTTGCAAAGGTCAAAGGATTAATGAACTAGTGGAAGGCGCTCAGTTTTCCTCTTTTTTGAAGAGAAAATTAAAATTAGTTCAACTTCCAAACGTATTTGAAGGCAGTGTTTCTAATTGGAAAATAAAAACTTTGAAAAAAACAGACTTAGCACTATCAGAGCCTTTGGGACCTTGCATTCTGAAAAGACACATCTCCCCAAAAATTAGAATATAAAATTCTATAAATAGAATATTCTGATACTAGATATGTATCAAACTTCTCTTTTTTGCCTGGACAGGGAGGGAACTGCTCTGGTTAGTTAAGAATTCTGCTTGAGAATTCTTCCTTATGCTATATGTGAATTATTAACTGTCAATAAAAAGAATAGAATAGAATACATCTACATCAAGACAAAAGCATGTCTTATTGCGCTTTGCATTGTTTCAGATTCTTAATTATGGATTACAATGGCAATACAAACGGTTGTTATGAATGAAAACTCAAGACTGACAAAATGTTGTAAAATCAAGTTTTTATAATATGCTCTGTTTCAAATATGCACTTAATTATTTATAACATTGTACAGCTAGCTGGTAACTACCTGTTTAGATTATTGAAGCATCTCGTCTCTCCTCCTTCCTTTCTGTTTTCCCCAACCTTTAGCTGTCTTCCTGCTTCTTTGTACTTCCAGAAGAGGTGTGGGTAGTGGGTAGGGAGAGAGAAGGAAAATGAACATACAAATGGTGCAATATTTCTATTTCTCATCTCTCATAATGATTTTGATGAGGAACGAGGTCAGAAATAGGTTAGATATAATGGTTAAAATGAGTCATAACCTGTGAATTTCAATTATTCAGAAAAGTCCCTGAAAATCTGAGATGAAAACTAATTGGGAGCTTGGTTGGGATGACTTTGCCTACCTTACAGGATTGTGCAACGATGAAATAATATCACATCTGTTGTATTTTATTAACTGTAAAGTGTTAGACGTATTTCTGAGAAATTGTTTTTGTGTTTTCCTGAAGTAATGGAGCTGAAAAGACATCAGAGATACTCAGAATTCCTCTCTGGATTCAGAATATTTCTTTTTGGTAATGAGAGTCTCCTTTTGGTAAATTATTTTACCTGTTAATTTCCAACTTATATAAAAATACTTTGCAAATGTAAGCTCCAAAGATAAAAAATAAAAACCAATTTTACCTACGTCCCGATGCTGTTTTAAAATTTGAAATAGCTCAAGGAAATTCATCCTCACTTAAAAGATAATTATCAAGTGGCAATTACATTTTATTTTCAGCCTAAAATCAACATGATTTTCCTCAATTGTGGACTGCATCACCAGAAGCATATAGCATGACATTTTTTCTTTCTTTTTAAAGATTTTTCTTTTAAGTAGGGATTTGAAGGGTTCATGATGATGGACTAAAGTAGGAATAAATTTTTTTACCAAGTACTCATTATGACTCCTGAAAACTAACTCTTTCTGGATGGTGCTTTAGATCCTACTGTCTCTAGTGAATCCTGCTGGATATCAAAAGCAGCACAATTATTGGGAAAAATAAGTCGTGATAACTCCCCCACCTACCTCTGAAAACCAGTTGTGAGGGTCATGTGAGACTGTTGGTGAGAGTGCTTGTGAACTCTACAGTGCTTACAAATATCACTATCACAAAGTAAGATATACAAAATTATATATTCGAAAGAGAACTTACATGTCATCTCTTTCCTTCTCACTTCACAAAGAAGGGAATTAAGGTCTGGAAGGGTTAAAGAAAGTGCCTAGCTTCACTCAGCTAGTATCCAAGTCAAGCCCTAAACCTGGGTCTTTCCATCTGCGCAGTTAGCTAGAAATTGATCAGAAGACCAGCTGTTTCTTGAGTCCTACTGGTAAGGGTTTTAAAAAAAATATATTTTTCAAATGTTGATGAGCATCTTTATATGAAACTGTGTCCTTGGAGAATGTTTCACAGAAGACATTGCCTCGTCTACAGGTTTTGTGAGCTGAGAATTCTCTGTTGGATCTAGTTTAATGGAGCATGGGTTTGTGGAATGATTATCAAACTATAACATCTGACTCTTGCAATCTCTTAGCTATTGCCACAGAAGTGTCCAAGGCCTTCCTCTGGGGAATTGGATCATAAAAGTAAACCTGCTTAATGGATAGGGGTAGATTTTGTAGCTTTTAAAAGTGTAGATAGTGTGGTAGGTTGTTTTGATATGTTTGTTGAAAACAGTTAGCAAAAGAGATTCCCCAAATGCTTACCCTTCAAAGGAGATTAGGAAAATTTAAACAACCATTTCTGTTAAAATTGGTCTGGCTATTTTATATCTATGGAGTGCTACTCTTTTTCAGGGAGCTGAGATGGGAGAAGGATGACTTTTCATAATTATAGAAGTTAATGACATATGTCCTACCATACTAATAAACACAGTAGATTCATAAAGAAAAATGTTTTTAAGCCTCGTAACATTAAGATTAGAAGACAAATTAATTGAAAAGTTTTTGTGTTTGTGGTATGAATAAGGGTTATTCCTTACTCCTAAGAATTCAAAACATAGTCGCCATTTCTTTTAATAAAAAATGTAACGCTTGTGAAAGGTATATACTTCCTCCATATCCTGTGCTCCAACTTAGAGCTTCAATAAATAAACGGGATGTGTCATCATGTTTTCTTATGAACAAATCCTAGCCCAGCTTTGTAATAAAGTACATATTTACTTTGATCCCAAGATCTATATGAATCTGCTATGTAACCATTAGGAGATAAAAGAAAACAGATGAGATAAATAGGTAAGGGTCTTAAAAAACTTTGCTAAATATAAATGCAATGGGATATTGTGTGGTCTAAGGACAAAGCCCTGGGCTGTAGGAGTGTGGTGGCAGGAATCAATGCTTTGTAATCTTGACCACTCCTGTGATTTTGGAGGTAACAGTGAAGCCCTGATCTTCTTTTGATTTTGTTTCCCTGTCTACAAAGTTGAGAAAACACTTCAATGCCAGACAACCATCCCACACATCCCATAGGTGCTTGGTAACTATTGATTAGTGATCCTGTGAACATCAAGGTGGGTGAAGCACTTTGAACTCGGTCGAAGAGTCCATAGATGTGCTATTGCTAGAAGTGCCAAGCTTTGTAATAAACATCCCCTTGAGAGAAGCCGGAGGAATAAAGCTTTGGAGATGGTTTGTTGGGTTTAACTCCATCTTAACTTAGTAGAGATACTCAAATTAGTCACGTGGTCTCCTTTTGCTTGAGTCATTTTACTAGTGGGATGGGATTAGTAATATTTATTCATGGCAATTTACAGCCTACCCAAATATAATAAATCAATTTCCATATCCCCACTCTACAGGAGTTTCTCTGCAAGATGAAAATAATAATGATGGCTAACATTTCAGTCGGGCTGTATAATAGCTTTTTATGAACTATCTAATTTGTTTCTTAAAACAACCTTGTAAAACTTGGGTGCTATTATTATTATTATTCCCTTTTTTTTTTTGGAGGAAGATTAGCCCTGAGCTAACTATTGCCAGTCCTCCTCTTTTTTGCTGAGGAAGCCTGGCCCTGATCTAACATCTGTGCCCACCTTCCTCTACTTTATATGTGTAACAGCTTCCACAGCATGGCGTGCCAAGCAGTGCCATGTCCGCACCTGGGATCTGAACCAGCGAACCCCAGGCCACCGTGAAGCCGAACATGTGCACTTAACCACTGCACCACTGGCCTGGCCCCTATTATTCCCTTTTAACAGATGGAGAAACTGAAGTATAGAGAAATAAAGTGACTTGTTCCCGACATCCCACAAATGGTAGTAGAATGCCCAGAATTGAACCTAGGCAGTCAGGCTCCAGAGCCAGGATTCTTAACTACATTCTGTGCTGCCTCCAGTTAAAATCCCTTGATCTCTGTAATAAGAAATGGCTGCTATAAAGTGCTAGAAGGAAAAGAAATCTTTCTAATGTTACTACATTTAATCATTTTGATGACTCCAACATTCTCATTCTTAGTGAAACACAGGCCTTTATGAACCAGAACTATCTTGAAGTTGTTTGGAAATTTATGTAAGATGAGGCTAGTAATAACACAAAATGTGTCTGAAATGAGCAGACATAACTGAGAGCTCTCCTGGGTAATCATAGTCTTTGGCGATGTGAAAAAATTTCCTTTTTGTGTGTACATGAGAGAAACAGCTTTCAGTGTATACATAGTCAATGTATACAGTTCCAGGAAAGCTTGTGGGAACTTTTGTGTGTTGAGGGAAGATTAATGTCATGTCTACTTTTCTGTGTACATTCCCTAAACATTTCCTGATGAAAGTTATTATTTGGAGAAGGAGGACACTGAATGGATCGTAGAAGGAGTTTAGCTCCACTATGCAACTAGATCTATTTTGATCTGCTTTCTCCAGAGACTCCACAAATTATGCTTGAAATTCTTGGGTAGTTTTCAAACCTTCATGTTTCGTCAGGTCTTGCAAACAAGAATTTGCTTCACAATGTTGTGTACCCTTAGTGCTAGCATGATGCCTTAGTAAGGATTCCTGGCAAGTTAGCTGGCTGCCTGGATAGATGGATAGATGCATGGATGGATGGTTGGATGGATGGATGGATGGATGGTGGGATAAACTGGGGCATATGCAGATCTTCTCTGAGTCGTGACTCATGTACCTGAGACTGAGTTTGGACTGGACTGTCACGGAGCATGTGGGCACAAGGGAATGAAGTGTGAGGTATGAAAGAGTTTACCTCAGCTCATCTCATACTTTATCATATGATGGTTTTCTATGTGGAACTGACATCGCTATAAGTCATTTCTTGCCACAAGCCTTTCCCACTATTTCATGTTAGATTTTCTTTAATTACACATAGGGGCCATAATTGCTTTACTCCCTTGACTTAGAAGCTAAATGTGTGCAGATATGTACATATATAATTTATATACTTTATACTTATATTCATTATACATGTGCAGAGAGAGATTAGATAATAAAATTAAAAGGTCAAAATAAATTTGAACGCTTAAATCTATGGGAATTGTTGAAGTTTGACTGTTTTAGAATTTATTGTGAAAAAAATCAAAATGTAGAAGAAACAATTCAAGCAGAGTACTAAAGAAAAAAGGTATTTTTAAAAATCATTTTTAAATGCTTGTTTGCAAAAATATTTATTTCTTTCAGTCATAGAACAGAAGCTTTTTTTTCTCCACAAAATTTCATTAGAGAGCTTAAACTAAGAAGTGTGGGAACCAAAATTTATTTGGCCTAATCAGTCAATTGGAGACATGGTTTCCAAAATGAGGATTGTGACTAAGGGCTTGTGTTAGGACATGCTGCAGATTTTGAGAGAGGGTATTAAGGTGGTGGTTGTTTCAAGTTTATCAAGGGGGGAAACATAGAAAACTTTCCTGTAAAAGCACTTGATCAAACACAAAATATATCCCGATTTTAGACAATGGAAGCAACTATATTGGGGAAATTACACATTTGGCCTTGACCCAAAGCAATCATTGAAAACAACACAATAAAAGAAAAGAAAAAAAATTCCAATCAGCACAATATCATTGGATGGATTTTCTTTTCCGTGGTCCTAAACACAATAGCATATGTTCGCAAATCTATTGGGAAAATAGTCCTGTTCTTGAATCCTACATGGCAGGTGCTTTACAACAAAGGGCAGAGCTCCCATTTTGATGTTTGTATATAATGGGTGTATGTCCTATTCCTTGGTGTACAGGTGCCTTGTGTTATTTGAACTGCATTTGATTCCTGTGACTCACTGTTTGCTGGGGATGATTATTCTACCTTAGAAATAACATGCTCCAAGTCAGCAATCAGTGGAAAGTGTTATCCTGGCCAACAATAGACCTGAATTCTACCTCTTACAGGCCGGGCTTCAGTTTCAACATCCCTCAGATGAAGGATTCATCCTCTGGTCCCTCTCACATTTTCCAAAGACTAGAAATTTATTTTAGGGTAAGATTCTTTTCCTATTTTTAATTTTTTTTGTTTTTAATTCAGTAGTTGCTGTGGATATTGAAATCAGTTCTGAAACAATTACTTCCAAGTTTATCTAGCCCAAATGGCTGAAAAACTTTCACTAAGCCCATGCTGGGAGTTTGAGAAATGTTCATGCTATAGATAGATAGATAGGTAGATAGATAGATAGATAGATAGATAGATGAATGAATGCCTCATGGCAGATGTGTACTCTAAATGTGTAAATAGCTACAAGGAATCATTAATACACCAGCTCTAAGAAGACTTTGTGGCCTTATTACCTGTTTTAAATCATTGATAATTACACAGTATGTTAATGTTCAAGAGTTTTTGAAAGTATATTACAATTCCAAAGTTATCGAAATTGCTACGAGGATGCCACTGTTATTGACAGGAATACGACTTCTTATAGTCACTTTCAAGAGAATTTATTAAGGTGGTCATCGTTCAAGTTTTCCAAGGGAGGGAAAAAAACCAGAAAACTTTCCTGTAAAAATACTTGATCAAACAGAACTAGATAGGGTCCAAATATAACGAATGTGTTCATTGTTTTAGACAATGAAAAAAAATCTACATGGATTTGGATCTTGAGTCCTACATGGCAGGTGCTTTACAACAAAGGGTAGAGTCCCCATTTGGGTGTTTTATATATAATGGACAGTAGTATAATTCTTTTCAGAAATCAACTAAGTTCTGAAAACTTTATTTGCTACGTAAAAATACCCTCTCATTATATCCTGACCTCTTCCTCATTGTGTTTCTTATTTTTGTTCATTTTCATAAAATATTGCTATTAACTTTTACTATTTTAATTGAAATTTTTTAGACAAAAATAAGAAGAACGTTAACTAAAAACTAGAGTTTTATTTAAAAAATGCAGTTCAATAAGTCAAAGTACTTCAAAGTATTGTACCGGCTGTAAAGTTTCCATGATTCCCTCTTCTACCTGAGTAGCATGTAATTCATATTCACAAAATTTGGAATTAAAATGTGCCTTAGAGATCGACTAGCTCAACTGTCTTATTTCACAAATGAATAATATTCTGGCACAGGAAAATTAAATGACTTTTCCAAGGTCATATACACCCTGCTCCCCACAGAGCCAAGCTGGTCTTGGGGTTCCAAACGTGCGGCTCTGCAGTCTTTTTACTGCATCAGTGAAAGTATCATTATCTGAATTTAGTATTCAAATAGCGTGTTGGATTTGCACTTCTTATTAAAATGTTAATTGTGCACAGAATAAATCAATTTAAGTGTGGCCTAATTTCATTTTGGCCATTAAACATTTTTTTTTTTTTTGCCATAGTCTTTTGAAGGGCATATTTTAACCACAGATTCTATATGGAAGCTTTTCCTAACACCTGAAAGTTTCCTTTTTTTTTATCACTTGGCACTGCAAAAGCACTTGTAATTACCGTGCTAGGTCCACCGTTAACCACTCATGCACAGCTGAGACTGGTTATACTTTTCCACTTTCTCCAACTTGCCAGATCCTCAAAATAAGTGCATACATCAAACTGACAGAAAACTCCATAAGTGCAAATTATTGTATTAGTAAACAACATACACATCTATTTGAATCATTTAACCAAATCAATGGCAGCCATCACTAAATGATGCTCTATACTAATAACTGTACGTTTGTCACCAAAGTAGTAAAGCAGCCCTATTGCCTCTCCTCCATGGCTCCTGCAGAGGCTGGGCAGCCACACCCAGGCAGCAGGACTTAAGGTGGCAGGGTTCTCTGTGTCTCCAGGTAGATGGTCCCTGAAGAAGACGGCCTCGGTGCAGGCCACACCAGGTAATGTGGTCTGCCCTTCTTTCTTTTGTATAAGAACCAGTAAAGGTTGTGCCTCATTTGGCTTCTCATTTGCAACTGCAGTGGGGAATGAGGAAGGCAGATTTTTTTTCCAGAGCAGTCTCCAGAATGCTAGTTTTATGAAAACAGCATTCTAGAATCAAATAACTGGGAAATGTGGCATATTGCATCCCCCTTTTGAACATTCACACTGCAGGCAAAACGCAGACACTTTAGAAGCTTTAAAAGAGGGATTTGTCTAATATTCTTTAACCCAAATCCATTTTCAAAATATCACCTACTCTCATCATGGAACACTCTTGGGAAACAGACTAAACCTTCCCCTCAGTGACTGAATGTCCTGGAAAGAAGGTGGGTTGGGATGTGTGAATTTGCTGTTCCCCTGGGGTCTCTGTCCCCGTAAACCCATAATGTGACTACTGAGTGTAGTTAGTGTTTAATCACCAGTACAGCATAGTTATATTCTACACACACAAACACACACACACACATACATTACTGTCAAGGTTGTTTAGAACAAACTATTTATTCTATGAGGGATTTAAGGAATTTTTTAAGGATAATTTTGACTTTGAGATTTTCACCTCATTCCATAATGTCACTTAAGAACCACTTAAGATACTGTATCTCTGAACTGGTCTGATCAAGAAACAGTGGAAGCTCAGGTCAGGGGGTGATGAACCTCTAAAGTGGGAGGTAGGGAAGATATCACAGAAACGCTTCTCAAGAACAGGCACAGAGGCCTGGCTCAGCATAACAGTTTAGGAAACTAGTTTAAGAAAAAACAAACCATACAGTATCCTCAGAGTCTAAGGTGGAGAGAAGGGAATGGCTGATGGGGCAGGTTGACCCTGATCAGCACAGATCAATGCTGTGCTAAGGAGCTTGGCCTTCACCTTGCAGGGCAGTGACTCTTGAACTGGATGGTGCATCAGATTCACCAGGAATCTTCCTCAGACTCTGTGTACCCGGGTCCTATGCCCAGGAGATTCTGATTCATTAAATTATGGGTAGAGCTCAAGAATGTAAATGTTGAGAAAAGCACCCAGGTGATTCTAATTTGCACTCCAAGCTGAGGAAACTTGGGGCACCAAGAAAGGATTTCAAGGAGGTGGGTGTTGTAATTGGAATTTGAAGGTTTTGCAGAGGAAGATTTGAAAGGAATGATCCCAAAGTCAGGGAAACCCATTTGGAGGCTCTTACACCAGTGTGGGCAAAAAGCAACTAGGGAAATAAAGGCAGGAATGTGGGAGTGGAAGAGGGGATGGGTGCCACAGATTTGGTCTAGATCCGATCTATCTGGTATTTGGTGGCCAACCATAGATGTAAGTGACAAGGAGTGTCCAGGTTTCTGGCTGGGTGATGCCGACAACCAGGGCTGGAAAAACTAAAGGGGATGCACATGAGCTCCTGTTCATTCCTCATTCTTCCCCTTCCACCTACAACTTTGCTACCTTGTGGCACATCTAGCATGCTCCCACCTCATAGCGCTGTCATCTTCTTCCTTAACTTTGCAGCCATCAGAACTTATGTGCAACTGAGCAACTCCCCATTGAAAGACACTAGAGAGGCCCTGGTCTATTAGTAGAACTCTCCTAGGACCACGAGTGCACTTGGGGACACCTTTCGAGTGTGAGAATAGCTGTTTGGGGACACATAGGTGAATGAAGTATCTTTGAAGTAGAACTCACAGAACACCCTTAGCTGCGAGTCTAGTCAGGGCTATGATCAGCCCCTTCCCCACTCTATATTCCCTCAGTGATGTTGAGGATGTGGGAGTGGGGGGTTGGAGGAGAATAATCACAAAATGCAGCCATGAATGGGTGCCCTGAGTCCTGAGCCAAAGGCTAAGCAGCAGAGAGAAGCTGAGCCGTGAGTCTGGATGAAGAGAAAACCAATGAAGTGAGGAAACTGAGATTCTGCTGAACAGCCAAAGAGTAGCTTTGGCAAGTGCCGTGATGTGGGCTTGACTCCTCCTCTGCCCAAGACAAGAGAGAATTAGGAGAACTCCTCGTGTGGGGCTTGGGGAACTTCCTGAAAAGGAGGAAGTCTCAGCTGTACCAGATAGCTGGGCTGCTGAAAGAAGGCCCTGTGAGCCGTGATGTGACCATGGCGTAGTGTGATGAGCAATAACAAGGAGCAGAAAGGGCTGGTGGCACAGGACTTGAGAAAATTCTCTCAATACATCCCATGAAAACAGCTTGTGAGTAGAGCCCAGATTTGGAGCTGGAAGATCTGGGTTCAAATCTAGACCCCACCACATATAATGTGACTTTGAGGACATTATTTGACATCTCTGGGCTTCAGTTCTCTTCTCTTAAAATGAGAATTAAAAATACCTTCTTTGGAACTAGGTCAAATGTGGAGTATAATGTGGGCCCCCTCGTGTTGCCAATATTCCCACCTGATCAATGTCCTAGCCCTTTCAAGTTACAATAATTCAAGTATACACTAGTCTGGTGGTCTGTGTAGCAATCAATTCATGTGAGATAGTCTTTGGAAAAATTGAAAAAGCCTGTACTATGCAGGGTAGATTTGACAGTATGGTGATTGATTGGAATCTGGTTTACAAGCTCTTGTTGATATTTCCTAAGCCTCATGTAATTTGTTTTGTTCAAGATTTATCCAGCTAGGGTTAGGAGGGTAGGATTTAATGTACTACAGAACTGACAGAATGCTTCTTGGTACTGAATTTACTGGAACACAAGAGCAACATATCCAACTCTGTTCTAGATAGGGAGAGGGGAATGGAGTCCGTTGGTGCCTCCAGAACCAAAGCTGAATATGCTTAGCATCAGTATGCCAACCAACCCCCAACCACACACACACACACTCACACACACACACACAGGAGAATTGTAATGAATAGTTAATGTCTCTGAGAAGTCCAATAGTTAAGAAACCTGTATATCCGTTAAACTTGTTTTCTCTAAAGGAACACATTTTTTTCACGGACCAATTAAAATTTCTCTAACAGTTTTCTTATATGGAAATAACTGGAAAAGAGTTCAAATAAATGGACGCTCACATGTGCATATTTCTACCTCTTCTGTTTTCTTGGAAATCCAGCAGAGAAGTAAAATATAAAATTCGCTTCTCGTGTGATGGCCAGATTTTAATAAAAACCTAGTCAATGTCAACTTTAATATAATCTCACTTATGTGATCATGGAGGCCATTCTGATTTTTAAATACGTTAGTCTGTGCAGTGGCTACAATTCCACAGAGTGAAACTTTGACCCCACAAGGGCCTCTGTAGCTCACATGCAGTTCACTGATTGCTTCAGTGCATTCCTTTCCATGCATTCAGGGTGCAAAAATATTTTTTGAGAGCCTGTATGCCAGATAACTGTGGGGACACATTTAGCAGATAAAATTAACACAATGTATGCTAACAAGGAACTTTAATCACTCTTATGAACATCAAATCATAAGCTATTCCAAGTGACATTAGATAAAGTATAAGATGATACTCAGTATAATAGGTGAAGTTAATTTAGACTATGGGCTCAGGGAAGTCAACTCTGAGAAAGTGACTTTTAAGCTGAGACTAAAGATATGTAGAGTATTTAAAGAAAACATACATGAAATACCCAGCACAGTATTTGGCACAAAATGTATCCAGGAGATTGTGGTCCACTCTGTTTCCTAATCAGTGACCATCAAGCCAGGCAGGACTGTAGAGACCAGCTGGTGGGCTTCACGTGCTGCCTTCAGCTCTGGATTTGGCGAGTTATAAATAAGCCCCAGGTTAGTGTGTGCTCACCTGGCCCAGAGCCTTTCTGGTTAGCTTTCACTGAGCATGTTTTGTGTATGCATTTCTGCTGCAGTCTGCTTTGTTGAACATTTCTCTGCACAGGTGAGCACCCTTCCCTCTCTTACCCTCTATTCCAGTTTATTCAGCTCTGCTCTGATTCCCTGCTTCCATTCCTTGGGGGAGTTCCATCTCCTGGAGCACCAAGCCACAGAACCAAACATTGAACCAAAACATTGCCATCTGCCCCATAAGAGATGTCAGCCTGTTCCTGCTCCACCCCCTAAGCCACCTTAACCAGGCCACACCCCACCAATACAGCCCATAGTTAAGATCAGAGTAAGCTTTATCCGCCTGTTAGACTTTGGGTTCTTACTTCTGCGTTCACTCCTAAGGGGATGGGACAAATGCTGCATGAATTCACAAGCCTTAGCTCCAGCCTGCCTAGTCCTCTCTCCCACGGCCAGCCTGCCCTTGGTGACTCTGCCTGGAACATGGCCAAAGCCTTGTGGGTAATTGGTGAGGTCGCACAGTATTGCCCCCTGGGCCAGAAGCAGTGCTTGGATGGGATCAGACCACACTGGGCTTCCCTGAGGAGAATGATATCATCATCCAGAGAGGGTTCAAAACGGATTGGGTTTGAATTAGTTGTCAGAGGATCTGAGTAATAATGAAGGAACCAGCGTTACTGTGGCTGCTGAGAGGTTTGGCGCTCCCTAAAGGTACTCCACAATCTGTACTGCAGGATTGGCGTCCCCCCTAACAGAGGAGAAGGGAACTAGAGGAGGCTGGAGCAGGCCTTGCTGTCAGCAGTCATCAAAGGGCTGCGGTGCTACAGGCAGCAGAAAGCAGGCACGCTTCTGGCAGCATTGCTCCAGCTCCTGTTCCCTCCTCAGGGTGAGAAGCAAAGCTGGGATTCAGAGTATCATGAGAGCCGAGCTGGCCCGTGACTACAGGCCCTAGGGATCCTTTCAGGGATGTGGTGTTGGCAGACGTGCACGAAGAGAACTGAGGTGCCAATCAGAGAGTACTTTGACATGGATGTGAAAATGACAAACTCCGCCACAGTGAACAGGAAGACAGTTCTCTCTTCTTTTCGTGGTTTCTAAGGTTTGTGGTTTCTAGGCTGGTGTGACCACTTACAGGAAGGGATGGTCTTTTTGTTTTTTGTCTGAAGTACCCCCAGTATAGAGGAACCAGAAGGCAAGGAGCCTTTGCTGCTCCCGCATGAGCTTTGTATTTTCAGATACATACACAGATAAGCATATCAGATTCTGCCCTGGCAGGGGAGTCACCTGGCCTGTGTCATCAAAATAGAGCATGTTTCTAAATATGCTGTTCTGTTAAAAAAAAAAAAGAAAAAACCTATGTTTTCAAAGTTTGGGTTGGCTAAGGGAAGGCCCTTGTTAGCCTTTCCTTTATTATTTAATGTGATGAGCGTGGCTTCTCTCATGGAAGACCCCACAAAGCCAGTGAAAACTGTGATCTGCAGAGTTAGGAGTGCGTAAAAATGCTTATACCATGGAGACTTGACAACCATTTTATCGTCAGTTTCAGTTATATCCATTCCCAATCTCTGACCTCCAATGACAGGACAGGACTCTGCTGTTGCATGAATACCTCCGTCACACCCCCTCTGTTTCTGAGCAGTCACGGTGGGCGAGGAGAGAAATGGGACACATCTGAGAGAAAATAGGTGACTATACAAAAGACAAGCACATTTCTTTGGCTGTCAAAATTAGATATGAAAATTAAGATTGAGAACATCTGTTTTAATTGTGTATGTAGCACAGACTGTTCTGCTGTTTCACAGTTTCTCTCAGAAAAAAAAAGTTACCTGCTAGTGTCTCGTGATCTTCTAAATCTAATTTGCTTTCAGCTATAAAATGCTACTATTGATATTAAATATTCTTATGTGCAAATATCATGGAAAATTTTTACAATTCCTTTTGCAGACCCTGTATTGTAAGATTGGGGAGGACAGACTAAATACAGTAAACATAAATTTCAAAACAGAAATGACTGCTGAAGTGTGTTAGCTCAGAGTTTAATTAGGCATAGAAGCTTTATTTTTTGACCCAGTTCTGAAAACCATAGTAATGCAAACTGGCACCAAGAGAGCTGCTGGGAAGAGCAAAGGAAATGGCAGTGAATTAAGTAGAAAACAGATCCTGGCCCATCAGGCAGCTGAAGGCTTGACATTCACCAAGTGTCCCCAGAGTGCTGGACACTATAGAAAATTAACCCATAAAACTACAAAGGCCTGTGCAACTGCCACCTGCCACTGAAGCTGTTGACATATAAAGCTGGACATTCTTGTTTTCCTGTTTTGGCTTTCTTTTGTTTTCATTTCCTTTTTAAAAATGATTGTTGCCAAATTCCTACATGTGGTGTTCCTTAGAATTAAATGTTTATTTTCCTCTTCTATCCACATACTTTCTGTCTCTCTCTTTCTCTCTTTGCTGTGAATTAAATCCATTTTCTCTCACTGGACATTTCTTTGGAGAAACCTTTCCAAGACATTGTCTCTGTCTTTGAGAAACTTACAGTCAAATGTGGCTCAGTTCATTTTCTGCTCTTAACCGAACATATTATTCCTTTTAGTTTAATTTGAATAGAATAATAATACATTTAATAGAATAGAATAATTGCCTCTATCAAGAAAGAAAGAATTTATTGAAGGAGAAAATTAATTTAATGCTTTATTTTTTAAATTGAGGCTAAGAAAAAGATTATTTAAATTTTATTCCAGCAAAATATATATTTTAAATATTTTTAAATATATGTAAATGTATTTTATGTTAATAGTAAATATATCTTAATGTATTTTTGCATAAAAATTTTATTTTCAGCAAGTTATTAATTTTTATATGTTATTTTTAAGTTCTTTTGAACTTTTTATAGAGGTAATCTATGATTAATGCCAATTTTATATTTTCCTTTCTAAATTATGTATTTTTTATTTCATTTTCATTTTTACTGCTATGGTCAGGACCTCTAGTAAAATGTTGAACTGAAGTGATGATAGTGGGTTTCCTGTCTTTGTCTCAATCACGAAAGGAAAGCTTATCATGTTTTATCACAAAATACAATGATATTTGTTAATTACTTTTATTAGATTAGGAGAATTCTCTTCTGTTGCTGGCTTGCTAGGATTTTTAAAAAATTAATTGTTATTAAATTTTATAAGATGATTTTCCCATATCTTTTGAGAAGATCATATGAATATTTCCTTTAATTTACTAACTGGTGGATTGATTTTCTAATGGTAACCCACCTTTGAATTCATGCAATATACCCATATTGATCATAATGTTTTATCTTTCATATACATTGCTGGATTTAGTTTGCTAATTTTTTTTGAAGTTTTGCGTATATATTTATGAGTGAAATTGGCCAAGAGTTTTTCCTTTCTTGTAATCCTTTTATCAAATTTTGGTATTAAGGTATTGGCCTCAAATAAAGAATTGGTAATTTTTTTATACTCTGGAATAATTTGTATAACAATGAAATGATTTCTTAGATATAGGAAGATTTTAGCTATCAATTACATTTCCTAAATAATTTTTAGCAATGTTCAAGTTTTCTACTTCTTCTTGAATTAGTTTTTCTTTCTTTTTTTATTGAGGTATAATTGACATATTATATTAGTTTCAGGCATACAACATAATGATTTGATATGTATTTATATTGCAAAATGATCACCACGATAAATCTATTTAAAGTTCATCATCATCCACAGTTACAAAGTTTTTTTTCTTGTGATGAGAACCTTTAAAATTTACTCTCTTAGCAACTTTCAAATATGTGATACAGTATTACTAACTATAGTCACCATGCCGTATATTATATCTCCATGCTTTTTTAGTTTTGTACCTGGCAGTTTGTATCTTTTGACTTCCTCACCCATTTCACCCACCCCTGGACCCCAACTCTGGCAACCACTAATCTGTTCTCTGTATCTATGCGCTTGCTTTTTGTTTGTTTGTTGTTTCTTTTTAGATTCCACATATAAGTGAGATCATATGGTATTTGTCTTTCTCTCTCTAACTTATTTCACTTAGCATAATGCCCTCAAGGTCCATCCTTGTTGTTGCAAATGACGAGACTTTGTTCTTTTTTATGGCTGAATAATATTCATTGTATACATATAACACATTTTCTCTATCCATTCATCCACGAACGGACACTTAAGGTTGTTTCCATATCTTGGCTATTGTAAATAATACAGCAGTGAACATGGGGTGAATGTATATTTTTTAGTTAGGGCTTTCATTTTCTTCAGATAAATACCCAGAAGTGGAATTGTTGCATCATATAGCAGTTCTATTTTTAATTTTTTGAGGAACCTGCTTACTGTTTTCCATAGTAGCTGCAACAATTTACTTTCCCACCAATACTGCACAAGGGTTCCGTTTTCTCCACATCTTCCCCAACACTTGTTATTTCTTGTCTTTTTGATAACAGCCATTCTAACAGGTGTGAGGTGATATCTCATTGTGGTTTTGATTTGCATTTCCTGATGATTAGTGATGTTGAGAATCTTTTCATGTACCTGTTCACCATCTGTATGTCTTCTTTGGAAAAATGTCTATTCAGATCTTCTGCCCATTTTTTAATCAGCTTGTTTATTTTTTTCTCTTGTGCTTTTTGCACTTTGAGTTGTGTGAGTTCTTTACACATTTTGGATATTAACTCCTTGTCAGATACATGATTTGCAAATATTTTTTCCCTTTCAGTAGGTTACCTTTTCATTTTGTTGATAGTTTCCTTTGCTATAAATTGGATTAGTTTTAATTGATAATATTTTCAGATATTAGTCCACTTTACATAAACGTCAAATGAATTGGCAAAATTTATTTACCCTCTTATTTTGCAGGATTTCTGAAGCACTAAAGATTTTGGGCAGAAAAATGCGCTATATTCTATTCAGAGATCTTATGAAAGAGGGATTGGATCAGGATTGAAAAAATAGAACTTTTCATTGGTCGGCTATTTAAATGACAGTTGTCAAAATCTTTTTTGAAATGGTCATACTCAGCTTCATCAACATCTCAACCATCAGTAAAATTATTGAATCTTCTGCTCAACCCTGTTAACACTGTAAAATTTCATCTTCTTCGAAGATGGTTGCCTGTTGGTTTAGTAAATGTCCAGTCACATGTTAAAGGAAAGTTCCATGAATAGTTCTATATTCCATTCTTACATGTCATACTAGTGCACCTATGGACCACAGTATATAGCTCTACCTTAGAGTTTTTCTGAGTAGAGCTCATAGAACCCCTGGTGGGCCTCGAACATTCTTCTTGTGGGCTGAGAATTCATCCAAAGTACCAGATATTTGTTTTTGTTTTTAAAGTCAAATGACATTCATTTTTATGTGCATATATGGGCTGTTTACTAGTGACATACTAAGTGAGATATTAAGAGAATATTAAAATTTGGTATTTGCACATAAAATTAGCATGTTACTATGTTACCAGCTTCTGAGGATACAAAATCAGTGGAATCCTAAGAAGTCCAGCTGTCACACCACAGCTAGCAGTATTGCGTAGCTCCTGTTGTGTACGTACACAAAGAGTCAGAGTCTCCACAAATTTCTGGCTTGAATATTAGTGTATCATTAGTGTTGTTTTTAATTGATTGTGTTTGTCAGTTACACCTATTCTTGTATAAATTGCTGTCAGTTTTGCTTCACTATCAATTCATTTGTAGTGGGTTATCTGGTTAATCCTGTAGTATGTAGAGTGCATGTATATGTAAATAGTTTTTGGGAACCTATAATTTTCTAACAATTAGACTTTAAGACACATGTTGAAGTTTGAAGATGAGCTATTCACACATTTAGTGCTAAAGCAGATGTTTACACAATTTGATCTGCCGTGATGTTTTATTGTTATCACAGTCTTCCTTGCATCTCCATCTCCCTGTCTCCCACTGGAAAATGGGAATAGGTGGGGTAGGTTGGCTGTGGAGTTATTTGCCTTGTTATAATTGGACTGAGATAACACCTTTTTGTGGATTACCCTTTAGAGGATGCTATAGGTAAAAGTTCTATGATAAAAAATGAAGTGGTCCCACAACTAGAAGGACCCACAACTAAAAATAGACAACTATACCCGAGGGGCTTTGGGAGAAAAAAGGAAAAAAAAATGAAGTGGTCATGACTGAACATCCTGCACTGAAAATTCTTTTTGATCTTCTTTTTAAAAGTACATATTAAGTGAATGTTTCCTTGTGTCCTAGCTACAAAAGTGAGGCTTCATCGGGAATTAAATCCTGTACTAATGAATAATTTTTTGATTCTGGCAGAGAAGGTGGGAGTCCTGCAGCTTAGACTTTCTTTAAAAGAATGATCGGCTGCATCAGCACCACTGATGGGTTTACTGTTATAGAAACAGATTTCACAGGAGAGAGAGAGTCTAATGAAGGAGAAATATAAATGGAAATGAAAATTAAAAAATCCCTGAGCTCTGATATTTGAGAGTGGGAGGGCCAGCTTTCCCAGCGCAGTCATATTCCATCGGATCACCCATACACACATCTTCTTTGTTCATCGGTAGGAGAGTTCATTTGTCTACGGATATTGGGGAAATTTGTTCTGAAAATTATGCAAGGAAAATTCTTTTTAAAGATCAATTCCTGGACACAGAAATAATAAGAAAACATTATCCTGACAATCCTCATCATTTACAGTGTACATTGGAATTATTTTTGTATGCCTATTTGAGTGTGGGTGGATTTTTCTGGCTTCAGGAGAATTTGTAACTACCGAAAATAAATAATGCAGGTGCCAGAAGGTTCTGTACGGACTGTTCAGTTCCTTCGACCCACCTTTTGCTGAGGGGACTCCTGGATGGGTTCAAAATACCAGCCTCTTAATCTTGTTCCTGCTGCTTGCCTGATTTTCACATATATAAAGGAAGCTGAATCTGAGCATGGGGAAGAAACTGTAAAGCTCTTTTTCTTGTAGCTTCAACTGGACTGCACACTGCTCTGAGCCTAAAGATAGAGCTGCTAGCAAACCAAGAGTTGACTACCAATCAAAAATTGAAAGTCAGAATAAAGTTTAGACCCAATTAAGCCCCAATACATCAAGGCACTAACTGTAATAGGTTTTCCCAGCATCTAGTTTTTTTTCTTTGCCAAAATACATATTCTTCAGTAAAAAACGTGAGGCCACATATGGATTCTCCAAAATCATGCTTGAGTGAAGTTTTAATTCTATCAACACATCAGAGGCTGAAAAAATCAGTTATTGCAAAGAATTAAATAATGCTGAGTCAATGCTGTGACCAAACCCCATTCATTGATCAAAGTAGGGGAAATGGTCATTCTTGAATCCACATCTTGTGTCTATTGATTGCTTTGCTTCTCATTTTTAAGTTTGAAGTTGCTAACTAACTACCATCTGGGGTGAGTAACAAAACCTCTTCGAACCTCAAGTTCTTCCTTAGAAAACAGGGTCAGTATAGCGAGCAAGTACAGTCAGCCTGTGGTCGAAGCCCAGCTCCACTGCTCCTCACTTGCAGCCGCTTCATCTGAGGCACATTGGCCTCTGTGTAACTCAGTGTCCTCATGCGTCAAACGACGATCACCGTAAAACTGCCTCCTGGTGCTGTCATGAGTTTCAAATGAGACCGCGAATGCCAAGCACTTAACACAGTGCCTTCCACAAAGAAAGCACTTGATACACGTTAGTTATTAAAGACAACCTTGAAGGGGAACTGTGAAAATTGATATGGAAGTGCATCAGACATGCATTGGAAGCAGAAAGGCCATGTATAAAGACAGACCGAGGGAATCTTTTACTTATGTGACTTTGAAAAGCTTCCTCCATTTTTAAGAATCCTCTTTTCAACTATTATGTTTTTCCACTGATTTATCTCTTCCATCAATAGTTATTCTCCTTTTGTATTCATTCAGCCCAAGCTTTTTTTATCTTCTCTTTTTCTGCATTTGGCACAAAAGAGAAAAATAAAGATGTCAGAGAGTCAATGTGGCTATATCCACATCAACACATCTGCCTGACCAGTATGGCCCCATCATGGCTGAATGGAGTTGCCAAATGATAAGAAGGGCTAACAAAGGCCTAGTGACCTTTTTCTGGGAATTGAGAGTGCAGGAACAGGCATAGGTTGGAGGGTAGCTTCTGCTTTAAATTCTGTTTTAATATTTCACCTGGAATTCTGCATAGAACAAAGTCAGTTTGGATAGACCCATAATCTACCAATAGAAGGCAATGATTTTTTATTTCAAAAAGGAAAAAGACTTGTATCAGTCTTGATTTTTTTAATCTCCAAGCTTTGATATACCTGCAGATGTGGCAATTTATGTTTTTACTTTTTCAGCCTTCTCGAGTTTAGGAGTAAACTATGCTCTGCAAGTTTGTTTATTAGAAGCTGGGGTGCACTTTCCAACAGAAATAATTTTATAAATAATGACCAACTTGCTAGAGAAGGCTGCAAGTCTGTTTAACCCAGCTGTTATTAAAAGTATGCTGGTGAGGATCTAACAGCTATATGGAAGGTGGTCACTAGGGATGCCAGAGATGCACTAACACAGGGATGGGTTCTTCCTTCTTCACTTCCCTTTGGTAGCAGGCAGATTAGGCACCCCCGCAGCTTCAGGGGCCTGGAGTAGATGTTCCACAGAGACAAAGATGAGAGAGGGGAGAGGAGTGTGGCTCATGGCTCTAGAGACTGGGGTGCTAAGGAGAATGGGGAGCTGGAGAGCTGGTTAAGTGAATAGCCAGGGGCTCAGGACCTGTGGCCTGCTAAACACACTTATTTTCAAACTAACCCCTTGAATGTCTCTTTTCTGTCCCACTCAAGATTCTAGGGTTAAGCTACCTACTTCTTTTTCCACTGCCCTCAATTTTTGCTTCTGACTAGGTTTCCCTTCATCTTGGCTTCACAGCAAAGAAGAGTCTCTCAATTTCCCTTCTCTCTTGCCTTTTGAGAAAGTAGGAGGAGTTTTATTCCAAATGATAAAAGAAAGCTGACCAGAAATAAATTGTCCTTATGCTTACTCTTCTCTCACCTCATCCCATGACTGCTCTCACCGCCATGCACATCTGCTCTTTCTCCCCTCTCCTCTCCTGTGCTCTCTTCTCCTCTTCTTTTCACTTTGATCTGTTGAAGAGAAGGTTCTGATAATAAAACTTGGGTGCAAAATGGACTCAACTGAGATTTCTGAAATATTTCGGAGAATAATTTAAACTCAACACTTACATGCATATGCTTGTCACCAGAACGGCTGGAGCTTCTGAGCCCCTGGGTCCCAGTGAAGAGAGTAGTCCTGGACGCAATGGTTTAGGATGGGAGTTGAAGACATTGTTGAGTGGACCAGCACTGGGGTCAAGGAACCACAGACTTTTTAAGAAGAGAGCGTCACAGAAACTCTAAAGCATATTGCTCCCCATGTCCTCTGAAGACCCTATTTGCAGTCAACCCTTGGGTGAGATAAAAAGAGGAATAAATTGTCCGGAGTGGCAGGGAGCTCTGCAATAATAAGAGGCGTAAGAAGAGAAGGGAAAATTCCCACAATTTTTCCTACGTGGAAATCTTTTATCCTTGCCCTTCCATTTATTTTTATTTAAATCTATGTTGGAGGTGCATATTTTAAGTTTACGTAGGGCTTAATAGTTTCCAAAGTACCTTCCCATACAGTATTACATTTGAACCTCATAATTGTTGAATGCAGGCAAGGGAGATCTTAGAAACCCTCTTTGATTGAATTTAAAAAAAAAAGGGTCCAGGGGCCAGCTGGGTGGTACAGCAGGGTTCGCTGGTTCAGATCCTGGGTGTGGACATGGCACTGCTTGGCAAGCCATGCTGTGGTAGGCATTCCACGTATAAAGTAGGGGAAGGCATCATGTTAGCTCAGGGCCAGTCTTCCTCAGCAAAAAGAGGAGGATTGGCAGCAGATGTTAGCTCAGAGCTACTTTTCCTCAAAAAAAAAAGGGGGTCCAGAAAGATTGAGTTGCCAAACGTCATACATAGAGTGCATGGTACAGACTGAGGCCTGGAATTCAATTATTCACTCAGTGTTTTTTCTTCACATTAGAATTCTTCCTCGTAGTACTGGTCTTGACTGATGGGATTAGCAAAAATACAGGAATATGAAAATACAGTAAGTTTAAATGTTTTATGTTTCATGAAAATCTTTAAAAGTAAAATCTGAACTATGCAACAATTTAGACTAAAAGAAGAATGCATTTTCCTTCAATATTTCTGCTTTAACATTGTAATGTTACATTGCATTCTATTTTTTTTCTAAGAATCAACCATAAATAATGAGTGTATTTGAATTATTTGGAAACGCCTTAATAGAATAAGAGGAAATTGCTGAAGCCTCAGCTAATTTATTCTATTACAATATGAATAGCAAACTTAAGGCTGTAAAAATTGCCGGGTTGAAAATTATTTCAATCTGAACAGTGATTTATCTTGAGGAGACTGTTGTTTTCCTGTAATTTAATTAAAACAAACCCAGTTAATAGAAAGGAAGTTACTCTTTTATTATAAACAAACCTCTAGGCTTTGGAATAAGTCCTGTGGAATGGAGAGGAAGAATAACTGTTATTCAGAGGATGATTATCTGGGTTTGATTATCTCTGTCCTTGCTTCCCATTTTTCTGTTTTGAGATTTTGTTGCTCCTTGGGGTTCCACCAGAGGTTGAAAAGGAAGAAAAACACTGTGAAATAGATCGAGCTCAGAGAGCTTAACTTGTCACTGCATTGACTGCTCTCAAGAAAAGTTGGGGGGCGGAGAGGGGGCTCCAAGAGCCACCTAAAGCTATATATCAAGATGGAGTTTGGAAGTATTTATAATTTGGGACTATTCCTCTTCCAAATTATTAAGACATTTGGGAGCTATTTTCTAAACAAAACAGAGTTATTATCTTCTGAAAAACAATCTCAATTATTTAAATATGCATTTTTAATCATTTTTATTAGTTGTATAAATTTCTGTTGAATGCCTGTCTTATTTCTAAGTGGCTTGTGTGGCCTATAATCTGATAGTCAAATTTTTTAGTAAATTATATCTAATACAGTAAGAATTGCTAATACTAATTCGTAACAACTAAATTATTATTACTGACCTTTATGCTTTCAAAGGATTCATTTCCTCATTGCAGAGCAAATAAGTTTTCAAAAAGAAAAGAACTTTTTATCAAAATAATTTTTACTGACCAGTTGAACATTTTAAAATTCAATCATACCTGTGACATAATTGTAACTTGTGTAATAGTTTATTTTATTCTTCTTTTTTAAGGCATTTTTAAAAGTACAGAATGTATAAAGAATAATAAGCATCTATGTTTCAATTCTTCATAATTAATAAATGTTAATATTTTATGGTATTTGCTTCCAGTCTTGTTTTCTCCCAAGAAAGAAAATATTATAGATAAAATTAGAGACGCTTTGTGGCCATAAATCTGGTATGAATTAATCCTTGATAATTCATTTAAGTGGGAAAATCATTATATCTATTTTTAACATTTTAAAATGTCATTCTGATAGCACACATTTTACCTAGATTATATACTTGCAAATCTTAGGTAAGAAACCCATGAAATATAACTAGAGAATCACTGATAGTTTAACTACCATGATCTGATTTTCCCTGTTGCCTTTTTAAAAAATATGTTTCTGCCCACACTGTCTGTAAAGTTTCATATTAGCAAGATATGCCTGCAATGAGAGAATTTTGAAGGATGCCTTAATGAGATTTTAAGTATGAGCATTCTTCAAGTGGGTGTATTAAGAGCTAGTAATTCCCTTTAGCTAGAACATTAAATATGTGGAAAATCAAGCCAACAAAGAAATCATTATATTCACAATTCATTTAATAGTACAAGTCATGTATAATTTACTTCTACTCTTTTCTTGGGTAACACTGACTTTTATATTTTTAATTGATGGCAAATATATACTATGAATTACATAGTATTCATAATATGTAGACAAGTGTGCACATACACATCTATTACCATTTTTATCTCATACAATTTATATTGTATTAAAAGTTGGATAACATACTAACCTTAAGTCAAATCAAAATATTGTTTATTATAATGATTATAATAGCTATTGCTTATTCATTGCTTATAAACCAGGCACTGTCCCCGTTTCTTCTCATGCCTTGCTTCTAATTTTCTCCAAAACCCTGCCCAGTAGATATTATTGATCCTACTTTACAGGTGAGGAAACTGAGCCCTGGGGTTTTTAAGTAACGTATCCAAGGTTATACAACTACTGTGTGGCAGAGATAAGATTTAAACCTACATCTGTCAGACTCCAGAGCCAGTGCCTTTTCCATCACACTACATCTTAGGAATGAGCAAAAAGCCTTGTGTGACTAATACCGCCTGGGAAGCACCTTTAGTCCAATTGTCTGGGCTCAAGGGCCAAATTACTGGTTATGTGAACTTGGCCACGTTGCTTAACCTCTCCTTTTCTCAGTCTCTTTATAGAGTTGTTTATAAAGACTAAATCAGTCAATATTTGTAAAATGCTTAGAAAAGTACCCGGCACATAGTCAACATTCAATCAATGCTAACTGTTATTACTACTATCAACTATTTCCCTTGATCTTGAATACTCCCAGAGTTGTCAAAAATGTTTTAGTCTGTTGAATGTGCAAATGAATAAATAAATGCCTGAATATATGCTGTAGAAAATAAGCATTCCTAATCATCTTCTTTAGCCCAGAGGAAGAACTAAAAAAAAAAAAAATGGGAGGCTCCAGTAAATAGAGATATCCCCAAAATAAGAAACACCCCATTGGAAAACTTAGTTTTTGAAACCGACAGAAAAGAATCCCGCTAAGCACCCATGGATTGCTTTATCAGTAGTGAATGACTCATTAAGATGCACCAAAAGAAATAAATATTGTAGCTCCAGAGTGTATATCAAATAGATGGCGGTAAAAGTACACTGTAGATTTATGTTTTTCACTTGTATCTGTCAGCTCTCTGAGGGTCTATGTCTCTTCTTGTTTGTTCCCATTAATAACCAGTAATTATCTTCTATACAGTGGGGATTTGATAGTCATGACTGTGGGGGAGCGGAGCCTCCACTCTGATAAAACACGTTACATCACAGATCAGTCTGATCCAGAAGTCGTTCTGTAAGTGGGGAGGGGTAAACACTGGGGGGTCCACTGTGGGTGTCAGAATCTTGATTACATCTGTCAAGTGGGTGATACTCAGTCCTCAGAGATCTAAGTAAGAACTAGAGGGGTTTTTGTTCTGTCCATTTTTATATCTTCTGCAGGATCTAATACTGTGTCCTGCACAGAATAGATAATGATTGCTAAATTTAATCATGATTTATGCTTTAAAAAATACCAAGAAGATAATCTTCCTGATTACTGTTTTCTGTTTAAAACAATTTTATGTAATTTTATGGTTATGAGGTATTGAGATTGGCCTCTCGGGACGTGGAAACCTGGATTCGCTAAAGCTAACTGGGTGATCTTGGACAGGCCCCTGCAGCTGTGGGAGACTCGCTGTTCTCATCTCTTCGATCCTATCATGCCTTATTTCACGGGTGTGTTGGAGCAGAAGAAGATCACTTTAAGCTTTAAATATTCAAAATTCCTAAAAGCAAAATAAAATAAAAACACAGTGTTTCCTGAACTCATAGATTGCAATGGTCCAAATCACCCGGGCTGACTCAGCAGGTCAGTGTGGAGCCTGGGG
The DNA here is from genome assembly GCF_041296265.1 of Equus caballus. Lineage (NCBI taxonomy): Eukaryota > Metazoa > Chordata > Mammalia > Perissodactyla > Equidae > Equus > Equus caballus. The sequence goes on from NC_091697.1 coordinate 89,289,314, forward strand.
CTCTACTCTACCAAATGCAGCAGATAATTCTTATGATAGGGGAAGTCTGAAATATTTAATCCTGGATATAGAAGACAATTGATTTTTATTCACTGCCTAATATCCTTTTTATCCTTAAGTTCAATATTATTATGACATAATATATTCCATCTATCTTCCCTTCAAGGTTCTGCTTTTCAGCTTCAAACATTTTGTGAATGGTTGAGTATCTCCTTGAATTCTCCTTCTGTCTTTTGAGTTGTGGAGGCCACACTTGGGCATGACATCAATCAGAAAGGGTTGTGTTGCAATCTGTGAATCAAAGTCCATCACCCTCTGCCTGGCACCTAGTAGGTACTCAGTAAACGTGCTCTTCTTCTTTTGTGTTTCTTTTTTGTTTCCCTTTAGTTTCTCTGCTCCTCCTTTTCTTTCTGACACAAAGAGGTTGGAGCCTGCCTCTCAAAATATGATCTGTCAACATCCTGGGAGCTCAGGCCTCACCCAGACCACGGGGTCCCAGGTTGCATTTTGACTAGATCACCAGGTGGTTCCTGTGCACATTAAGATTGAGAAGCAGGAATGAGAGGCTGTGGTTGGCAGTGCTCACACCCCACACTGCTACCCCAGAAGAACCCTGGAGCTCCTGACCTTGGATCAGTCAGAGTTTTATACTCATATGCGAACAGCACGTTCATAAGCACAATAATACCTTGAATTGACGTCTACTTTGGAGTGTGTGATTTATAGAGACTGAGCAGCTTGTCACTCTGATTAAAGGGGCGTGGAGACGTGCTTATTTAAGCCAATGAACAGAGCTATGCTTCATATACTCTTGTTACTATCTGGAAATAATTCTGTCACTTCTTTGGTCTGCACTTCTCCAAAGGATTGTTTCATTTCCGTGGTTTACATGTGAAAATATGGAACATTCACAAATATATTGTTTGTGCCTAAAGATAGATCATTGTTTTTTAAATAGTAGAATTATTTTCACATTGTAAGTATTTCTTTGTCACATTTTACTTACTGTAGTAACTTGCTGAGGTAAAGAAAGCTATAAAATGCTTGCCCTGTTGAGATACGAGTTTCTTTTCATTTAAATCTTGCATGGCCAGAATTGAGTGAAAACCCCAGGATTTTCTCCTAGTACTAAAACTTGGGTTCAACTCGACAGCCAGCTCGGTCTTCTTTTATAAAAGAAGCTTAATGAAATTTTCTATGTTTAGAAGCCACACATTAAACCGCACATTAAAACTCCTATAGCCCAGAATCATAAATTTAACCTGGGTCCCTAAGCAAACATGTCAAATGGTGCTTCCTTTGTTCATTATTCATTTGATACCTGCATACTACCTCCCACCAGAGCCACAGTCCTTGCATCTGGGTCCCTCATACCCCTACTAGAAGCTGTGAACTCTTAGAAGGGCTTAGGATGGCGACTTTACCTCTGAAGATGGTAATTGTTTGATCGGGGATTGGGAAACAAGAATCCAATTTGCAAAAATGCAGAAAAGAGTGGCAAGAGAATGTTTGGAGTTTTAGCCAATCACCAGAAAGCTGAAAATCCTTTCAAATGTCAAATTCTAATATGCATAGAAATCTCTCTGGGAAAACTCCTGGGTCCCATCCCCGAAGAGTCTGAGTGATTCAGTAGCTCTAAGGTGGAACCCAGGACATTGCTATGGTAACAAGTGGATGAATGTTTACTGGACCACATTTTGAGAAATGCCTGTTTAAAATATTTGGAATTAATCTAACTCAGTATTAAGGCTTACCCAGAAAGTGCTGGATCTACTTCAAAACTTCATAGGACTGGCTTAGAAAATAATCTACTTACTTTCCCAAAATCTCAGATAAAATTTGCTCAATGTTACACATAAATGCATTGCTCTTAGGTCACTCTCTTGCAGTTAGTTTCTTTATCTTTCAATATGTACTTTTTTGATAATATGTAGAGATATAATATTTCTCAAATATATTGTCATATTTCTACTTAAAATATAATGATCCACTTGGTCAGGAATAGGAGATGGCTGAGACCAAGAGCTCATAGACCAAACTTCATAGACAGGACAAAAGGCTGGAGAGGTCACACTTCTGAACACCTAGGGCAGAAGTCCTGATGATGAAAGGAATGCCAGCAGGGAGGTCCTGACCTAGGCAACAAGTGGTCATCTCAGCAGATAGATAGCATCACTGTCACAGGATTGGGTGACCACTGGGGATCCACCCTTGGTATTTGGATTGCTGAGCTGATCTGTACTTTCTTAGTGACTGGGGATTCTGTAGGACCTCAGACTTCGAGGATCTGGAGTACTGGGTATGTGCAGAGCCTCAGGCCTGGGATGGAATTGGATAAGATGGGTACAAAGCCTGCTTTGGCCAAAGCAATTAGCCCAGATCCCAATTCCTGTGACCAGAATAAAAATTTTTAAAAAAAGACGATAGAGTGCTAGTTGGTGCCTGTATTAGTTTCCTAGGGCTGCTCGAACAATGTACCGCGAACTGAGTGGCTTAAACAATAGAAATTTGTTCTCACCGTTTGGAGGCTGGAAGTCTGAGATCATGCTCCTTTTGAACACACTAGGCCTCTCTCCGAGATTCTGGTAGTTCCTTGACTGTGGCAGCGTAATTTCGATCTTCACATGGCATTCTCCCACTGTGTGTGTGTCTCTCTCTGTCCAAACTTTTCCTTTTTTAATAAGGACATCAGTCATATTGGATTAGGGTCCTTGCCTACTCCAAGAAATGCAATTGCCAGATAAAAATACAGGAATCCCATTTAAATTAGAATCTCAGATAAACAACAAATATCTTTTTTGGTAATAGTATTTCCCAAATATTGTACAGAAAATGCTTGCACTAAAATATTATGTATCTATCTGAAAATATTTATTTATCTGAAGTTCCAACATAGCTGGGCATCCTATACATTTTTTTCTACATCTGGCACCTACCTTGACATCATATTTCGTACGTCTTCTTCAGCTGTAAAAGAAAAATTTAACCCTAGTGCTGTGGAGTAGGTCTGTTAGATGTTTCTTTGATGGCATGAGGACTGCCGCATCATCTAGGTGGTTGCCTAATCGCATCTGTAGGGTGAGGGGTGGGGGTCCCCTGGGTGCCTCCCAGAATTCTGTCTCTCTGAGGGCCTAAAGAGGTACCAATGAAGATCTTTTCCAAATGTGTACTTTGAACTTGAGTATTCTTTTTTAATACTATATTTAATTGGATTTTGGTCTATGAGACGTAAGAGAGAAGATAGAGTGATAAGGGAGGTTTTTTAACCTGGCAGCCATGGCTAACCTACTTTGTCTATTTTCATGTGGGATAAGATGAAGGAAGATTTATTCTTTTTCGTTCTTTAGTTCTACCTAGTCCTAGCATGACAACTGATTTGATGAACTTGAAAATAGCATCTTTCTACATTGTGATAAAGGTCATCATCATTAGATAATTATTAGTGAGTTGTTGAAAACTAGACAGAGGGTTGACAAGTGAAATAATAATTTCCTTTTGCCAGGGGACTATTTAAATATAGAATGGATGGCCACTTCCTAGGTGTCAAGTCCTTTCATAACTACTGTCCTGCATTTTAGTCTGTTTAATTTTTGTGCCTCTGGATGCAATTTATCCTTCTTTCTCTTTCTCATTTGATATTAGTTCATTTACTTAAACTATTTTGGAATAATTTTTTAGCCTTTATGATATTCCAAGTTTTGATTTGTTCATCTGAGTTCTCTGCTTCAACGAACTTTGCTCCTATTAATTGACAGTAATTCAAACCTCAAAAGCGTTTTGGCACCCGACTGTGAGGTTGTTTTCCTTGAATGAGAGTGTTGTTTCTTAGGAAGCAAATGTTATGAAACTTAATGGGAAGTGCTAAACCCAGAAGTGCTGTGCTGTCATTTTTTTGTTTTGCTGAGAGATGAGCTAATGTTTGGACTCAGCATTGTGAACTCACACTTGAGTTTGGTGAGGAAAGTAAGACTCTGGGGATTCAGATGCATCATTCTTTAATTAAAGATGATGCTGTTAAAGAAATTAGAGGCATGAGAGCAAAACAGCTAATGCCAAAACTTGGGAAGCTTTTCCACTGAAGCCCTTTAGAATTCCCTGTGTCCCAATACACACAAAGATTTTCCATTAGTGCAGCTTCCTCACTTTGCAGATCCCTTTCCAAGGACTAGAATCAAGTTCTTTGGAAGCACCACCCATCAAGAGCTCTTTGCTATCAAATTTGACTTCCTCTTTCTCTTTCTGCAAGGAGGAAGATGGCAGCATCGATCGTTTGTCACTCTCTTCCTCCCTTCAAATCTCCTGCCCTTTGTTGTTCATGAATCAAACTGCAGAAATGTATTAGTTATTGTAATTTGTTATAGTGAATACTCTTCTCAACTGAGGAGACTCTGGATTGGGCCCCCCCAGGCATTCAGTGAGCAGTCACAGAATGCCCATGTGCTTCGAGTCTTCAGACCAGCAATTCTGGGACTTGGGCATCTTCTCCCTAAGTATTTCTTTGGTGTCACCTTAGTTGCTTAGTAAGTGGGAAATTAAGATATGTTTTGGACAACGGTGAACTCTTACTTCTGACAATGATTTATCTATTTTAGTAGCTTCTCATCTCCCTCAGGGGAGATAAGTGACATTTTGTCTAGATTCTGTAACAACATTTATCATGGTTATTTAGAATTCTCAGTATGACAACGGTGGGCATAAATTCTTTATGAAATTAATCCCAGTGACAAAGAATTTGTCATTATAATGATCTGTGTCTTTTCTTCCATGGGGTGGAAATTCTTTTAAATATTAAGTCAGTCAGAATAGTATTTTTCTTGTAAAAAATTTCATATAACCCATATGTTAGGCTTTTTCTTTGCCATCTTTAGTTTATTGCAGCAATTACAACTAATGGCAGACAAAGATTAAAAGTACTATAATAAATTACTTACACTCTGGCTCCTAAATAATCTATTTTTTTAAAAAGCAACAAATTCTGTTCCTTTATCTGATGTGTTGGAAAGAGAGGAAAGCAATTATGCTGCAGTTAAGTTAGTTGGTTTGTGTTATTCAAGTACAAGTATGATGAGGTCCCTATACTTAATTTATTTTAAATGCAGTCATTATCAGAAAGCTTACTTTGAATATATTATCTGATTTAGTAACTTCTCTGTTTAATATCTCATTACATTACGTGCAGCACCAAGTTCATCAGTTCCCTAGTGAATGTGAACTGTGTCTTAATCCATGTTTGTGTATCCATTCCCTAATGGATGGATGGATGGATGAATAGATGGGAAAAAGGGGAAGAGAGGGTAGGTAGGCTGTTTGGTACTCAGAGTTCATATTCCTCAGAAATCATGTTATGAATACTTGACTCAGTGTCAAACTACTAAAATGCCACCATTTTTAACTTTATAGGAATTACACAGTGTTTTCCTAGAAGGATAGGAGGACATCATGGTGATGGCCTTTTATTTTCTTTATCCTTTGAAACTTACATTAAATTATTATTGAGTCGAAAAGAACTATTAGTTTTTATTAAAAAGACAATATTACTGAAGTTCCTCATTTTTATTAATGCATTGATATAATATTTCAGTTGTGGTCAGCCAGTCATGACACACCATATGCTACCAGTTAGGAGCTTAGGGAACCAAAACCTCCCCCAGAACTTGACTTTCAAAGGATAAATTGTCCATGCCAAGGAGAAATATTCAACCAGGGACCAGTGTGAGTGTGTGCTACGATGTCCATGTAGCACCCCACGGACCATTTAACCAGGGTTATATGAAGCACCTACAGGAACAGATGTCACAGAGGCCATGGTGGTACAGGCTCAGGGGTCACTTTGCAGCCACATTAGACATCTTTTCTGAAGAAGGAAAATATCTCTCTCATTGGTTCCATTTCATGATGACTTTTAAAATTCCATTCACTTTACACAGTTAATACAAAAGTTAAAATGTTGAAGAGGCCTCCAACAAAAGGGATATGATGCACAAGTTAGTCTCTGCCCTCAACAAGCAAATCCTGAGTTCTTGGCGAGGAGAACTTTATGCAACCCGTGCCACCTATACAACTGCAAAGACAACATCATGGTAGCCTGGTTTCTAGCTGGTTCTTAACTGTTTTTAAAGGCTTTGGAAATCCAATCCAATCTTTGGAACTGCAAACAAACAAAGCACTGTGTAAATTAAGCCACAGCAAGAGTATTAACTGAAACTCTTTGTATTTTGAATTCTCATAACCCAAGCATATCTCAGGGTGGGACTGTGTTCATGTTCTAGATGATCTACAGAGTGAGATGGAGACTAGTACACAGGAAAAACAGATGGTTGCAAGGACATCATCTACTTCCATACAGTTTCTGTAAACTCAGGTTCATTCTCAGGCCTAGTTCTGATACAGGAACCATAATACTATTTAAGGTTATAGGTATCGTCTCTATTCCCTTTTTAAATATTTATTGAGTGCCCACCATGTCACACTCTGTTTTAGATACCTACTGGAGTGAAGCAAATAGTTAAAAATTACTGTTCTCAAAGAGCTTACCTTGCAACAGGAATGCCGTTTGCAATACTGTATTACTGTCAAATATTAAACATGAATATAGTCTTTCATGATCTTCAAATCAATTTGATAAACCCTCTTCAGGTACCCTCAAAGACGAGTCAGTCCTGGCCCTGATATCTAGGAATTCACAGTGTCGAAGGGTACACAGATATATGTGGTCAAGAGTTAAAGTATAATGAGACATAGGTATTGTGAGTATTGACACAGCACAGGGTAGAGAGTAACTGACTTCAGGGAGAGAGGTTCCTAGGGTGGGGTGTGAGGAAGACTTCTCCTAGGGTGTGTCCTTATCTGATGAGCTAATTATTCTTTAAAACACTCATAATTTGACATTTTAAGGGGAAAGTAGTGCGATAGTATTTATGCTGGTGCTCATACTCATTTATTCTCTAGTCCTTGAATATTTTAGCATTTCTTCCTAAGGTTTGAAAAAAATGAAGAACAGAATTGATCAATATGGGAGACTATTAGCATGGTGGAGTAACATCCAAGATAAAAGTTAATATAATAGGAACATTTATTTCTAAGAGCTCTATCCCTTGAGGTATTGAGGGCAGTCAAATTGGGAGATTAGCTATTAGAGCTGATATAGATTTCACATTTATTTAGTTGACTGTAGTTCTGTTCAGGGTTTCTGTACATCTTCTAAAGAATTGCATGTGTGGCTAATTAGCCTTTCAAATGAATTCTTTTCTAGGTAATAATAGCAATGAGATTATAGCATCTCTATCTGTGTAGATTTTCATGAATTACCTCATGTGGATGGATCCATGGAATACTGTATTGCTGGGAGACATGTTCTCAGAGTTCATCCTCTCCAAATACAACCTATCCTGCCGTTGCTGGAAATATAACACTAACAGATAACATTGCCATAGTGTTTATTATGTCCCTGACGCTGTTATAAGCACTTTACAATTATTGACTTGTCAAATCCTCACAACCCTATGAGGCATGACCTGTTATTATCTCCATTTCACAGAAAGGAAAACTGATGTATAAAGGGATTAAGCCACTTGTGCAAGGTCTCACAGCTAGAAAACGTCAGAGCCAAGAATCGAACTCAAGCAGTCAGGCCACAGAGTTGTATTCTTAACCACTATATTATGCTATTTCTAAAATACAAAATGAGCACTCTTATCATGGGATTATTTTGAGAACTTTAAACATCAGAAATTACCATGTAACCATATATCAGGTGTTAGGTATATGTTTGCATATTAAAGATAAATTCCATATCTGGTGATGAGCCGACCACAGCCTTTGAATCCCGTTTAGCCCATAACCCCTGACCACAAACTCTTTTTACTCTCGGGGTGGTTGACGCAAGACTCAAGGCTTACTTCACTAAATCCTAAGGCACTTCACCAAATGCTGAGGCTTTTATTCCCTTCTTAAACTATGCTCTCCTCTTCCCAAGGGCCAGCCCTCTAACTTTCAGTGACTCTACGAACCATTCTTCCTTCATTCATCCATTCAGCAAATGTTTATTGAGCGTCTTTGTGCCAAGCACTCTGCTAAAAGCAGGAGTTATGAAGGTGTACCACACAGATATAAAAGCCACCAAAACCAAGTCAACTCACAAAGAAAATACTTCTAAATTATAATGAATTATAGACAGGAAACAGCAGGTTACTGTGGTAAAGAAAAGCAGATGGAGAACTTTTTTGATAGATGGTCAAAGAAGGCTTCTCTCAGATGACGTGAGCTGACACCTCCAGAATGAGAGGGAGCTAGTCGTGCAAATAGCCTGAGGAAAAATCTTTCAAGCAAAAGTAATAGCTGTGTAATGCCCCTAGTGGACAAGAGCTTAGTACATTCAAGAAACACACAAGACCAGTATGACTATTGTGTAGTGAAGGAGGGGAGTGGCTGGAGATGAAATTGGAGAGGTTGGTAGTAAAGATTGTACAGGGCCTTGCAAGCCATGATAAGGAATTTTCAGTGTGTGGGAATCAACTGAAAAGTTTTAGGCAAGAGAGTGACATGATCATTTTTATGTTTGATGATCACTTCAGTTGCTTTGGGAGACTAAATTGTAGAGAGGCAAGGAGGGAAAGGGGAACATCATTAGAAGGCTACTGGGCTAATTCACGTTAGGGATGATGAGCATGGACTAGGGGAGTGGTGATGGGTATGGAAAAGGGGAGAGTTAAGTCATGTCTGAGAAGAAGACTTGACAGGACTTGCTGATGGGTCTGTTGAGAAGGTTGAAGAGAAAAGAGAGGAAAGGATGATACTGACCAATTGAATGAATGGTGAATGCTTGCCTGAGTTGAAGGATGGGGGCAGGTCAAAGTGGCAATCAAGAGATGAGTTTTGGACATGTTAAGTTTGAGTTGCCTATAAGGCATCCAGGTAGAAATGTCAAGCAAGCCGTTGGCTATGTGTGCCTGAAACTCGGGAGAGTCTGAACCCCAGGGCGTGAGTGTTACCTGAAGCCTGGGGCTTGATGTCCTCACCCAGGGACAGAGTGTGAAGATAAATGTGAAGAAAGCTAAAGATCACACCCTGGGGCCTGCTAACATTCAGAGAAGACAGTGTTCTCTTCTCCCGAGAGAACTGCTCTTCCTCTGCTACCTGCTGGGAAGGCAGAAATAGTCAGGCCATCTATCCTGCTTTTTTCCTGTGGCTGCACATAGCAGAATGCCAGCTGAATTTGGCAGGTGGAAAAAAATTCACTCTACCACTTCCATTCTTCTTTCCTTGGAGTCCCTTTCTCTCTCACCTGGACATAACTTCTGAGTAAGTGCTCCTAGAACCTTGCTCTGTGATATGGCCCCACACTACACACTATGGATAAAGTACTTGGATGGTACTGCCCTCCCTATAGGACACAGAATCATCCCACCTATGTGCAGAGAAGGACAGAAAATCCACACTTCCCCACCACATTTTTTCCCTTAAGAACACTAAATTCTATTGTACTGCACAGGAAAACCCTAGAAAAATGGCTTCTGGCAGAAAAATATTCTGTTGGAAGCCCATGAGTATACAGTATTCAGCAGGCAGAGCTAGAATTGGTGAGAACAGTCTGTCAGGATCATTCTAAAGGTGGACTCGCTGGTTTCTGGCTCCATCCACACAAGTCATGTCCTTTAGAATGCAGCCCTTACTAATTTCCTTCATTTACAAATAGCACATACTAACCAATTAAAAAGAGCTCCACATAAAATAAAAATGAGTCAAGGATATTCACAAGCAGTTCACAAAAATACATCTAAATCTCAGTAGACATGAAAGACAGTCTAGTAATTAACGGCATGCAAAACAAAACAAGGAGGTGTCTGTTTCAATCTATCAGAGTGGCAAACATTTTAAAGTGTGTATGACAGTCAGACAATGTTGAAGGTATGAGTCTTCATGACTCCCCGCCCAGTATTTGCAGCATTTTCATGCTCAATTTCTTCTTCTTCTCCACAACTGCAGAGGTAAAATGAAGGGAAAGGGCTAAGTGGGAGGATATAATCAGGGGATTGGGAGTCAAGGTGGCATGGGAAAGGGGATACACAAGTCTTAAGAAAGAGGAAATCTTGCTGGCCGGGCTAGAGGGGAGTGTTGGTAAGGGCGGGAAGTACCACTTAGTAGGCGCTGACCTGTGAGAGGCTCTAGATGCAGATCCGAGCATAGGAGTTTGGGAGGAGGAGGAAGGCAATTTTAAAAGGAGTTAAAATAGGTTATAAATTGGTTTAAATTTTAAAATGTTTGAGAAAAGCAGGTAAATAATGAAATTTCTTGTTTAGCTTTTCAAGTGGGCATCTTTAAATGTGACCCTCAATAGAAGAATAACTTATTGGAAATATCTCATAATATCTATTTTTCGTGTCGATTTATGGGAAACATTCAATCATCACTGTTAGTGGAAATGTAAATTGATGGGATATTTTTGGAGTGTTGGTGATTTGAAAAGATCTCTCAAAAATGAAAACAGAACCCTTTGATCTAGCAATTTCATTGGTAGGGTAGTACACAAAAGAGTACCCCCCAATTGGTATAAGATGAAGTTCCTCACAGCATTGTTTGTAATAGAATAAAACAGTGCAGGAAAACTAGAAATCTAAGTCTCCATCAACAACAAGCCAATGAAATAAATTATGATAGATACATTTGATAGAATCCTATAGGTCTGTTGGAAAGGATGAGGTAGATTTGAATGTGCTGACATAGAAAGATTGTCAAGATGTTACTAGATCAAAAAAGTAAAGTACATCATAGTGCATACAATATATTCATTTTTTTAATTAAAGTATTATTGACATACAACATTATGTTAGTTTCAGGTGTACAACATAGTGATTTGATATATATAAACATTACAAAATGATCATCTTGATAAATCTAGTTGCCGTCTGTCTCCCTATAAAGTTGTTACAATAGTATTGACTATATTCTCTATGCTATATATTATATCCCCATGGCTTACTTTTTTTTAACTGGAAGTTTGTACTACCTCTTAATCTCCTTCACCTAGTTTTCCCAGTCCCCCAACCCCCTTCCCTTCTGGCAACCACCAGTTTGTTCTTTGTTTCTATAAGTCTGTTTCTATTTTGTTTGTTCATTTGTTTTGTTTTTTAGATTCCATATATAAGTGAAATCATATGGCATTTGTCTTTCTCTGTCTACTTATTTCACTTAGCACTATAACTTCTAGTTCCATCCATGGTGTTACACATAGTAAGATTTCATTCTTTTTTATGACTGAGTAATATTCCATTGTATATATACCACATCTTCTTTATCCATTTATCTATCAATGGACACTTAGGTTGCTTCTACATCTTGGCTATTGTAAATAATGCTGCAATGAACATAGGAGTGCATATGTCTTTTTGAATTAGTATTTTCTTTTTCTTTGGGTAAATACCCAGAAGTGGAATTGCTGGATCATGTGGTAGTTCTATTTTTAATTTTTTGAGGAACCTCCATACTGTTTTCCATAGTGGCTGCACCATTTTACATTCCCACCAACACTGCACGAGGGTTCCCTTTTCTCCACATCCTTACCCACACTTGTTATTTCTTGTCTTTTTGATAATAGCCATTCTAACAGGTGTGAGGTGATATCTCGCTATGGTTTTGATTTGCATTTCCCTGCTGATTAGTGATGTTGAGCATCTTTTCATGTGTGTGTTGTCTATCCTATGTCTTCTTTGCAAAAATATCTACTGAGGTCCTCTCCTCTGTCCATTTCTTAATCAAATTGTTTGTTTTTTGATGTTACCTTGTGTGATTCTTTATATATTTTGGATATTAACCCCTTGGGATATATGATTTGCAAATATCTTCTCCCATTCAGCAGGTTGTTGATAGTTTCCTTTGCTAGCCATATGTATTCATTCATGTATCTGTACATTTTTTTAAAAGTATGTGCCAATTTTTCTTTCTGGAGAATACTCAAGAAAATGTTAGTGGTGGTTTACCATTGTGGAGAAGGACTGGAGTTTGGATGGGAGATCGAAAATCTTACTTTTCACTTTTACTTTTGTATACTGTTTGGAGTTTGCTGTCAGTGCATATGTTTTAAATCCTACATGTGGTGCTGCCAGCTACGTGTGTAAACTCTGGTTTGTCTTTAACAAGAAGATAGTGTATCAGACTATTGTTTTCTAACTCTATATTTTGCTCACCTAGCACCAGCCATAAACCATGACACTAAGAGGCCAGCAAATTTCTGGATCTTCCACTGTTTTCTGGTAACATGATGTCATTTGTATTTGTTTATTGCTCAGTCTGGCAGTTTCATACAGAGCAATTTAAATCCCCAAATGTTTGCGCTCTTTGTGCAGTGCATACCTGATACTCTTACTGAGTTGATGCATTTATTGCCCACTAAATAAGCCTAACATCTATTTGATTTGGTTGTATAAACAAACTCATAAACAAACCCGTCCTTACTGGCTTTGGCAAACAGGCCACTGACTGTGAAAATGTGTGTGGATATGCCAATTATCCATAACTGGGAACTCAAAGTGCTGCACTGAAGCACCCAAAGCAGCTGGGTTAATATCTCAGTGGATGAGACCGTGAGATTCAGAACTCCAGATGAGATCTCAGGTCTTCAGGCTTTTATAATTTGCGCTAGAACCTCTGTAGAAAGTGAGATGTGGAGCAGAGAGTTCTGTCTTTTCAACTAACAGAAACAGAGGACAGATTCAGCTGACGGTGTGAAGGTGTAAGAGTTTAAAAAAGAAATGAACAACATTTTTTCTGTAAAATGAAGCAGTGCATTTTAATCTTTGGAATAAAAAAATAATTCTACAATTAAATTATATATTCTGCTTCCTTAGGGAAGATTCTTTTCTGCACCTTCTGGATGTAGAAAGTTATATATTATTTCTATGCTACATGAACTGATAGACAATATGTATGATTGTATTCTACTTACTAATTATAAACTCCTAATTTTTATATACATCGAATAAGGGCTTTATCCTGAAATAGTATCCAGCTATTTAGTTTAGTTAATGACACCAAAGAGGTTTGATTAAAAGCCAGAAAAATTCCCTACAAATTACTTAAAGTAAGTAAGAGAAGGCAGAGAAAAAAAAAATCTTTTCCATAAGAAAGATTCTGAATCTGTAATTTAGAAACCCTTGATATTAGAAATTTAAAGTAATTTTTCTTTAACCATGACCAACCCTTTCCTTTTAATGTGAAGTTTTAGCTAAGGAAAATGATATAATTAGGGTCTGAGAAGTTAAAATTGCTACATAGATTCCGGTGTCTAATTCACTTTCTGATTTTTTTTTTAAATCTAGGAGGAAAGTGTTAGCATAGTGGTTAAGAGCATGGACTTTTGGTATTAGACAGAATAGTTTGAATCCTACTTCTTCTGTTTCTTAGCTGAAGCAAGTTGTTCAACCTTTCTAATCATCAGTTTCCACATCTGTATTATTAGGATAATAAAAGGAATTATTTCTTCAGTTTCTATGCAAAGTAAATGAGACAATTTTTGTGCTCCACCAGTGTTAGCTGTTTCATCGCTTGGGATGCTTTTGGTAACAAGTAACAAAAAACACAACTCAAACTGACTAAAATTACAAAGAAAATTTACTGGTTCATATAACTGGAACATCTAGAGGTTAACTCAGTGATTCAATCAAGTCACCAGAATCTAGTGTATTTCTGTCTCTCCACCCAACCTTCCCCTTTATTAGCTTTATCCCAGGTTAATTGTCTTCATGAACACAAGATGGCTGCCGACACTCCCACAGCTGGCTGCATATTTTCTCATTCTTGTCTAGGAGGAATGATTGAGGCTATTCGTTCCAACATTCTCAACCAAGTCCAAAGATTTACTCTGATTGGAAGAGCTTAGGTCATATTCCCAACCCTGAACCAGTCATTGCAGTCAGGGAGTTGGATTGGTCTAATCTTTGTGATATTCTCTACTCTTGATAAGGAGCAAGTCAGCTTCCCACAACCACATTGAATATCAAGAGGAAATCGGGGGGCTATTCGAAGGGAGAAAGTTAGAAATATCTGCTGGGAGTCTAACGAATACATGTCCCCATTATGATCACTACTATCCAGGAGCCATGAAGAGGCCTGTCCACTGCCAGGCAGGACGTTATCTGTGTCCCTGGTGGGGTCAGGGAACACTTAGTCCCCCAACAAACTTGTTAAAATTGCTGTTAGAAGCAGAGTAATTTCAGGGAAAAAACCCACAGAACTCACTTGCCCAGATGAATAGTATATGTTTCTGTAATGTCAAAGTTTTCCTACAGATACAAAGTCTTTTTATTGTTGAGAAACATTTGACCATTTTAGATGATCAGTTTAATGCTAAGCTATGAGGAAGTTTTAAAAAAATAGAAGTGACACCTAACATTATTGTCTACTCAAGTTATGGCGGTTTAGAAGATCTCTTTTTTGCAAATAGTACTGAGAAAACTTAAGCTGTTGTTCACTTTGCTCTAACAATGTCTTTGTAACACTTGAAGAATTAATTGAATAATTTAAGTCAAGATTTATCTTCATTATCTTCATTTACTTAGCTGCTATAGTCAACTCTTGATAATTTCTATGATCTATAGTTATCCATAGCAGATCCTGCTTTAACATTTATTAATCCAATAGATTTTATTTATGTATGGAAAACCCTTATAAAATGCCTTTCTTACAACAGATTTGTATACTGAGTAAATAAAGTTAACACTTCTGTAGTGGTGACATTTTAGAATTTTAAATCTCACCAACAAGGGTCAAAGCATATTTCAAAAGGAAATAGAAATTTGTTTGATTTCTTATCTTTTTTCATTATTCATGCCTCAGCCCGCAGCCCTCTCACCCTCTGTAAGAATAATTGAGAATGACACACTTTCTTCACAAAATTACACTTAGGTGAGAGCATTTTAATTCATGGGTGAAGGGTTCTGAAGATCTGTGAAAAGAGAGAAATCTCAACATTTGTCCCTGACAAATGACTTCCTACAACTGCTCACTTTTATCCTTTAAAGCTCTTCCTTCGTGAATGTGTCTTAAAGTCTCAACTAGATATTAATCTATCTTTCACACCTTCTAGTTTATGTTCTTATCTGTAGTTGGACTGTCATTTTGAAAGTATTATATGCAGCGTCTAACTACTATATTTTTAACATAGGATACTCAGTGTTATACACATATGATTTTATTTAATCTTCACAACAACTCTATCAGGTGGGTACTATTTTTATCTTCCTTTCTTAAGGTAAGAGCCTAAGCTATTGAGTGATGGAGCTAAACTTTAAAGAAAACATTTAAATTTTTTGCTCTCTTTTCTTTTTAAAGCAAGGAAGAAATTTGTAGTAATATAGATCAACCTCTTTCTACGGGTGAGGAACTGAGGTTCAAAGAGGGTAAGTTATTTCCTGAGATAGTACAGTTAGTTTTATGGAAGACTGGAAAGTAAAACCCAAGTCTTGCGATTTGGAGCCTAATGTGTGGTCATGGCTATCATCCTTCTCAGTTACCTGAAATTAAAATGTTTACAGCAGCAGTACTGGAGAAGTATTTTGATTAAACATAATTAATGTGTAACCGTATCTCTTATACAACATCCTCAATTTTCTCATCTGTGAAATGGGGGAAGGGAAAGGGAATGATCAGGTGGGTTGGGTTAATTTGTTACTAACATGCCTTCTATGAAGTATAGCATTATACTTACTAAGCAAAGACCAAATCAGAATAGTTGCCCCCTACCAAACACTAGATTATTTACATCAAAGAATGAGCTGTACAGAAACTTTTTTAAATTAAACTTTTCATTTTAGAGTATTTTTAGATTTACAGAAAAGTTATAAATATAGCAGAGATAATTTTCATATATCCCACACCCAGTTTCCTCTATTGTTGACATCTTACATTAATTAGTATGGTACATTTGTCACAACTAATGAACCAATATTGATACATTAATATAGCTAAAGTCCATCTTTATTCAGATCCTCAGTTTTCACTTATGGTCCTTTTTCTGTTCCAGGATCTCATCCAGGATACCACATTTGTTTAGTTTTCATGTCTCCCTAGGTTCCGCATGGCTGTGGTTATTTTTCAGACTTTCCTTGTTTTTGATGACCTTGACAATTTTGAGGAGTACTGGTCAGATCTTTTATAGAATGTCCTTCAATTTGCTTTTGTCTGTTTTTCTCGTGGTTAGGCAGAAGGTGTGTATTTTAGAAGGAAGACCACAGAGGTAAAGGGCCATTCTCATTATAAACTATCACAGGAACGTATTATCAACACAACTTAGCAGTATTGACTTTAACCTTGATCACCTGGCTGACATAGTATTTGCAGCTTTCTCCATACTGTCCTCTTTGGAAGGAAGTTGCTGTGTGCAGCCCACACTTAAGAGGTGGGGGTTTATGCTCGACCTCCTTGAGGAGCAGTATTGACATAAATTATTTTGAATTCTTCTACATCATAGATTTGTCTATTCCCTCTGTTTATTTATTTATTCAAATCACTTATTTATATCAGCATAGAATCATGTATATTTATTTTATACTTAAAGTTATAATCCAATACTATATTACTTATTTTGTTGTTTGAAAACTCTTAATAACTTCTTCTACCGGGTTTTGCAAAAATGGCAAATGATGACATAAAATCACAATATTCACCAAGGGCTACTTTGTGTCAGGCTCTACCACAGTTCCATGCTGGTACTTCGGTTATACTTCTAAAGAATAACTTGCTATTAGCTCAGCTGAGTGTATGAGATCCTACTTCAACCACAGCTGTGTGCCTGTGGCCATGAGATTATTTAAAAGGATAAAACATACTTGTTTCATCTTAAACTCATATGTAAATGGCAGTAGCACATTGATATGCTTTGCCCCATGTGAAGGCATTTGTTGAATCAAAGCAGATTTATAAAACTCCATTCCATAGTATCTTTTTTTTTTTTAAGATTTTATTTTTTCGTTTTTCTCCCCAAAGCCCCCTGGTATATAGTTGTTTATTCTTCGTTGTGGGTCCTTCTAGTTGTGGCATGTGGTACGCTGCCTCAGCGTGGTTTGATAAGCAGTGCCATGTCCGTGCCCAGGATTCGAACCAACGAAACACTGGGCCGCCTGCAGCGGAGCGTGCAAACTTAACCACTTGGCCACGGGGCCCGTATCTTTAACACTGCTTTCAAATGTAGGAAGCAGCAGAGAATACTATTATTTTTATTTTAAAGTATTTAAATTATTATGACAATGAATACTATACATTGGTAGAAAATTTGAAAATTCCTGAAAAATAGGAAGAAAATAAAATTACCCTTAACCTTATCATCCACATAATAACCCCTGTTAACATGTTATGTTTCCTTCTTGTCTTTTTTTCAATTCATAGATGTATTTAATCTAGTCAATATCATCCTGTATGCAGTTTTGCATTGTACTTTCCACCCCACTGTTTTTTCCTAAGCGTTTCCCCATGTGATTAAGAATGCTCCATAAGAACCATTTTAGATGATTCAGTGAATGGAAGAGATCAGGGGCTGAGAGCAGGCAGGAGGCCATGGCAGTTGGCCTATGTAGTAGATAATTAAGGCATAGACTGGAGTGGCGGAAAAGGTGGACCAAGGAAACATTTTCAAGATATAATTGATAGGACTTCATGGTTGTGCCCTGGGGGTCCAGGTGTAGTTGGTGCTAGGTTTTCTAGCTTAGGTGGCTGGGCATTCCATAATGATGCCTCGAATCCACATCCAGAAGAAAAAGGAGAAGCAGCAGCTTGGAGAAGGAGAAGACTTCTCATTACTGCCTTGATACACCTCCTGTCTTGTTTTTCTATGTTGGCATTTAAACTTTACAGGCAAAACTGTCTCCATGATAGAGTCTTTGAAGGCAAAGAATATATTCAAACATCTCTTTTGTTCTCCATGATATTAATTCTGTGCTGGGCATCCAGTAGAGGATTAAAAAATAATGAGTGAATGAGTAAGTGAGTGAGTGAAATACTGAATGAGAATGAAATAAACTTTCATGGGGTTAGGAGATTAATTACAAAAATTTGCTAATTTCCTGTTCATAAAAACTATCATTGCCACGGTTTTTGCCCAAGAAAACCAAGTGTTGGAATAAAAGAAGTAGTAGGGTTCTTCTGTGGAATAATAGCTAAAAAGCTATTTAGAGCTTTTGTCCTATCAATCCTTCCAGTAAAATTATATAGGTATCTTTAAAAAGAATGTGTAAAAGCTCTAGAGTCTAATAAGAAAGTTTCTTTGTTTGTTCATCATAAAAGCTGATGAGGCTATGGATCTGTGTGCTGCCAGTTTTATAGATGTAAACTCATAGCAATACTAGGGGTACTTTTCAGCAAAATCCCAAATGTTTAGCATCGAGTATAACGTCTATTACAGAAGCTTCTCTCTCTGAGATTGTTAGAACCTCAGAAATGCAAGTCCTCCAAAACAACATGTTTTCCTGTGCATATTACCCAAATTTTGGAAATAACACAACTGGTCTAATTTGTTGAAACATTTATTGGCAGAAGTATTCATGGCAAGGAAGATAACATCAATCAACGAGTTAGTATATTATGCCTTTTCTGACAAGTCTTTTCCTCTTAGAGTTGTTTTCTTTTGTTCTTGTTCGTAGCTCTCCACTTTTAACTGCAATTTGGTTTTCTCTGGGGAAGGAAGAGCATGCTGGGAACTCACCAAAAGACAAAAAGTCAGAAGAGTTAATACAAACAAAATCTATTGTGCACTCAGGTCTAATATTATTTTGGTGAAGTAGTAAAGGTAACAGTCTTAAGTAATGTAAGAGTACTGAAAGCAGAAGAGTCAACTCAAGCATGACCTACTTTCTAATCTCTTATTAAGCATCAATGAACACGAGCAGTAGCATATACATAATATATATCATAATTTGAAAAAAAGCAGGAAGAAGCTACTTTGCATTTGAAAATCACTCGCCTCTTTACAAAGCACCTTCAGTTACATCATTTCTTTTCATTTTCATAAGTCTATTTTTTAAAGAAGAAGAAAATGAGGCCCCTAGAACTCAAAAAACTTGCCCTCTGCCTCACATCAATTTAATAGTATAACTAGGCCTTGTACACAGGTCTTTGTGTTTTGACTCCTGTAATCATTCCTCTTTTATAATAGCTCTCCTCATCATCTGCCCGAATAACTACTTATACTTAAATGATTTCTTATATTTTCAAAATACTTTTACATATTTTAGCTCATAATCAAAACAGTCCATTGTAAAGTATCTATTACCCCCTTTTTAAGATTATAAAATAAAGGTGCAGAGGAAATAAGCATTTTTGTCTGAAGTTAAATAGTTATCTTGCCTGCCCTTTCATCATCAGGATTTGTATCTTGTGACACAAAGGCTGGTTACAGGGTCTAATTCCCAAAGGGAGTGGTCCGTGTACATAAGGATTGAGAGAAGAGACTTTTATTTGCCTTCCTTTGGCCCAGGTTGTTTTATATACTGTAAGTGTAGGTGGAAAGGTTCTCGGCGATAATGAAGCCACGCTGCACACAACAGTCAATTTAGGGGACAAGCCGAGGGTGAGTAATCTGTGTTGTGGGAGTCCCAGAAAAGACATTCTGGGAGTACTGAATTTTGTACTTTTTTCAGCAGCAGTTAAGTGCTGTCATTTAGTGGGCCTGAGTATTTATAGACCCATTTTATTTGGTTTGGGCTATTGCAAAATGAAAGTCCCAGAACTAAAACCAGGATTGTGGTTTAGTTCTAAAACAAAACGTAGTAAAGCTTTGAGATGACCAGAGGATCTGACTTTTCTGCTTGGTTTATCTTTCTGGTTAACTGAAGGCTAACTTATGAAGTACTATAATCATGCATCCTCGTTTACCTGAGACAGTTTTGTGTATTCCTGTTTATACCACATAATTATTAATAGCACTCCCTTTCTGTCTTCAAATTATCCCAGTTTGAATCATAAATTATATGGTAAGCCTAACCATAAGCCTTTTTCCAAATTTTTGTTGAAAATTTTCATAAAAACATGAAGTTTTCCTCGCTCAGTAACTGCAGAGCATTGACCTTATTTGACCTCTGGGTGGTGCGCTAGCATTCCGGGGCCATCTGTGTGTGAGCATCAGTGATTACTGCATAGTACCGTGGAGGAAGAAATTGACGGCATGGGGCAATGTCTGTCTGTGGCCTCTCTGTGTGGCTCACTTTCTTCCATCTCACTGTCCCCTGACCGCTCCTGGTGTAAGCTGTGTAAACCGGCTGCTTTCTTGTTTCTATGCTTTTTTGCTCATTCTTGTTACTCTTTTGTTTTCTCGCTCTATTCTGTTGTAAGAACCAATGACTCACTTCAGCTGTCTCATCCAAGGCCAAGGGAGCTAAGAAGGTGATAGGGGATCACACAGACCTCCAAGAGCACAGAGGTCAGAGCAGCTGGCCCTCGGGTCCCAGAGCTGCTCCACGCCTTCAACAGCGGAGTTCATAGATCGTCACTCTCCTGCCCAGCCATTGTCATGCTCTGCTTTGATTAGTTGAACTGTGTCTTTATGTCCTGCTACAAAGTCACACTCTACCCTTTACTGTAGGTAGGTTTTTCACCCCATACTTCTGCTTAATTTTAGCACCTGTGACCTGATTTGGGGTTATACATGGACCATCATGGCCTCTCCAGTCTCTCTGTTATGACCCTTTGGCTTTAGCAGCCACCTTTGACTTTTTCTTGTCTGAACTTGGTTCAAATAACTTTTGCCTAATAACTCTTTTGCTAAATGACAACTTATTGCCGACCAACGTGTTAGTTTTCTGCCGAAGTTCAGATATCCAACTCTAGTCTAATCAGCTAGGAACAAGGGGGAAGGAAGTTAATTTCCATAGACTCAAGCATAAGCTGCTCTTTCAGGTGGGGCTGTGGATTAGTCAGGCACAATGACTGACATACCTAGTGAGGTATGCCCCTTGGTTGCCATGGATTTTCCCTGCTCTATGCGGTTTCAGTTTTTAAAGTAATTTAGTCATTTGACCTCTAACTAATCATAATGTTCCCTTGACATGGATTTTTGAGCTTCATTGAACTTCGAATATCTCAGTGGCTTTGAGTTCTGTTTTTGGAAATTAATTTTTAAAAACCTTTGATTTCCATTTGATGGATATTTCACTGTGCAAACCTCTTTAGTGTCGTAGAAACTGGGAGAGATGGCTAAATACAAATGATAATGACTAAGTAGAAATCCTCAGTGATGCCTCTTGATATCCTTGCTTGTTAAATTTTAAAAGTTGAAAATGTAAAAGCTTTCATGAAATTTTAACTTTAAGTGGATTCGGTTGATAGACAAAGTTAGAGCTGCACTGAGTATGGCCTGAGTGTATGGAACACGTATGGAATAACTTAACCAATCTACAGTCCATCAGCATGGCAATGCTAGAAGCACCCAAGAAAATCTGGAATCCAAACATATTCTTCCCTCCTTGTACAATGCTACAATAGCTCTACTTCCTATTAATGAGAAGAATCAACCATTCCAGCTAAGAGGGTAACCCCATTTTTTACCTGCAATGAAAATCTCAAAAAGACCCGGTGGCACTCTCAACTTCTAATTCATCAGCACCATTATATCTTCTGGTGGAAGCTTTCTTTACATAGATAAAAAGGCCTTCTAAGCTGCAGAGCTTAACGTCATGAGAATCCCCGTATTGATTCCCACACGTATTTCTCCATTTCCTTGCTAGCATTTGTTATCTTTTATTTCTTTATAATTGCAATCCTAATAAGTGTGAGGTGATATCTCATTGTGGTTTTGATTTGCATTTCTCTGATGGTTAGTGATGTTGAGCATCTTTTCATGTACCTATTGGCCATTTGTATGTCTTCTTTGGAAAAATGTCTATTTAATTTTTTTGCCAATGTTTTAATCAGATTATTTCCTTTTTGCAATTGAGTTGTATGAGTTCCTTATATATTTTGGATATTAACCCCTGATTAGAATATGATTTGCAAATATTTTCTCCCATTCAGTAGATTGTCTTTTCATTTTGTTGATGATTTCCTTTGTTGTGCAGAAGCTTTTTAATTTGTTGTAATCCCACTTATTTATTTTTGCTTTTGTTGCCTGTGGTTTTGGTGTCATATCCAAAAATTCATTGCCAAGACCCACGTCGAGGAACTTTTTCTCTACACTTTCTTCTAGGAGTTTTATGATTTCAGGTCTTACATTTAAGTAGGTTTAATCCATTTTGAGGTAATGTTTGTGTATGGTGTATGATAAGTGTCTGATTTTATTCTTTTGCATGTGGATATCCAGTTTAACCAACATCATTTCTTGAAGAGGCTATCCTTTCACCACTTTGTGTTCTTGGTGCCCTTGTCAAGGATTAGTTGACCACAATGGGTGAATTTATTTCTGGGCTCTTTATTCTGTTCTCTTGGTCTATTAATCTGTTTTTATGCCAGTTCCATACTGTTTTGACCACTATAGCTTTGTAGTATAGTTTGAAATCAGGAAGTATGATGTCTCCAGCTTTGTTTTTCTTTCTCAAAATTGCTTTGGGTATTTGAGGTCTTTTTGGTTCCACATGATTGATCTACCAATCCCACTTCTGGGTATTTATTCAAAGAAATTTATATCAAGATCTCAAAGATATACCTGCACTCCCATGTTCATTGCAGCATTATTCACAATAGCCAAGATATGGAAGCAACCTAAATGTCCATTGATGGATGAATGGATAAAGAAAATTTGCTATATACATACAATGGAATATTATTCAGCCTAAAAAAAAAAAAAAAAAAAGAGGAAAATCTGCCATTTGCAACAACATGGATGACCTGGAGGATATAATGTTGAGTGAAATAAGCCAGACACAGAAAGAGAAATACTGTATGATATCACTTATATGTGGGATCTAAAGTAGTCAAACTCATAAAAGCAAAGAGTAGAATGGTGGTTGCCAGTGGCTGGGGAAAGAGGAAAATGGGGAGGTGTTAGTCAAAGGGTCAAAAGTTTCAGTTATGAAGGATAGATAAGTCCTGGAGCTCTACCATACAGCATAGTGCCTCTAGCTAACAATACTGTATTGTATACTTACATTTTCTAAAAATGTAGATCTTACAAGTGTTCTTAAGACACACAAAAAATGATAATAACAGTAAACAGGACAAGAGGAAACTTTGGGAGGTGGCGGATGTTTGTGGCCTTGATGGTGGTGATGGTTTCCTGGGTATATACTTATCTCCAAACTCATTGAATTGTATATATTAAATATGTACAACTTTTTGTATGTCAATCATATCTCAATAAAGTTGTTAAAAAATAGCAACAAACCATAATTGGCCTACCAATTTTCTTCTTGGAACCATTTCAGTGAGCTTGAGGAGAAATGTCTCTCTAGAACTACTTAAGTCCTTGACTTTCTTCTTTTATAGAGTTGAAGATATCCTTGGAGCTTGACACTGTGGTGGCCTGGAACTTGCTCCTCCTCTCTTTTCTGTTCTCTATTACTGGCATTACCATCCTTCCAGGAGCTCAACTCAGATTTCTGTGTGACTCATCCATCCATTTCCTGTATCTCCCACATCTTGTCAGTTGACAAATACAGTTGCTTGATCTCCTCAATGTCTCTCACATTGATCTTTTATTTCCATTACCACTGACTAGATCAGGCCCTTGTGACTTAAACTGGACTGTTATGAAACCCTTTTAAATAATTTCTATACCCACAGGATTTCTCTACTCTCTTCCATCCTACAGAGAGAAAAGGCCAGGTTTTGTTCATCCCTGAAATCTAATCACATAGCCCAGAGCAGGAAGCATGAAAGATAGGCAATATATGTTTGTTAAATGAGACCTGGTTTTATTGCTTCTCTCTTCAAAAGCCTGTGAGGGTTTCCTGTTGCCCACAGGTTGAAACTCTCCTTGGCCTTTCATCACTGTACGTCAGTCTTGCTTTCCACTTTATTTCTCACACAATCCAGTGATGTACCCTCTGGTTGACTACTCACCATTGGGATCATTTTGATTTTCCAATCCTCCCATCTTCCAAATCTTCACTTGTCAAATTCCTACCCATATTCAGACCCTCCTCCATTGTTATCTCTATGAAGCCATCTCGAGTTTTTCTACCATAATAATTGATCGTTCTTTTCTGCCCTCCCAAAGACTTACTGATTACATTATAACACAATTTGTCTTTAATTATAGCTCTTGAGTGACAGGGTTTCATTTTAACTGCCAATTTTGATCAGTTCGTAATGATGACCTACAGCACTGTATTGAGAAGGATTCTAAGGATAAAATTAGGTTCCTCAAGAGAGAATATGCCAGAATAGAATACATGCTATACTTGGGCCAGGCGAAGGGAGAGAACAAACCGTGCATGGATTAGTCAACTTTGTTATAGATCCCCACGTTATGTGCCTACTCAGCTAGATCATGTGCACTTAAAGACATCTTTCTATCCTCGTAGTCTCTATCACAATCTGTGTTGAATTCGATCCTTAAACATTCTATTCCCTGATTTTAAAAGTTTACAATCTAAAATGGCAGATATGACATTTGAGATAGAATGTGATAATGGACAAGAAAGATATAAAGTGCTAATGAAATGGTCTTTGAAGACTGGGTAGGAAGACGTGGAGAACAAGAAGGGGAAGACAGTATATATTGAAAGGAAATGAAGTCAGTATCTTGGAGAGACGTCTGCACTCCTGCATTCATTACAGCATTATTCACAGTAGCCAAGATATGGAAAAAACCTAAATGTCTGTCATCAGGTGAATAGATAAAGAAAATGTGATGCACACACACACACACACATACACACAACGGAATATTATTCAGGCTTTGAAAAGCCAATAAATGTAAGTCCAGTAAATTTATTTCTTAACTAGATATTAAATTCTAAAACAGCAAAAGTGAAAAATCTGGAATAGTTTAAATTACGCTTGAAAATTTCTTAACTTGCTCATGTAGTGTAATATGCATTTAAAAATATAAAACCAGGTACCCTGTAAATTGTTTACTCTAAACTTCAAGAAGCACTCAATAGAGCAATGAAAGCTACAAAAGCAATCCAGATATCTGAGCATTCAGACTTTTGTGTCTTTAAGTTGCCTATCACATGAGAGGAGGGTGTGGGGTGGGTGGAAACGTCCTCCTTTCCTGCAGATTTTATTCAATCTTTTAGAAAGTAGTAAATCTATCCATATTTAATATTTACTAATGAATTTATTTATTTGGAAACAACGAATATAAAAGAACCTAATGAAAGGCTTGGAGCATACTTGGAGCTTAACAAATGTTTGCTGGATTTGAATTTGAATCTTGCTTATGAATTAGACCCACATACAACTGTTCTTTGAAAAGTTGTTTAGAAGACCTTGGTCGGCTTCCTCTCTTTCCAAGTTGACATCTTCTGTGTGGCCCAGTAAACGATTGTCACTCTCTTGCCATTTGTACTAGTTTCATGACACCTTACCATAATTCTGGAAATGTATATTGAAGCAAAATAATAATTTTTGCCCATCAAACTTGAAAATTAGTAACATTCTATGCTGATAGGAACTCCTGTATACTCTAAATAGGAATATGAACTATTTAAAACTTTTTGGAAAAATTCATTCTATAGGAGAAATAAAAGCACAAATCCTTGTAGTGGCAAATATTGAAGCCAACACATCTGTTGATCAATATGGAAATAATTGAAGAAATTATGGTATTCTCACACTGTGGAAAATGATATGCCTCAAAAAAAAAAACAAAGCCAATAAACTAGAGCCGGCCCTGATGGCCTAGTGGTTAAATTTAGGTGATTCGTTGGCCCCAGGTTCGCGTCCCGAGCGTGGAATCACACCACCCGTCTGTCAGTTGCTATGTTGTGGCAGCAGCTCACATAGAAGGACTTACAACTAGGAAATACAACCATGTACTGGGGCTTTGGGGAGGGAAAAAAAAAGCTAGATAGATCTATATGTATTGATTAGAAAAATGCCCATGATATTTTTCTTAAGTTAGATAAATTGTGAGATAATAGGCAGAATATAATACTATCTTTGTTAAAAACAAAAACTGAAAACTCAACCACAGAAAAACAAACTTAGTGTGTATGTGTATTTGTTTGTCTAAGACCCTCAAAAGCATGGAAGGATATATCCTAAATTGTTAGAATTGGTACGCCCCAGGAGGTGGGGCGATTGGGTATTTGAAGGAAGAGCAAGACAATCATTTTATCTTTTACTCCTCCGTCATTCGAAGGCCTGATCCAAATTAGAGGTAATAGGAATTAAAAGAAAAAGACATCTGGGAGATGTATTATGGCAATGGAGTGGATGGCATTTGGCAATTCTTTGGATGTTGGGGAGAGGGAAATGAAGAAATCAAGATGGCTGGTCAGCGTCTAGCCTGAGTGGTTGGGAGAACAGTGCTGTCATTCACAGAAACAGGGCTATCAAGAGAAGAAGTGATTCCTTTTATTGTTACCACAGGAGAGATGATGAGTTTGGGTTATCAGTCAAAGTTATACTGCTTCTTATTTTAAACAATAATTGCTCCTATGGAAAAGTTTCTTATCTTGGTCTTGAGACCTCAAAAACAAATGCTGCTTTGTAGTTGCATTTTGTGTAAACTACAGAACTAAAAGAGCTAGACGGGTGTTTTAATATTTTACCATTATCTGTGCATATTGTTTCAAAACAAAAGAACATTTCTTTTTGAATTGGAAACAAAAAGAATTTAAAATCATCTCAAACATGTGAAAAAAAGTAAATTTACCTGCTGTTTAAAGTGGCAGAAAGTATAAAATATGACCTGTACAACTTTTACTATATATTTCTTTTGTGTTGTTTTAATATAGTTACTATTCCTCTTGCAAGTTCATTTGTAACTCAATGCCTGGTAAGTTAACAGAGTATACTGTTGCTAAAGATATTCTATAAGGCTTGCAAAGATTTTTAGTTGTAGACATACCTTGTGCACTTTTATTCCATAGAAAACAGCATTAGAAATTTAGCCCCATTGAGAATTTATTTCTTGCAAGTACTGTCAAAATGCTGGGTGAATTTATTCCTGTATAATTATATCATATTTCATGTTGGGGCTGAAATAAAAGTGTGTAATCCATCAGTGTGAACTCTTTTGCATAGACAAATGAGTCAACAAAGTCACCACAATAAATCATTCTAATTTTCACTTTCAGTTATGTGAGAATCAAACGCTCTGGCATACCTTTCTTCTCCATTCATCCTTGATTGTATTTTTACCTCAGACACTCTTCCTATGTTAGTCTTTCTTAGTTGAATTATGTGGGGCTTTCCATGGGAAATGTTTTTCACATTACATTTGTTATCCCTAATATGAGTTAAAACAGAAATTCCTATAACAGCCATGTATTTATTTTGAGTCTAAAGAACTTCATGAATCTCAAAACCTTCAGAGTACTGGGTGATTATGATATTGTGTGAATTCACAAGATGATTTATTTTATTGACTAATTCTTATAGTTTGAGTTAAGCTACGTATGGTCCCCCCCCTTGGAGGAAATAGAACAGGGACAATAAATTTAATATTTTGTGTATTTCTTGTTTTCCAGAAAATAAATACTGCTGGAACCAGTAATGCAGATGTTCCTTTGCCTGATCCCGGAATGTACCAATTGGATATTACATTAAGAAGGGGTCAAAGTTTAGCTGCCCGAGATCGAGGAGGTAAGAACATAAGAACGATATCACCTGAAAGCTTATTCTATTTGTTTGTGACAAACTTTATTTCCCTTATGATTGCTTAAATAAAAAAACTCAACTATAATTTTTAGGAGGTTGGATTCAATGATGTGGTTCAAAACGTTACCTGACTCCTCTGACCACAGAAGAAGAGGTCTTCATGCAAGTTCAAAAACACAACCCAGAAAGCAAGGCTCCCACCCAACTGCTGACAAATTAGACCCTGCATTATGTACAATCAGTGACACAATAGGCTAAATGGATGAGGCACATATTTGAAGCCACATCAGAAGTCACCTTTGGGCAGATCTGAAGTTCCTTTTGTTTTTTTTTTTTTTTTTTTTAAAGATTTTTTATTTTTTCCTTTTTCTCCCCAAAGCCCCCCCGGTACATAGTTGTGTATTCTTCGTTGTAGGTTCTTCTAGTTGTGGCATGTGGGATGCTGCCTCAGCGTGGTCTGATGAGCAGTGCCATGTCCGCGCCCAGGATTCGAACTAACGAAACACTGGGCCGCCTGCAGCGGAGCGCGCGAACTTAACCACTCGGCCACGGGGCCAGCCCCCTGAAGTTCCTTTTGCTGCCTGGATTTCCTCAGTTGAATCTGCTGAAATTGCAGAATCCAGGACTATCATTTCACCAAAATTTTGGAGATTCTCAACAAGTGATTTTCTAGGGTTTGCTTGGATCTGGCAATAGCCACATGGTGGATTAAATAGGTCTTTGTAGGTCATGCCAAAGGACAAGACAAGGCAAATACTCATTAATGCCTAGATTCCAAATCCCAAAGCAATCTCCTGATGAACTAGCCTGGTCTGCATTAGAGATTCCATGAACCAAGGTTAGAAGCGGGGCCAGAGATAGACCCAAAATAGACCGTATAGCGTCCTTTGCATATTTTGAAATATCCGCTGTTCAAAATATGAAGACCTAAGGGCTCAGAGGGCCCACAATACCAAAGGAAGCTAAATTTGGGTGTTACTCCTCCCACTAGAAGGGAGGATAGCCCCTCAGCTTACAGTAACTTGTTGTCAGACAACCTGGAGAGTGCTCCTGGCATCAAGTGATCTTGTTTTTCTCCTTCCACAAGAGTTGACATCCATATTTAGGGAGTGAAAGGAACCAAATTAGGGCTGTAGTTTGTAAATTCTTTCTCCTATTTCTACGTGAATAAAATAGAGAACATAATTTAATATAATGGTGGATTTTTTAAGACTAGAAACTATACAAATAGTAGATTCAACTTTTAAGTAAAAACCTATATAAATATTGGAACATTCTTAATGAATGAAGTGACCAAAAATGTTAGAATTTAAACACAGAGGAAATTTTCAAAAGTAGTAAGCTGGTTTAGTAGCTGAGGACAAATGTTTGTTGAATTAAACTACTTGTCACAAAACAAGGTATAAATAGATTAGAGAAAGAAAGTAATGCTAATAACATAGTATTATTTTGCTATAATTATATAACATTTTTTAGTTGTCAAAGAGCTTTTAGTTACATCATTTGACCCAAAACAGAATTGAACCAGGCATCAGGAGATCAAAATTTTATCCTAGATATCTACCCCAACAATATTAAATACATATGCACACATTTATTGCAACATTGTTTGTAATTATAAAACACTGGGAACAACGTAAATGTCCATTAATAGGAGAGTGGTTAAATAAACATGTGATGAAATACTATACAGCTGTAAAAAAAAAAATAAGGAAAATCTCTAGGATTTGATATGGAAAGAGTTATGAGATATATTAAGTGAAAAACCAAAGTGAAATAGTATAGACAGTGTGGATTGTTTCACATAAGAAAGAAATTATGCATTATCTGCTCATTTGTTCAAAAAGAAATATAAAAAAAAAAATCCAGAAACTAATGAGCTTGGTAACATGTAGAATGTGGGTAAGAACAGGTGTCAAGAATGGGTGATGTGAATGAGGTGGAAGGGGTGAGGAGGAAGTGACATTTCTCTGAGTAAATCTTTTTATATGTTCTAAATCTTTAACTGTAGCAATATTTCAGCACCCCCTGAATGAATGAATTAATTAATGAATGAGTGAATGAATAAATAAATAAACAAATAACCAGGGTGTGGGAGGAACCCAAAATAGAATATAGCTCTCACCACACCTAAACAGGATGAGGAATAAAACAACTAATCTAAATGATTATGTAAAATAATACTTGGATTATACACTACAAAACTCAAGAGAAAAGAACTATACATAAATAATGTCCTCTGGACCATGGGTATCAATTCTGAAGCTATTTAATGTGTATAGTAAAAATGAACAAATAAGTACATATATCATAGATAATGAGAACCAGGTTTCTCACTGTTAGAGAAAGAAACAAATATAGAACAGGGGAAAGCTGGAATGAACCTTGAGACGTCTGAGAGATAGTAGCATGAACTAATGGTTTTTAATATAGATACAGATAGATAGAAATAAAAGTGGATAGAGGTGTATGTGTGTGTGCATGTGTGTGTGTGTGTGTGTGTGTTTCCTAGATCTCTCTGCTAAGAGGGCCTAGAAACAATGACAAAAGGTGAAATGACAAAGTAGCAACTAATATACCTTGGGCCCAGACCTTGGTGTCTAAATACAATTTCCCCAATAAAATTAAGCAGAGCTCCTGGAGAAATGGTTGATTTCAGATCTGGGGCAAGAAAAGTACAAGATGAGCCTGGAACATTTTGCAGTGCCAGAAAGTAAGGAAGTATTCAAAAATTGTTGGCAGAAAGTCAAAACAATGTAGGAGCCAACATAAAGGAGCTCCTAATGATCAAAGCTGGGACAATTTCAGCAACAAAATAAATAATAGCAATAGCGGATTATAACCCATAGAACAAAGTAAATATGTATGAGTTCATGCTGATAAATAAATGATTCAATAAACAAATAGGTGGAGGAGAGAGTACAGCTTTTCCATATGGTAAAATTCCAATGAACAAACATAGAAGGGAAAATAGAAATAGAAAAATCACTTTTTAACCAACACCACAGTAACAATTGTTGCAGGCAAAAGTCATCAATTGATGCTAAAATTATATGTGTGAAATTATGATGAGAAACAGGATATTTGCATCATTTCCAGGTATCTCCCCACAAGATACATATGAATTATAAAGGGAAATATAGTAACTTTACAGTGGAGAAGCTTGGAAGACACCACCTTAATCAAGAGATGAAAGTTAGCGGCAGCAGTAATGAGACAGACAGACATCATGGGCCTCCTGATATGATGCCTTGAGAAAGGCATATCATTTCTATGACATTCTTGTCAAAAAAGCATAAAGTCAACGTAATCAGGAGAAGACATCAGGCAAACTCTAGCAACACATGGTACCAGTTATCTGAGCCAAGTAGTAGCCACCCTTTGGACAGAATGTGCACAGTCTCATTCCAGCATCCCCTGTGTCACCACAATTTTGAGTCTGGATGACACTGTGCATGCACCACTGTCTCTCTTAGAATAGCAAATTATTATCTGCAGAAGTCTCTGCCAAAAACAGAAAATTGTTTTTTGCTCAGGAAGATTAGCCCTGAGCTAACATCCACTGCCAATCTTTCTCTTTTCGCACGTGAGCGACTGCCACAGCATGGCCCACTGACAGACAAGTGGTGTAGGTCAGCTTCTGGGAACCGAACCCTGGCCACTGAAGTGGAGTGCACTGAACTTAACCACTTGGCCACTGGGGCGGGCCCTTGAAAATTTTTTTAAAGTATATTACTTTGTAGAAGTGAAAAATATCCTGAAGTGTTTAAAAGGCAAACTCCAGTCCAGCTTCACTATTTTACTTACTTGCCAGGCATTCGCGAAGTTTTATTGGGTGGATATGAAAAGAGATATTCAAACAGAGGACACGATCTGTGTTAAGTTTGGGATTGATTCAAATTTGTGTTAGACTCTCCTATGAGTAACTGATGTGTTAAGGATGTGACTGGATAGACAGTGTTGAGGGCCGCTTTAGATTTGAGATTTTATATACATGTAATTTATATGCTTATAGGATAATTAGGTGGAAATGGATAGTTTGAAGTGAGAAAACAAGCTGGGCAGCATTGCAGTCATGTGGGAGGATAGTTTTGAGTGCCGGCACTGGGATTATGGGTGAGGAAATGGAGGAAGGAAAGGAAAATATGAGAGAAGGTTCAGGGGAATGTCCAGTGGCACCTGGGATCTATTGGAGGAGAGGGTTCAAAAAAATTATCGAGTTTTAAGGCTGATAGGGCCTTGGAGCCATGTGGATTTTGGAAAAAGTTGAATGTAAGCAAAAATATTTGTATAACTATTAGAATTAGCAGAATTTGTACTCTTTTATCATTTATTACATTGATGCTTTCGCCTACTGCCCAACAAAACCAAAATGCCTGTGACCACTATGTCCCATATCACACTCGCACAGAAAAGTGGAAGGGAAAAACTCATTTCCACCATCACCACCATCGCTAGAATGTTGTTTGAATGTTGCATTTCCAGAATCTTCCTTCATACATAATGAGCGCCGAGGTGTGCTCAGCAGTCAAAACTGGCCATCATTTTTCCATTTTTATAACCTGTTTTGCAGAACGACAACCAGATGGCTTCTTGGAATGCTACTGCCTGTTCCTAAGTTTTATTACCTCTGCTTTAAGCAGCCTGATGGACCAGAAAGCACATGATCTTGGGGAGTCTGACACACATAATTTCAAAGCCAAACTCTACACTTTATTAGTGGTGTGACTTTGAGTGAGATGCACAGCCTCTCTGCTGCAATTGTAGGGTTCAAGATTTAGCCAACAAAAATACAGGATGCTTAGTTAAATTTGAATTTCAGATAAACAACATATTATCTTTTAGTATAAATATGTCTTATGAATCTAATCCACAGTGTAATGAATATAGGTAGTAATACCGTACTATGATTATGTAATGTGATAAATATGGCTACAATGGCAATCATATTACAATACAGGCATACCTCGTTTTGTTGCACTTCATTTTATTGTGCTTCACAGATACCGTGTTTTTTACAAGATCCTCCACCAGCAAAAAGATTATCATTCACTGAAGGCTCAGATGATGGCTAGCAATTTTTAGTAATATTTTTTAATTAAGGTACATATACTGTTTTTTAGACATAGTGCTATTATTACACAATTAATAGGCTACAGTATAGTATAAACATAACTTTTATGTGCACTGGGAAACCAAAAGATCCATGTGACTCGTTTTATTGCGATATTTGCTTTATTGTGGTGGTCTGGAACCACACCTGCAATAACTGGGAGGTATGCCTGAATATAAATAGATCAAAGTAACACACTGTACACCTTAAATTTACACAATGTTACGTGTCAAATTTATTCAATAAAAAATAAATAAATATTAAAAATAGATAAATAAGTATGTCAGTGTAATGTTTGGAGCATACTTATGCTAAAAAATTATTTATGGTTTATTTGATATTCTGATTTAACTGAGTTTCTTATTTTATCTGGCAGCCCTATGAATATTTCCATGTCTAGTTATTATTAGAAAAACATCATTTACATTTTAATTGGGTTGGGCTTTTCAGGACTATATTATCATCTATCATATTTTGAATGTAATGTCTTGACATGATTATTTGTATTGTTAGAAAATAGAGCAATCTGTGTAGGTATATCTGGTAATGGCAATTCCCTACAATTTTATTTCTTGAAATTTATATCATGGAGGATGTATTAATTTCCTAGGGCTGCCTTACCAAATTATCGCAAACTTTGTGCCTTAAAATAACAGAAATTTATCTCACAGTTGTGGAGTCAGGAGTCAAAAAATCAAGGTGCAGTAAGACAACACTTCCTCCAAAGGCTCTTGGGAAG
Organism: Equus caballus; assembly: GCF_041296265.1. NCBI lineage: Eukaryota > Metazoa > Chordata > Mammalia > Perissodactyla > Equidae > Equus > Equus caballus. The sequence goes on from NC_091697.1 coordinate 89,322,853, forward strand.
AATTCTCCCTTGCCTCTTCCAACTTCTGGTGGCTCCAGGCATTCCTTGGCTTGTGGCAGCATCATTGCAATCTCTGCTTCCATCTTCACATGGCATTCCCCTCTGTCTCCATATCTCAAATCTCCCTCCTCTTTCTCTCATAAGGACAGCAGTCATTGGATTTAGGGCCTACCCTAAATCCAGGATGATCTCTTCTCAATATTCTTAACTTACTACATCTACAGAAATTCTATTTCTAAATAAGGTCACATTCACAGGTACCAGGGGTTAGAACTTGGGCATATCTTTGCTGGAACCCAAGTCAACCCACTACAGAGGACAATTGCTTCTCTTCAAATACTAGAAACACATTTAAATAATCAAAACAGTGATCCGCGTGAACTTGTTTATTGTGATTCTGTTTATAACAGTGGTAGAAATCCCTGTGTAGAGTTAGAGACTCTCCATTACTCTGCTCTGAAACTCCTCAGGTCCCCTCTACAGGTCTGAGGCGTCAGTGCTAAAGCAAAGTTTCCAAGTGTCTAAGAAGACTGTTTTCAGGTTGGAGTAAGAAACTTGGGGGATGGAAACCTCAGAAGGTTATTCCATGCTAAGCTTTACTTTTCTCACAGTTTGGTGAAACCTCACTAATTGAGAATTTATACCAGTTATAAGACAGTCAGATCTGAGAAAATGAATTGGAAAGCATATTTTTCAAAAATGAATTCAATTTGATAAAACTGAAGCATATTCTGTATTCTAAGTATAAATAAAGGATTTTTCAAGTTGGAGGGCCTGCTGGCAATTTTGTCATTAAAATATAATTTATGAAAACTCTTAAAGAGAGAGGTGTTCTCTGGGTGGGTAGGGCATAGTAATATTCCTAGTGTATAATATGCATCAAGCATGATGTTTGGCATTTACATATATTTTCTCTAATCTTAACCAGATGGGCCTTAAGAGCAGCTGCCACCCCAACACATTCACTCACTGTTTGGTGTTTGAGTCCTCTTTGGTTTTGATCCTTGAGAATTTCGTTTGTGGTAGGATGGCCCTGGGGACAGTTCTGGTTTTTACTGTTGATTTGGCGTAATTGTTAATAGTGTTCTATTTCACTCTCCGAAGGGTTCTAGTTTCAGAGATGTAGTACATACTGATGCTTCCTAGAAAAAAATCTGAATCCCATTAAAGTTCATCAGAATTAAATATTGTGAATGGTCTTTTTGGCCCAGAAGGAGAATGCAACTTGTATCATCAGAGAAAGGTCTGTCTCTGAGCACGTTTGAGATACTTCTCTCGGCAGCCCCTTCTTTAGATTTACACAGCCTTTAAGGAGCTATTTTGACCAAGAAAAGGTCTGTCACATTGCATTTTTGTGCTAAGGTCATGAATTGAATGTGTTGCTGGTCATTTGTTTTTTGCGTTTCTTACAGATGGTGGAATCAAGTATAGGCTCATTTTACCCAATTCAGACACAACCATTTACATACAGGTTAATGTTATCCCTTTAACCAGTTTCCTACTATTGGGAAAATTTTAAAAAAAATGAATTCATAGTGATTAAGTTTTAATGATAGCTATTTCACATAGTCTATGATATTAAGCTTCTAATAGTATATATGCATATATACTACATATAAACACACACGTATATATAAGTATATGTTATATTACATAAATAAGCTTCTGCAGAATATATGTATTCTGTTCTTTTTTCCTGTTTTATTTTCGTAGATGCAAAAAAAATCACTCGTTGACACACAAAGATTCCCTTGTTGCCAGTTAATATAACTAGAGCCATACATTTACTAAACCCTAAGAGTAAACTTCTGCCTGGGGATTTTATAAATGACTTCGAGACTGCACCATTGTCCTAGAAAGCCTTTGACTCTGGTCTTAACACTTCATTTATTCTAAGCCAGAAGCAAAGGCTGCAGTGGCTTTTCTCCAGGCTGTCTGCAGCACTACCCACGTGGAGGTATTCCTTTCTTCAAGATCCCCAAGGTCTGCCAAGAGGTGACGTCCCTTAACAAATGTAAATCTGGAACTCCTTAAGCCATAGAGCAAGTACTACACCAATTTCCTGAAGAGACTCAGTGATGTTTCCACATATAAAATGCAATCATATCACACTGAACTAAATGGTGTACTTTTCAATGTGCTATTTCTTTCATTCTTATGGTTCCACATTTGCTTTGCTTAATTATATTTAGATAGGAAGAGGGACCAATTTCTATTGCAAGTAACCGCATTGCCATGAAAAGTAAAAGCACCCAGGAAGGGCTCTGTGTACAATGTCTGACTCTGTTCTCAGGAGTTTACAGACAAGGCTGATCAATATACATCAGAATTCCTTCAGAATCTACATAGACTTTGCTAATGGTATTTTCTTGGAAATATTATTTGATTATTTATAGATGAATCTGATTAAATTTGAATAAGTATAATTTAAGTCATCATCTGTTAACAAAGGATGGTTTTAAGCTTATCTCATTTTAAAAGTGCAGCTGAGTTCCATGTATTAGACATTATCCTTAAATTCACCTGAGGTTAATTAGCTTGTGTTCATGGTTTTCCTTATTTAGAATTCTTAAAGGATATGTTCCTTCTTGTTATAAGTATAAAAGAAATTTTGTATGTTCCTGGATTTTGTTGTATTGTGCCCATAGGGAGAAATATTCTCAGGCATTTCGTTATGTGTTCCCTGAAATTGGATCATATGAAGTGTAAAAAATTATCCTTTCTATAAATTTTAAAAGGTCAATTGACACAGTAAACCAGTTAAGAATGGGTTCACATTTTTGGTACCACTGTTTGATATAACCAAATCTACAGAAGGTCATAGGCCTATTGATTAACATTATTTTAAGAGAGGGCATTCATTCTAATTAGCACTAATTTAATCTTCTAAATTTGAGGTTAGAGAGAGACAGAGAAAGGCTAAAGGAGCTTTATCATGTGTTCATCATAAACTAAATCATTAAAAATAATACCAGCAATACTCTAAAGCAAATAACTATAATTAACTATCTCTTCACTTTCACAAGATCCTGTTTCTTTTTCTGTTGATCTTGGGTTAGCAGTCTACTCTCACAATGTCATCTGTCTTTGGATGAAAATAGTTCTGGAAATCCCAACTTTTAAGTCCCCTGGCACAGTTGATCTGGTATTGACTCATGGTGGCAATCTCAGCTTACATTTGGAAACCTGCACCTGTGGGTTTATTCTTAGCAGCCTCAGTAGTCCACCAAGATCTGATACTGACTTTCTTTGTAATTTTTCCAGAAGACACAATCTCTGGCCTGTAGCTAATAGTAGGAACCTTTAGGCAAGCATGGGGGCTGGGGAGAACAGAGGCTACCCGTTAATGAAAGACTGACTGCTTCTGGTTAATTTATCATGGAAACAAATCGTATCAGTATAGAAGAGAGTAGAATCTCCACTGGCAGTGAGTATATAAGCAATTGGCCATAACTGTAAGTTAGGTGATGATTACCCTGAGGGAAAAAATGTATTATGGACAGCCAAGACACTAGCAAATCTCCAAAGCCTTGCAATCAGTATTGTAGAGCGTGCACCAAAATCATCTCCAATTGATAAAGTATTTGAAAACTACAAATAAAATCCTCCTGGAAGTAAATATATTGACAGCCATTGGGTCATCCCTTCTGCGTGAGTATGCACCTGTTTCCACTCACCCTGATAGGACATGTTAATAGCATATCAAAAATACCTTACCTGTAGAACTTTGACCTTGCGTAAGTTGAGCTTTTCTTTTTGTTTTGAAAAATTTTCCCTGTCCCCAAAATTAGTATTCCATGCCTTTTATGATCGTTAGGTTCAACTAAACATCAGACTCACAAGACTATTAAGGCCACATTTGACACCTCTTTAGGAGGATACAGGACAGGAACCACAGCTCAACATCCCTTGCAACATTAGCTATCCCTCGCTGCAGTCCATGCAGCAGCCCCGCAGCCATCTAATAGCTATCTTCCTTGGCTCTCCAGATAACACAGTGCAGATCACATTGAGAGGTGTGGGAGTTACTTCTCTCAGGAACCATTATCTCTTGTAACTACTTCTTGGGTATAGTTTCCAAGGACATGCCCAGTTACAAGAATCATTACACTCGGAAGCCCAAAGATATGGCTTCCTATCAGGTGTTTCTACTTCTCCCAGTCCAGATGAAATTTACCAACCAGGGGTAAATGTTGCTTAGCAACACAGTTGACATACTATCTATTTGGGTTACCAGGGAATTAAAGAGTTGGTCAAACGTCATATCTTATGAAGAAGGGCGAAAAAGTTTCCCCACACTGGGGCAAGCATTAAGAAAATTAAGAAAATACAGAGCATTCCTCCTGTGCCAAACTGTAGGGGGCAGTCCCTCCTTGCTCTTGAGTGGCACAGGGTTTCAAGGTAGGGTGATTTCAAGCCTTCGGTGCCACCTAGCAGCTGTTGAGGAAGCAACGAATTTGGTTTGAATATAAAAACACCCTGAGTTTTATTAGTCCAAATTTAGGGCCTACCTTGGAAAACAGCAAAATCAAAGAGGATTTTCAGACAAGCACACAAGTGCTCAAGGATGAGAAGTAGCTACATCCTTGCCTGTGTTATTAGCTAATAACACTTTATAGCAACCATAACAAAGGTAAAACAACAAACAGTGATTTTAGGTTGTCCAGACATGACAAACCCTTATTATTCTTTCTGTTCGTTTATTTTTTTAAATAATTGACCATGGTCATAAAATACTCAAAATCAGTGTAAAAGCAGACCCTTTGACAGTATGTGTTTGGTTTGAGTAAGGCAAAACCTTCCATCTACGCAGAAAGCAAGTCAGTCTCCTCTACGTTGTGTTGAGAACAGACTCTAGACTCAGTGATCATTTTTCTTCCTGAACTACCAGTCCACTATTAACATCAGCTTCTTTAAAAAATAATTTTATATAAAAAGTTTCAACCTAAACTTATTGAAATCTAATTTATATACAGTAAAATCTACAGTTTGATGAGTTCGACAGGCATATAGTCATAACTACACCAAAATCAAAATATAGAACATTTTCATCACCTCAGAAAGTTCCCGCGTGATCCTTTGTGGTTAATTCTCTCACTACACTCCTAGCCCCTGGCAACAACTGATCTGATATCTGTAAAAAATAATTTCAAATTACATCAATATCTATGTATTTTAAATGTACATATATGTATATGAAATAATGATAGATAAATTTTAGAGATTGAATAGAATTAATTTTATAAAGCGTAAGACTGTTTTTATTGCATTGATTTTATCCTTGTAACTTGAATGCTATTTATATTGCAAATATATTTACCTGTTGACAAAATACATAAATAAAAACTATCAGTGAACTCTAATGTAAACTATGGACTTGGAGGATAAGATGTGTCAACGTAGGCTCATAGGTACAAATATACCACCATGGCGGGGGTGTTGATAGTGGGGGAGACTATGCATGTCTGGGGAAGTCAGTATATGGAACTCTCTGTACTTTCCACTCAGTTTTGCTGTGAACCTAAAACTGCCCTAAAAAATAAAGTCTATTAAAAAAAAAAACCTGCTATGTGGTGGTCAAATACCTTTGCTCTGTTGCCATTTTAATTTAGTTTAAGTATAAAAGATAATACAACTACAGTTGATATTAAAAACTTAGTAGAACCCTAAAATTTTACTCTAGAAATGCAAATGAAATAGCATGAAGCAGTCTGAAGTTTAAAACAAGCATGTTTTAAACAATAAAGATACTACTTATTCTAATTCAACTTATTCACATACATATTTATATCCATGCAGTCTTAAATTTTAGTGTAATTAGTGATCACATACCTGTTCTATAAGACAAGAATACAAAATTTTCAGTTAATTAGGCCTCCTATCATAAAGTTAACTTGATTTTCCTGAACTAAATGCTATAAATCTCATTCTGATACAGGCCATCTCTTAGATACAGGCAATCATTTAGTTGTCTTTTGAGCCAAATTTAACATTACAATTCACATTTTCAAGTATTTTCTGTGATCAGGAATATTAAGAGTACTTACGTCAACTTAAAGAATTTTTTATAATTACTTCATATTTATTTATCAAGTAATACTAACAATCTTTAACTCTTGGTTTAAAGTCTTAAGACAAAAAGGTTTCTTGAGGGCAGGTTATTAGCATATCTTCTGTTCTTCACTTTATCTTAGTAACCAAGACACCTATTAACTAAGACTCTACCATTCCCTTTGAGCCCTTTCTTACCTGCAATTATGTAGGCAGGGGACGTTTTCCAGACTCCTTATTCTAAATTTTATGCATCTATTAATCTCAAGACCAGTCAAATTAGGAGCTCTGTTAAATTTGAGAAACAATGCAATCTTGTTGATTTCCCTCTGGAAGCAGGCAAAGGTACCTTGTCAAAAAGAAAAATTCTGTCTTAACACTGTTTAGGGATAACTCTTTTTCCCCAGGGAAGAAAGTTATCGTGCTTGTTTAGATAGTTAAGTTAAAGTTAATTGTTCTGCCTTTTTAAAATTAGAACTATTTCTTCAGTTCACTCTTTGCAAGGAAAGTGTCCTTTTCTTTTTCAAGTTTTTGTGACATTAGCAATCAGATTCTTTCTTCTCCTTTTGTTTTTAGAGTAGATGTACTCAGCTAGATGTTCTTATAATGTGCGCAGTCACCCTTAAATTTTAGAGACGCTCTTAAAAAGTCCACAGGTGTAGACATAGGGCAGCGATTCTTAAAGTTTGGTCCCCAGACCTGCAACTTTGGAACTTGCAAGTGCTTGGGCTCTGCCTCAGACCTACTGAATCACAAACTGGGTGTGAAGCCCACCAATCTGTGTGTTAAGAAAATTTCTGGGTGATTCTGATGCATGCTAAATTTTGAGAACCACTGATGTAAATGTCCTAAGAATCTGACTGGCCACATACACACGCACACACACACAAAAATATAAAAAATCACTTACAGTCACAGACAATCAGAAAATCACCCAATTACTACATATAATTTTAACTAATAGGTAAAATGAAACTATGCTCATAAACCATATGTAAAAACACCTCTGAGGACAAACCACAGTGCAGCCAAAAAACTTCAGTGAATGAGTATTTGCTTACCCCAGGCTTTATGTCCGGGAGTTTAGATCACTTCAGTGACACAGCAGACAGCCACATAGAACCCCTTGAATACAAAACAGAGAGCACAGAATTCCTCAGATCTAAAACGTGCTCTAGAAACCTGCGAAACCATTCTGGACTCCCCTCCCAGGAACCCCTACTCTCCCCTAGATACCAAACCATCCCTCCAGTCTCACTCAGGCCTTCAGCCCATCTCACTTCTCCCAGGCCAACCATTAGATGGCAAGAGGCCATGAAACCACAAAACAAGAGCCCTTTCATATGGCCCTCAGACTTTGACATGAGGGAGCTCTGAACATGAGCTGAAATTGCCATGTCTTTGAAAGGTCTGGTAGCTTGTTGGTCGTAGCTGCTCTTAAAGAGGATGGTCAGGGAAACACAAAGAAGCTTGAGTGTTCTTGTGTTGTTCCTTGATCTAGAGGCTGACATCTGCTTGCCTTTGATGTTCCTGTGAAGCAGGCTATCTCCAAGAATTGTGGAAAGAAAACATTTCAGTCAATTTAGTTATGAGCATGTATCAGAAATGTACTGCAATCTTTTTTGCAAGTTAAAAGACCCCTTGTAAGCCAGTTTAAAGATTCACTCCTAAGAACAATTTATTGATAAATTGTTAATATCTGTACTTATATATTTTATCCTAAAAGCAAATGTGAGGTTTCTAGATCAAAGATCAGAGATTATTACTCATATTATTAGTTCCCCTGGCTCCACTTTCCGCCTTCGGATGAGAGCAAATGTCAGCTGTACAGACAGGGGGTCCGTACTGAGGGAAAAGAATCCCAAAATTATGGAATTTGGAGTTTCTATAAGAAGTGCTGCCCAGCAGCCTCTCCCCCACAGGAAAAAAGGGCTTATCTTTCCAGTGTAAACAGATCCTCTCTTGAAGAAAAGAGCAGAAGAGTCCTAGATCTTTACAACCATTAGAAACGTTAACTAACTGTTCTAAGCCTATCAGCCTTAGAATGTGGAAAGAAAATGTTTCTGGGGAAAAGGAGACCTTCTCTATCTTCACAGCGTACAGTTCATCATTTATTATGCCCCGCTTATTTGTCTTACCTTTCTGTTAAGCATGGATTTTGTCCATTGTGAGTATGTATAGATGCTCCACAATTACAGTCTAAAGTGAGTTCTCTTCATACTTGAAGAATGACCAATTTTGTTATTCACAAGCATCTTTCAAATGTAGATTGACAAGTTGTTTTGAATTTTAACGGATTATGGTTTTGTAACAAAATGTACTGAGAGACAATGACTACAAAATTGTACACAGCAACCCCCCTTATCTGCATTCTAAGACTCCCGATGGATGCCTGCGACTGGAGAGTATCTAACACTGCATAAACTGTTTATTCCTAAAAATATACACCTATCATAAAGTTTAATTTATAAATTAGGCACAGTAAGATATTTATAACAATAATAAAATAGGACAATTATAACAATATACTGTAATGAAAGTTACCATAGATCTTAGCAACCTCAGCATACGATTTTTTTCTTTCCTCATTAAGTTACACTTTTCACTTACAGAAAGCACTTTACCGCTTCTCTTTGGCGTATCTGAATTCCCTGCATCACTACTCTTACGCTTTGCGGCCTTAATAAAGTCAAATAAGGGTTACTTGAGCACAAGCACTGCAATACCAGGACAGTCGATCTGATAACGCTGACGGCTACTAAGTGACTAACAGGCGGGTAGCACATACAGTGTAGATATGCTGGGCAAAAGGATGATTCACGTCCCGGGTTGGGTGGTGTGCGATTTCGTCATGCTCCTCAGAACGGCCCACAATTTTAAACTAAGGAATTATTTCTACAAGTTTCCATTTAATATTTTCAGACCACAGTTAACCATGGAAAGCGAAACCCAGTATAAGGGGGGACTACTCTATTTAAGCTTTTCTAAATTTTCTAGTGTTTTGAGAACATATTACCTATCGAAAAAGTTACTAGAGACTAGTTCCTAGTTAAATTTAGCAAAGAATGAAGAAAGCTTTGCTCTTTATTAAAGAAAATCTGAGTATAAATTATAAGAATAACTAAAATAAATTGCTTTTCTGAAAAGTGCATTCAAATTTTGAAATTCTCAAGCTTCAGTCAATGTATTTTAAATAATATCTTATTAGCAGTCTGTCATAGAAGAAAAGCTCATGGTTTTTAGGTCGAGTTCTCCAGAAGTAGAGCCTGAGACAGGGATTTGAGTTTCTTTGAGGGATAATCCAAAAGCAGTGGTAAGGGCGAAGATGAGACAAGGAAGGGAAGGGAGGTGGTACAGGGTGAGTGAAGAAGCAGGTGACCTCTGGGACCTCTGGGACATGGTGTAGAATGCCCCCAACAAGTCCCAATCAGGAACCAAAAAGGTAGGCTATTTATTTAGCAATCCCCTTTGCCATTTGCTAAGGTCTGCTTCCAAGGATGTGGCACCTGTGGCCTGGCCATGCATGAGCCATGCACACTCCTGTGACTGCAGAAAGTCTCAGGTACTTGAGGAAGGAATGGAGGTAGAAAACATTTGGTGTTTAGGAAAACTGAGAGTGTGGACAAGCTATGGTTGGACATGGACAGCATCTGCTGCAGCATAGGTTGGGCATCAGAGAGACCAGAAGTAAGTTACCAGATAACTAACATGCAAAACGGGGATAAGGAGAGCATCTGCCCCCTAGGCTTGCCCTAAAGGTTGAATGAGATCCTACACATAACGTTTTAGAGGAGGGCACAAAGTAAGGCCTCTGATCACCTACTATCATCATCAACATTATTACTATTAGCACAATATTAACTAAAATGTTATTGATGAAATTAGTGCATATTTCTTAAATGAGAGCTGCAAGAACTTTTTTATTTTCCATTATTTTTAGCAAGTATTATGTATTCCAACAGGTTCTGGCATTCAGCTTTATAGTTTTTGTCTTTTGAGAATTTCTCTGGTTGTATGCTACAGAAACACACCATAGTTTTTGCCCCAGCAATTGAGTGATGTTGTTGACAGCCTACTCATTGTATATCTTTGTTCTGCTTATTCCAACATGACAGCCCATCTGCCTCACAGAGAAAGAAAAGTATGATTCTTGTTGAGAATTGAAAAAGCAGTTGTGGTTGTGATGCTGAGGATATTTCTCATAGTTTTTTTTCTAACTCAGAGCACAAAGCTTGCATTTCCTCCTTAAATGTCATACTCATATTTCTTTAATAATTTTGGAATTGCACTCTAAGATCATCAAAATATAATTCTGGAAAGGAATCATTATCAGTTTTCATGATGGCAAGAAAAGTAAAGATAGAGAAAGCAATTAGTATCTCAGAGTATTTAAAATTATTTCAAGTTCATTTTTACTGATTTTGGCTTCACTATTCTGATTCAATAATGTTGAGAAACAAAAATATTCTTTATTGTTACAAATAATAGATGTCATAGAGGAAGTCAATAGGTTTTTCTTTTACTCCATCACATGCATCAAAAAATCAATAGAGTGAAAGGACAACACATCTCAAATGGATAATTATTACTCTTAAGATACATTAATGTAGAGTGTCAATAATGGAGAAAACTGTACAAGATTATATTTTAACTTTTCACAGGAAAATAAGGAATTGTCCTTAAAATTTTGTTAGCAAAGACAAGAACATTTTGGATGCCACTGCATAATAGTACATGTACTGTCACTTTATAGATTTCAAATTTGTGATGCATTTATGAGGCTATTTCTTCCTATGCTTTTGGTCTGTAGTTAGGTTTTGTGCTTGTGCATGGATGGTGGGTTTATAGTCTTGTGAAATCAAAGCACTGCACACACTACTTTTAAGAAGTCCAGCATAACTGTAAAAGAAACTGTAGGAAAAGTAATATGGAAAGTCCCTGGGGAGAAAGACTGGCCATACCTAGGAGGGCCTCAAAGTTGCTAAACCTGTGATTTATCTGTGCCTTGGACCTCTAGCTAGAGAGCTTGTGGTGAGGTCTGGGAAACAGGATGTAAGAAACTGGTCAATAAAATTGGACTTAGAACCTGTGGTACAGGCAGAATTCTAAATGGACCCCTAATGATTCATATCTTTGTCTTAATCCCCTCCTGTTTGGTCAAGTGGAACCTGTGAATATGATGGGATATCACTCCTGTGGCTATGCCATGTTACATTATATAGCAAAAGTGAAGAGATTTTGGCAAATGTGGTAAATGTCTAATCAATTGACTTTGAGTTAATCAAAAGGGAAATTATCTTTGGTGGATTTGACCTGATTAGGTGAGTCCTTTAAAAGGAACTGGAGCCTTCCTTGAGATGAAGAGATACTTGCTGGCCTTGAAGAGGTGAACAGCCATGTTATGAACTGACAGTGGTGAGGAATGACCTCTAGGAGCTAAGGGCTTCAGTCTTAATAGCTGCAAGGAACTGAACTCTGCCAATGACCTGAATGAGCTTGGAAGAAGATCCCAAGGTTCAGATAAGAACTCAGCCCCATCTGACACCTTGACTGCAGCCTTGTAAGACCCTGAGCAAGCTCCCAGCTAAGCCAGGCCTGACCTACAGAAAACTCGAGACAATAAATGTATTGTTTTAAGTCTCTACATTTATGGTATTTGTTACACTGTAATAGAAAACGAATGTAGGATCTAAGTTAAGGAGTGAGACAAAAGGGACCTTCTCTGTCCTTCTTTTCAGTTTGTCCAGGCTGTTTCAGCTCTTCTGAAAAAACTCTTAAAAAACACTCTGAGCCATTGGATTTAACCAAATCTTAAATAGTTTCCCTTAATGAAGCTAGAAGATAGAAAAGCAAATAAATTAACATGCAGAATTATCAGTTGCCAAGTTGTGTTCAAAAACCTATTTCCAAAAATCATTTTTACAACATCCAATGAACAGAATTTCTAAAGAGCACTTTCATTTCACTAAAACATAAGCATTTGGAAAATATGCTCATTAATTCTTGAGGTAGCAATCATTTGAAGACAATTGAAATCCGTGGTCACATTTCTAAATGGAAATGGGGGTGTTAGAGAGGATTGAAATAACTCAGGAAAGATGCGCTGCTATTCTGTGACGACTTGTAACTCAGATCAGAAAAAACAAAAAGGCTCAATATGCGTTAACATAAACGCATTTTTAAAAGATATATCTCCATCTAAGAATAAATATAAATATAAACCTTCAGTGCTTTTAGAGTCCATGAAAAGTAGATCCGCCTTAGCTTGGAAGAAACTTCTTAGTAAATTCATAATGAAACAACTTTAAAGAAATTAAGTAAATTGAAATATAAAAATAAACACATATCATGAGCCTAGGACAACAATATTGCTGAAATTTGAGTGCAATTCTTCAGCTTCTACAGGGCCAAGGCACAATGTATGGAATGTCTGTAGCAAACAGGATCAATGTCTCTGACAGGAGCAAAGAGAAAATCAGTTATTGGGACTTTAAAATTTTTATATACTTTCATAATGTGAATGTAATTAACTGTAAAAGGCTCAGCAAACAGACAAAGCCCGTAGAACTCCCCATGCAGAACCGCACTCAGCATGAAGAAGCTCTCCAAGGGATCTGCCATGTCACAGTGAAGCCTTCGGGGCTTTTCTGGAATCATCCATTTCACTTATCAAAAGTACTGCATTGCTTCCTAAACACAAGTGATGGAGTGTAGGTGTTGTTTTCCAGGCATACACACTGAGTTATGTGTTCAGGTCATACAGATGGTGCTGACGACCATCTTGAGGAAGTCCCAAGGCATAGCCTAAACTACTCCATCATGAGAAGAGCTCTGTTGTGCTGTTTTGCCCCTGAAATATTATTCCCTCTGCCAAGCCATGACAGATCCTACTTTCAATTTGTACTCCCTTTTAAAACTCTATAAATATCGACTTTTCCAGGGTTGCTCTTCAACATAGGTCAGAAGAACTCCTCAGAACACCAGAGAAGTGAAAAGGAACACTGAAAAGTACAAAGCATACAACTGTTAGCTAATCAGTTGCCATGAGCATTTCCTGAACACCTCGTCTGTGCAATGCCCAGCATGTTGCCAATCCAGGAAGCACCCTTTGCACTGGAGTTCTGCGCACAGCAGCCCTACAATGTCCTGTGTTGAGATGACAATGGTGTTAATAATTACAACTATCAATTAGAGAATGTATAGTATAAAATAATCAAGCAATATGATATAAAATTATTTTGAAGATTTGCTGAGTTGAGACATGTAAAGTGACAAGAACAATGCCTGGCACGTTGTAAGCATATAATATGTGTTAACTATTTTAATAAAAATAATGACCACAGATGGACCTAAGCACAGTGTTAGGGTGTTTTGGAGTTTGAGCTAGCGGTTGTTAGGGAAGAAAAAACAAGAACTTTGTATTACATTCTTAGTAAAACAGATTATGATCAAAGAACTGAGGTTTAGCAAAGGTCCGTGATAAGACAAGCCAAAGTGGATATTTTGCAACAAAACATGGAAAACGAGGGAAACACACACACACAATAACAACGATTGTCACATCCTGCATTTCTGTTTTTCCTGCTTTTTTTTTTTTCATGAGGAAGATTACGGTGAGCCAACATCCATTGACGATCTTCTTTTTTTGCTTGAGGAAGATTAGCCCTGAGCTAACATCTGTGACAGTCCTCCTCTATTTTTTGTGTATGTGATGACTCCACAGCATGGCTGATGAGTGGAGTACATCTGCACCCAGCATCTGAACCCATGAACCCAGGCTGCTGAAGTAGAGCACATGGAACTTCAACCACTCGGCCACAAGCTGGGCCCCTTATTTTTCATACTTTTAAATTTCATTCCAGCTACAAAGCCAGATGAAGCCAGACCTGCTCAACACCTGTTTTGAGAGTTAAGTAAACAGAATTTATGATATAACTGTCACAATCACAAATTGATGAAAAATTAGAGAGTACGACTTGGGTTTGCAATTCGTTTTTTAAATAAAAAGCTTCAGAACTGGGAGAATTTGTAAATCTGTGATATTTTGATGATGGTAGCATTGTTACCTTCCTCAGGGCCTTTGACGTTTATACAACACTTCCAAAGAGACATTGTAGATGTGAAAATTTAAGAAGAGAAAATAGAAAACAGATCTTATTTCAAACAAAACAAAGATTGAAATCATTAATGACTGGGGCTTCAAATCATTTGTCCTATTTAAGGCAGCATTCTTATTCAACTATCAACACCACTGAGTGATGTTAATATCACATATTGACATTTAATGGTCTGTTTTACTGGCTGTGTTATTAAGCTATTGCTCAGTCTCAAAAGAAGGTACTTGGTTACATTTACCACTCATGAACTTTTTTTTCCCAAATTCTTGTTCAATCAGATGACTTTATTGGATTAGCCTTTTAAGATCATTATGATTTGTTTGTTTTCCGTAAAATATTATTTTTCCCAGCTTTATTGAAATAAAATTGACAAAACCTTTATATAGTTAAGGTATACAATGTGGTGTTTCAATATATATACACATTATGAAATGATTACCCCAATCAAGCTAATCAGCATTTCCATCACCTCACAGCTACCTTTTTTTTTGTGGTAAGAACACTTGAGATCTACTCTCTTAGCAAATTTCAAGTGCACAACATATTATTATTAATATATTGTAGTATTCCCTATTATATATAGTATAACATATTAACGTATTGTTATTAATGAATTATAGTCATCATGCTGTACCTTAGGTCTCCAGAACTTATTCATCTTATAACTGAAACTTTTGACCAACATATCCCCATTTGCCTCCTTCTGCAGGACCTGGCAACCAACATTCTACTCTTGATTACTATGAGTTTGACTTTTTTAGATTCCACATATAAGTGAGGTCATGCAGTATTTGTCTTTCTGTGTCTAGCTTACTTCGCTTAGCTTAATGACCTCCACATTCATCCATTGGGTCACAAATGGCATGATTTCCTTATTTTTTAAGGCTGAATAATATTCCATTGTATATATATGTCACATTTTCTTTGTTCGTTCACCTAATGACAGACAATTGGGTTTTTCTCATATCTTGGCAACCGTGAATAATGCTGTTATGAACATGGGCATGTAGCTATCTCTTTGAGATAGTGATTTTATTTCCTTTAGATACATACTCACAAGCAGGATTACTAGATCAAATAGTAATTCTATTTTTGATTTTATGGGGAACTGCCATACTGTTTTCCAGTGACTGTACCATTTTACGTTCCCTCCAACAGGCACAAGGGTTCCAATTTCTACACATCCTCACCAACACTTGTTATTTTCTGTTTGTTTGTTTTTTACAGTAGCCATCCTAATGGGCGTGAGGTGGTATCTTATTGCAATTTTGATTTATATTACCCACCACACATGCGCTTTTCTGCTGCCTGGTATCACAGATTCTCACCAACTCTGAAGATGATGGCTTTTGTAAAATCACCATGGGCAAAATCTTTCCCTGAGCACTTGCTCCCTGATGCTGGGAGAATTTAGAATTTTATAAACAAAGAATAATGCTCCCACTGAGAGATTTTAATTAATTTTTATCACATAGCAGCATAAATGTTTTGTATAATACTTAAAATACCATGGATATTTTATTTACATCAGAACTCATATTAAATGAGATATAAAATAATACTGATGTGTAATTAAATCATCTCTATTATAAATTGTATTAGCAAGTACTCTCTTCTTGATTAAAGAAAATGTCAGTGTTAAGGTAGCATTTAATATTCAAATATATCTTATACTTAAAATTCATAAATATTACTATGTTTAACACATATCTAATGTGTTTTAGGTAGCTTATTTTCATATTAAATACAAAGTGTATTCATATTTAAATTAAAATTTTGTGTGTGATGAAAATGTTTGTATTTATTTAAGGTTGTAACCTTATGAACAAATTAAGGAAAAGCTATCTATCAGCTTTAAAAGATGATTGTTTTCTAGCCACATGTATCTGTTGTTTTACTTTTTTGACATCCGCATTTAAAAGCAGATATTCGTAGTTTAGACTGTAAGATTTCAAATTACCCCTGCCATTGCTTCCTTTATGTTAACATGATTATGTGAAAATTCTTCCATCTGGCATTTAAGACTCCCTGTTTATGTTCCATGTGCACTATTGAACAGTTTTATCTCTTATTAATCCGCTCCCCTAATTTTTCCACTCTAGCCAGTGTGATTTTCATAGATTTCCTAAATATATACCATGTTCATTTGTCCTGCAAACATAAGCTTTTTCTGTTCTTTATCTTAAATACTCCCTTGTCATCTTTGCCAACTCAAGTTCTCAGGCAGGAGCCTTTCACTGAAGAGTATGTTCTTTGCTGAAGGGCAAATTTTAAAGGATTCCTTGACAAGCGAAAATGAGTCCACAGCATTTAACGTAGTGAGGAATAATACATGGAGCAGGATGGAGACAGATTGAGGGTAGTAAGCCTGGAAATTTATGGAGGATGCTGAAAGCTGATTCAAATTTTTGGGAAACTATTACATAGAAGAGGGATTATTTATTTTTTGCTCTGGGTGTAGAGTCTATAAAATAGATTTAGGACTAATTGGGGAGAGTTTTGATAAAGCAGCTATCTGACTCACTTCCATGGAAAAAAATTCATAACAAGTTGAGTAGCTCAATAATCTTAATGCAGTACTGAGCTCATCTGTTGGATTGGGGCAGAGACTGCTAGTTGTCCACCAATATCCATTCCCCTCATCTTTCACCACAGAGCGCCCATGCTTCAGATGGGCATAAGGTTTCTCAGCTAGAGCTGGCATTTACCAGCTTTCCTCATAACTAAGTTCTAAGTTCTGTCCAATGAGATGTGAGCAGAAGTGGTATGCACTGCTTTGGGTGATGCAACTTCTGGACCATACCTCTAAGAGAGATACACCAGTGTTTCTCTGACCCTCTCCCCACTTCCCTCCAGTTGGGAGGTGAAGAGAACAAGAGTAGCGGTCTTGCATACTGTGTGATTTCACTTATACATGGAACGTAAAAAAAACAAACTTGGAAATAGAGAGTAGATTGGTAGTTGCTAGGGCCTGGGGGATGAGGGAAATGGGTGATGGTGATCAAAGGGTACAAACTTTCATTTATAAGATGAGTAAGTTCTGGGGATCTAATATACAACATGGTGACTGAAGTTAATAATATTGTATACTTGAAAGTTACTAAGAGAATAGATCTTAGGTGTCCTCACCACACACACACACACACACAAAGGTGACTACATGAGGTGATGGCTCTTATCTGGAGCTCAGGGTCCTCTTCCAGGTTCATTCTTGGTATTGGCAGAATTCAATTCTTTGTGGCTATAGATCTGAAGTGCCTGTTTTCTTACTGTCTGCCTGCCAAGAGTTTTTTCCAGCTCCTGGAAGCAAGCCTGAGGTCCTTTTCATGTGGCCCCCTCCATCTTTAAGTCAGCAGTAACGTGTCAAATCCCCTTCATGCTTCAAATCTGACCTTCCTTTCTGCTCCCAGGTGGAGGAAACTCTGTTCTTTTAAAGGAAATTAGATTAGGTTAGGTCAACCCAGATGATCTCCCTTTTAATGAACTCAAAGTCAACTGATTAGTAACCTTAGTCACATCTGCAAAATCCGTTTTGCCATATAAGAAGCATAATCACAGCATGACATCTCACCATATTCACAGTCTAGGGTTTGGGACAGGAACATTGGGGTGCACTTTAGAATTCTGTCTACTACAGTAGGGAAAACATTTACCACCAGTTCCCAATAATGGCTATCTCATAAAGTGCTGGGCAAGCCATAAACATTTAATAAATTCTCATTGCCTTAAACATGGTATTTTAGTAATGAATGTTGGTTGCTGAATCTCATTTGATGTTATGATACCAATATCAAGATAAGCAAGATAATATTGACATCAACAGGACAGATTCTGAGGATAATTTATATCCAATTATATTGTATTCCATATAGTTTATAAACCTAAATTTTAAAGGATGTGATGTAGACACAAAGATGAGAGGTGTAAAGATTGACATTCATTTTACATGCATTTTACATGCAACCTTTACGTTGGCTTTGTCAAAATATTTCAGACAAGCTAGTCTTAAATTTAGAAATTACTTTGAGTAATTTAAGAAACAATACATTTGCCCTTTTGTAATTGGCTCTTTGAGTACATCCTATTTTTTAGGAGGTAGTATCTTCCCTAATCAAAGACCAACAATTTAACAACAGACAAAGCTTTCCCTCCACAGCCTATCTAAAATAGTAGGCTCCTCTGACCACCACCCGTTTACCCATGGCTTTATGTTGCTTCATGCACTTATCACCACGTGACATATATCCACTTCTTTATTGGCTCCTTGCCTGTCTCCCTCCACTAGAATGAAAGCTCCTTGGGAATAGGGGCTATGTTGTATGCACTGCTTAATCCCCAATACCTAGCACGTGATAGACATCTGGTAAATATTGTTGAATGAATGAATGTATTTCAGAAAATGAAAAGTTTACCAGCTGAAGAATTCATTCATTCTGCAAACTAGCCAAATCTTTTATTAAGGAAGAGCCCCTCTTCCTTAATAAGGTAGTAGAATGTTAATGGAAATGAAAAAGTAACAACTGTGGCAGAACGACAGAAGGCAAGACAGAGTAGGTTCATTGAGAAATATAGCACCTAGGATGGTTCTACACTTTTTCTTAAACTTACCAATGGAGGCCCTGGACTTTTGCCACACCCTGCCAGGGAGTTGAAGGGAATACTGTGTTGAAGACAGGAACAAGGACTCACAACACCTACTCCTATCCTATATCTGCTGTCTTTGCCTCTATCAGTGATGACTTGCTTTAGCAGGATAATTGCAAGTTTTGAAGTCACTTGTCACATTAAACACTTACTGTTTTTAGCATAAGGGGCGAAGGTTTTTTTTCATTGTTCCTCAAGTATTTTAGTTACATTGTAGGTGTTAACATTTTGCTTTGCTTATCGTTTTTACGCTTATAAAATTTATCTAACCATTGACTATATCAAATAATACGATAATTGAAGAAAAGCCTTTAATTAATAATCCAGGGACATGGAGGTAACTGTAATCATTCCCTTTACACTTGTATTTTGAAAAGAAAAAAATACTTCCTTTTTCAAAATTTAATTTAATTTGGTTTATTGAAGTAACACTGCTTTATAACATTATATAGATTTCACGTGTATGTCATTATAATTCGACATTGTGTTCACCACCAAGAGTCTAGTTTCCATCCATCACCATACAAATACAAATGACTCTCCTTACCCATTTCACCCTCCCCCCACCCCCTCCCCTCTGGTAACCAGCAAGCTGTTCTCTGTATTTATGTGGGTTTTTGTTTTTTTTTTATCTTCCACATATGAGTGAAATCATACATGTCTTTTTCCATCTGACTTACTTCATTTAGTATTGTACTCTCAAGATCCATCCATGCTGTCGCAAATGGCAAAATTCCATCTTTTTTATAGCTGAGCAGTTTTCCAGTGTGTATATATACTGCATCTTCTTTATCCATTCATCCAGTAATGGACACATAGGTTGTTTCCATGTCTTGGCTATTGTAAATAATGCTGAAATGAACATAGGAGTGTATATATCTTTTCTAATTAGTGTTTTCATATTCTTTGCATAAATACCCAGAAGTGAAATAGCTGGATCATACGGTAGTTCTATTCTTAATTTTTGGAGGAATCGCCATTCTGTTTCCCATAGTGGCTGCACGGATTTACAGTCCCTCGAACAGTGTATGAGGGTTCCCTTTTCTCCACATGCTCTCCAACACTTGTTATTTCTTGTCTTTTTAATAATAGCCATTCTGATGGGCAAGGTGATATCTCATTGTGGTTTTGATTTGCATTTCCCTAATAATTAGTGATGTTGACCATCTTTTAATGTGCCTGTTGGTCATCTATATATCGTCTTTGGAAAAACATCTGTTCAGATCCTGTGCCTATTTTTTAATTGGGTTATTCTTTTTGTTGTTGTTGAGTTGTATGAGTTCTTTATATATTTTGAATATTAACCCCTTGTCAGATGTATGATTTGCAAATGGCCCTGAATAGCCAAAGTAATCCTGAGAAAAAAGAGCAAAGTTGGAGGTATCACACTCTCTGATTTCAAGTATACTACAAAACTATAGTAAACAAAACAGCATGATATTGGCAGAAAATCAGACATTCAGGTCAATGGAACAGAATTGAGAGCCCAGAGATAAACCCACACTTATACAGACAGCTAGCTTTTGGCAAAGGAGCCAAGAATAAACAGTGGAGAAAGGAAAGTCTCTCTAATAAATGGTTTTGGGAAAACTGGACAGCCACATGCAAAAAGATGAAGTAGACCACTATCTTACACCATACACAAAAAATAACTCAAAATGGGTTAAGGCTTGAATGTAAGACCTGAAACCAAAATACTCCTAGAAGAAAACACAGGCGGCATGCTCTTTGCCATCAGGCCTTAGCAATATCTTTTTAAATATGTCTCCTTAGGCAAGGGAAACAAAAGCAAAAATAAACAAACTGGACTACGTCAAACTAAAAATCTTCTGCACAGCAGAGGAAACCATCAACAAAATGAAAATACAACCTATTGAGTGGGAGAAAAAAAATCTTTCCTTTTAATTGCTAATTTGCGGAAACATAGCTTTTAAAAATTCTTTCACTGAAAAATAATGACAAGAAGATCAGGATTCTTTGAATGACCTCAGATATATAATTGTGCCAATGACTAAATATATTTATGACTCCACGTGCTTGGAAGGGCTGTCTGTAAAACAGAGACTAGCTATTTTCTTATAGCTCTAAATATCCAGAGGAGGCTGCTTAGCTTTAAAACATACATTTTATAATAGACCTGTCCAAAATAAAATAGACCACATCACACAATGGATGTGTTCAATAAATATTGAATTTAATTTTGAAGTGCTGAGTTGGAAGTACACAAGCTCCCTCAACATTCCAGTCTCATGATCATCTGTCACCTGTCACTTTTGTAGTTGGGATTCTCATATTCAGTGAAAAACTGGAAGAGGTCTCTTAAGACTTTATTTTCTACAAGACTATTCAATCATCACTAAGTTTTGAAGGGAAAATATTGCCTAATCGGGAATTGAACAATATGCATAGTACGACTTTTTTTGCTTTGTTGCTGTTATTAATTAAAATAGGTGAGACAAAAGAATAGAAATAATCCGTCTAAAACATATCTGTGAATACCATTTAAATTTCACTGAATTCTAATAAAATGATAAAGTAGAATATAACTATAAGTCCTTAAAATTACATTTTTAGAATTAACTCATTGTAAAGATTTGTTATTTGAATTAACTATTTTTCACTTGCTGAGATATTTTGCAAACTGGATCTTAAAAGTATTTTTAAAAACTAAATATCAATGAAGTCTTTTCTTTAAAAGGCCTTAAATCATGTATTTTTAAAAATTGTTTGCACCAAACAATGTAATCATAGTGTGATTTGGCTTAATTTTTGTATTTGTTAAGGTAAATAACTCTAAATAGAATAAACCCCATATATCAATGATTTAACAAAGTAGGATCTTATATCTTGCTCTTATCATAGTCCAATAGGAATCAGTGATGGAGGATGGAGCCCCAATTCTGCTCCACATAGTCATCAATGGACTCAAGTTTTCTTCCCAATTAGTGTTACTACCTTCCTTTTAGTCCTTAAAGTCTTTTCTCTTCAGCATGTGGATGGGAAAATAGAGTAAGAGTCACACGTTTTTCATGGTGTTTTTTTCATGGAGGTTTTCATGGGGTAAGCTTAGTATTGGCACAGATTATCTTCTGGGCTTATATTCAGTTGATCAGAATGCAGCCATTTGGCTGCTTCTAATTTTATAGGAGGCTGGGAGCTATAGGCCAGCCATGTGCCCAGGAAGCAGAAGAAAACATGGATATTGCCAAGCAAAAGCAGTCCTGGCTACAATTCACCATTCTGGTCACCAAATATCTGGTTCAGTCTTCTTTCTGCTCATTGAGGACATTCACCCTTTCCTGGGGAAACATCCCAGAATCCCATATGGTCACTGTATCCAGCTCCAAGTACAGGATCTCTGAATCGAAGGAAATCCTTTATGAGGTCAAATGTGGTTCTTTGTAACCCTGTGGACTATGGATCTGCTGACTACTTCGCCATACACATTCGATATATAATGACTGAAAGGAAAGCATGGGAGACACATAGCAGTTACTTGTCCATAGCAATTCTGAAATCTCCATGGACAGGTTTTATGAAGGCCACTTACCTGGAGGGTAGGGAAATTTCTTGATTAAAATTCTACTATTTGGGGAGAATCCCCTTGCCTATTGTTCTCTGTAGCCACTGGCTCCACCATCTTGGAGGTTCTTTCTCCTCTATTTTTCTCCATAGCCGCGTCTGAAATGGGCATGGAGAAGCCTGCCTTGCTTGGAAATTGCACAGGCTTTCATATCCTGCTTCCTGCTAGTGCAAGATCAGAGATCTCAACCAGCTAAGTTCTTTCTCTTAAAAACTTAGTAGCCTTCCTTGGGCTGGCCCTGTGGCCGAGTGGTTAAGTTCGCGCGCTCTGCTGCAGGCGGCCCAGTGTTTCGTTGGTTCAAGTCCTGGGCGCGGACATGGCACTGCTCATCAGACCACGCTGAGGCAGCGTCCCACATGCCACAACTAGAAGCACCCACAATGAAGAATATACAACTATGTACCCGGGGGCTTTGGGGAGAAATAAAATATTTAAAAAAAAAAAAACTTAGTAGCCTTCCATGTGCCAACAACCACACCCAATGTTATTTCTTAGACATACTCCTCAAACATGATTTATTCCTTTGCTCCTCCCTTTCAAGATAATGGCAGCTACCTCCAGGCCATTATGCTTGGGTGGGAAGGCCAATCTGACCTTTGCCTCTGGGCTGTTTTAATGAGATTTTGTTGTTCAAAGTCTCCTTCTATCTTATTTTCTATTATTTGGGATCTAAAAAGAGCTTTTCCATTTTTTTCTCCTTACTCCCTCTCATTTTTACTTTTAAATCAGCCTATTTTCACCTGAACTCCTCTCTTTCTTATGATTACTTACTAAAGGCAACCAATTTTAGAAAATACTTACCTTTATTCTGGTTCTTTCCAACCATGTCTCCTCAAGCTCAGGTTCAGTAGCAGGCAGTCTGCCTTCCAAGTTATCACAGGAACAGTTGACCAAATGTTTATTGTGGCCCAACAATACTCTCCAGCCTTCCAGTTTTTTCTTGCTACCCACCACCCAACCGCTAAGTCAATGTCACATAGTTTCAGGATTTTTTTTAATGGCAGCTCTCATTCTTTAAATCTTGTATCAGTTTAAGTAAGTAGTGTTAGGACCCGTAAAAGATAAACATCCAAATCTCAGTGGTTTAACAAAATAAAAATTTTTTTCTTTATCTCTCCATAGTCCATTGTAGTAGTGGTAAGGGCTTCTGTTCCATTCAGGGACACCAGATTCTTTCTCTCGTGTGGCCCTGCCCTCATCTAGGTTCTCAGTGTTGGGGAGAGAGAGGGCTGCATATGGGAGGAGGTCATGGGCTAGGCCTGAAAGTAGCATACAACTTCTGCTCACATTCCGTTGGCCAGAGCCCTCCTCCAGTACATGGCCACACCTAAATAAAAAGAGTCAAAAACGTAGTTTGCTCCCTGCCTATGAGGAAGAAGAAAACCCAGATGTCAGTGAAGGGTGGCAATTTCAGCCATAATTTTTGTGTATACATAGAAATAACCTTCCTTCTAAATATTTGCACAAAAATATGACAGTTTTTACTGTTTGTTTAGTATACCAATTTATCAGACATACGATATAATAGTAGAAGAGATATGTCACAAGCATATTCATTCACCTTTATTCTGGTATGATTTCTAATTGATTATTCTGAATAAATCCAGGTCAATCAATCTATCAAATAAATAAACATTCTAAGAAGATTGCTACTCAAATGAGATTGTCTAAAAGAACTTTGTAGAACAAGGACAGATTGACCATTTTTAGGAGTTACAAAGAATGTCTATTACTATAGTTTAGGAAAGTGGCAAAATGCTTACTGTTGTAGAAGTGGTAGCACAATGCTTCTGTGAGATTAAGCTTTGTATCTCTCAGACTCAGTATTGGAGAATAAAATTCAAATGAGATTCTTAGAATCATAGTAAATAAGAGCAGGGAGGGGGGAATGGAGTGGGGAATAAAGGGTGTGCGACTCAAGTACTGGTTATCTTGTTTCAGTTGTTATTTTCAGATGATACAGACATTCCTTCATTCAGTTATCCATGAGTGTTTTCAGTCAACCAACATTTCTTGATCACATGTGATAACCTAGGGTTTGTGCCAGACACCAGGGATCAGAAATAAACAAGGCCTCAGGCGACAAGTGGTATTGCTGAGGATGTTTGGGAGCATAAGAAAAGGGCCTAAAAATGTGCATGGGATGGACCAGGGAAGACGTCCGAGCAGCAGCGAGGCTGGAATTTGGTGCTGAAAGAGGAGTGAGGAGGGGCCTGGTATGGAGAGAATCGGTGAATTTGAGGTGCTGCAAGTTATTCTGTAAACCAGAGGTCTGGTGAGAGATGAATCTGGAGAAACCAGCAGAGAAATATTTGTATGACATGCTAAAGAGTCTGAACTTTATTCTGAAATCGATGAGAAAGCAATGAAGAATTTAAAGCAAGGGAGTAACATCAGATTTTTGTGTCAGGAAAAGAATCTAGGCATAAGATTTTAGAGAATGAATTGGAGTGGGGAAGACTAGAAGCAGGGAGACAAATAGGAGCTTGTTGACTTTTCTTTTTTCTCAAAGCGAACATATTGATGTGGTAAAGAATGTACTATTCAATTACCATGCATTTGTAATGCATTTTAATCATAAACAGTTGTTTTAAAAGTGGGTCAGTTTATGATGGCAATCAACAAACAAGACTCATAAAACTGTTCATAGTGTTATTACTTACAGTTTTGATTGATGAAAAAGATTTTAGTTTCTTTTTAGGGTCGTAATAACCTTTTTTTTTTAGTGGATATCTTCTATGGGCTCCAGTTATTTTAATGTCATATTTTACAATATTTCCTTATACTTACATTTACTCGTGCAATGTTCATAATTATTTATAGGC
This sequence comes from Equus caballus, assembly GCF_041296265.1. NCBI lineage: Eukaryota > Metazoa > Chordata > Mammalia > Perissodactyla > Equidae > Equus > Equus caballus. Next base: position 89,348,073 of record NC_091697.1, read on the forward strand.
TACTTTTTCTTGATTAAACAAATGCAATAGAATTTCTATCTCTACAAAACTGGGAAGGAGAAATTCTCTGAAAATAATCATTACTTTTCTGCTGTATATTCATATATTCTTAAATGATTAAAGGAAGTAGCTAAATAGTAACTTATCTCAACTGAAATGAATTATTCAACATGGGAAATCAGAGATTTCATACCCATTTTGATATGTTTGTAGTTCTTTATCTCAATTTAATTATATTGATGTAAATTTTCAAACTGCAATGTAATTATATCACTTTGTCTCTATGCAGAATAAGAGTAAGAATAATTGCTAATTGTTGTTGAATGTTTAGTTTGTGCCAGGAACTGTGCTAAGTGTTTTATATGTATTGCATAAATAAACCCTCACAAAGAGCTTAAGGAGGTTCTGTGATCATCTCTGTGTTCATCTAGGTTAACTGACTTGTCCCAATTCACACAGCTAGTGAGAGCTGAAGCTGAGATTAGAACCCAGGCTTTCTAACTTGGAGGTCAAGCTCTTAACCACCGCCCTGTACACACAAAACCAGCTCTATTGTGGATGGAATGATCATGAGCCTTCATCCCTTTCAAAAATATATTAAACAATTTTACGCTATTTAATTAGATTTTTCTATGGAGCCCACCATTGAACAATGTCATTCTTTGCAGAGAACCCTAGTTTTAGGCATCTGAATAAGTGCCCAGCTTAGCAAAATTAATATATTGATAGTAATGTATGTTATCCATACAAATCAACAAATATTCATTGATCAGTTGAGTGCCTGCTTCGTGGTAGCTTCTGGGATACAGAAGAATTCTCTGCCCTCATGACATTTTCTGTCTGATGGAGGCAAAAGACACTAAGTAAATCATCTGTCTAATCGCATCCACCTGCATCTGTCTAACTGCTAGCCTGCCATAGTAATGGTTCAGAGTTAAAAATTGCCAAGGTCACTGAGACCCATGGCTTCCTAGTATAGAATCCAGTCTCTGACGAGGGTGCCTTACAGGACAGGCGAGCTCAAAACTGATAGTCTTGATAGGTCGGTTGATAGAAAGGCTTACAGGTTAGGCATCATGATGCAGTGGAGGAAATTTGGAATCTAGGAACAAATAGATTTTGTAATGGGTTCTGGAGCTGCCACTTACTAGCCTTGTAACTCTATCAAGCAGCCTAAGTTCTCAGAATGAGTTTACTCATCCGTAAAGCACTAAGAATATTAATTTTCTCATTTATTCCACAAACATTTACTGAAAGCCCCCTCTGGGCTGCCTTAGCCCACCTCACAGGGCAATAGTTATAACTAACGGAAGCCTTGTCTTAAAAGCCCCAGGCACACAGTAAGGATTCAAGAAGGTTAGTTCCCTCCCACCTTGACATGTTTTCTTTTTCTTTACTGGATTTTACCTTCCAGTTCTGTAAGTGAGAAACCCCAGTGCCAGGAATGGCCAGGCTGTGGGAAAAGCTGGTTCAAGCCACCTAGTCTTATGAAACTGCACTGAATGGAATGCAAACAAGATTGATTGGCTATATAAAGTCAAATAAATCATTTCAATAAAAAACTTTCCTAGAAGGAAAGTCTATTTGGAAAGTTGTAGTAGGGTGCAAGCTAAGTTTCTGGTAACAAGAGACCCATAACTCTAATGGCTTTAAAGAGAGATGTTTTCTCCCACATCAAGTTCAGAAGTGAGAGCTCTCAGGCTGATGAAGTGGCTGTGCGCTCATCAACATGTGACTTCCTTCTCTGATCCAAAGCAACTGCTCCACTTTTCACCAAAAGATCCAGAAGTTGCCTATGTCACTGCTGCTCACATCTACCAACAAGGACTTGGTCACATGGCCACACCCGTTGCTTGGAGGATAAGAAATTCTCTAATGGGGTGATCACATGTCCTGCTAAACTCACAGAGGCTCTATTACTATGAAAAGGAGGAAAATGGATGCTGGGGTTCAATCTGCCGCAGAAGCCAAATTAGGATCAGAAGGCTCCATGGTAACCGTATGAGATAATAAAAATACATTCACATTCGTGCAAGATCCCCTGGACGAGGAGAAGCTTAAATACTGACCCTGGGCCAGAGTTCTGGGGTCTGGGTTACCCACAGCAGTGCTGGTGGGTGCGGAAGATGGAGTGAAATGTAGTCTAAAAGCAAGTGGCTGACTTGTACATGACAGAACTCCAGTGGCCTTTGGAGGAGAGATTTGAAGCGTAGCAGGGAGACCAAGCAGAAGGCTCGTAGAATAATCTAGATAAGGAATGATGAGGCAGTGGTGGCAGAGAAGGTTTCAAGAGATATTTTAAGAATTAGAATACTTAGAATCAGAGGGCTTAGGAATATGTATCAAGTGAGACAGGCTAAACTGTGGTTGCAAGTGGAATTTTAATAATTATAATTCCCAAGATTTAGGAATCTGTAGCAGTTAGGGTTGGCTGAACTGCTATTATAAATACACCCCCAAAATTTTAATGGCTCAAGTGTAATAGAAGTTTATTTCTCCCCCACTTAGTAATCCAAGGCAGGTGCTTCTGGTTAGCAGATGGTTCTCCTCCACACAGTGATTCGGGAACTCAGGCTCCTTCCACCTCAAATCACTTTTAACTTTTTTTTTTTTTTTGGTGAGGATGATTGGCCCTGAGCTAACATCTGTTGCCAATCTTCCTTTTTTCTTTTTCTCCCCAAAGCCCCAGTAGGCAGTTGTATATTCTAGTTCTAGGTCATTCTAGTTCTTCCACGTGGGAGGCCACCTCAGCATGGCTTGAAAGCAATGTATAGGTCCGCACCCAGGATCTGAACCAGTGAAGCCTGGGAGCGGAGCGTGCAAACTTAACCACTCAGCCATGGGACTAGCCCCTCAAATCACTTTTAACTTGTTATATTTTAACAACCACTTTTTGTTCACTGGCACGTATACTAATAGAAATAATACTGTCCTTGAGTTTATAACAACTCTAAATGAAAGGAATAAAGCAAAATAAGAATATATAGAATAAACAGGTTGTCAAAATATTCATGGAGGGAAAAGTCTCTGTGATAAAAGAAGTATCTTCTGACTTTTCTAGCATTCAGTTGGTATTTCAGAAATGGAAATATTTCTACTCAAATTTTGCTAGTTTTCTACAGAAGATTTAACTTTGTTTTCCTAGAATCTTTCCCAGACACACATAATCAACAAATAGCACTCTGCCCCACATTTAAAAAATTGTATTCATTATTTACCCAAAACGAAGAAAAACAGAATCAATTTTAGAAATATTTTCTTCAAATGCATTAATGAAACGGGTCTTGGTGTTTGATGTGGCAATTTTTAGTTTCCTGGAAAATTCATTTACATGGGATGGCTCGTTCTCTGCCAAGGGCATGGAAGTAAAATCTTATTAGAGATCCTTTACTCTCCTCAAAGAAACTTGGGAAATTCCCCCACTTTAAAGATCAAAAAACTATAGACAAGAGAAGTTAAATGACTTTTCTAAGATCACACTGCATATAAGAAGTAAAACTCCCTGGCCGATATTCTTTCCACCACAGGGCTACTGTGGGTAGTGTTATAGACCCCCCAAAAAAGAGAGAGAGAAATTCCAGAGTCAGTGGAGGTAAGGACATTCAGTGTGACCCACAGATGGGAGAGGCTGAAGACTAAGAAAAGGCCATTGAAACTGATGATTAAAATTCATGGTGACACTCAAGGAAACAATTTTCAGAAAAGTTTTGGAATAGCCAGAAGAAAAAGGAATGAGGAGAGTATAGAAACTTTAGGGTATACTTTTTTAATATTCTGATTTTCTTAAATAGGAAAGGTATGAAACTTAAAAATTTTTTAATTTCTTTATATTTAATTTTTTGGGGGGTTAGGATGGCTATAAAAACATAGTATTATATTCCAGCAGAATTCCAGGGAAAACTTTTTCCCTTTGGGTAAAACCTTTTTAATATGGGAGAATATATATTGTATCTAGTCAATGCGTTAATTACTGGTCCTAGAGGGAGGTCTTGGACGCAATGGGAGTAAAGTCCTTTGGAAAAAATGACATCTAGGACATTGCCCTCTATTGTGGTTGCTCTTATGTTACAGATTAATATACAACTTCAAAATTAAAGCAGTATTTGTCTAAAGCAGTGTGAAAAAAAGTAAGTAAGCACTACCCTTTCATATTTTAATTTACTTCAACTTCCAGAAGTTTTCAGAAAATTGGATGTAGATTCCACATGTAATTTATGCAACCTATGAAGGGAAACTTGAGTAAGCTATATCTATGCCAGAAATAACATGTATAAATTTTTCTTGCATATCCCGAACTCTGCATTTACAAGTGAAAAATTAGCCAAAAAATTACTCGTAAAAATCAATAGTCTATTCCTGTCGTTCACACCTTTTCTGTCATGTGTCTTGAAGTGCCTTCTACTCTTCAAAGGATGAAATTTACTTAGTTCGGTCCTATATTGCATTTTATCACAGTGTTATTTTTAATTCATCTATGTTCTGTATCATGGTAACTTCATTAACTAGAAATTTAAAAATCATTGGGATATTCATATTACTCACCAGGAAAAAAGTCAGTTTACTTTTATTTTATTACCTTAGCCCACATGCCATTATAAACCTCTTGCATTTGAATTTTAATGTATTTAGTTATTAGCTCTACGTAATTGTAGGACATTATAAATCTCCAACAAAAAATGAGGAAGGAATAAGAGAGCTGAAGGGAATAATTTTAACACCTAAATAAAGTAACAGTTTTGAAGATTTTTAAATCATTAGTGAAAAATAAATGTGTATAGAGGCATGAGCTATTGCTCTGAGGATGTATGCTTTGAGCATCACTGTGTTTACAGACCTCTTTCAAGTGGGAAGGACTTTATTATACAGCAGATACCTTCCCTGTTGCATTTGGGCAACAAAGGTAGTTAGCTTTAAATATTTGTGGGAAGATCTGATACCTCCCAGAAGACGCAGCATAACTTTGAATTCTTTTTAACTGTCCACACTGAATATTTCTGTATTTATGTTTGCTTCTCTGTTTCTTTTGTTGTCTTTTTTTCTTCTTTCTCTTCCTCCTTCTAATCGAGAAGGCACTGTTCACTTAGGCATTGTTTTTGATTAGGAGTTAGCAGTATTCAGTGATCATAGGTCTCTGAAACAGGAGCAGCTGTTTCTGCTTCATTACATACAAGATTTGGAATAAGATTGATTTAAACTTGTTAACCAGGAGGCTCGTTACGAGATGACTATTTACATTTCAAAAATCTTTAATGCTATTTTAAGGGAAGAGAGGCTGCCATCTTGTGTATGCTGTGCTTATTGCTGCACAAAGGTTGACCCGGTCAGACAAGCTTTAGTTCTGTGTTGGACTTAAACGACTACTTCAATCACACAAAATGTTGACGTGCTCATCAGTGACCTAACTCTAAAAGAAAAAATAAAACATGGCATTGGGGACATGTATTCCTTTACGACGTGAAAAAACGTTCCACAAACTAATTCCTCTTTTTTCTACAGTTTGATCCTAGGGTTCAGAAATAAACTGATAATCCCTAGATCTAGAATACTATAGAATTTTTAAAGCATAGAATTTATAATTATAAAATAATTAATAATCTTGAAAAACAAAGTCTGAAGTTAATGCTATCTGACGAAATGAATGGGTGAAAGGTTGCTCTTGATTATGACATTAAAAACAATAAAATCTGAATTTTATTTTAGGACTAACACTTCCTAGTTCTTCTCCCATGTTTGTTTGCCCTGTTTTCATTTCATGAATAACAGCTAATAACAACAAAGCACAAGCTGCTAGAAAATGCCTCAGAACCACGAAGTGTGCGGTAGAGATGCCTTAACTGAATAGCAGAACCACGGGCCTCTCAATAATTTCATGAGTGGTAGTGCCATCTTGTGGCTGAGTGCAATATTGCAACAAAACAGCACTGGCCCTGGAATTTATTAATTTTTTGAGTTTTTTGAACCAACAAACTAAATCTTTCTTTTTGTATATTTATAAAGATTAGCCACATGTTAGTTGCTTGTATTTACTGGGAGTTTTGTTCACTAGGAAGTCTATCACAATAACAGAACCTCTAAAACGTGAAACTTCCATATCTGTGAAATATAATAAGGTAGCATTTCTCAAAGAGAGATCAGGGACTATTAGACCTGAAAGATGCACTCAAGAAAAGTAGGCTCCACACTCAGAGAAGCCTGGGAAATGCTGCATGTCACAGCCCCTCATGGAGAGCGACAGTGCACATTCACTTATTTAAAGGCTATAGAAAATGAATCTATTTAATTTTGTTCTTAACCAGTGTTTTCCAAATATGCCTGACTACAGAATGCCTTTTTAAAAAAAGCAAACAAGGGCTGGCCCAGGTGGCATAGTGGCGTAGCGGTTAAGTTTGCGCTCTGCTTCTGCAGCTAGGGGTTTGCAGATTCGGATCCCAGGCATGGACCTAACACCACTTGTCAAGCCATGCTGTGGCAGCATCCACATAAAACAGAGGAAAATGGGCACAGATGTTAGCTCAGGGCCAATCTTCCTCACAAAAAATAAAAGAAGAAGAAAAAAGCAAACACTACCTATTAATAATCACCAGGTAATAACTTGATGAAATAAGGTTAGAAAAGCTCTTTCAAACATAGAAGATAAGAGCATTAGATACAAATCTTTTACTTAACCCAAATTAAAAGAACAATGTCTCCAGTTCCTTGTGTTGGAATCACAAGCTGAAGGTCTTGAACCATTAAGGACTCTGAGTCACTAAAGGTCCCTAAGTTAAGAACCTGAAAACAATTAGAAATTCCTTAAAGAAACTTGACTATTAAAAATTATTAAATTTTAATAGTAGCAACCACAAGTCTCTAAATGATGGTTGGAAAGAGAAAAATGTAGCAAATTTTATCCTATGGAGTCAAAACAAAGTGGGGAAAGTCAGATTGACTCATCGCGAGTGAGCATCTGGATCTGTCTTTCCTGTACGTGCGACGGTGAAATTTGCTAACATATTTACCATCTCCAATCCAGGTCACCTTATGGCCAAAGCCACACATTTATAAAATATTTCACCATCATAACATGTTTCAGAGTCCCTAAAATCAGTTATCTCTCTTACGCCAGTCCCTGAGAATTTTGCGTCTTCACAGAGTCAGAAATCTGTCCCTCATCCCTGACTTAACCCTTAGACCTACCCTCATTAGCTGGATTGTTATTTCCTCAGGCCATTGGATATTTATTGCCTCAAGTTGCATCATGGATAGGACACCAAGCATGAAAAATGTTGTGTTTGGAGGTGGCCTGGTGTGGCAATTAAGTTCAAGTCCCAGCATCCTTACTGTGTGACTCTGGGGAAATTGCTTACCTGTTCCATGCTGCAATTTCTTCAACTCTAAACTCAAGATAACACTGGAACTCATCCTCTCATCGGCTGGCTAGGTGGTATGTTGTATCTGATGTAGTGAGTGTTCAGTAAATGTTCTCTAGAGCAATCTGGATTCCTTTTTGTAATTTAAGTTCTACTGTCAAGACTGCGGACCACCCACCAGGATTCTAGGAACCGTTGTTCTAAACTCTAAGGAGATTTTGACAGAACCTACACAGTGATTGAAGAGAATGTTTCTGGGAAGAAGCAAGAAAGATTGCTTCTCAAAAAGATTTGCTTTTGAGTGTACAGGCTTCTGTGCTAAGTTACCAGAAGTTGTCAGTCTTTTCACATAGCAGCTAAACTAAATGAAGTGAGATACCAATATCAATAACTATTTAGAAATGCTAGGCCAAGTTTCTTGAAATCACTTTTCCTGTTAAAGAGTTATTTAGGGGCCCACCTGGTGGCGCAGCAGCTAAACGTGCACATTCCACTTCGGTGGCCCCGGGTTCCTCGGTTCGGATCCCAGGTGCAGACATGGCACCATTTGGCAAGCTAACCTTTGGTGGGCATCCCACATATAAAGTAGAGGAAGATGGGCACGGATGTTAGCTCAGGGCCAGGCTTCCTCAGCAAAAAGAGGAGGATTGGCAGCAGTTAGCTCAGGGCTAATCTTCCTCAAAAAAAAAAAAAAAAAAAGAGTTATTCATAACTTTTTTGCACTGAGGAAATAGAGAATTGTTACACCGTGAAATGAGGGAATGTTTTGTGATGAATGTGACAGAAAAAACACTAACCAGACTGGTCTCCAGATTTGAGTTCTAGTTTGACCTGGAACAAGCCAATTAACTTTTCCTAGTTTCCTCGTCTGTAAAATGGAGACAATAGTAGACACACAGAGACACAGGGTGATTAGACAAGAAATAAGTGTGAGAGTTTTATAGACTAGAATAAGTTATTTGTCAATTTTAGTGTTATTTATAGTATCTAAATTATGATTCAACGTCTTAACATCATAATTCTATGATGGCATTTTAGAGGAAAAGAAGGAAAATACAGGTGTTCAGATTTCCCGAAAAGGTGAATAGAGGAAACGTTGCACCTGGAGTCTAAAAGTCTAAGTTTGCCTGCCATCCTGTTACTGGCTTATCCGTTGTGTGATTTGGGGCAAGTCACACTGAATCTCAGATTGTTTCTTACTTGCAGTATAGGTTGCTAATATATGGTTTTACTAACTTCTCAGAGGATGCCTTTAATAGTACTCTGTACACAGTAAACTCTATAGTCATTCATTGACTTAACCATTTAGCAAATACGTCTTGAGTCCCTACTCTGCCCCAGACACTGTGCCGTGTGTTGGGGCAGAGTCTTGGCCCTAATGGGGGTCATAGCCAGTGGGAAAATTCACACAATAAACAAGTAGACATGCAAATAACTTATAAGTAACATAATGATTAGTACTGCTAAGCAAAAGAGCAGATGCCAAGAGAAAATGACAAGGAGACCTACTTCAGACTGGGAGGTTGAGAAAGACATCCCTGAACAAATCATATTTAAACTAAGACTTGGAGGGTAATGAGATGTCAGCCAGGCAAAGCGGGGAAGAGAGTGGGAGGGAGGGGCTTTTCACGCAGAGACCCTAGCTAGAATATGCAAAAACTGAAAGCAGAAAATAACTTCCAGTAACAGGATAGCTGGAACATTGTAAGGGGCCAAAAATGAAGCTGGAGAAATGGCAAATCCTGTATACCGTGTTTTAGATTTTATTGTAGATGTAGTTAAAAGCTGTTAAAATGTGTTAAGCAAAGAAGAGGGAAGATTAAATCTGAGTTTGGAAAAGATCAGTCTGGCTGCCATATAGAGAATTGATGGAGTGGACACGGATGATGTGGAGAGCCCAGTCCGGAGGCGGTTATTATAATATAGCACAGAATTCATGGTAGCTTAACTAGAGTGGAGACAGAAACGATAGATCCAAGGTGCATTCTGGATGAGAATTAATTGGGTTGGTGGTGTCCTGGGTGCGAAGCATGGAGAAGGAGGTATCGAGAAGAATTTCCAAGTGTCTTGCTTGAGCAACCATCAAATAATGGAGCCTCCTGAGGAAGGAGTATGCTTAGCAGGAGAGAGGATCAAGACTTATGTTTTGGACATTGTTAACATTAGGATGTCAATTAGATATCCAAGTAGAGGTGACAAAAATCAGCAGAAAGAGAGGTCTACCACCCACATCAAGTCATTAAGGCATTAAGGTATTCACCAAATGCTTATTCAAGACCAACAGTAGGTGTGATGTTGTACTAAGTGTTGGAGATTTGAAAAATCAGAGACCCAGATGGCTCTGATATTATGCAACTTATTATATTTTATTAGGTGGTGATAGTTGCATAGATGATTTTCAAAATCAAAGACAGTAACTGGATCTAGGGCATGACTGAGAAAATTCAAATGAGTACATGCATTTTAATATCCCTAAAATATGTGCTGCAATACTCCCAATCCTCAGGGTCCTCAGCCCAGAGTTGGGAGCCGTTCTGTTAAAAATAGCTGTTTCAGCCATTAAACACTTTGGTTGCATTGACTCCCCTAAAGAATGCATTGTAACAGGTTACCATATAATAGCCTGCTTTTACATTTATAAATATTTTTTAAAGTTTGTACCATTATGATAAACTGTCTAAATGGGAGTTTTTCAATGGGAAATTAGGATCATTATTTTGTTATACCTAGGTCTAGACATAGAAAAAACAAGGTATATTTGGGGCTGGCCCCATGGCCTACTGGTTAAATTTGCATGCTCTGCTTTGGTGGCCTGGGGTTCGTGGGTTTGGATCCCAGGTGCAGACCTAAACACTGCTCATCAAGCCACGCTCTGTTGGTGACCCACATACAAAATAGAGGAAGATTGGCACAAATGTTAGCTCAGGACCAATCTTCCTCAGCAAAAACAAACAAACAAACAAAAAACAAAAAAAACCCAAGGTATATGTATTTGGGGAATGTGGAAAATTTTGAGAGAGCTCGAATGATTGAAGAAGAAAGGCCAAACCCTACAAGGCAATTCTTATGTTTAGCGTAGATGTTTGTGTGTCACTGTGGTGAGTGGAGCGCTGAGGATATAGACAGGGAGTTTAAGGATATCAGCCTCCTTGTAATGCCTAACATTTATATGGTGCTTGACAGTGTTCAAAGACCTTCTCATACTTTTCTTTAAATCATGTGGACCATAGTTATCAACTATAGCTTCCGTTTGGACAAAACAGAAAGAATTAAACAAAATTTTATTACAAGGGAGTCAGGCCTTGTATAAAGAATTATTTCCTGAGGATGAAGATTGTCAAACACTGGAATGATTTACTTGAGGACATCCCTGATTCACCTTTTCTAGGAATCCTTGATAACAGCATTGACTCCTTAGATGAAGGTTGGTCTCATTCATGAGAAATGGTGTCACATATATATGTGAGTATGCAAAGGCTCTTCCATCTTGCAGGTATAGAGAAAAAACACAGGCACTAAAGTCAAACAGCCTTGGTTGGAATGCTGACTCCACCTCCTGCTAGCTATGCATCCATGAGCAACCTACTTGACAGCTCTGATTTTCTTTATCATCACAGGGAGCTTGGGATAATATGTTAAGGGATAATATGAAGTGTCCAGGTTATTTCATAAATGTTGTTCTGCTTCCCCCTGATGCCTTCCTTTGAGACCTCCATCCCTTCCTAACATTCTAAAATGGAAACTTCTGAGCGAGAGAGAATATGGGACCAAGGATGAAACTAAAACTCAAATTGAGACTCACCTTTCCCTAAGCTCATTAGACTAGTATAAAGTTTTAGCAGCATGTATGTCTAAAATTAGTTAAATCAGCCAAGATCATTGATCGCTCTTTGTATAGTTGACCAAATGATACCAAGAGAAATGTCAGATTAATCTCTAGGATTTAAAACATGAATTAAATTTACATATGCAGCATGCAATAGAGTTTTTAAAATACTAGAACAAGGTAAAAGTATTGAGATCGGAAGATAATAATTTATTGTCACTTCAGTATTTAAGAAATATTTTCGGAAAAAACACTCCACCCTTATTTTCCCATGTGATAAGCTTCATTTAACTTTTATTCCTTTAAATATTTTCTGATATTTAGATGAGCTATTCTCTTGCTTCCTAGAAAGATGTGATTAACATGGATCCATCTGTATCTCTTTAACAGGGACAAGTGATCCATACGTGAAGTTTAAAATTGGAAGAAAAGAAGTTTTTAGAAGTAAAATAATACACAAGAACCTCAATCCTGTGTGGGAAGAGAAAGCTTGCATTCTTGTTGAGCATCTTAGGGAGCCATTGTATATAAAGGTGAGCCATTTATTTGTTTTTTCCTAATGCAATCTGAGGTAAAAATCCCTGTTCAATGTTTTTTTATTGTGATTCTCTGGCGAGATTTTTCACCAGAGCTATATTCTGCTATGCACAACTCTGATCTGTTGATGATGTCACAGATATGAGCTGGAGGGGAGGGAGAGCTGGGAGGAGCGTTTTTCTTCAGGACAGTACTTTTGCTCATTGTTTAGGATTACGAAGCCCATCTCCTCCCGCCTGCTGCCGTTAACTGATTTAGTGCAGTTTGGGAACATGTAAAAACAAGTCTCCATATAATCTAGCAAGAAGAAAAGTTTACAGAGAACCAAGTTTTTCTGTTTAAGAATTCTATCGGGATCTACCCTTCCTGGTTGTAAACAAAATGCTTTACTTGGAAGATGAGGAGGGTAAAGGTAATAGGGGGAGAAAAATTCCTGTCTCTATAATATAATATAGTATAATATAATATAATATAATATAATATAACATAACATGAAAAAAAGGAGTCTTTTCTCTCATTTGATGTAGTGTTAAGAGAAGAAGAAGAATTTAAGGAGAGGGTTACAATCCTAATTTCTTGTTTTATTTTCATGCCTGACTTCCCTTTAATTCACATCTCTAGATACTTGTATTCTTTTTTGGCTCCTATGTCTGACTCTCCATTCAGTGACCAAATCTTTTTCTAGTTTCACTGTTACCGAACCTGAAGTGAGTTCGCTCACCCGTTGCGCAGCAAGCCAATCTCTGACACCGGGTGTGGTAGAAGAAAGTAGGAATTTTATTTTTGCACAGCGCTGAGCAAGGAGAGAGGGCAGCTAACGCTGAAATCCCAAACTCCCCGAAAAGCTAAAAAGAAGGGTTTTTATTTGGGGTTTTAGGTAGGGTAGGGGGAGCATATGGCCTTGCTGGTTGGAGCTTTCCCACCAGCCTGTCTTTGGCCTTGAGACACTTGCAGAGAGGAGGGAGCCCGTGACCTTGCTGGTCAGCAGCTTTCCCACTGGCCTTTATCTCTTTGCGGGGAGGAGATGATCCAGGTACTTGTCCTTGACGGTGTCTGTCTCCATGGAGGATAGTGGATTCTGGAGCCAGGAAGCCAGAGAGTAAGTAGGGAATGAGTGTTTTGGTTTTAACCCCTTATATGCTGGGTTTAATGTGGGGAAACTGATATCAGGGTTGATATCATCACCACAACATCACATGCCCCATCCTTTTCTCTAAATTGTCACAACTGGCACATGAGTCAAAAATCTCGTATAATCCCTCTTTCATCTATCTCTGGGCAACCTCCTTCTCCTCAACTCTTCATTTGTATTGCTTCCAGTTGTTTATCTTCTCCACAGAAAGGAAAAAAATAACCAAGGTGTTATTAAAATCATAGCAGGGGGGCCAGCCCTGTGGCCAAGAGCTCAATTTCGCGCACCCCACCATGGTGGCCCAGGGTTTCGCTGGTTCAGATCCTGGGCACAGACATGGCATGACTTGTCAGGCCATGGTGAGGCAGCATCCCACATGCCACAACTAGAAGGACCCACAACCAAAATATACAACTATGTACTGGGGGCATTTGGGGAGAAAAAGCAGAAAGAAAACAAAATCATAGCAGGATAATTTATGAGATCAATGAAAAGAGAATCTCCTAAGTATGTAGTTGATAAGTTTCCCAAAGTTTTGCCTGAAAGATTTCTTGGGGACTAACCAATTCTGTAGTGATGGGTAAAATGGAAATGTATCCATGAACTAGATGGTTAGAAAATGTTGTGTATAACGCTCTCATGTCTAGTGAAAGGAAAAAGAAGTCACTTTGTACCCTGTTATCTGATTGGTATCAAGGTAAAGATTACCCAGGGAAGCAAATTCAGTTCTGAGGCAAGGTTAGAAAATCAGATTAAAGTTGCAGTGCCTGTACCATTTCTAGGAAAAAAAAAATTTTTCAAAAAGCCTTGGAACTATCATTTTTAAATGCTATACATAAAATACGTAAGAATACACTTTCTCTAATGAAAACAGAATATTCCTTCAGCTCCGAATGACTTTGCAGTAAGGGCAGGTGAAAACAAGGCTGGAGGAATGGACTGGAAAAATATTTAGAATAAGGTTGCAGTAGAAGCTGGGAGTTAAAATGCAGTACTTTTAACTGAGACAAGAGCCACAGGAACCTGTATCCACAGGGGTGCTCTGGCACACGTCCTAAATAATAGGATAAGTTCAACATCCATTTCTGTTGGATTGAATTAAAATTCTCCATCATCATTTCGCTGCCACTCTTATCCGAGGTACACAGTGAACACCCAGAGTGACAGTGAAAGAGACAGAACTCGTATAAAGGGCTTGTTTGGCCCAGTCATGATCAGAAAATCTGGATATTAAATTGGAATGCTCTTCTGAATAATAGAAAGATTTTGATAACAGGGAAAACATTGCAGTTCAGGGCCATGTTCCTGTTTCTAAGATGATCATTTTAACAAAATTGACAGTTACTTAAATAACTTATATCTATGCTAGCTTAAGATTTAAAATTGAAAAGGTACTTGAAGCTCTGTTCAAGTTAAAGACCGTGTTACTGTCTTATCCAAAATTATTTCTCAGTAGGTTCTTAGGGCCCTCAATGAATGTCATACACCAATGATCCTCAACCCAGGCTGTACATCAGGATTATCCGTAAAGCTTTAAAGAATCTAGATGTCCAAGTCTCCCCCAGAAAGATTCTGATTCAGGACCTCTGAGATATATTTTTATACACAGTAGTTTATTCTGATTCACTGAGTGGGTAGGGGGCGACTTTTCTAGACATTTAAATGCAAACAACTGAATAAATGGAATGAAAATATGTTTGCAGCCATAAATCACAGAGAACCCAAACGAAATTATTCTAAAGTTAGAAGATGTTTGTATTATCTCAGATGTTTTTTCTTGCATGGTTCAAAAACACTTCCTAAATGCATGAATCAAGAATCTCAACTATTTTAGATGGAAAAAAAAATCAGTAGCAAAACGAAAAAGGGTCATTGGACTTGCTTTTGGTTTATGGGCAAAGAACGTGTGAGGTTATTGAGTCTTGGGAAGAAGAAATGTGCAGTCACATCTTCAGCATCATAACAGCTACCATTTCTGGAGCACTGTGCTAGGTGCCAGGCCTAGTTATCTCATCTCATCCTCACAATAGCCCTGCAAGTAACTGTTCTCCTCCCCATTTTGCAGGTGAATGGGACTCAGAGAGATTAAGGGTTTGCTTAAGTCCACCCAGTAATTAAGCAACATAGCTTCTGTTTTCCACTAAAGATGACTAATTGCAATGGCAGCGCTTAGGTCTTGTTTGTTTTACAGTGCCACTTCTGTGACTTAGAGTTTAATTAGTCGTTTACAATGAAATGGTTATTTTGAAGCTGCCTTAGTATGAAAATGAGTCATGGACACATTCGCTGAGAAGGATCTTATATTTTGGGTCATATTATATGATCTCATGGGATGAGTAAGACCTTTAAAGAGGCTTTAATTTGGTTAAAAATATTATTAGTAAACCAATCTTAAAATGTCTTCAAGTCATTTTGAAATTGGATACACTGCTATATATTCTGCGGGAAGTGGAAAAATGAAACCTTGTAAATATATTGTCACTAACTCAATCATTGCCATGCAGTGAACATAATAGAAAATCCCAAGGAGATTTTACTGTTATTGAATAAGTGCCAATTAGATACTTGCTGTCATAACTCAGAACACAGTTCAACACAGACAGTGAACTGTAATAGTAAAGGGCAGACATGGAAGGGCCAACTTATCCCGATCCCAAGGGCTTGGCAAGATCAGAGTAGGGTACCCCATGGAGGAGATGGGGCTATTTGCAGTTTGCAGACGGTGCAGATCAGGAAAGGTAAATGACAAGGCATCAAAGCAAGTTCCAGAGATGCAGGAAATATGGAAATAGATAAAAAGATAAAGTTTAGAACAAAGTTAAGGTAGAGGTTGAATAAATAAAGGGGGCCTTTCCACTTAGCACAGGTACACGTTTCCTGGGTTACAGGCATATTGCTCAGCTACCTAATGGAGGCAATAAGAGAAGTGTTAAGTGTGAATAACATCAGATAAGAGATGGTTCTCTATGAAATCAGTCAGCATCAGGGGAAGGGGTGCCTAACACAGATTTATGGGTATGTCCAAATGGGTGGTCAAAGCAGGGCCTTAGTGAGATTCTAGAACTAACACATAGACCAGCTTCAAGGATGTCTTTCCATAAGTTGCAAGATATTTGGTGAGGACGACTTGATGCTGAGACCCAGAGCATTGAATTAGAAATTCTGAAAATCTTTCCTAACTCATATCAGAAGTTGTCCTAAAGCTAAGACCAGGACTGAACTATAGGTGGGTGTCAAGTAGCCCCAACTCTAGTGAGGCAAGTGATGGTGGCACTTGGAGCCATCATAAGGAACCTTAGATTCAGTTCTCTGTTGGGGATCTTCGTTGGGGTTTTCCCAGAATAAATCCCTTATTTTACCTTTTTGATGGGCTCCAATTTTCTCTTTGGAGATCCATATGGTTCCATGAAAGCTGACATTATCACTGTCTTTAAAAATAAGCACACAATCTAGACTAACCATTCAGCCAATTCCATATCCTTGTCAAGAATAGGCATGTGACATGAGCTGGCCCATCCAGAGTAAATTCAGGACTTGTACTGAGAATGAAGCTCACTCTCCCCCACTGGATGTGAATGAGGGAACATGCCACCCTGGGGCTCCTGGCAGGCAGTTAGGATCATATGGAGAGTTAGCCTGTTGAGGTATTACCACTTAGGAAGCTCTGATGAGAACTGGAGAGATAGAAATGGAATTCAGGCTGTATCACTTATTTTTGATACAGTTGATTTCTCCCTCCATCTTCAAACACTTTCTTTAGTTGATTTCCAAGATACCACTCTCCTGGTTTTTCTACTCCCTCACTAGCTGTTTCCTCTTTTCTCTGGATCCTTCTCCTAGACTTCTAAATGTTGGAGTACCTCAGTGCTCTTAGTTCTTAGATTTCGTCTCTATATTTGCTTCATCTCCAGATGATCTCATTCATGTTTGTGGCTTTGAATACAATCTATTTCCAGATAATTCTTGAGTGTATATCTTCAGCCCAGACTGTTTCCCCAAACAACCTATACTCAACCACTAGTTCAGCTTCTCCGTTTAGATGTCTAATGGTATCACAAACTCAACATGTTAAGGTCAGATTTATAGTAACTCTTAATTCACCACCTCTCCTTCATTCGAACCTGCTTCTTCCCACATTCCCCAACTCAGAAAATGGTACCTCCAGTCACCAATTGTTCAGGAGAAAAACCTAGGAGTCATCATTTGAGTTGGAATCCCAAAACCACTGACACATTTGGTGATTGACTAGAAAGACTGCATTTGGACCCATGGTTATAGTTTATTACAGCAAGGGAAAAGACACTTCAGGCAGAGTTCAGAGAAATCCATGCACAGGCTTCCTATGTCCTATCCCTCCCGCTGGGAGAGGTCACACGGCCCACTTTTCATTCTCTGGCAGTGAAATAAAGCAACATGTGTGCAGTGTTTCTGCCCAACAAAGCCCACGTGAAACTCAGAGTCCAAGGTTTTTAGTGGGAGCTGGTCACTTAGGCAAAATGACCAGCTACAACTATAATAATGCTAGACTCCCAGAAGGAAAGCAGGTGTTGAATGCACCAGATGAGCACAATAGCCTTAACAATGGGAATGTTTCAAAAGTTAAGTTCCTGGATGCCAACCAAGAGCCAGTCCTGTAAGCAGACCTATCTAAAGATGGCAAGATCCAGTCTGCTGTGTTCACTCTTTCCTGCACATCCTTCGTTCCTATCTTTTCTCATACTTAATGTCTGAGCTTTTAGTAATTTCTGTCAGCTCTACCATCAGAGTATATCCGAATTTTGACCACATCTCACCACCTCAACATCTAATCCAAAGTCTCCATCAACTCTTTCCAGGACCACTGGTCTACTTTCCTACATTATTTTTCTCAATATAAAATGTAATTAACCAAGTAGTTTTAGTGTGAACAATTTAAGACATAAATTAGATTATGCCACTCACATGCATAAAATCTTCCAGTGACTTCCCACCATACTTGGTATGAAACCCAAAGTCATAGGATGGGGGGGCTCCATGATCTAGGCCTGAACTAATATCCCAGCTCTCTTCTCTTGCTCACTTCTTTCCAGTCACACCAGCCTCTGGCCAGTTTCCTGGGTAGCTTTTCCCTTCCTATTCTCATTATGCCTGCTTGCTTCACTCAGATGCCTTTCTCACTGTCCGTCTGAACATCTTATATAAATAGCAGTTCCTGTTCCTCCTGTACCCTGAGATATTTTTCTTAGTGACACTTATCACTACCTGGCGCATGTTTATTTATTGTCTGCATCTCCCCAAGATGTAAGCCCCAAGAAATCAGACTTTGATTTGTTCACTGCTATATTTCCAGTGAGTACTTGGCACATTGTAGGTTCTTACCACATATTTTTCAAATAAATGAATGAATAAATATATGACTCATATGAACTGCCAAATCAAAACTCCCCTGAAGTCATAATTACCTATGGACATTTCAGTCATTTGAACTAACAAATTCTCATTCTTGTGAAAGCCAGTGTGAGTTAGGTTTTCTGTTACTTGTATCCAAAAGCACTTTAACTGATGCACTCCCTAAGGCAATTTTTCTCGGTAGACAATTGAATCAAGATGCTAAGTAAATTCGTTGATTAGAATAAAACACTTGATATTCTAAACCCACTTGAGGATGAAGAGACGTGTTATGGAGCCCCAAGAAACTTCTACCTAATGTTGCCTAATGTTTCCAACTCATGGAGTGGAGGATCCATGAAAGCAAGGATCCCATTTAAATTGTTCACATTTGAATTCCCAGTGATTCACCCAGAGTGAGTGCCCAAGTTATATTTGTTAAATTTAAATGTGCTTTGCATCTGAAATGCAATACAACAAGATTTGAATTTAACTCTTCCTAGCTCTGGGATTTGGGGGAAAGTAACATAAACTTTTCAAGCTTTGGATTCCTTATCTGAAAAATGAAACACCACCACCTTGTTCACTTAGTTGTGTAAGAATGAAATTTAAAAATCTATATAATGTGTTTAACATAGTGCCTAATGTATAGCAAACATTGACTAAACATTAATCATTGTTAACTGCACTTGTTACTGTGGTGGGAGTACCTTTTCTTATTTTATCTCTTTTCTATGCTCCATATTTCTGAAGCTCCATCTAGAGCAATGCTCCCTCTGACAATAGTTTATAGAGTTTGGAACAAAGTAGCATAGCTAATAACTTCATTAGTGAATGATTCTGGTGTTTGCATTCTTTCCCATGTTTATGCCTTTGCTGATTAATAGGAATTGAGAACTAAAGCAAATGTCTAGCATCGGGGCAGTAGGAAAGACTCTCATCATGATAGTAAAGGGAGTTCAAATGTTGAATAGCCCACTCGGGCTGTCTACACTAGTCAGTTCTCTGGATTCACAGCTCTCCACTTCACATGTGTGGATGCACCCCAGGTATTCTTATTGGTTATATGTCACTATAGTCTCCCTAAGATTTTAAGCCTTAGGGCAATGCAATAAGAAAAGATTGCTCAAGAGAAATTCCTCTAGTTTTTAGTGTAATTTTGTATTGCAAAATACACTACTGCAGCCTCTTGCAAATGCCGAGGTGTCAGTTGCATAAGATGTGCAATATATTCCTGTGATATGCCGCTGAGCTGATGTCTAAAGCTCAGAAGTGTAATTGATCAAGGAGAATATTTATTGCAGGAGTGCTGCGCTTTCTACAACAAATGTACCCCTGAAAGGTTGTATGTAAATCAAATGACTGTAAATTGAATAATTTAAAAGGCATTAAGGGGAGCTTACTACTTAAATAAATGCCCTGTGACTCTTCCAATTTAACAATCCTTTTGTAATGCAAAGTATTTCTCTTTCTGTTTAAATATCAATTTTTTTTTTACGTTTGTTTCAATTGAAGTACACCTGTACGAGAGGAAAAACAGGAACTGATTCAGGGCTGCTGTACACACTGATCTGTCTGCTTCAAGTTTTCTGACTGTTGTACCAAGAATTGGACACAGGAGTGCTGGACTATGGATTCTGTCAGCCTGACAGAATCTCACATCCTGGAGAGTCCAATGGCCTGGGTCGTCCATTCAAGAGCAGACTTCCCTGTTTATGCTCATTTATTCCACTGCACAATACAGAGATTTTCTATTTGAAAAGCTCAGGGAGCACCACTCTAAACTGCATCTGGTAGCATTTTTTTTCAATCTTAAAAGTTTTCCCTTAATCTGCACTGTAATTTTTTCTTTTCATACCCTGTTCTTTTCTTTAAACACATATCAATTTTGTACTTACATATCACCTGGGCATTTGCTTGTTTAACATCTGTCTCCCTCACTAAACTGTAAGCGTTGACAATGTCAGTTTACTCACCACTGTTTTCTCAATGCCTAGCACATTGTCTGTCACATAATAAATACTTAATCAATATTAGCTTAGGGGATGAATGAGTAAGAAAATTAACAAATGAATGGAAGTTAGTCAACCTCCATTTACTGAGAGTGTTTTGGAAATGGCCCTAACTGGTCTAGCTCTGAGCTATCTCTCCAGCCTCCTTCCGTGTTCCATCTTTCTCAGTCTGCTTCAACCTCACTGGCTTCTTGATGATCCTTGAGCATGCTAATCGCTTGTTGTTTCCGCCTCCTGGAGCACTGTTCTCATTCTAGTGTGGTTTAATTTTACTCATCATTGAGGTCTCTACACAAACACACTTCCTCCGAGAAGCCTTCCTGGACTCCCTATCTAAAACAGCAGCTCTCCACACACCCTCTTAGACTTTTGTCTCCATAGCTCTCATCACTGATCTGTATATATCCATCAGGGTTTTTATTGATTGTCTCAGCCCTTGAACATAGAGGCCAAGAAGTCAAGGACATTGCCTGTCTCATTCACTGTAGTATGAATAAGAAGCATGAAGGGCACAGAGAAGATACCAGATTAATAGTTTCGACAGAAGAAAGAAATATGTTTTCTCTTTTCTTTTTTTTCTGTATTGTTGTCATTAATCATATTAATATTGTCTCCTAGTCATTGCTTGTGACAATAAAAACTTAAATTTAACCTTAATATAACTGTACAAAGTACTTTAATCATAATATCTCAATGTTTACTTATTCATATGTTTAAAATGGCATTGTCCTATAATATCAGAGAATTCATCTTCAGTGAACTGAGAAATATGAAGAAATTGGAGTCATATTCTCATCACCTATAGCCCAAATGGAAGACGTATTTGTTGAATTTTATGCCAACTCCTTTTGCCTTCCAATAAAGCTAATAGCCCTTTCATAATATAGGGAAAATATTCTAAACCTGTGGTTTGCACATTTTTGATGATTCACTATATTTTATTTGGTTTTGTTATTCATCTTCTTTAAACTTCTATTCCATATAAACCAATAATTGTAAGTAAAAGATTAGACATAATTTCAATTTAATGTTTTGTGAGAACTTACTATTCTCAAACACAAAAACAAATAAATTTTTAAAAATAAATATTAGGAAATTTCATTGTTTTGGTGACATAGACAACCAATATTTTATAATCAAGATGTTTTCATTTATAGCTTATATTGGAATTGCTTATAATAACATCCTGTCTCTTTGGCCTTTTAGGTGTTTGACTATGATTTCGGACTACAGGATGACTTTATGGGCTCAGCCTTTCTGGATCTCACACAATTGGAGTTAAACAGGTGACTTTTGAACTATTGCAATGTCATTACACCTTGTTATGAAGCTGGGCCTGTATGATAGAAAACATCAGCAGATCTGAGTTCTAGTCACTTTTCTGTCATTTGTAGTTGTGAGCCTTCATGCTAGCCAGACTTTCTCACGTACATCTTTCCTACCCAGTGGAAATAATAACATCTCTTCCCTATCTTGTTCAACAAGAACTATTAAATTCTTGGGCACCTACTTTGTCCCCAACACTGTGGTAAGCACCAGAAATCTAGACATAAGACATTCCTTGCTCTCACATTGCTAGTATGGTTGTAGTGTGGCATAAACAGGGTTTTATATGTTAATTATATTATTAATTTAAGAATCAGGCCACCACATAGGAGAGAAAACATGTGCACTTTGCTTCAGAAATAGCAACTCTCTTGTCACTTGAGCCAAAGTAGACTCTAATTTTGCCATCATCAGTAATCCTAGGTTACCAAGGAGTGCCCCGAGAGTGGAGGCAGATTGCTTATATTAGTAGTTACATCAGCTTATCATTGCTTGACTCGTTGTCAAGTTATATTATTATTACTAATATTAATCATTCCTTGCACTTAATTATGGGCTTATATATTTTTTAATGTATTTCAACATAGGAGCTAAGAACTGATTAATACTACAAAAGAAAAAAATAGGTTTTAAAAGGTCAAGTAGTGCTAGAATGGGCTGCAAAGGAGGCTGTGAGATCTTCTTTGATGGTTTTAAGGAGAAGATATTTTAGATGATCATGTTAAATCATGTGTCAGGAATAGTGGAAAGCAGGAAAGCAGAGTAAGTGGCCAGATCACTACGTTATATTTTAACTGTAATGAAATATAAATGGTAGAAGCCCCTTATGTGTTAGAGTCGGCTGTTTGAGCACAGTGGCAGCTTACTGGTCTTCCAATGGTCAATTTTGCCCCAGACTAGACAAAAAAGCAGCCTTTTCTATACTTCCCACGTGTCCTCCATTCCAACCTAGAGCCCAGCACAGGCCTGACCTAAGGACGTAGGTGTTGCTGGCTCCACACCTCACCACGGCTGAAGGGAGTGTCCCAGATGGTGTTTATGTTGTTCTTTACCATGAAAACTGAGCTCTGACTAGAATGGGCTCTGCTGGTCTATAAAGGCCACAGTTATTTTCCCTGCAGACTTCTGCATAGGGATATGCGCATTACTGGACTTAATCACAGAGTATAAATTTCTCTTGTTCTCTATTAAATCGTTAGTGAAAAATAATTTTAAATGGAAAAATATGGCAGAATTAAGAAAATAGAGATTATATATAAGCATTTGGTGTTTATTTTGCCACATTACTTATTTTATGTATTTAGCAAACTGTTCCCTCCCCTTAAAACCAAGTAAACATCAAATTACTACTTTTAAAAATCATATATTTGTGAATTCCATTACATTCTGTATATAAATCAGTAGTCTCTGGGTGTAGACAGATGGATAATAATAGTAGCCACATGAATACTTATGCTACTATATGATGCACTAAGGTATTGCTTTGAAAGAAAATAATAGATAAGAGTCATAAAGCAATTGCAAATGTTCCTAAATCTTTATCGTGTTATCATTATAAAAATTTAATAAATTTTTCCTGTTAATTTTTATATGTAATCATTATGGGAAAATGAACCAAATCAAATTTCAGCCCTATATAAAAACATATGCTTAATATGCATTTATTAAAATAAAAGGAACAAGTTCTTACTATCAAACCATAATAATTAGTTATAACTAAATTGATATTGGAGCGATTTGCATCACAACTATTATAACTTACACTTATTATCAGTATGATAGGTTACTTATATTTCAGTTTAATGCCCTGATATCAGAAAACTTCATATTTTTCATAGCCTCATTCCTTGACTTTGTAAATTAAGCATCATGTGAAAAAGTTTCCTACTATCGCAAAATCTTAGCACTGAAAAGTATCTATGGCTCTCAATCTTGGATGTATGGGAAAATCGTTTGGGGAGATTTATAATATCTGGATTTCCAGACCCCATCCCTCATCTACAGAACCACAGTTGTCGTGAGTAGAGTTCAGGATTAAGCGTTTTTTAAAAGCTTCCCAGTTGGTTCTGATGTGTAGCCAGGATTTGGACCCAGTTTTCTCCATCAACCCTTCTCCCCAGTATTGGACTCCAACAGTATTGTTTACCAAAAGTTAAGCTCCATGAAGCAAAGGATCTTATCTTTGGTCTTGAATTCCGGGTTTTACCTGGAGCCTAACACAGTATGTGACATTTCATATGTGTTTAATACATGTTTTGTGAATAAAATGATTAAGTGACTGAACAAGCAAGGGAACGTTCCCAATTTGCCAACATTTCAAGATTCAAGTTTGGTGCCGAATATTCCACAGTCCCTTAGGTTTATGGAGGATATGAACCCCTATTTGTTCACTATTAATTGAAATATGGACACATGATATTAGCTACACATTGTCAATTGAATGTGTGATTTGTAATATTTTCTCGAAATGATTGTGGGTAATATGAATTCATAATCTCTTCCTCAGAGATGCTTATCTAATTCTAAATCTTTCTAAGTATTGATCAACTCTTCTAAGTATTGATTTTCTTGTGTTTCTAAATCTAAAAGTTATTTAGGCATAGGTTTAAACAGCCAAAAGATAGAAGCATTATTTTAAATGTTGGAAGTTCTTTTAGATAATTATACATTGTTTTTAAAGTATATCCATAATGTATATCAGGGAAACTATATTTTATATTTTCCTCTTCTCTCACTCATCTGTTTACTTTAAATTATGCTCCTAGTTAAAAAAATCTTAAAGAGCTAAAAGGAAGGTAGTAGTCAGTAAATGATCATCATTTGTATGTTGGACTCAAATTTGTAAAAAATAGCTGCTATTGCTTTCTGTGTGTTTAGAGATCACAGAGAAGGGACTTGGAGTTTTCTAATACTCTTGTAGTTTCTTGGCCTTTCCAGCAACCCCATGGCCTTTCTAGAACCCCAGGAAGGACTGAAACTTAGACGGTGAGTCCAAGTATAACCAAATGGTCCATGACTTACTGGATAACCTAATACACTGATGAGATTTTTAATAACAAAAACTGAACCAGGAAAGTAAAGGAAGACAAAATTGCTTTTCTTCTTAAAAGTAATAAATTGTTGATATAAAATATATTTTGGCTTATTTATGTAATGACTGTTCAAAATCTCAATATTTCATATCACAGGCCCACGGATGTGACCTTAACACTGAAAGATCCCCACTATCCTGACCATGATCTTGGAATCATCCTGCTCTCAGTTGTCCTTACCCCTAAAGAAGGAGAACACAGGGATGCGGTAAGTTCCCCCACAGTGTAGGAGTGCTTTCTTGCTCTCGTTTGTTCAAATGTCATGAGCCTTCTTTGAACCCAGAGGTAGTAATAAAAAGAAGTGGCGTATGAAAATCTGGCCTATTCTTTGTTTCTGTGAGTATCCTGGGTATCGCTAGTCCCTGTGTACTGTATCTTTGAATTCAAATTTCCTGCTCTATGCTCCAGATCAGAACCTCTTGTTGTAAATAAGGGAAATATTTTCATCTTATATTGTAATTTCATTTTCCAATTTCAGACCTGTCATATTGTAGGTAGAGTATAGTCTCCATTCAGAATACATTTATTAGTGAATTGAACATTTGGAAGTCCACATTGAGATATCCAGACCCTTCTATTTTGACTGCATTGTCAGGTGTACCATAACAAAGCAAATGAGGTGAAATAACAGAGTTTCTGCTTTCTGGTATTTGTTTGCTGAATGATAAGTGAGTAGTTTTCATCATCTTGATGGGCTTCCACATCGGTGTTACCAGTTTTCCAGCACTGGCTGTCTATACTTCCTTGCACACTATGCTCCTGTGAGAAATTGACAAGGGGGACAGAGGAGCCAATAACTCCAGCACTGTTGAGGTGACATTAAAAAATATCGGGTTTCACCTGCACTGGTATGCTTGCCGGTGCACTTTCTGCCACAATTTGCCAGAGATTATTTGTTAGATTCAGTGTGCTTTCACGTACTGGGAGCTACTCTCATGAGTTCTGACTGTAACACATTTTAGGAGTAGACATAATTTTTTTAGGCAAATTCAAGTACTCTCTTTCAGTAGTGTGTGTATTGCTGTCTTAAAATAATGCGTGATTAAAGTTGGTGGATGTCATCTGCTGGAAAAGTATTATTGACATTTCCCCTCGATTGTAGATAAAAATAGTGAATTCCAGCTTCAAATTTGGAAGGGTTTTAACTTATTGAAAAGTTCACCCTTATCCACGAGCATTTTTTCTGTCCTTTTTAAAAATTAAACAATGAGCACACATATTCGTATCTAATATTTGCTAAGTAGTAAGTATCTGTACTTCATTCAGTGAGGAAGAAATTTCTCTTTTCCGACAAATACTACCAAATAATACCTACTGGAAGAGCTTAGCATGGTAAAGGAATGTACGTATGTATATCTGCATATGCACAGGCCCAGATGGAAGGGTAGGTGAGATTTGTTTACAGAGAATATTTAGAAATAGAAGTCCATCATGTTAGAAGTCACCAGTTCAGAACACATTATTTCACCCAATACAAGGCAAGGAATATGTCCTAGCTGGCTAATCCATGTGTAGGAATAAATTATAAATTTTTTTATTGCTCTACTTAAATAATGCTGGTATTCACCAAGAACCGACTATAAGCCAAGTCCTGTGCTAGACCCTTAGGGTACAATAGAACTTATATCCAGTGGAGAACTCAGGAATCAAAAAAGCACTGAAGGAAGTGTAAAATGACAACTGTTTTAGGTGCCATGAAAGAGAGGTACATGTTGCTATAAGAGCAAATACAGGAGAATTTCCTCTGGTCAGGAGAACAGGGATTCTCTAAGGAAATCAAATAGAAGATGAGGTCTGAAGTGTGAACAGGAGTTAAGATGGCAAAAACCAGGAAGAGAGGAAGTATTTCCAGCAGAGAAAACAGCACATGCAAAGGCCCTGTGTCTAGAGAAACCATGGTGTACTCCAAAAATTGAAAAAGTACTGGAGCTTAGAGAATGTGGAAGTAAAGAGAGTGTGAAAGATCATGGTGCATGATAATGGTGGAAAGAGAATGCCCAGACTGTGTAAGGAGTGTTGGCCTGTTAAGATGTGTGGTCTTCCCCCAAAGAGCAATGGGGAGCCATTGAAAAGTCTGTAAATAGGAAGTGGCATAATCAAACTTGCCTTTTGAAAATAGCTGTGTAGCTGCATTGTAGAAAGCATGGAAGAGTAAGCATGGATGCTGGAGACCAATTAGGAGACTATTTGAAAAATTCTGGTGGAAGATGATGGAGGTTGGATTAGAATTGTTGGAGGTAGAGATGGAGAGAAATTGGCAGGTTTACCTGCAGGAGGTAAAGTCAACAAAACTTGGTGATAGACTATTCTTGTTTGGGGATTCTTTGTTATTTCAAAGAAGGACAACACTTCATAAGTGCAAATACCTGCACGCCTGAGGTCTTGTGTACCCCCAACCACCCAAACCGGAAACATCACTGGATATCGAAACGATATGGTAGTGGTTGTAGTTATTTGGATGATTTGATGACAGAGAGTCTGCTACATTTTTACATTAAAGGGATATTTATCAAGTACTCTAATATCAAACTGAGGATTTGAGGGATCAAATTAGTATCAAGAGACTTTATGATGAAGCTGCTGAGTTCTGAATTACACAGAAATATGTGTCAACACCGGCAAAGTGGTTCCCAACATTGTTTTCTCTTCAACAATTCTTGCAAAAATCCTTCAATTTCCATAGCTGCTCAAACTTATATTTAGGCACAATGTCTTTCTAATAAGAAAAATTTCACTTATAAAGGTTACAATGCCTGATGGCTGATCATCGGTGATTTATTAAACATGAATAGGGAAGAAAACAGGTGGGTTACACTACAACAGTTACATATCCAAAATCTGTATTACTCGTCTTCTTCTTTTTCTTTCCCTTTATCCTCATAGTATCTCTCCAGCCAAATTCACCCTCATCACAAAAAGTTCTTCCTGAAATCTTCATGCCATTTTCTTGATTCAAATCCCTTTGGCTAACCCAGCTTTTTGGAAGCAATTCTTTACTTTGGAAGAAAAAGTACACATTTTTAATTCACAGCCTTACTTCATACCATCCCCCTTTGGAGTCCCAAATAGCGCTGGATTTATTCTGCTGCAGCAACTGAAAAATGGTGTCCTCTTCTCTCCCACATTAGTGTCGACTCTCGTGAGACTTCTCTCTTCTTCACCAGAGAAGCAAATGGCTTGCCCAAGGCTCAGAGCCACAGAGAAGGCACAATGATTGCCACTTGTAGCAGAGCCGGCCTCAGGCAGTCATCATACCTGAGGGGAAGAGAGGAGGGTGACCAGGGTGACCATACTGGCTCCTCCATGTGGGTGTGATCAATAGCCAGGAGCATGGGATTGCTTGTAGAGAAGCGAGCTGGGTCAGGAGGAGAGGAGCAAGCATAAAAGATCCCCCATAGGAAATCCTATTGGGATCCCCAGTCTCCTGGCTAGTCCAATGTCCTGGATTTGAATTAGAGTTTCTAAGCATATGTTTTACATGATGAAAATTTCTAGCAAAGATATATAAATTTGCTTTCTTTTCTTTGTTTGTTTTGGTCTATATAGCAGTTCTATAGCTATTTTATTAAGATCTTTAAAACTGTTAAGCAATACTAGTTAGGAGATTTTGAAACTCTGAACAAGGACCAATTGTAGGCATCTATTGAAAAAAAACACTTATTGATCATCAGAAGCATTGTGCCAGGTTCTATAACTCCCTCTTTATTCTTCTCTAAGTGTTCAGTGACCTGTGTTTATTTCTCTATTTAAGTGGAAACTCCTGCTGAAGGACTTTAATATTCTCCAATGAGATTCATTTGTTCCCTCACTTGTCACCTCTGTCCCAGCCATACAAACTCCTGCACAGCTCATCTTCTCTGAAGTCCAAGCTTTCTTAAATGTCACCTCTCCTACCTAAAATAGACCTATACTGTACTTCACCTCACCTCCATTCTATATTCTATTAAAAAATAGATATTTTTTAAATTATTGCTTCTGATTACCTTTCTTATGATGACTCCTCTTAAAACCTAGTCCAGCTTTCTGCGTCTAGTGCTTGTTCAGTGGATTGTAGGTGAATCTCTATGAGGATTTAAAGGAATGCTTCACAGGTCCAGGGAAAGGTATTTTAAGGGTTTTTTTTTCTTACTTCAGTACTGATATCTGTGAGGTTGTCACAAGTTCAAACTCAAAATGCAGCAAACCAGATATCAGATACTAAACGCTTCATAATTCCATTTAATATTCAGAATGATGTATAGAGAAGGAATAGAGGATGATTTTGCATTGACCCTCACACAGGGAAATTATAAGACTTCTGATCTCTTTGATTATTAGCTCAGAAATAATCCATTTTAAGCTTTTGAGACTTAAGACTTTAGGTCAAAAACCACGTTTATTCTAATGTCTGTGTTTATAAAACTTGCTAAATATTTTATACGTATTAGAATGGAGAATGGAAGAAATGAGTTTCAAGAGACATTAACAAATAAATCCTACAAAGCAAATAGGAAATAGGACATTAATGTTAAGAAAACGCCATCAAAAGTAGGAAGAACTGAGTAATGGAAATACAGAGTACTTAGCATCACTAAGTGCTAAGATTTCTAAATCAGTTGTCTTGTGAGTTTTTCTACACTGTTAGTACTAACAATACATTCTGTGAATGATGTAGTTGGGATGATTTCTCCTTGTGTGGATTGCCAGTTCTGGAAATCAGTAAAACTGAAGAATAAGTTGAAAACCCGATCAGCCTACTGAATCTACTAAAGCCACTAAAACATGCAATGTCTAATTACAGCAATTTAAGAAGTATAGTATGAGTAATAGCAAAAGTATTTCATAGTTGCTTATATTAAAATCTTTTCCATTGAGTTCGTGATTGAGTCTTTAAAAGAAAATCCCAGATGTAAACAGATATATACGTATTTTTTGTTTCCAGCATTGTATGTATGAGAAACCAAAATCTTCACGGGGGGCATGCTGATGAGTTAGTTGCATGACACAACTGTCATTTCTGTTTTGAATGCATGTCCTGTTTTTGAACCTGCAAAAGTGTGTCATGCATACATGTATGTCCTATGTATGGTATTTTGGTCTGATAGTGTGTTTGAGTTCTTTCTGGCTCTTTTTCTAGCAGAGTTCAATCCACAGCTTTCTTCATTGGAGAATTTGTGAAATAAAAGTGAGTTAATTTGTGTTACACACTCTCTTAGATAACCTAGACCTACAAATTGCTTGGCTAAAGCTAAAAAATAGAAAATTCTAAGAAACATATGAATTGACCCTAGTTGGCCTCTAGTGAATTAGAAAAATATATTTTTCATGTTGGTTTATTTTTGAAATTTTTCTGAATTACTCCACAGCTCACATGTGAAAAAGTATCCTCCTATAAAAAATGTAATATATATGTTTTATAATATGTATGTACAATAATATCTAGCCATTCTGTGATTTTTTTTTATCTATAGTAGCCATGTAATTGCCCTAAAAAATTGCTACCACTAAAGATAAAAGGAATTGGATTGAGGTTGTGAAATCTTTTAAAAACATACTCAGTTCTGCAGCTCTATTACAGGCCATGTATTTATGCTACGTATTCCTTTTATTGGCTTCAAGGAAAGTTGAGCTGCTAGTGAAGAATTTGAATTGCACCATAATAATATTAGATAATGACACTTTCAAAAACAAATTCATATGTTTCTCAGCTGAAGTTAAGATCATAGAGCAAAATATAAATCTTATTTTTCTATAATTTGCTTCATCTCCTATCTTTAACATTCCCCAAACAATCTTTCTTCTCTAACAAGTCTTGCAGTTAGCAAAGGTAACACTTTTAATGGTATGTCTGTTAATTCAATTTTTCTTTTTAAACTTTTCTACTGTTTTCAGTTTTATTGACTCTACCTGAACCTAACAATCTAAAAAGAAAACGAGACGTGGCAGTAGGATACTTAAACCCATTATTTAGCTAGTTGGTTGGGCTCAAGCAGCAGAAGTTTTGTTACAAAATCTAAGACCATTTTGAGAGTCACTGGATCTAATACTACAACTCTAGAAACTGAATCAAGAAAATAATGAATTGATCCCGTTAAATGCCTAATTTTTTATGCTTATGGAAATTACTGGCTTTTTGTTTGTGTCAGTGTCCCAGTCTGAAAAATAATACCATGCAGCCAGTTTGTAAAGCTGATTTTGAGAGACAGGAAAAATACCAACCTGATGATTGGCTTTATATATAGATCAATTGTGTGCAGTCGTTCTGAGTCAGGGAATGTGGCTTTGACCAGCAGCAGTGAATCTGTGTAATATTGAGTGGTGTTGCCCTGAGATTTGTTTCTTCCTCCTGTTCTTCCTCATGTAGGCCCTTTTTTGTAGTATAACATTTCTTACAGAATGGAATTTTATAAGATTCTTGGATACTAGATTACGATGACGATAAATGGCCATGAGTTAAGAGATGCTACTTTTTGATTTATTTATCTTAATCGTTCTCATTTGATTTGACACAAAACATTGTCCCTGGGAATTACCATTCTTTGTCCATTGAAACTCTGCTTTCTGAGAAAGTTAAACATTTATTGTCTGACTCCTAATGGGACAACAGTTTTTGTAAATATGGCAGACCACAAAAGTATTTGGTTTCCAATTTGCCTTTTAGTGATGATGGAGAAAATGATGGTAGTGGCGGTCATGATGATGCTGATGCTGCTGATGACATGACTCATTTAACATAAACAACACACATTTATTACGTGTTCACTACATGTGCATCTCCACAACCCAATGGTGGGTTTTACTGCTTCAAAATGAATTGGACATTATTACTTAGAAAACATATAAAATATTTCTATAGCAGTATTTGATAACAATGCTTTGCAGATTTCTGGAGCCATTCAGAAAAAAAAAAAAGGAAATTATTATAACCTTAGGAAACCTATTACTCTTCCATATTTTGGTCAATATTTAATGTAGAGAGTACACAGATAAAATGTAACCTATAAAACCACTATCTACGGAGAAAATGAATGTCTCTTTATCCTTGAAAATTTCATGATTTTCTCATTTCCTACCTAGAACTTCTACATAATTCTGTTGTCTTGGTTTAGTCCAAAGGTTGCCTTCTATACGACTTAATCTTATATTAAAATCTTTTCTTTTTTGTATTTTTGTAATTTATGAGTGATTTCTGAAATGGTCCCTCTTTACTGTGAATTCTGCTGCAGGAGATATAGTTCTTAAAGGCACCAGTGCACTTCCTTGATGTCCAAATGTGGCAAGTATTTCTATAAGCTATATTCTTTGCTCCAAATGTTCCCTATTCTCCACTTCATCTCCTTTAAAGATAATGATAAAGCTAAGAGAAGGTAAAGAGGTTAATCAGGAAGTTAATACCTCAGTCTTCATTGAGAAATTTTTTAAACTGCAGAGGAAATAAGAAAATCCTTGGATTTTTATGACTTACTTTATACAAGAGACCAATGATCTTGGGCACTCATCACAAATCTCCATTAACCTTAGTTAAAACTTGTAGCCAGAAATACCTCTTACTATGACACAAAAACACTAGTTTAAAGGATGTGTTATGGCTAAACGTTTAGCAGGAAGATCCACTAATAGGCATCATAATATGCAGCATTTTTTCTCATTTTAAAGCATTTGTAGACCCTGATGTAATTAAAAATTATCTGGAAGCAAAGACATTCTAAGATGCCACCAAAGCAACAGACTTTGAATATATTTGAAAAGAAAAATTATTATACACCTGGTCAAGTCATGGGACATCCTCAACCTCCACCACCAAAAAGAACAATTGCCAGTCATGAGACTCAATGTGTTTTTTCACAGTCAATAATTAAGATATTCCAAGTTTTCCACTCTACTTAAAATATACTGTCCCATTTCTTTGTACAAAAAGATAAAGCAAATGAACTCTCACCAGAAAGACTGCTTGAATGTTAAAGGTGCTTCTAGCTGTGTGTACGTGAAAAACAACTTTTGTCTTTGTTTGCTGTTTAAATGTTAAGCTTCCCTAGAAAACGATTGGCTGCCCTATTCTATACTTGAGTGATAAGATAATGAAAATGCTTTATTTCATTTACAGACAATGCTAATGAGGAAGAGTTGGAAAAGATCAAGTAAGGTAATGCTTAGCATGTGACCTTTCAGCTTTTCTTGTTGAGAAGAACTATCAGCTGCTTTCCCAAATCTCTCTCATACCTCCTCAAACTATACCGCAGGATTTCATCACTCTTCAATTATTATTTTTTTTCCCATAAACTTTAAGCAAACCATGTGATTATTTTTAAGTAAATAGAAACCACACTGATCAATCACCTCGAAATCACCCTCTTGCTAATCTTTGGTCACTTCTCAGCATCATTCTCAGCATCTGGTTTCTGTTGGATGTACCACAGGGTCTAGAAAATGTCTTTGATCTGGAGATCAGGAATAAAAGGATGAGGCTAGGATAGGGACAACTCCAGAGAGAAGGAAGATCCATGTAACTTGCTGTTTTTGTTTATTGAAAATTGAGTCTGAGCTTTTCTAAACTCAAAAATCCCTATCTTGTTACATTTTTGGAGTATACAATGAGAACAATTTTCCATCACTGCCTCTTCTCACTTCAAGAAATAAATGGCTCTTGGGGACAAGAGGAGTTTATGGTTCTTGTAACTGACTAAGCCCTGGCTCTTCTTACAACTTGTAAAGATATAAACTAGGCTTCTAATTTGTTCAGTGGTGGTACCACTCTTGGACACAAATAATATCAAGATGAGACTGACTTTTATATGACTGCTCCTTGAAATAAATCAAGGAGATTTTATCTGTAAAGATCTTGTTTGCTCAAATTTCTATTTAAAAAGTCAGCTTTCCTTTTTAATAGTGACATTTTTTTAGACCCTGGAACATGACAGTTTGTTTTCTTCCATTCTGATTGAATCATGCTATTATTTATTTCTTTAATTGTGCCATTTTTATTACTGTGAATTAAGAAAATACTTACATCAAAATGTTTTTGTATTTATGGTGTTGTCTTAATTTGCTTTAACAAGTATTTCTTACTGTACAGTTTCTTCCTAATTCTTATAGAATTAATGACCAAAAGATAATTTTGCTCACACAAAGGTCAGGGCTACATTAAAAATCACCCTTATCATTTCAATAAAATAAAAAACATTTATTAAGGAAAGTTGCTAGATATTTCTGACTTAGCATTCACTGTGTTTTTTACTGATTAAAATAAAGTTTCTTAAAGAAATGTCTACACTGTTCATATTTGTATTACACTTTTTTCTTTGTAATTGTACTTCAAAATTAGTGTTACATTGAAAGCACATATAGTTTTAAAATTTGTACAATTTGGCTTTCCTCATTCTATGTCTATGGTATATCTATATTATGATATATCTGTGTAAAAATGTTGCAATCCATTAATATGTAGCAATATTCTCTATTCCAGATGTAGTTAAGACATAATGCTAGAGCAGGATATTACATAGTATTTAGTGTTAATTAGTGGGAATGATCCATTTTATTGTAGCATATAAGAAAGAATAAGCAGAAAGATTCTTCTTCAAATAATTCATTTAATTTATATTTAAATTTAATTTTAATGATAAATTAAGTAAACATAAGTCCACATCTTTTCCTTTGGTCTACAAAAAAAATTAAAATGAATACTAAACATCTATTCTCCACTATTTTTATATCTAAAATTTTGAAGTCTTTATTTGTTATTAATAATCCATTTGTACGTGCAAACTGGTACATATTTCTAGCTTGCCTTTGAAGATAGAAACCCCTGTGTCTAACTCTGCCCTCATTGGGGTACTTGTCAGATTATTTTTGGTGTGTATGGTAATACGGTTTTTGGACTTTTAGCCTGAGGGATTTTCAATTTTATAAAATTTAATGGGGATATTGAATTGTGAGTAAAAGAAAATCAGTTCACACATTTGTTTTTTTCTAGGAGAACAAACTGAAGGCTTGATAATTCATTCAAATTGTCACTGTCCCCTAAAACATTTGTCTTATTCATCCATATTAGTGTTACAAGAACAAAGGGTTAAATTCAAAATCCAGGGAAAGTTTGAAATTTCAGTTACCACCTAGTCTGCCACCCTTCACCCACACTGAAACTGCTCCCTCAGTTCTTTCCTCCAGGGATTAAAGAAGAAAGGATGACAGTCAAGTAAATTTTGCTTCCTAACAGACTAAGGGCTAAGTGACTACGCATTACCATATCACTGTTCTGTGGAAATGCGTCCCTTTTCTAGTTATTTCAATCTTCTCCTTAAAGATTTTTGTGTCAGGACTTTTCCTCTTTTATTTTTGGAAAGAGGATATAATTGATTTGTATTGCATTTAAATACAGGTATTTTTTACTTGGTATAACTATGCTGAAAGTCAAAGGTGAATTTTTCATATAAACAGGTCATTTTCTTCATTGGAATCTTGACTTCTGGGAGTGAGGTCTCCTGATTTTTTATAGCAGGGCTTTGGTATGCAGCCTTGTCTCTGAGCACTGAAGGTGAATATAAAATATGGGAATTATGAACTTTGTGGCAAAGACTTAAATATAGTCAGGTAATGTTAGATACTCTCTCCAGTGTGGAGTTTTTCTTCCTTTCCTTGGTTTTCTTCAGAAGTGATATAACCATGGAGGGGGATGAACTAAATTGACATTGTCATTTTTTTTAACATGCACATCTCCGCTGTACACAAATGAATCAGCTCATGGAATTTCCCATTACTATCTGTTCATCATTTTCATCATCTTGCCAATAATAGATTCTTTCAATGGAAATCTTATTAGATATTTGTGGCACTCATGTAATGTGGAGTTGTCTTATTGAAAACAAGAGATGAATAGCCAACTTGAGGACAGGGAAATTGTAATTGCTGTTCAGGACCAACTGATATATTATTTCGAGTAAATATGTTACCACCTTATAATGAGTAGGAAAAAGTTACATTTGCCTCCTAACAAAAAGTACCTAAACTTACCCCTGAAAAGCAAGAAAGTACAAATTATTTGAGTGGCATGTAAACCAGTAAATAATTAATGGATTCCATAATATCTCCTCCTCTGGGGATGGTCACATCCTTTAAAATACTCATTCTGGTTTTCTACAAGTACACTTTGCATAGCGCATATTTTTAATTCTCCCCTACACTCAACTGTTACAAAAAAATGTTATTTTAAGAAGAAAGGGATCAATGTCTTCCTAAACTTGGGCAACTGGATAACTATCCTGGTCAAAGAGTTATACTTATGTGACAAAATGCGTTTTGGCAAGAGAAATAGTAATGCTTTGAATTATTGCAATATTTTATTCTTTAGAAGAAGCTTATCATTGATAATTTATTTTAAGTTTAAATTATTCAACAAGAAAGTTTCATGAGCTCAGAAGAGATGATGTATATGTATTTTGTGAATAAATTTTGTGGGTTCAAACCAAAAAGTTTAAAAAAAATGAAATAATTGCCTCTATCAGACAATAAGCAAAAATGATTTTTACTACATTGTAATGTAGTAAAATGTGTGTGTGTGTGTGTGTGTTTTAATGTAGAAGAATGAGTTTATCAATGGGTGAGATAATAATAACCTTATGTGTTTTCAATAAATCACTTTCAATTTTATAAGAAATAACCATTGTGATAATATAAAGATATACACATTGCAGTTCATATTCCCAACAATAACAGTTTAGAATTGTTTTAAGAAGAGTTCATCCTTTGAATAATATAATATAGACTATGTGATGATGTCTCATTAGCATATCTTCTGTAACTCGATGGCTTATTTTTTAGCAATACATCTTTTTTATAAAGATTTTATTATAATCACTTAGCATAATTTTAATGAACTATAAAACACTTTATTCACTGGTTGAATGAAGCAATTTTTAATAAGACTTTTTGCAAGGATATTGTTAATTTAAACAAGAGAACATTTTCAACTCTGTAAGTCTTCAGGGCGTAGTTAAGCCTGACACCTTGGATGACACGTTAAAAATGCATCAGTGAAAACCTCTAAGTGCTTTAATTTAAGAAATGGTGGAGAAACAAATTAACACATTTTTAAGTATCTCACACAGTCAGTCAGACACAGTGGGAAAAAAAGTCATTATTTAACAATTGTCACGTTCTTTCTACAAAGACCTCATGTCCTAATAATAAATAGGTGATTTTTTAAAAAAAACTCCAAAACATCAAAACTTTATTGGTCATTGATTCTCTCAACCTGAGTGACCAAAATGGCTTTTTTTGGTCTCATTTCTAATTATTACGCATATGTCTTTGAAAAAATGAGATGCTTACATGTTTTTGAAGGAAATATAAAATTATTTTTAAAATCCTTACTTTGCCACTGTCCATACTCTCAAATTTGTGTTTTTTGGAAATGCTATAAAGTCAACTTCATAATTAAGACTTCTGAGATTCCAAAATGCAGCAATAAACAAAGGGCGAATAGCATGAGCATTTCTATTATAAAGGATTGTACTTTGACCTTGGGGAAGCAGACTCCTAAAATTTGTAGTAAGTTTATTTAAAATAGAGATATTATCATAAAGCCAGTAAGTATTTGACTATCCCCACAAAATACATGGAGCCATAATTAAATTTTATATTGAGATGATTTTCTCCTTGCTATTTTGACATTTCCCCAGAGGAATAAAACATACATTTTTATGTATTGTAATGCGTAACTACAGGGATTTGCTGTAACAATGGCATTACATTTATTTGACCGCTCTTGTTGAATTTTTTAAATGTTGCGGGTCCTTTGGGGAGCAAATCTGGATGAGTTGGCACAAAGTGAAAGGAGAAAATGTAATCTCAAGCAGAGGATGCATTCCAAGACGCCTGCATGCTAGGTCTAAGATAGCTAATTGCAGGCTCACTTATTGGCCTTCACATTGCTGATGTGTGTTACCAAGTGGGCCGATGATTTCCCAAGACCCTTTCTGGGCTGATTAAAGGGACGGAACTAATATAACCTGGCTCAAGGATAGTGGAGCTAAGGGCTGTTCACAGATTACATGGCCTTTTAATTCGAAGATATATATTTATATATCTGACATATATATATATATGTTAAGTTGAGTGCTACTCACAAGAGATTTATTAGTTTTAAAGTCCCCTATGTGCTTACAATAAAAATAAATTTTGAGAGGACCCTGCTTTTGAAGCCTTGGTTGACACCAATGTATACACATAGATACATACATTTATATATACATGTACATAAACATTCACGCACATATATAAAAGATTTAAAATTTCTAGAAAAATAAAAGGCAAAGCAAGGTCAAGTTTCGGTTACAGGGCAAGTCCTCTGGGGAGCTGAGATTGTCTCTCCCTCTTGAATAATATTTGAAAGGACAGTTGGAGCTGCTGAGGGAGTCATATGTATGTTTAATGAATACAAATGATATGAACACCTATCTGAGTAACCAAGAAAACCAGAAAATAGCATTTCATGTGAATTTCTGCTTATTTCATGTCTCTGTATTCAATTACATAACTATCAATAGGCTTAGTCAACTGAATGGAAGCGTCCAAGAGCCACAGCTTTCATAAACAGCGACTGCAGTCTGACTAGAAAAATCTATATAAATTATTTACTTATAAATTTATTTATTCTTTTACCTCTAAAATGCCCAAGAAGGTATTGATAAAAGGAAGTTATTTACCTATAGAGACATGCTGTGTGATCAAAAATGCTACCTCCCTTAACTTTTACATTTGACTCTCAGGATTCACAATGTCAAATCTATTGTGAATGTTTTGAGTACAGTCATGTGCTGCATAACAACGTTTCAGTCAGAGACAGACTGCGTACATGATGGTGGTCCCAAAGAGTAGGACCAGATAGCCTAGGTGTGTAGTAGGCTATACCATCTAAGTTTGTGTAAGTGCACTCCACGATGTTTGCACAATGACGAAATTGCCTACCAATGCTTTTCTCACAACTATCCCCGTCGTTAAGTGAAGCATGACCATATTGAAGAAGTGCTGAACTATAACATGCATTATGTTTAAAGGCCTGTACCCATTAAGGCTAATAAAAAAATATCACTTTTAACAAAAGTTTAATGGCTAATCCTTGTTCATCCAATGGCAAAATCCTTAAAGATTTCTATGATGTATTTTATATCGAAGGCTGAAAGATAGCAGCATATACATTTGTTAGGGAAAAAATGAGCTATCCTTTAATTTTATTTCTCTGAGAAAAAAACATATCTTCTAGATTTTTAAATTCAAAATCTGGTTAATTTTTAGATTCATGCTGAGATTTTTGATCTTTGAGGAGAAATTTTCTTAGTGTGTGTCGGTTTTTTGGAGGCAAAATAAGATATTACCAACGAATCTTGCTACTTTAATAAATTCAAAACCTCATTAGAAATAGTTCAACAATTCATTATTCAGAATAACTTCAATAGTTTTCCTTTATCAATTTGATGTCTCTGTTTTTTGTTCATTTCCTTTTACTATTACTTTAAAGTTTTAGCACCTTTAAAATGGCGCTTTCACTCACCAACCCCTTGTCTTGATGGAGACTGAAGTATAACTAAATCTCTACAATTATGAGTTAAGATGTCTTCTCTGGAATTCATAAATAGTTTATTCTGTCTTTCTTGCCTCCATAATAAAATCATCGCTTTTGTTTAGAACTCATTATCGTAATGCCAAGTGTTTTATTATTATTTTTGTTATTGGTCTCATTAGAAACTCTAGTGAAAAAAAGGCCTTGGCTAGTGTGTAGTGAATTTTATATTTATGTAGAGCAATAAATGGCACAAGGGTCCACAGGAAAATTAAGTTGTTTAGTTTGAAATAAAGGCCTGAACTTACATGAGCATACAGGTTGTAAAATGAAATCGAAATTTTACTTGATGAGTAATGACAGAAGTAATTAACTATGGCATGAGAAGCATGGCCCAAGGACTTCAGTGGGTCATGGCTAATATTTTTTTACTCAAGTTTTGACAGAGAAACCTAAGTTGTAAATCTTAGTAATTAAAGTCTCCCCCCCCAAATTCATTGATCTCATTTTGCTCTTTGCATATCAGTTCCATAATTAGGTCATTAGCCTCTGTGTTCATCTGAGAAAGGATGTGAAGTATGGAATTGGAGCAGTTTCAACATTAATCACCTCAGACCACCTAAACTTTAAATGAATTAATAATGCTTTTAAACGCTAAAAGAGTATTTTATTTGTTATACCTGTCTTGAGTCTAGAGCCAAGCCTTTCAAATCCATTTGAGTTGCCTTAACACATTTTGCAAGAAGATAAAACTGACTGTCAGTTGTATAACTTGTGTGATTGACTCTGGGGAAATTATCTGTGGAAGGAGACTTCAAACAGCATTTTTTTAAATAGGATACTCTAAAATTTTTTCACATGTTGTTAAACATGCTGCTTAATTGAAAAAGAATTGGGAATCAAAGTAAAGAGAATTGGCAATAGAAAACGAAACATGCGTCTTTTCTAAAAGCTAGAATAAGGTTCTTTAAGTTAAATAATAGTAGAGCATCAAAAAAGTCTGCAGTCATTCCACCTAAGGGTTGTGTCTGAAGGTCCAAGTGTAAGTGTATTTTTTAAGGATTCTTATTTTTTAGAAACTGATGTGATAATGTGCTGAGTGTGAGAGGTGAGAACCACAGCCGTAAATATAAAGGAATTATAACTCCACAGTAATGACAAAACAATATCTTAAACTCAAGACTTTTTCCTCATGACCGCTGACATTAGACACGTGCCCTGACCAAACTCTACACAAGTAACTTGTGAAAATGTAATTAGTTTTGTTAAGAAATAAATTGCATGGGAAAAGCACAGGTAGGTTGCAGAGATGATGTCTGATATAAATCTAGTTCTAAACATAAATTACTCAAGTTGCAGCACACTCTATAGTGCTTTAGCTCATTATTATTTTCTGATATGATTTTTGGTATCACATTTGGAAGGAATATGTATCCTTAACTAAATGAAACTCCAAGTGAGAAACAAGCAACAAATATTTGTTGAGCACCTACTATACATTAGGCATCACTTGAGATTCTGAATCACTACAATCTTAGCTAACACAAAATCATGGAATAATCAGATAAGTTGCAACACTGCTTCCTCTTCATCACAATGTCAAAGGTTGATACTATCTCATAACTGTCATCAGTTTGACCATAATTTTACCATAACTGACACCCAGAGACAAGATGCAAAACATTAGACTTGAAAGGGTGCATGTAATGTAAATGTTCTGTTTAAAAATAAATAACTATGGGGCCAGCCGGTGATGTAGAGGTGAAGTTCATGCACCCCACTTTGTGGCCCAGGGTTCGCAAGTTTGGATCCCTGCACAGACCTACATACTGCCCATCCAGCCATGCTGTGGTGGCATCCCACATACAAAATTGAGGAAGATTGGCACAGATTCTAACTCAGGGACAATCTTCCTCAAGCAAAAAGAGGAAGATTGGCAACAGTTGTTAGTTCAGCGCCAATCTTCCTCATCTCCCCGCCCCCCAAAAAGAAGTGAGTAACTGCTTTTAATTTCCTGAAGTCGAATTGGTTTTGCTTACAGAAGTTTGAGGGTTAAGTAATAAAATATCCAACATGAATCCATTGCTTTGTTTCCAGCCCAATAGCCACCTTTCTCAGTATTCATCTCTTTTTAAAATTATTTTTGGGGAGTTCAAATTAACTAAGTCTTTTATATTATACCATCTTATATTATATTATTATATCATAAAACTAGGAAATTTTTAGTAAGAAATTAAGCCAAATTTGAGTAGGTACATGTTTATAAATAAGATTTCTGCTATCACTCTTTAAAAATGCTCTGAAGGTCTGTGGTGTTAAATTGTTTTGTTAAAAGGAACAAATATTGTCTGGCTTATTTCAAAATCTTAAAATATGTTTAAACAGTTCTATTTTCTATAATAAAATGTTAACTTAGATATATTATCAACATTAAGAATAAAGAGGTAAGTAGACTTAAAAAATTACAGAAATAATCCTCCCTCAACTTTATTACCATTGTTGTCAGATATGAGTAAGACAAAAACTTTATTCAAGAGAAGAAAATTTATAGTTTGTAAACATCCAAAGTGTCTTAAGATATATAATTTTTGTTTTTTCTATTTGTTTTGATTTTGTTGGGCTAATTAGGTATTCTTAAAAACATCTCAAAATTTAGCTAAATATTTGTTTGTTTTTAGGAACTCTCAGAAAATGAAGTGGTTGGATCTTATTTCTCTGTGAAGTCTTTCTTTTGGAGGGTAATATCTAAATGTTTATGTTAATATTCTTGCTTTTTGGTTCTGAATAGTGATTTTTAAAGTTAAA
Organism: Equus caballus; assembly: GCF_041296265.1. Classification (NCBI taxonomy): domain Eukaryota; kingdom Metazoa; phylum Chordata; class Mammalia; order Perissodactyla; family Equidae; genus Equus; species Equus caballus. The sequence goes on from NC_091697.1 coordinate 89,390,055, forward strand.
TGTAAATTAAGAAATTCACTTTTAAAAGTAGGCTTTCAGACAGATGAATTCATTCGCCTTCTTTATTAACTTTCATGCCAAGTCATCTAGGCAACTGTCGCTTTCAGTTCTTCATTTGTAAAAATTAAGAACTTCATAGATTTAATACATTGCTTTGAAGTCAGTTGCTTGTCAGACTAAGTTTATCCCAAATTCTGAATAAATAGAGGCCCAGGGACCTTCCAGGAATATGATGGCATTGTCTAGAGGGCCCATTAAGGTTCTTTTTTGCCTCATAATGGAATTATTTTCAGCTCCATTTCTGTTTGAGGAAAATTTACTTCCATTACAGTGATCTTATACTAGATAAGTACTAGATAATCAGTGTTCTTTCTTTGAAAAAAAAAATCAACTCTGAAAAACAGCAACTCTGATTTTGATTTAAATAATGAAAATTCCATAGATAATTTGTTCTAAATGCCATTGCAATTTAATGTTATTTACTCTTTCATGACTTAAACATCATGAGCTCTGTCATCCATTTTTTCTCTGCTATAATTCTGCATTATGTACAGCATGATTTATTACTAATGTACTTACCACTTTGCTTTCAAGAGTTTCCCTATTTCTTTGAAATTCGCACTTGGTACTTGATTACCTAGCAATAGATACTGCAATGAAAATGCTACACTCATAAGGATTTGCCATTTTCTTTCATTGGCTCTTAAACTGCTCATGACTGGAAACAACCTTCTCCTTTAGAATTTTAAGATTTGTGGCAGTGTCTCTTAAGCAGACTGGCAGATTAAGTCGTGCATTGACTTGACCAGTGAGTAAGTATAAGCCACATCTGTTCATCCCCTTCCCCCTACAGCACACACTTTGATATTTTTTTGCAGCCTTTCGTTGTAGGGAGCTTATTTTATTTTAATACTTATAGCCTCTTCATTTCCTTTCAGTCTACTAATGGCTGCCTTCACTGAAGTTATCCTGTATCTTTGCTAAAATAATATTAATTTCTCCTAAATGCATTGCCCGTGAACACACAGAGTGACTGCTTTTGAACTGTCCCATAACCTTAAATAGAAAGTGACTTTTTGCAAAAATTTTGTCTCTGTTTTCTTAAGACCCACAAGTATGGTGAATTCATACAGTGCACTCCTTTGCCAAGTGAGCAGAATTCAGGGGCGTTCTGTGTTGAGTTTGTTCCATATGCAGCAAATGTGCAGACTTATCATTATGAATGAAGACTTACCACCAGGACTAACTCCATAAGTAATAGTTTTTAAAGGTATCCCTTTCAAATGACTCTTTCAACACCATCTTTCCACTTTGCTACCCCCAAATTAGTCTTCTATTTATCAGTACTTTCCATTTAGTTGTATTCCTCCTTCAATATTCTTTATTAACCATTCTCAATCCCTTGAACTGTCTTATTTTGGAAAAACAAATATTCAAATTTAAAAGATAGCTTTTTTGTACCTGAGGTACAGTGGTCTAACGTCTTTCTTCTGGGCATATGTTGAATGACAAACACATTGAGTCATAAATGCAGAACCTTTAGGGGTCATTTATTTTACTAATGAGGAAACTAAGCCCCAAGAGAATTGATGCTTTTGCCCTAAAGTACCTAGTGGTATCACCAGGACCAATATTTTTCTCTCTGAATGTCACAGAAGTAAATATTTTGGTTAAGACTTAAAGCAGCAGAGTTCCTTTGAGGGTTGATGAAGAATAAAGATGCCATATATAAATAGAGCTGCCCCTTAGTTTGTCTTTACTGTGCGCTTTCAAATGCTCCTTGATTGTGTGATCCTCCTTCTGCACAGGTCCTTAAACCACCAATGGATCGATATGTTGAGGGCTGTAATGTTGTTGTATTTGATGTCCCATTTTCCAATATCAGATAATCAGTGACCAAGTCTGCTTTGGATGAGTGTGATCATTCATATTCACATTCAAATATCACTCTGATAACCGACCTCCCTGCTCTTTGCCCAAGGAATATTTGTATTCTGATGAACTTTTATAAGAGGTGTAGATGAAATGAGGTTTCCCATAGACATTTTCAGATATGGAGAAAACCTAAATGGCTCAGATAAAATCTTACATGAAGAGTATATGTATGCTTTGTGAGTTAAACAGGATGTGCTTTGAAAAAAATTTTATCAGCTTATTTTTAAGGATTAATACATATGTCCATGAGATAGCAACTGAGTTACACTGAGTGAAAGTGAATCCTGGTGAGAACCTGCTCAATGAATGTCAGTGCTACTTGCTATAACTTAATATTCTTGAGAGCAAAATTATGGAAAGAAGAGACTGAAGTGATACGGGGATATTCCAGTTTTCCAAAAGCATAACATTTCTAATTCATCAAAACATGATATCTTAGGACCCCAAATATTAAGCAATGGGTCTGGCAATTACCTTGCTTCTCATGAAAGTAATAAAAATTATGTGAAGCCAATTGGATAACTCTAAATCAGAATTTTATTAAAGATTGTTAACTTCTCATTGAAGGATGGTAACTTTGTACAGTTCTTTCAAATATTTAGCACATTTAAGGTTTTTCCCAATTATCTCCATTGACTAGACATTTAGATTCTCATGGCTGAGAGTTAATTGAACAAACTGTCTTATGAGAACATTGTAGTGAGTTAAAGATGAATTTTAATATTGTTTCATTGGAGAAGGCTGGGCTATGCCAAGATACCCCATATAAAAAAATGGAGAAATGGATCATAAAATGAAATGGAAGAAAAAGAGTGCATAGAATGTAGAACAGTTTGCAGTTGTGTTAGAGACCCACCTTATGAGAAGGTCAAACAAAAGTGTGCTTGAAGGAAGACCCTGCAGATCAAAGAGAGGAGGTATTGGCTTTGTAAAACAAGAACGTGATCCTATGCCAAAGCACTTACATTCTGAATAACTCAACTGTATATGACATATACCCAAGAAAATTCAGCTATTATTTCTATCTTTACGGATGAAAGTAAAACCCTCAGAAAAAAAAATGTAAGTTTTCATTAAAAGTCACCAAAAAAAGTCGCTGTGAGTCAAAAAAGTCTCTGTGACTCATTATTTCTTTACTGTATCATTGGTGGAAACTTACAGATCACTTTAGCAAACCATCAAGATTACAGCATATATGATAATTTTCTATTAGTATACGTTTTGAGCAAATATAGTAAAAGCTTAAGAACTTTTGTTTGGCCCCAGTTAAGTTTAGACAGGGTAGTTGAAACATCTGAAGTAAACGTAAATACCTTCCTGACACCATAAGTTGTATCAAGAGGCAATAGAAATAGGAAAGAAAGTTTAAGGATAAAAACCAGGAGAATTTCTCTAAGGATTATAGCAGCAGTGAATCATCTTCTAAGAAAAAAGGGATCGAAGCTTTATTATTAGATGAGACACTTCAAACTAGGCTGGACAAAGCACCGGGAGGGTTTTCTGTAAAGGCAATCCTGCTTTGAGAGGGTGGATGGACTGTAGAACAAATCTACTTGTTGGACTTCATCATCTAGGTGCAATTCACTGGAATAAACTCAGCAGGAAAAGGAAAAGATAGAACATGCCTGTGCCTGGGATTGAGCTAATCATTGTTCTGCGCTCCAGGCTTTGCAGCACAAAACAGTCAGTCTAGGCTGTCGTTATCTCTTCTTTGCAGTGTCGCGTGGATCATTTGATTAAATAAAAGCACATGCACCTCTGTGCTGAAAATAGAGGAAAGGGCTGATTCTGCACACAGCTATTGTAAAGACACAAGCAATGTCTTTCACTCCAGTTTCACACTGTCTGGGTCTCATTTGGAAGGATTAGATTGTATACAGGTAATAAAATCCGCGATAACAAAGCCAAGGATTATCTGCACATCTCAGGGAGAAGGTTGGTATGACTGAGTATTCCTTTAGCCACATGTTAAGTCTAAATAGATTTTTTTTGGTTTTGATCTGTTTTTAATCAGGATGTAGAATAATAGGATATCTCCTATTATTAGTGATCCAGTTTTTCAAGGAATGGAATTAATAAATTTTATTAACTAGAATTGGAATATAGAAGAATTCTTAATTTATATCCAAGATTCTACAACTTCACCACCTTATTAATGGGCATTAATTATAATTTATTGTGGAGTACAGATAACTTTCATATGCTTTGCTGAACAATATATGTTAGAGTTATTACTACCTGCTGACTTTTACTTCCTCTAAACTCCTTTTAGCCTTTCTCCATAACCCAAGGATACATTTCACCTAAAGATAAGTCAAAAAATTTCAACAAATCCTGTACTTTTTTTTTTTTTTTTTGTATCATGAACTTCTTAAGCTTTGTCCAAAAAATGAGATATACTGGGGAAAGTCATCAAAGGTATCAGCAACCCAGATTCAAATCTCAATCTTGCTGATCTCTAGCCATTTGCCTTTGGGTAGGGTATTTATCTTCTTTGTGCCTTGGTTTCTTTACCTTAAAAATACTTGTCATGAAAAACACAGTAGTGTGGAAACTCTAGCACATAACAGCTGCTCTATACATGTTTCTTTCTTTCTGTGTGATCTAACCTATCTTTCAGGCTGGCCTAATCTACTCCCTCCTGTTGATGTTATTAAAGCTGGTGACTCTCATCTCATCATAGTACTATCATTTGGAAACTTTGTCTGGCTGCTCTGAAAGTCACTTAATACAAACTTTTAGTTCCACCATAATAATTTTCTTCCAGTATTTCTTGTTAAGCTGTATCTTTCTCAATTTATATCTTGTTGCTCTTGGTCTTAGTCATAAAGGGAACTTTGTGTTGCTTTTTTAGTAGCAAAGGCAACAAAGGGAAGTGCTGTGTGGAAAATAGTTATGTGGCAAAAAGTCTTATGGGGCAAAATTTTTCTGTTACTTTAGAGATATCTCTTTAATCATTACAAAAGATTCAGACGTGTGGTGGAGTTAACATGATCATGGTTATTGCCTATACTGTAACAGTTATTCTTCTGGAGGCTTGCCACTTTTTTGACATCGCAAACAGTCTCCCCAAAATTTTGAAGCCACAGACTTTGGAAATGATTCTTTCCATGATTTCTCTTGCTATGTTTCTTTTCTCTGCTGTATCTATTAACAAAAACCTGAAACAACTCAAGCAGGATCCATCGCCATATAATCTCTGTCATTTATTTTCTTGGCCACTGCAGCATTATGCTACTAAAGAAAATGGTGGCTGGGCACTATATGGTTGCATTGGCATTCACCTTCATTGTGCTAGAAGACATTTTCTGACAGTGACTGGAGAAGCAAACACATATTTTTTCAAAGAACATTTTCTGAAGAGTAATGCTAAACTCTGGTTGAAATGAGGTGTTGATAGTGGCACAAGCTTTCTCGTACAGCTCTGATCGTTCATTTCCATCCAGACGTACACCAGGCCTGCTATTCCTGTCCTGGGCTTCTGCAGAGCAGAGCTTCAGAGTGCTTGTAATCAAAATGCACAAGTAAGTTCAACCATTCAGTTTATTTTTTTTTCTGAGCTTGCATGAGCTGCGACCTCACATGGCTGACTTACTGTTCTCAAAACCCATTCCCTATCTTACCTCTTTTATACGTATGAAAAGGAATTGAAACCTTGAATTCCTTTTCAAGCAATAATATACATAAACTAATATTCTCTTTAAAATGCCAGCTCACTAGTTCTAAAATCTTACTAAAGCTACATGTCATGGACTAATTGCCTCAGACCTTGAAATTTATATTGTTACCTGGCATTGTGATGTTCTTTATTAAATCTGAACTCGGATGAATATTCCTTTTGAGAGTGGATCTCAAACTTTGGTGAACATGAGAATCACGTGGGTACATATTGGAAATATACATGCAGCTCTGCTCCACGAGAACTGAATCATATCCGGGAGGGTCAAGCTCGGAGATTTCAACAAATTGCCCACTAAAACTTGGGAATTACTGCTTTAAAAGTTCAAAGATTATTTCTCCCTTTTGTGGAGTTAGTTCTTTGCTTTTTTTTTTGAAGCCAGGTGGGTTTTCCTTTTTATTCTTGCCTCCTCTTTTCTTTCCTTCCTCAGGTAGAATTCTATTTCAACAAGGACGTAGCTGAAAACATTACCTTAGATGACTAAGTACCAGCTGTAATATGTTAATTTTATTGAGGGATAACTTGGATTTGTTTAACACTCCTTGTCATTTACGTGTTCAATAAGTAATTTTTGGTTGACTGATGATCAATACTGCAATTAAAATGTATTATGTACACACATCCTATGAGAAAAAAATGTTAACAAGGGAAGGAAATAACAAACTTCACATAATTTTTCTGTAGGATCCTACTTCTCTCATTAAATGCTCTAAATATCCAGACTAATCTGCTTTCCTAATCTGTAAATTTAGAAGTAGAACTAAAGAAGGACTTTAATTAGCATATAGAGTGTCCATGCCTGAGAGTAGGTAATGGTGACAATTCTAGTAATTAGTGATAGATACTAGATCATAGGAGAAGGCTGGTGCGCAGGCACCTTAGAACTTTTAAAGCAAGGTTCTTACACTTGAGGTGCATCAGGACCACCTCTGGTGAGGGTGGTTAACCCTGAGTGCTGGGCCCACCCCCAGAGCTTCTGATTCCGTTGGTCTGGCATAGGGCTAAAGCATTTGAATGTCTGATAAATTCTCAGGTGACGTTGATGCCATTGGTCTGTGGACCACGCTTTGAGAACTTTGCTGTATGGAGGAAGGAAACTTTAAACAGCAGCAGCAAGCGACTCAGAAGGTACCTTGGAGAGCATTAAAGCTGGTGGTTTTCAAGGTTTTTTTCCTTAGTTGTGGAATTCCACTTGCCACCACCCCTTCGATGAGCTCCCTAAAACTTTGATTTAAAAAATAAATAAAAGTCATAAAAGACTATCTTAAACAGGTTAAATCTTCTTTGCTTATGGAGTATACTATTTTCTATGCAGGCACCCCAACACAGAGACACTCCTAACAACCCCCTCCCACACACACGCGTACAGAATAGTGCTCTTAGTACACTTGGGGCCCTGGAGGACAGTCTGGAAAACCATAGATAAGAAAACTGAGGCCCAGAGAGAGAGCAACAGGCCCAAGTCACATAGTCAGAAATTACTAGAAAGATGCAAGTGACTGTTACTGTTAAGCCCTTGTCTTTTCTACTCTTGGCAGCCCACATTTATATTTTCCCCTTTACCTTATAATTTTATTTCAAGTTCCTACTCTTCAAACTTAGACTAAATATTTATATGTTTCATGACTATACAGTTAATCAAATCACGGCTGAATTATGGAGTTTCTTTTTAGAAAGTACCATTTTTAACAAAAAAAAAACTGAAGAAGGAAAAGTCAGTTTTAAAAAATATCTGGTTAGTAAATCTTTGGAATTCTCCCCTTTTTCTTCCTTTAGTGTTTTACACAGATCACCTTAATTCCCGCATTCATTAGCCCTGTTTTTGTGAAGAAATATTCTCCCCCTCCTCCCCCTGAGCTTCCCACATTGTTGTGGGAATGTTCTTCCAGGCTATAGAAAAACATTTTGTAACAACTAATGGCCGTAGGGAAAGCCTCCAGTAAGTTTATTTTATTTCTCTGAAGGTATGAAGGATTCCATGGAAAGCATTCATTCTCCTTCCCACACTATAAGTCAAGTTTTTGTTCTCGAATGAAAAATGGGAAGAGGAGCAAGCAAGTAGGGGTTTCAGACATGTACCCTTCGAGAACCGAGCTTAGCATTGCTAATTGAAGATCTGTGGGACCTAGATTGTACTCAGCTATAATTCACTGAGTGCAGTGTATAACTTCTGCTTCTAGAATGTGTAGAAAATGCCATTAAGTATATTCATCAGCAAGCTGAAATCTTGTATGTACAAATACATGTGCTCACATAATAGAAAAGTAGAAGGTGATTTCATGTATTAGCCATGTAGGAAAATCTAGACCGGAATGTCATTTCAAATATTATTAACGTACTTACCTGGAGAGTACCCTCTAGCAAAGTTATACTTAAATCATTATTACTTTTAAACCCATGAGAGAGTCTCTACCACAAAGACGAATATTGGGAGAAGCTCAGGAATAAAGGTCAGAAATACTGGGTTCTAGTCACACATTCACCATTTATTAGCTCAACCACTCTAAGCCTCACGTTCCTCGTCAGTAAAATGGGAATAGCAGGTCTTGCCTCCCTGCTTCGTGGGGTTTTAGTGGAAACCAAATGACACAGTGTGCACATATGCACTTTTGAATTCTAAAGCTCTATACAAATGGATAGTTATTAACTCCTTGGTCTTCGCTAAGATAATTCTTTCTTTTTACTTGCCAAAAATTTGTTTTCCTTCTTTCCTTCTTTGCCACTAATATTCGTTAACAAAAGTTTCAGACTGAAAGTTTAGAACCTGATTCTCCAGAGTCTGCTGTTAGAGGCAGTTTCAACAGAAGCAGAAATGGTTAGATAGATAGATAGATACATAGATAGATAGATAGAAAGATAGATAGACAGACACTGAAATCTACTCCTGTGTTATATAATAAAAAGTATCATGATATCTTAGAACTAAAAAAAAGCCTTAAAGATCACTTGGTGCAATGAATTTCAAATAATTATTTTAATCTGAGAAATCCTTGGTTGAAACAAAATCTGATGTGGAAACCCAATGTGTAAAACAGATGGGAGCAGAGGGGCTGTAGCCAAAGTGGGGCCTGGAGTCCTGTGAAAGTTACAGGTGCTCATGAAACCTCTGCAGCACTCCAGAGCACACCTGCACACTGCTCTTGAAGCTCACAGGGGTGAGGGGCGTGTAGGCAAAGTCCTGCGTAGATATTAATAAGGCAGAGCCACCAAACAACGTTGTTCAGCATTTGCTGACCACCAAGACAGGGCAATATTCAATAGGATTTAGAAAGATTTCCATTGACATGTTCAAATATTGAAAGTATTGTTTTGATGAATGTAGTTTTCATGTTCCTAATAAAATCACCTTGAAATACATGACTTCTGATGATGACAGATAAAGATGGCTATGACATTACTGTGGAAAAAAGTAGAAATTCAAAGTGAGAGTGGACTTAGAGAAAATAGGCTATCACTTGATAACGTTAATGCAGAGGGAATTAGGCCGAAAATAGAGCTAATCCCTAATTTAGAAGTGGAATACTCAGAGGCTGAGAGAAATGTTGAATTTCTTCCTGAAATGGCTATAAGTGAAGACAACATGCTTGACCACACAAAAGAAACAGCAATTTTGATAGTGCTGCTTGGTTCTGAGTCCTGACTGAAAAGTTTTTAACACTTTGACCACTTTCTCTGGCTTGTTTTATGTACTATTTAGTTCACAGAGATTATGTGGCCATTTTTAGTAGATTTGCTAATTTTAAAAAATTCTTATTTTGTTCACTGACTTGAGTATTGTGACTTAGAATTGAGCGTAATAAAAGTCATTAAAGAAAATGTTCAAATACTAGAATGAGAAATAAATCCTGAGACACACCTGCCGATTTAAATCACATATGTAATTTAAAAAATTTGTGATGCAAGTTTCAGGCATAAGCAAGACATCTCCGGTGAGCATATTGATTTTGTTTTCTGTTCTGTGGTACCTTAAATAGTTCTTTAGTGAGCTAAAACTCAGTTATCTCCTAATGTGGCAATAAAAACTTTTTAAATTGTCTGAATAAAACTTGCAACTAATCTCACAACTAAAAACCACCTGTAAAATCCATTTGTAACATGAAAAAAAAAAGATTTTCAAAAACCATAAGTAATTAAAAAATATCACAATGTGGATGAGACCTTTGATATTTATAATATTTATTTTATACATATTTTGACAGGCATATTTGATGCATATGCAAACTTTCTCTAATATTCTCATAATTTTATGAGTTGAAAAACTAGACTTTATTTTGAGCACTCGCCTCTTTTACACAACTTTAAATTTATCATGAAATAGCTTTATATTTTCAATAGTTTTATAATTAATAATCCATAAATTTTTATTTATTTATTTTTAGTGAGGAAGATTGGCCCTAAACTAAAATCTGTTGCCAATCTTCTTCTTTTTACTTGAGGAAGATTGTCACTGAGCTAACATCTGTGCCAGTCTTCCTCCATTTTGTATGGGGGACACTGCCTCAGCATGGCTTGGTGAGCGGTGTGTAGGTCCGTGCCTCAGATCCAACCTGGGAACCCCTGGCAGCAGAGGCTGAGCCGGAACTCAACCACTGTGCCACCAAGCCCGCCCCTATTTTTGTTTTTAAAAATCGTAACTGCCTGGCGGCCCAGTGTTTCGTCGGTTCGAATCCTGGGCGCGGACATGGCACTGCTTGTCAGACCACGCTGAGGCAGCGTCCCACATGCCACAACTAGAGGAACCCACAACGAAGAATACACAACTATGTACCGGGGGGCTTTGGGGAGAAAAAGGAAAAAATAAAAAAATCTTTAAAAAAAAAAATCGTAAATGCCTATTTTTTATTTTTGAAAAACTATTACAGGGCAAAGGGTAATGCCAAATAAGGTATTTAGGTTTAGAACACAATAAGCTAACTCTGTTTTCCTTTGCCAAAAGTTTCAGACCCAAAGTTTGCGTCTGTCAGATGCGCACAGAAAATCACATCTTTGGAGAGGAATCGTCAGCATCACCTTGATTGAGGGGAGAGACCTCAAGGCGATGGATTCAAACGGGTTGAGTGACCCCTACGTGAAGTTCCGGCTTGGGCATCAGAAATACAAAAGCAAGGTGAGCATACCTCTCTTGTGTTCCCGGCACTATTTGGAGGGCAGCGCTTGCATTACGCTTTGGGAGAAGCAAACACTAGATACTTATTAAAATGCTGAAAAGAACTTCTTTGAACATCATGTCAGCAAAAAAGACCAACAATTGTACTGCATTTCTTACTTTATGTGCTATGTGACCTCGGGTAAACTACTTGACTTCTCTGTCTCAATTTCTTGCTCTATAACCCAGGAATAATAGCAAGAACTCTCTCTTTAAAAAGGTGGGGGTGGGTGGGGGGAGAGGGGGCGTGGCTAGAACAAACCTAAGTAGATGCCGCAGAGAAAGCGCTCAGAGTGTTGGCTGCTATTATTATTACAACCAGGACTAGCATCAGTACTACAAATAGCATTATTTTACATACCATAGAAATCTTTGTACGTTACTCTGAGCTATTTTATTCAGACTGACTTGCACCAATGCAGACTGCCAAGTTTTTTAAAATTCATTTCAAAAACAGAGGGCCAAATTCCTGCTGCCACCACCAGCAGGGTGCCATGGGGCAAGTTACTTTGCCCCTCCCTGCCCCAATTTCCACATCTGTAAAAATGAGAATTAAAGTAATGCCTACCTAATAAAATTATGAGAAGATGGAATGAACGTATATTATGGAAGTAAAGGGCTTGGAATACTGCCTTGCCCATAATAGATATTCAATAAATGGTAGTAGCAGAGGAAGCAGAAAGAGTAACAAGTATATTATGTAAGAACAATTATATTGGTAGTAATAATATATTAAATAATTATTTATTATCATATTACTGATGGAAATAATAATTAGTAAAGGTCATCGTTGATATTGTCATATTTGGGGCACATGTCTTATCTGTGTTGTATCCAAAACAACCTCTTTAATGGTCAGATTCTACAGCCTGTATTCACAGACAACTTGGAACAACTGATCACATCCATCTTGTATTAAAAAATTACATGCTGGGGCCAGCTCAGTGGAGTAGTGGTTAAGTTCATGCACCCCACTTCAGCGGCCCAGGGTTTGTGGGTTTGGATCCAAGGTGCAGACCTACACACTGCTCATCAAGCCATGCTGAGGCAGCGTCCCACATAAAAATAGAGAAAGATTGGCACAGATGTTAGCTCAGCAACAATCTTCCTCAAGCAAAAGAGGAAGATTGGCAACATATGTTACTCAGGGCCAATCTTCCTCACCAAAAAAAAAAAAAAAAAAAAAACCCCGCCATTCTACTTTGATAGGAATATCTTCACCTTGGCATCATCATTTGCATGAATTTTTGATAAACACCACCATAGGTTCCTTCTTGCCCAGGAGGTTTTCATCAGCACCTAAGTTAGTCAGAAATATCACAGAGCTGATTTGCTAGCAGGCAGGGAGAACTGCTAGCAGGCTGGTTGGTAACCTTACTGGGTGCCCACATGGAAGGGGAAGGCACCATTTCGGACTTAAAGGAAATCATATGGGGAAGACAATCCTAAAAAAGGAAACTGAAAAGTTAAGCTCTTTGTGGCCAAGTAAGACAGACCACTCCCCAAAATACCATAGGAGTTCATCTGAGCCCAATTACGAGATATTTGAATTATAGCATCCATCCATCCAGTGCCGTCTTTTTTTTTTCTGCCATAGAAACATATTTTAAAGAAACTACTGATTCCAAAAATAGGTACCTATGACCACTTCTATCTTGTCCTTTGCCAATTAACATCCTTTCCATGTTCTGGTAGGCTTAAAACATTACTTATTTTTATAGTTCTGCTCTTTAGGTATGAAATGTGAAACCCAGCTATGGACACGTGTCTCTCTTTGCTCTTTCTTTCCATGATCTATTGCTGATTAATTTCAGATTATGAACTTTAAAAATTGTGATTCATTTGCATTACCTTTGCACATAACATACTTCATTGCTTTCAAAGTCTTTACATCTGAAGATCTGTCTCTCATACATTAAAAAGAGAAAAGGCCACTGCATGCCCTCCTGCTAAAAAAAAGCATAAGGAAACAAATATGAATGTTATTTAACCCATAGTGAATGGAATTTTAAAACACATGCATATGGGTCATTTTATTCATTGATTTCACCGGGTGTCTTATCTGAATACTTGAAATAACAAAATTGTGTTTTGGATGAGATATCTTTGTTGTATACGTGATGTGGAGATTATACCTCCCCAAACATATATATATTCATATTAATTCACCAACATTTTTGGCATATTGTTTTGGGGAAAGAGATCTAAAGCTCTAATCAAAGCCTTGAATTAGAGTCCAGATACTAAAATGATTTGGAATGGGTCACTTAAACTCCAAGTCTCAGTTATTCCATATGTAAAATGGGAATGGTACATCAATGCTGAATTCTTAGGTGAAAGTTTGCCTGACCACTCCAGTTATTGCTTTTCCTCCTACTCCCACAGAACTTTGTTGTCTGGTTTTTTTCATGTATTCAGCTAGGAATTCCCATGTGTGTGGGGAGTAAGGAAAAAAAAGAAACTCTGGGAATCCTCATCTTCTTTTATTATGAGATGACAGACTATGAGTTATGTCTTCATGCATTAGCTGGTTATGTAAAGTAAATGCTAGTACCTGAGTGAGCTATTTCACTAATAGACGATTTGGCTTTTCTATATAATTCATATCTCTCATCTGTTAATCAAGACGATGAGGGGGTGCCTTGGTTTTCAGGACACATTCCTTAGGGTTCTTTCAGATTATATGCAGTAAAGATGCTAGAGATCTAATGACTCATTCCCATCATTTCTGGAAGCTTTTGTTCAAATCTCACACTTACATGCTTTTCTACATAGCACCTAAAATTTGATTTAATGGCTCAAGTTAAAGTTTTTTAAAGGACTGATATTGATGAGACAATAATTTTTGTTTTTCCAGATTATGCCAAAAACTTTGAATCCTCAGTGGAGGGAACAATTTGATTTTCATCTCTATGAAGAAAGAGGTGGAATCATTGATATCACCGCGTGGGACAAAGATGCTGGGAAAAGGGATGATTTTATTGGCAGGTTTGTGCAATTTGGTGTTTTTGGTTCCCTCTAGAAAGGGTGAATTTTGTTAAAAGAATATTTGGTTTAAGTTTAGTTGTTGTAATTGATCTTGACTGTTTTGAAGGAAGGGATCTTACCATGTAAGGCAATGCTTGGGTGAATTGAAAAACAGATTTGAAAACTGACCAGTAGGTGGCAGTTTTGACCAGTTGATGGACAGGCTATCCGCATTTCATATCTAAAAATTTTCTCCAGATGTCAGAGACGTGCGTAAAAGTTATGGGAGATGAGAGAGAGGAATCTCGTTAGATATAAGATACTTAAAGGAACAAAAGAGCAAATTCACAGGCTGTAAAGTGATCTGAGATAATATTACTTTTCATAAAGCATATTGTAACCATAAAGTGCATTGTTTCCTCCAACTCCCTATGAGATAGAGAATCTTTATAATCTCCTAGGAGTTCATAAATCTGTAGCAGTCCCGCGTTTTGGTGAAGGAAGCATGTAAGTGAGGCAGATCCATGTTAAACTGATGATGCAATGAAGAAAGGAGTCTTCTCAGGCTTACATGACATCTCGCCACAAAGACACGGTTATTTTGAGTGACTGAATTGTATGAATTGTTTTCTTACTTTAAAGCCTATTTTTATATTTTTTAATAATTGTATATGTGTCTTTGTAGCAAAACACCTTGAAACCTGCCAATACAGAAATAAAGCATGGTATACAGAAGAATTTGTTAGTTTAGAAAATTCTTTCTTCATTGTAGTTCACATGAATTCCAAGTCTCTAAACATATAGCCTAAAGAAATGCGTGCATATTAATAATAATAAAGGGAATTTCATGCTAGAAAAGCAAGAAGAAGAATCCAACCCAACATATTTATCTGTCTTTTTGTTATTCTGATTTATATATTTTAAACAATGAGTTTCTTCATAGGATTATAAAGTGAGAGGTCAAAGATTAGCTTCAGTTAACCTTTAATATTTTACGTATAAAATGAAATGGGAAAAACACCACTGTAATCTAATATACTATGTTACATTTCAATCCTTTTTAAAGGACAGGCCTTCGTTGCATATTTTTTCCCTCTGGTAAAACACTATTTTCAGAGTTTTCTTAAAGTTCTACCTTGTTCTTTTTGGGATATGCCACCAGTTTAAGTAGCAGCATACATCCATTAATACCCTGAATATATATCATTATAATTATAAGTCTATATTTCTGTCTTCTCGATATGCTATGAACTCTTTCAAGTAGCTACTGTCTAGCTATTCCCTGCATAATTAATTTTTCATAATTTACAGCAGTATTAGCTGTATTTGGTGATCAAAAGATAATCAGAATGACTGTCGTGTATAACTTGCTACCTCAGTCTCATTACTTTATATTCAAACAATCTTATACTGGTAAAATGGTGAAGTAATTGGTAAAATGTACTGGCTTACTATGCTTCTAGGTCCATATCACATGAAGTACTTCTTATGCCTTTTTCTATTTTTCTCCTCAGTGATAGCTATCCTTTTATGTATTTTTTCTTTCTTTGAAAAGAATTTCCAAATTTGGAAATCATGAAAATTCTTCAGCCCATTTGGTACTGACCTTTCCCTTTTCCTCACTGATAACATTATGAATTCTTCAAGGGCATGCCTCATAACATTACAGAAATGGTTGGCAGAGAGATGGACCTGTTATCTCCCTTCACCTTGTTTCTACGAATTTGTCCACATTTTGGCAAATTTTGAAAGAACAGTGACAACTGGCTGGTCTGAAGATCATAAGGATTGCTAGAGATAGCTGGAGGAGCTAAGAAATTCTTAAGAAGTTTGGAAAAAGAGAGAAATCCATTTTGGGAGCTTCTGGGTTAGTGAACACATGGAGGCGCTGGGAGAGTGGCTGCCCTGAGAAGGCCTGGAAGCTCCATGCCCCTTCACTCATACCTTGCCCTGTGCATCTCTTCCATCTGGCCATTCCTGAGGTGTATCCTTTTATAAGAAACTAATAATCTAGTTGAAAGTGGATCCTCCCTTCTTACTTTTTCTAGCCATTGGAGGTGTTTACCACCCACATATAGTTTCTGGTGAGGGCTTGGCCTGGATTGCTGGGTGAGTTATTTATGCTAATGACTATTACACAGGAGAACCCAGCCAGCAGAATCAAGGGGCCCTGGGCTCCATCCCCCTCATTGTCTTGATGGGCACAACTGTGTGCTCTGCTTCTTGGTTGGATTAAAGCTGGCTTGAGCAGTGAGTCTAAATGCTACCATTAAAGAATTATAGGGGTTTTTAAAACTGTCATTCATTTTGAATGACTTATTTTCATTTCCAATTGCATTTTTTTTCTAAATATAATAAAAACTTTTCTGGCATTAGCCTCACTAAGAAAAAAAGTCTATTTTGGTCACATGCTAAACATAATTGCTTATGAAAGCAATTTGAGCCAAAAAATTTTACAGTAAATAAGAGCACAGGTGTAGACAAGATGACTCCTAGGACAGCTTTTCAGTATTAAACTACTTTACACAGTAAAGGGAATTATTGCTGAATTATGAGATAATCAGAGATGAACAATAGAAACTTGTTGTACACTCTGCTAATTTAACCAAGATGGCCATTGCAGAAAAAGGAAATGACGGTGGTAAATCATCATTTCAAATCTATTCCATGCCAGATAGCACCAGAAACTCTAGATATCGAACTTTATGTTTGTTAAATTGTGCTTTAAACACATCCTGCCTGTGAAAAAACAGTATGCTATTATACATAAGTGGCAGGCCAGTAAAGTTGCTTGTGTTTATGTGAAGGTTATGTGGTGACAGTGGAAATAATGCAGATTATAATAGAATTCTTTGGTTCCTAGAATAGTTTAGAAAAGAACTAACTTAACTTCCAATAAAGTTTGAGTTAAGACTAAAATAACAGGAGTGAAACTGTCATCATGGTCTTCTGTCTTCTTTCGCAAGTTATCGTTGCAACATTCTACATCTGTGTAAATTTTTTATTTATTTGTTTTTATTGAAATATATTTGACATATAACATATAAATTTAAGGTGTATAACATGTTTATTTGGTACATTTATATCTCGTATTATGATTGCCATTGTAGCTATAGTGAGCACCTCTATCATGTCACGTAGTTATCACTTTTTTGTAGAATAATTAAGATATGTCTGTATTAACTTAAAAATTAGAGACTATTCCATGAATTGGCTGGTGAGTAAATTTAAAGTTTGCCATAGAGGGGAATACTGTCCCTTCAATGCCTAATAACTCTTTGTAATGATGCTGCCTAAATTCACTCCCACCTTTAAGAACACTGTATGGATTAGATTCTCGACAAGGACTAGCTTATTGTGTTATAGTTTTGTTATTGTCTGCTTTATTTTTTAGTTTTGGTCACATATAATGGTTTTTGAAAATGAATTTTGTAAAGGTACACTCAATAATTGGGCTTTGTTTTTTCTTTTTTTCACAATAAAGACAAGACTGGCTATGAATGCAAGAGCCACTTGCAAATCTGGAGTGTCGATAGAGTGAAAACCATTTCAACACTGAACATTACCCACACCCATTCATAGTTGAACCCATACAGTCAGGCTTTTGCCCCCAACAATCCACCAAAACTGCTCTTATCAAGACCCCCTGTGATCACCAAGTTGTTAAATCCAATGGCCAGTTTTCAACCTTCATCTTCCCTGAGCCAGCAGCAGTGCTGGACTTGGCTGATTGCTTTTTTGCCTTAAAACAAGTTTTTTTACTTGGTTTCCAAGACACCAGATTCTTTGTTTTCCTTTTACCTCATCTTATGCTCTTTCTTGGTCTCTTTTGCAGATTTCTCTTCATCTGCCTCCTGTTTTAGTTCTGGAGAAGCTCAGAGCTCACTCCTTGTGTATCTTCTCTGTCCACAGCTGCTCCCATGCTGACTTCATCTTCTCTTGTGCTTTCCAAGCCATCTAAGATGGGCAATGATGAACATACAGCTCCATGCCATAACTCTTCTCTGAGCTTCAGATTCCCATATCCAGCTACCTCCTTCATGTCACCGCCTGAATGTCTAAGAGGCCTCTCCTATTTAGTAGGTCAAAGCCAAACTTCTGACTCCCAGCGCCCAACATCTGCTCTTCCTTCGGGATTCTCCTTTGTTTGTTGCTAAAAGCAAAAATCTTAGTACTTTTTGATTCCTTTCTTTCTCTCACTCTCATCAAATTCGTCAGCAACCAGCTCAGTTTTCCTTCAAAATATAATCAGAATTCACTCTTCTCATCATCTGGATCATTGTGATTCTGATTGAAGTCATCCTCAGCTTTCATGTGGACCATAGCCAGAGCCTCCTGTTCTTCCTTCCACACAATATTAATAAAACAATTCAACTCCTCTACTCAGAGCCCTTCAATTTTTTCCATCTTAATGTGGGTAAAACCAAAGTCCTTTCAGTGGCTTATAATGCCTTCCTGATCTGGCCTGGTGACCCCTCTGCCCTGAAATACTGCTCTCCTGTCCCTCCCTCTCTCCACACTGTTCCAGCTTCTTTGCTGTTCCTCAAGCACAGCAGGCACTCTCCCACCGCAGGACCTTTCCCTCCTTCTGTGACACTCTTTCTTCAGGCGTCCACCCACCTTCTTCTTTACCTTCTTTAGGCCTGTGCACAAATGTCAGGTCAGGGAGCATCCATACCAACCTTATTCAAAATGGAAATCCTCTTTTCTTGATGTTCGCTTTCCCCATCCTGCTATGTTTTTCTCCGTTAATGTAATCACCATTTGGCATCTGCTGCATTTCACTTACTTATGTTATTGTTTATTTCCCTTCACCATGGCGGCAGGAGTTTTTGAGTGTTTTGTTCTTTGGGACATCCTCAATGCCTAGAAAAGTATCTGCCATGTAACAGGTGCTCAGTAAATATTTGCTGGATTTTTTAAATACCTGAAGCTTGATTTAATACTAGAAATTATGGTTCTTCCTTCTCTAAATAAATACAAAATTTGACACCAAGTGTTAACGCAAAGGCTCTTAGAACAAGAAGCCTTAGTAGAAGGTACAAAGTTTCAGTATAATTGAGGAAAGATATTTGTATATAATTCAAAAGAGGAGAATTAATGACTTAAAGCATAAAGGTATCTGAGTGATCTTTATATTTTAAAAATACTGAATTATTGTATTTGAAAAAAAAATAGCCCATGTATTCACCAAGATACTTATATCATAACTTTTTCATTATTATGATCTCTAGGGAGTTAATGCCATTTGGTGGTTAAATTTTAAACAAAAGTAAATTTACCATGAATGGAAAGAAACAGTAATAATAATGCATTAGAACTTATCAGGCACTATTACATACATTAGCTCAGCATTAGGGGATAAAAATGGTGATGCCTATCATGCCAATTTTGCAGATGCAAAAAGTGAGGCATAAGGAGGTGTAGAGGTTGCTCAGCTGGTATGAGACTGGGGTGATTTATCTGAGACTCAGATCCAGGACTCCTAACTCTAAAGTCCATGCTCCTTCCACCTCAGTCTTGTTTTCAGTATGTTCTGAAGCCACTAAGTGCTCAACAAGTTGCCAAGTAGTCAGTGAACCAACTTGGGTGGTGTCCACCAGACTGCAGTTTGGAACAACAAATTTCACCTGTTGCTGAACTGCAAATTTCAAGTGAAGGTGAAATAATATTAATCTGCGTGTAATTATTTAACTTTCTGATCACCTGCATTTTGGCAGGCAAGACGGACTGCCACCTTTACGATAATCAGCTAATAAATCCTCATGATTGTTACACTTTTATGCAGAGCAGTAATCTGAACAAATTGGCTGCTGACAGCTGCGGTAAATTGCCAAGAATGAGTGCTGTCAGAGAACAAGTTGTTTTTATGAACGTGCAGAATAAGTAAATCCCGTGTCAAGCGATTTTATTCAGTTGGAGTAATTTGCAATCCAATATAGCAAGATTTATAGCATTATTTATTAGTGTGCAAAATGCTTGTTTATCTTTAAAGTGGCGTTGATTTGGGGTACATATATTTTAGGTTGGTGAATTGCTGCTGGGTTTATTCGTCGCATTGTTATCAGGGCCGAGGCTGCCCATGACAGCAAAATGCTACAGGTATAAGCTTGAGTAAAGAGCTCTATTTCAACAAAATTTTTATTAATGATATATGATAAGAAAAACCTGTTTCAAATGGGCAAGTTCTGGACAAAGAACAAATACCTTCAAATTCTACAATCATAAAAATAAATCTACAACTCTGTGTTTAATGATGAGAGTGTGTATGGGATGCATAGATTCGCATGTATGTGTGTTCAGATGGGGTGGGGCAGATGGGGAAACAGCCTTTGACACTGGATAGTAACCAAATTAATGTTTTCTTAAGGTTGAAGGCCAACGCATTTGAGTATTTGACATTCTACAGGTTCTGATTTTCAGTGTTTCTTTGTCTGATACCAGTACTACGAGTCTTTTACTTCCTACATAAGTAAGAGCAGGAGCCATCTTGCTGCATTATTAATTTAAAAGCACAAAGAGAGCTAGTCAGGAAATCCTAAACTGAAGAGAGTTTTAAATGAAATCACTATATTCACCATTATTTCCTACTAAGGAATGTGTGAAATATTTCATTAGGAAGATAGACAATATTTAAGTAAAAATGGAGTGTGTCATCCAGTCTTCTCTTAGTTTTTCACAAATCAACGTAAGCCAAATATAAGATTTTAATCCATTTTCTTTCATGAGTTACTATTTTTTCTTCTAAAGATTATCTTAGTAAGTTTGTACTCACTTCAATATTTCTTATATGATGGGCAAATTTTCCAAAGACACTTCTGTGCACCACCATGTGTATATTAAATCATTTGCCTTCAAGTCAATGAATGGGAAATTTCACAAGTTTGCAGAAGGACACTCTGATAAAGGAATCTCCCCAAAGACAGTTGAACAGTGACAACTTCTGACAACAGAAAGGTAATAACAGCATTAGCATTTTGTAATGTCAGAGATGGTGTAAAAACTTCTGCGTAATCACAAAACTTGAAAACACTTTAGGGTTACATATTGAATTCTTTAAAATGCAAAGAGTCCAAGGAATTATGTATTATATAGATTTATCGTAGAAGATTTTATAATATATCTCATTAGTTTTACCAATATAAATTTCTCATATATTAAGAACTCACAAAAGCATTCATAATTTTATTTTAAATTTGGTTATAATTATGTAAAATATGTGTTTTTAAAAATTATCCCCACAAAAGACATTCTATAGAGGCTTGTCTTCCTATTCTGAAGGCTGCACTTTTAAATGTCTTGCTAATCATGATGGCCTCATAATATCACTAGCTAATACTTCAAGACACAATATGCACTTAGAAGTTCATTGTTAAAGACAGTAGACATAAGTTTCTATTGCAAATATTCTTCTTGACAATTTTGGATTGTTTTGGCTGAATTCTTGCTAGATCAGATTATACCACTACCAGCTTGTAAATCAGAATGTGGCTGACATAGAGCTCAGCTAGGAGGAGAAGTGTCAGCTCTGCATATTCTTGTTTATCATTCTCTTCACTTGTGCTTGTTCAATTAGCATTATCTTCAATCCACAGTTTCTTTACTGGGATCTGTTAAAGCCAATTGTCCATTTTGTGAGGATTAGTTCAGTTAAAACTAGATTATATAATCCGTAAATCCACTTAATAGGGCGTATATGAACAGCAAGTCAGTGAGAGCAAGGCAGCAAGTATGGGGGCCACTGTCACCCACTCCACATTATGTATCTTTCCTCTTCCCTCAAAATACTTGCAGGCCATGTGTGCCATAACTGATGGATGGGCCATCTGTGCTAATGCATATATTGAATATTTAGAAAGCTTGATTCCTGTCCTATTTTTAAGTTTAAAAACATCCAAATGGTCCTAACATTTACTTCCTGCACCCCAGCATACTCACGTAAACACACGTATACATCGATGGTGCCAATGCCAAGACTGTTTCAGCTAGGTGGAAATACCATTGGTCTCTTGTTCAGGCATGGCAGGTGGAAAGGCAGGGGAGAAAAAAGGTGAGAAGAATACTGAAATTTTTCTCTTTGAACTCCTAGGAGAAAATATCACCAAATAAATGTGACATATTCCTTTCACGTGGCTAAATAAATGCATATAATCTTTTAAAAGTGCAAAGAACTTCAAGCTTTGATACGGAAGTTGGGAAATGTGCTTTGAGTTCTTGTCATCACTTAATTTCTCTGAGCCTCAGTAGCCCCATTTGTGAAATGAAAGAAAGTAGCTCTGAAATCTCCTTCAGTTTTGAGTCTGTTTTGACTCTTCTGTTGACCGATTGATGAGTTGGGTTTACCACAGATAGTAAGTTTTTAAATTTTCCAATATCAAACCAAAGTATATGTGATAATAAAACTACATACTATATTTACATAGCACTTTCAACTTTTCAAAATACTTTTTCATCTATTATTGCTGTATTCTTCCAACTCTATGTAAAGAGAAGAGACAGTTCTTTAAAATTTCCATTTGATAAAGGAGGAAAGCTGATGCACAAGTAGTCTAAATAACTTGCTTAATCTCACAATACTAAAGAGTAATTGAGCTTGATTAAAACTTCGGTGTTCTGAACCTCTTGCCATGGACTCCCAAGCCAAATAACTTTGTTCAAAGGAACACACTGTGTCTGTGGTAGTCCTGGCAATAATCTGAGAAACTAGGCTTAGAAAGGGCTGAATCCCCAAAATCTAACAGAGGCCTGATACATAAGGCACTTAATAAATAGCTGGTGAATTAACTAATTAATGAGTGAATGAAATGAGTGTTGGAAAGAAATCAAACCACTGTCCACGGAGACAATATAGGAGTGGTAGAATGATCACATTACATGCCAGTCCTGGCTCTGCCACTGTCACCATGGGTAAATTTTTGGCCTCTTTGAACCTCTGTCTTCTTGTCCGTAAGTACTTTAATACTTATAGAGCACCAACTATATTCCAGATGCTGTGCTAGGTGCCTACCCTTGAGGCATCTCAGGATATTGACAGAGAAAGACAACTGCAGGTTATTTCAATGAGAATTAGTAAATATTAACCGAGCAAAGATAGGTAGGTACATCATCTCAGGCAGCAGTGTTGCCTTGTCCAATCACAAAGAAACAGGTGAGCCCTAGCATGGATGGTGGGAGAAGTACAATCTGTCTGGAATGACTTAAGTAGTAAGTGTGAGTTGGTGAGTGACATATAAGCTAATGGTAGGCCATGGAGGGCACCACTGCCTTGCTAAGGAAATTTCATAGGTAGTAGGAAGCCAGAGGAGGTCCATGGTCAGGTTTGGGTTTTAGACATCTGTAACTGAGGGAATTGAATTGTATCAACGGTTTTTGCCTTAGCCCAGGTTCCCTAGGAAACAGAGTTTGAGGTTAAGATTAAGTGCTGGTACTTTACTGGGAGGTACAATCCAAGGCACTCAGAGTAAGAAAGAAAGAATATGAGGCAGAGAAGACTAGGAAGAAATGCAAGATGATGTGTTACTGGGCTGGCCACTGTTTCCTGTTTTCAGAGACACAGCTGGTTGCCCGGCAGGTGCACCAACTTGGCCTCATGTGGACAGGCAATATGAAGAGTGATGCTTTGGAACAGTTTGTGAAAGGGAGGAAGGCGTAGGGAGTTATTTTCCCATCTCCTATTCCATCGATTTAAGTTTATCCCAAAGGGACAACTTCTGCCTTACTTCATGCAGCATCTTTGGCAGTTGATCATGGAGCCAGATCCCATACTGTACAGTGTGGTTTTCATCCAAGTGCAGAAGTAGCCTTAGAAGCCAGAAACTTGGGGCATGTGTCAGTTAGCCTAGATGCACAGTGGCAGGTAAGGGGAGTGCAGGCCTTTGGGGCAAATGAAAGTTCAGCCAGTCCTAGTGGAAGACCTATGAGGGCCCAGGCACAACCGATTGGTCATGGGGGAGGGATGAAGAGCAGCCCCTTGGGAAAGTACAGCCAAAGTCGAAGTTGAGGCAAAGCAGGCGGCTGAGAACCTAGAAGACCATGGCTCCAGGAGACATTAGAGAGTGTATAAGATGTGTCCAATAAGTTTTCAAACCGTACTTGTGGAACCCCAATATAAAACAGATGTAAAAGGAGCTGTTCTTTGAACTAAAGAGGACAGTCCACACTCCATTTTTTTTTCACCCCCCATGGTGACATTTAGGGCACCCCTAGTGCTCCTTGGGAGACAATTTGAATTAGATTATCTGCCTTCTGGCACCAACATTCAGACTTTCTTGGGGGTTGGGTGTTAGTAATACATCTGAGGAATAATATTGCCTGTTAAGATCAATTTGTTCTCTTTGTTTTTGGTTGTGGAATTGCAAAGAAAGGAAGATGCAAACAAGTGTAAACATGGATAAAGTTATAACAAATTATGGACTTTGGGTTTTTGAGAATTTTAAGTCCATCTAGTTCAATTACTTCATAATGCAGACAATAAAACTGGAATTCAAGAGGATACGTTGTCTTGGAAAAGGTCACACGACTAATTAGTGACAGATGGAGGGCTAGACCCAGGGGAATCTGACTCTCAACCCTGGGCTCTGCTTCCTGTGAATGTATTTTGGAGTTTATGAATTTGCTTCAATATTTTAAAAATTTTGCATTTTCATTTTGATATCAATATAAAATCATTAATTTTATGCCTATTTTGAACCATCTGGGTGACTACATACTACTTCTATACCCAAATTATAGTGAATCCTTCCTTTGTTCAGGACATGACAGTACAGGCAAGCCAGATACAAGTGAATCTGCCTGTCAGGCTGCTATAACAGAGTATCATAGACTGGGTGGCTTACAAACCACAGACATTTATTTCTCACAGTTCTGGAGGCTGGGAAGTCCAAGATCAAGATGCCAGCCGATTCAGTGTCTGGTTTCCTGCTTCATGGATTGCCATCTTTTCTTTGTGTCTTCACATGGCAGAAGGGGTGAGGGATCTCTCTGGGACCTCTTTTATGAGGGCACTAATCCCATTCATGAGGGCTCCACCCTCATGACCTAATCACCTCTCAAAGTCCTTACTTCTTAATACCATCACATTGGCCATTAGGTTTCAATATATGCAGTTGAGGGACGTACAAACTTTCAAATCATAGCACTGGCTCATAGCGATTAGTACTGAATTCACTTTGCAGTAGGCTGTTTTGCAGCAGTTCCATTTGTTTACCTATTTATTCAACAGCAGCAAATGGATAGTGAAGGCTTTTTCTCTACCAAATTCCACCAGTAATTTGATTTGGTACCCATTTAATGCAGATATCAGTGATACTAACTTTATCCTCAAATTAACAAGAAAATTTTCTTAGTTATCAGGTGACATTTCATTTAAAATGCCATCTGAGGATTACTCCTGAGCAGAGTTTTTAGATGAATAGGAGATCTGAATAAACTTAACTAGCAAAAGGAAGCTTGAAGTCTTTAATATTCTCTTGTCCAAAACATTTGTATCAATAGGTATTTTCTACATTAGAATTAGTAAAGTCAAAATTCTGAAACATTAAGTATGGGACAGGACCTGAGGCTATTTCTATGAGTATACCCAATACTGAAAATTTAGTTGCAGCAAAAAAGCATTATCTTCTCAGTAGATTTATAGTGTTAATTTAAATTTTATTAGTTTGTTGGTTTTTAAAATTCAATTTTTAAAGTTTTCTTAGTTTATCATCTTATCAGAGCAATAATTTACAGCCTTCTTCCCTAGTTTATTTATACATATATATTAAAAGCATAAAAATAACATAATTCTATACTTGAAAACTGAGATAATCCTTTCTGTTAAAAACAAGTCCAGATATTATTCAGTTTAAGAACCACTGCAAACAGCACACACTTCCTCCTGGGATTCACGACTACTTGATGACAAACTGGTGAAGGAAAAAGCCTCTAACTTGCATTCCAGAGTCCCAAGTTCAGGTCCTGGCCCTACTAATAACTAACTGTATATCTCCTTTCACTCACGTAACTTCTCCAGCCCTCAGTTTTCTTATTGGCAAATTGAGGAGATTGTGAGGATCACAGATCTTTATGCCTGTTGGAACCAGGTACAGAATTGAGTGAAATAGGCCAGCTGTAAATAATAGACAGTATTGGGGACAGTAACTAACTCAGAGGACATTTGCTTGTTTTTAAAATTATTTAAATCTGAAACTTTTTTTAGCAATACAAGCAAAAACAACAAATCAATGGACCAGAGTAGAGACGAAAGTTGCCAGTTTGGAATTGCTGGACCAGATCATCTGTAGAGTACCTTCCCCGTCTCTAAAGCGTTAAATGCAATGACTAACGTAAATGAGGAGTAGACTAACCTTTACGTGACTAGTGCAAAATGGTAATAGGAATAGAAGGAAATTCTCCAGCAGGGTTCAACATGTTTTAGCGTTCTAAGAGTGAGGCAGTGTCGTACAAAAGACAAAGGCAAGGACCGGACTGGGAAATGCGTCATCAAAGTGAGTGAAAGAACCTTCTTGGTTCCAACTTTATCCAACTAACAGTACTGTCTGAATTGTAACCCCCGTTCATTTCTTTAGTGTCGTACTCCCAACCTAGTCCAAAGATTCATTCACATTCAACAAAGTACAGGCTAGGCACTGTGCCAGATGCTGGAAAGATCTGTAGAAAATCATATTCACGTTTTTCCTTTTTATTAGGGAATATATTTGACTGGTTGATTTTTCACTATGGCTTTGTTTTCCCTCAATTTGTTCCAGGTGTTACTAATGAGAACTTAATTCCAATTAAAATTAGACTATTAGATAAGGCATTTGATATGTTTTCTCATCCTTTAGCGTTTGAGGAGTCAGGATGAGAGTATTTTGGGATGGATGTTGTGTTTGCAGAAACAATGAGGTTATTGGACATACATCTAACTTTGGGAAAATGTTTTCCAGAGTTAGTATAGACCCTAATTTCCTGCTCTCCCATTAGTTAGCATTTAGCGCACACAGACTTTCTATCACTGACCAGGGTGTTTCCTTTCTTTTTCATTTCTGGCATCTATATTCCTCTTCTTCACAATTGTTTCTAGTCCTGGCCATCTCTCATGTCATTTTTGATAGGCAAAATTAAAATGTAAATGTCAGACTTTAGTTCCATTTCTAAAATCACACACTAAAGAGATGTTTGAACCCCACTATAAGCATTGAGGTCCTACTCATAGGAGTATAATTCAAAAGCAAAACAATAAACAAAAAGAGTGAAGAATAAAAAGGAGCAAAACTTGAATCTTTCCCTGTTAGCTGACCACCCTGTTGATGAGATGTTACCTCATTTATTTTCATAATTGGCTACTTCCTGTTTTAAATGCCTTTTATTCAGATCCGCCCCTTTTCTCTCAGCTTATTGGCCTTCTAGTTACCACAGTAGCTGTCTCTTCCAAATCAATTGACATTTTTATGAAAAGAGTTTGTGAGGTGTTGGGCTCTGAGAGAGTGGCCTATCAAAACCTCTCTCAGGACAACTCTGGTATGTAACACTTGAGCTATAATGTTGTCAGAAGATTTGTTGGTTTTTATTTAGATGTATGCAGTGTTTTATGAATAAATTGGTGGGTTTTAAAAATGTAAAACTTACGGCATCTCCCTAGTACCTACTCTCTTCACTGCTTGATAACATTTATGAATGAGGGAAAAATACCCATTGTTTTCAAAGTGTCACAAAAATTCAGATTCTCAGCAGTTTGCTTCTCTAGAAAGCGCACATTAGTCTTTCTGTAAGCAGAGCCCCACTGACCTAGGCCATCTAGGGATTGGAAATCTCTGCCGATTTATGAATATGGTGACGATGGGTAGTAATCAGATTAGATAAACTCCTTCTTTATATCTCATAGGAAATAAGCAATTCAAAATAATGTGAATTATTCTGTCTGAATTTTGTGAAGAAAGTCAGCTGACAGGAAACATATATTCTTCCAGTGGTCCAAACAGTATTTCTATTGATTTCTTTTTCACATAGCTCTGAGTAGTCTGCACTTCCACGGTTTGATGTGACAAAAAAAAAAAAAAGCCACTTGCTAATTCAAAACATTTGTTTCTAGGTGCCAGGTTGACCTGTCGGCCCTCAGTAGGGAACAGACACACAAGTTGGAGTTGCAGCTGGAAGAGGGTGAGGGACGCCTGGTTCTGCTGGTCACCCTGACAGCTTCGGCCACGGTCAGTATCTCTGACCTCTCCGTCAGCTCCCTGGAGGACCAGAAAGAACGGGAGGAAATATTAAAGAGATATGTAAGTATGTAACCCTCCTCCTTCGGGGTCATGTGTGACTAGATGAGCTTGTAAATAATTTACCTGGAGTGACAGAAGTATATCTGAACAGCTGACAGGTGAATCAGCAGAAGCAGAAAGCTGGGCAGATGCAGATGCCACGCATATCTCTGCAGAAGCTCTGCATTACCTACAGATGTCAAGACGCCTGGACTCTTCTAGAGTCTCTTCCAGAGCAAGATCTAGATTCTGAGATTCTCCTCGATGATTTTATCATGCAGCAGAATTATCATGCAGGGAAACTTCTCATAAAGGAAAATTACTTTAAAATTAATTCATTGAATCTTTGTCATTGCGATTGAGATTTCTTTGTCTTTCCAACTTTGAAATGGAGTTAATGGCACTTACATTGAATAGTAGCTTGGTAACTAGAGGGTATTCACAAAAGTAATTTTTATTTTCAACTGCCTAGAAAAGTCTCACTTTATTCCTTTAATTTTTTTGATTGAATGTGAAATAAAGTTAAAAGGAAACCGCCTTACCTTTTGATCAAATGTAAAGTGATAGGGTGGAATAGTGAGTCGCTAAAATAAGTAGCCTTCTCAAATTTTACCAAACCAAAATATTCACAACCGAATCTACCTATTTCCCAGCATCCTCACACTATGCATTTCCCACCATGTAGTTTTCTTGCATCAACAGAGAGGGGAGCTCTTACTCCACCATTCTCTCAATGGAGGCTCGAAAAAGTGAATGCCTCAGTACCCATGAAGCTGGGAAAAAAGCTTTTCCACTTAAAATTACAAAGCTTGTATTGTACAATGCTGCCAGGTGTTTAGAAGGTCCTCTAGATACTCAGCCGTGAAACCAAACTCTGAATAACAAAGAACTGCTTAATTTTTTTTTTAGATTTAAAAATATTCCTATTTGCTGACTGACATCCTTTCAATAACTGAATTTAATAAAGATGTACCTTATCAGGCTGTGCAGATAACATGAAGTGCTGGTACTAATGCTCTACAATATTCTTCAAACAGATTAGCAGGATGTGCGCTTCAGCAAATTTATTCTGGCTATCTCCACTGAATCAGCTGTCTGCTAATGCTTGTACAACTCATCCACCAATGGTGTTATCATAAACAGTTTAATAGAGGTGACTTAGCAAGGCTAAATAGTATATATATTTTTAACCACCTAAGAGTCTAAGGTATTATGTGGCATTTCTAATATCTAATTGCAATTATGAAGATTATTTCACATTTTGGTACCCACCAAAACATATCCTCCTGTTACCAGAAGTGAGCCTCATGAATTAAAACTATTTTAAGGGAATTAATGGATACATTAATATAAAAATTTTTCTAGGTATTATAACACTGTATTTGATGGATTAATATTTGATACTATCCCATATATTACAATGATACTGCAGGCTAGGTAATTAGAAATAATCCAACTATTATTGATTTTTTTTTTTTTTTTCTTTTTGCTGGATGGGCTTCCTTAAATCAGCCATTTCCCTTCAGAATTTGAATATTTATTTCCACACCTTCTTTCAAATATTAATTATTATTTCAACACAATGTAAAATATTATGTGAGTGTCCCAGCTAATTCTCAGATTGTATTCTGCTCAATATATTAAAAAGTGAACCATGTTTAAATATTCTTGTTTTTAGACCTAAATTTCAAGCATAGGCTTCTATCTCCCTCAAGGGATGTATGTGCTAAGAAGCTACTGTATGCAACATAGCACATATGTTATAATTACTCATATCAATACAGGGACACAGACCTGTATTTTAGGTCAGCGTGTTTCCTTTTTATTATACAGATTATGAAATAAATGAATGCTGTATCATGTCTGAAATACTTCTTGTTTTGGAGAAATATATAAAAGAGGTTATGTGGAGAATTATTTATATATTTTCCTGTGAGGACATGTGTAGTTTTTAAAGTTTAGGTTAAACTTAAGAATTTGATCTGGCACTGGCCGTGGCGAGGAAAGTGACTGAAGTGCCCTGCTCTCATATGAGAGAGCCCTGAAAAGGCTCCATTGCTGCCATTCAGCTGTTCACTGCGAAGCCTTGGAGCCCCACAAATTCAACAGACATTACTGTGTGAGCCATTATTTGATCACCACATTCTGAAAAGATGGCTAATTCCATTTTTCTTTTTTTTCTTCTTTTGGGGGGAGGAAAGCGGGGAAGGTCAATAGGGGGCGGGTAGTAATGGGTAGTAGACCAAGAGCGATTGTATGACCTTTTCAGAATGGGTGTGCTGAACCCTTGCTCCCCCTTGTCACAGTTTAAAAACCAGAGGAGCTAGTTTAGAGAAGAAGTTGTTAGCATTCCATTTTTATTATGACATTTCACAGTCATCTGATTTAATGTCCCTTGACCGGATTGTCCACCGTGAGACGATGGGCTTGAAATGTTATTTAGAGCATTGATAAAAGGTGAGCGGTTCTAAGATGACAGCGAGTCATAAGGCTGGTGGTGTGACATTAATTTTCTCCATAACAGAGATGGAATAAGACGTCACGGTGACAAGCTGTCAATCAGCTCTGGCCCCTCAGAGCATCTCGATGCCATAGGATGGGGTATTGCCTCTCCCGTAATAGAGCTGAACTGAGATGCTCTCCCTGACAGCTGCTGCAGCCATAGAGAAAATATATTATACAGCCTTTCATTAAAAAAATAAAGAGGACTCCTCTCCAGAGCATTTCAATCTTTTCCCATCTATTGAGGGCTGAAAGGATTCACAGCAAATCATAGATTCCTCTGCTATGGAAATTTCTGGCTTCAGAAGCCATCTAGGTTTTGAGGCTTTCTAAAATAACCGTAAATAACAAGGCAGGAATACTTTTTGATGAAGCATTACTTAAAGTTATATTTTTAAACTGATATATTTAAGTTTTTTGCTTTTTTTGGAGTTCGTATTATAATCGATGTGTCACTGGCCTAAACAGTTGAAGTTTGCAGTAAATTACTGAGTGTCAGCTGACTTGAGGAAATGAAACCTTCAAACAATAATTACCCCTCCAAATGGGAAGCAGAACATCAGAGCTGAAGCACCAGAAGCCATACGTCTGTGCAATGAGGTTACCAGTATGAAACGATTCTCAAACCTGAGGAGTGGTGATATTTACTTTAGTCACAATGAAACTTCGTTTAAATTGCTCCTGAAAATTAAAGGACAGGAATCTTTTGATAAAACTCTTCTCCATCCTTAGGATAGGAGACGTAGCTGGTTTAAAATACTCAGTAAGCTCTGAGATAAGAAGTAGCTTCCCAAACCCGATGTTACTACACTAGAAAGACAACGTACTTACAAACCTCTGAATTATAATACTGCTGTCTGAAGTGCCCACTGTTAAACCCTTAATTTATAGGACTTTAAATGGAAAGAAAAATGCATTTTTACTGAACCCTGTCATCTGGATAGTTTAAACAGATTTTTAGTGATAAACAACTGTTTAAAAACAATGAAAGATTAAGAGTTAGTCCTTGTGCTAAACACTTCTTTTTAAAAGTTAGGCTATGAACTTACACATCTATCTGAATTTCCTCCTCTCAATATACCAAGGTCATAGCTTCAGTGTAAACAATGATTAGTCACACGGGACTGATAAAGTTAATATCACAGTGAGCTTTGACCTGTCAGTATTCTCACATTGTTAATACAAGGATAGGAATGTTCTCTTACTCTAGTAACATTTTAATAAATAACTTTATTATGCAAAAGTATATGTCCTTGGTCTTAAAGCACTTTAAAGATTATGAAAAAGAAGTGCCTTTGATTTACTGAGTAGAAATGCTGATCTTGTCATAAGAAAAATGTTATGAAGTGTAAATAAACAAATGCATATCACTATTCCATAGGTTCATTTTACTCTCTAATTATTTGTGCTCATTAATTAGAGTTCCAAATTATTGTATCGGTATCCCTCTTTTAATTCCTGGAGGTCCTACGCTTATTAAATTGCTACCATTATTAATTTATGAAATTAAATAGGTTTCATCTTTTGGATCTGGTTCTTCTATCAAAATTTCTATACTGCTACTTCTATACATACTATAATGGCAAATAAAATTTAAGAAAAATTACTCATCACTTTTGAATTTATTTTTAGCGATCAATTTGATTCATTTTAGAATATTATGTGTCTTTTACCTAAAAGGTTTATGGAAATTCATAAGTCTTTTAAATTAAATATTAGAAAATAGTCTTTCGATATTGTAACCCTCATCTAGCACATGCAATTTCCAAAACTCACCAAGAAGAAAATAGCAGAAAAAATAGTTAATTAATGTTGACTTTCTTACTCCTAATGTCTGAAGTACATGACATAGCCAGTAACTTAAGATTCGATATTAAGAATTATTAGTCTCCAAACCATCCTACTCACATATGAAAGATTTCTTGGAGTCCTTTGGTAAAGGAAATTGAAGGAAGAAAGCAGACATATCCTATTCTATTATTTATTGTTCACAATCTACTGATAATTATTTATGGAGAAGAAATGTAGTATTTTTAATTCTTTCAAAAAACCTACTAATATAGCAACAACTATCTACATAAATGTGTGTGTCTGTGTATGTGTACATTCATGACGGTGAAAGGGTAATTTGTGTTGAAGAACCAGAGCCATCCCTTTGAATCACTTAGGCAGCATCCTGAGATCAACCGTGAAACTTAGTATTTCTCAGCACATTCTTTGAGACCCTCTGGGACCTTTCTTGTCTAACACTGATGTTGGGGTCTTTCAGAGCCCATTGCGGATATTCCACAACCTGAAAGATGTGGGATTTCTCCAGGTGAAAGTAATCAGAGCAGAAGGGTTAATGGTCGCTGATGTCACAGGTAAGAAATGATGCAATTCTCCTATCGCATATATATATCAAGCCGCATGTGAGATCTAGACCATTTAATGATCTAACCCTGCGTTTTATCTGACTGGATCATCAAAATATGTAATGTAAATACAAAGTTTCATTTATGTTTACATATTTACAAAAGTTTGATCTTACAAAGATTTACCAACCACCTCATTTTTCTACTGTGTCTGCTTTTTAAAAGAAAGGTGATATATTAAAAATAAACAATAAAAAAAAGTAAAATAACTTTGAATTGTTGCCTTCTCCAAGGTTCAGCAAACATAGTGGGAATATTTCTTCCAGATTTCATCATTTTGGCATTTTGAAGTAATGCTATGTCTTCTCTCAGACAGTATAAGTTTTCCTCCGATGATATCATAGTATCAACACTTGTAATTCAAACATGCGTGAAATCCGTTGCATCGTTCACAGAAAAGTTTAGATGCATGATACTCAATTACTTGGCATGAACTCTTGATATTTGGGTTGCTGATCCAATTCCTTAGTTGTCTAAATTCCTTAACACGTTCCAGAGATAATTCAGGATCTAAACTAAGTATCTAGATTGTTCTAAATTTTTTAAGCCAAGAAATAGGCCTGTAAAAACACCAAAATTAGTCTTGTCTCGTAAAGCTTCCTGATTTGAATATTGCTGTTTCTACAACATATTACTTAATTGGCTGAGGGTAGTTATTTCATCAATTTCCAGAATTAAATCATCGTTTTGAATTTGCAACTATGTGATCATTCTTTTATTGTTTAATTTCATAAGGATTTGGGAGATGTTTGTTCCATTCCTTAAATTTTCCATCTCAAGATGGATAGTAAATAGGACCAACTTGACCAATTTTTGTGCAAATTTCACTGTTCCTGAAAGAAAGTATCTACTCAATATTTGGGAAAATATGCTTACCATTGTAAATGTTTGGGAAGTTGACCCGAAAAAGGTAACTTTGAAGGGGAGAAATGTACTTTTTCTACCATCTAAGGGCTTGCAAATGCATTACATGATCACTGGTACCCTTCTTTAATTCATTAAACAGAATCAAAACTAAATTAAAAGATCACATGCCTTAAAACTAAAATAGTAGATATCTGCTCCAAAATGACAATATTTTTAAAATTTGCATAGTATCACATGACTATTTATTGTATGACAAAAATAAAAATGTTGAGAGCTTACAGTTTTTTTTAAAGAGGTAATTACCAACTCATTTGTAACCTAGAAGATAGTAACAACTGTTGAATATTCTTTCAAAATAGGCATACCTGAACATACCGGGTAATTTGTAATCTTTTTGCTTGTGTGCTGTCTTCGCTCCTTGTACTAAACAATTAGTGAAGGTTAAGTTTACTTTCTTTTTTATTTCTGGTGTGGTTCTAATCAAATTAATCTGGGCATGAAAATTTCTCTTTTTTTTTTTATTAAGCTGCATTTATTATTAGAACTACCAGTCAATGTGAATGATTGACTAACTGCTCTTTTTTTGTTCACTTTGGACATTAAAGACTGGACTAGCGACACAGTATTGCTTTTACGCTACAGAGGTTATGCCTAGCCCCTGCTTCCCAACAGCAAGTAGATTCAGGAAATCACAGCAGTGAAATTCACTGTCATGGGAGACAGCTTCACTTTTCTTTGGGCTTTTCTGTAGGGAAGGGGAGCACCCAGTGTTAGGCTGAAAACATCTCAAGACAGGGAGAAAAACCTAAATAATCAGTATCTCAGAGGGCACCTAAGGACTAAGAACTGTCACGGGACATTTATAGTGGGCACAACGATTTCTCATAGAAAACTTCAAGTCCCATTTACTTCAAAAGCTTAGATACCTACCCATTACACAAGTTGAGTGCAGTTATATAAGTTTGTCTCTCTTGGAGAGAAGGTGTCATTGTTTTTAAAACTTCATGAATATGCAAACTATGTTAACCCACTTGGCCTATATACCACTATGGAAGCTAAAGTATATGTTCTTTCAAAGCTGGAAAAAATAGATATATTTCTTTGCTAATGGTTTATGTAAATTAATGTGAATAACGATAGCCTTTTCCCTAGGGATTCAATAAAACAATTTTGATTTGATAAAATGAACTTTAATTGGGGGACTACTAAATAACAGATTTTCCATTTTTTCCCTCCAGTTTTAGGGATATAAATCTAATGATTCCTCATTCCACACTGCCCTTATAATCTAATGTGCTCTGAATTGAACAAGAGAGATGTTGAACTATTCAGGTGCAAGAGGATAATTCAGTCTTTGACCTTGCTCACTCTTGGACCTTTTGTGGTCTTTATGACATTTGTGATGGTGGCAGAAACTGAGGACCATATATTTAAGTCAGAAATGTCTGAATATACTACCAATTTTTAAAATAATCTTTACTTCTGAAAAGGATAAATATTTATATGTACACTAATCCTTCCTAGTCTTTATCATTAAATTTGGGACACAAATAAGCTTCTTGTAGTCTTTGTCTCCTACTTGTTCAAAGAACTTTAAAAAATATGTTATACATCTCAGTGGATAATCATAGTGAAGCTCTACAAGACATTAAGCAACAGTTTGAAAAAAGGAAATTGAATAAATAGTACTGTCTTCAACTACTCAAGTTAGCATCCATTTAGGAGTGTTACGGATGGAGAAGGGAAATTTTAAAATCACCGATAACTCTCTGTGCTAAGCAAAGAATATTTTCTGACCTGGTATAAATGAGGCTATGACAATAAGATGCTTGATTGGCTTCAGAACACTTTTTTTCTAGACAAGTTTAACGAGACAAACTTATATTTGACCAACTTTAATCTAATTTTAAAATATTTTTAGTGATCCAAACATAAAGTTAAACTTCCCTAATTTAAGCAAAAAATTTTAAATTGCAATATTCCATCATTTAACATGAACACAAGAAGAAGATTCTATAATCTTTTAAGTAGCCATCAATCTTACTACAGTTACAAAGAATTTTTTCCTTTCAAAATGTAAAATTTTTCTTTTGTTACAACACATTCATTGTGAAACATTGTGATACTGTATTAACTCTGTGTGAATAAAGAGCAATTGAGACTCTCTTTGAATGAGTGAGTATAAAGCACAAATTACTTTTTAATGAAACCCTCAATTCTTTCCCTTTCGACAAAAAGCCTATAGCCTTGTTCAGCTGAACACTACTACAGTAGGTCACTTCAGTTAAGCCCCTAATAAACTGTTGATAGTCGAGGGTAGTTTTTTCTTCAGTCTCAATAGCCCAGTGTTGGACAGTGCACTTCAAATCATTAAGGTTAATACAGATTTTAAAAAGAGATTAACTCTGGTGGTTAAGGCCTCAATTTACAACTCCCACACATACACATGCATTGAGCAAAGCACAAGAGTGGATTGAAATTTCAGTCAAATTGTGGGCAGCCTTTCACAGCCTGAGAAAGTGGTACTCTGGTTTTCAAAGTTGGTCAGCTAAACTCTTCATGAGGGAAAAAGTTCGATAGTTGAAAAATACTGCGCAGTACAACTTACTTACCTTTCAGCTAACCCATGAAAAGGTTAATGCCTCTCTGCACCATCAAAGCAAAATCTAGAGATGTCTGGCCCTGTGTTCACTGGGGAAGATTCGCTCTACCACTGAATCAAGTGTTCCTTAAAACTGGACAGATTGTGAGGAGAGAAAGACCAGTGAGGGGAAAAAAATTTCTTTTTGGTAATGGGAAACAGTTCATGTGGGAATTTTGTCTTTTCTAGCTTCTAATTATTCTTTTTCTTGGATGGGGCCTAATTTCTGCTTTCAACAGAACATTTAAAGTCTTCTATATTGAGTGAGGCTTTCTTTGCAGAGTATTTAGACCTGGCCTATTGGTTCTTTCAAGTTCTTAGAGAAGAAAGAGAAAAGGGTTCTTCTCCTCGGCCCCTCCCCTTCATTTTCCCCTGGGTTGGGTTTTTTTTTTTTTGAGCTCCCTAGGAAGAGGTCACAGCCTCCCCAGGGACACCAGCCACTCAGTTTCAGAAACAGTGATTTGGGAAAAGTGTGACATCCTTTCAAAAGCTGCCCCACCTTTTCACTGTATTAAAAGGTACACTAATATAAAACTCCATCCCAGGTGAACTGATCTCTCAAATTAATGCACCATCTCTTTCAGGAAACAATAGACGGAGAGGGAGAGAAAAAGGAAAAGAGGGAGAGAATTTTACAATTAACATAATCTGTCACTGAGATAGTCCCATTAAATGAGCATATCGTTTTCTAAAACAAGGCTCAGCATAAAGACTTGCAACTCACCAGCCCCATAGTCTGCAAACCTACTAGTTATTAAGAGAGATGTTTACTACCCCTTTATTTGCATAGACTTTTCCCATGTTTTTCTTTAGGAAAACTGTCTTCATTGTTGGAAAATATTTAAGTAACAAAACAGCAGAAAAAGACATGCTACAGTTTTTTTATCAGCTTCCGTGAGAGTCTTATTATCTTAAGAAATAACAGTTAGCAGCTCAGATTCATTAGCAGAGCTAAATTTAAGCCCCATTTGACAGGCTGCCTAGAAAACATTTTGTTTTGCTGTCTGTGGGCTTTAATTAAGATGTGTTCAATTTCAGTCCTCTTCAGTCTAGCCCCCCCACCCCTCCACTGCAACTTGCTGTGTCACAGACCGGCGATCAGACACTTTTAGATGGTCCGGCCCATGACTTTGACCTTCTGCGCAGTCCGGCGTTCCCTGGGGAACCGTTCAACTCATGAGGTCTGATTTCACACTTCCAGGATGCCTCAGCTCTCTTAACAATGACAGGGAGACAAAGCCCTTTAGAGCAGGCCGCATGGGGACTTGTTTAAATTGGAAACCAGAGAGGAGTCAAGGAACAAGGTTATGGGCTACAGAATAGTGCTTTTAATAAAGAGCTCACAGCTCGGGCTCAGCTCAAAGAGGTCTACCTCTGTACAATTAATTGAGCCATTTATCTGGAGCATCTTAGGCCTCTACTTTCTCACAGAATTGCGTGGTAAATATCAGCTAAGAAGCAAATGAGATATGCATGAAATGAATTTTAACACTTTGATTACTGTGCCTCCAGTCTTCATTAAAAGTAAATTTATTTGTATTTCTGACCTCATTATCAGTCGACTGCCTGCATTTTTATTGGTTCCTGTGATTTCCAGCATGAGTGTGTCATGAAGGTATATTTTATAGAGAGATTTGGATTTATTATTCTTGGTATTTTCCCTGAACATTATGGGTCTATTCAGAGAAAGAAAATGAAAAGGTAGCTGTACTGAAAAAGGCGAATCTGTTCTTTGAAACTTTTATATACAGTTGGAGAAATGCCAAGCACATATATATAACATTGACAAGATATTATCCATTTAAAAAATTAACTTTTTGTGGGTTACTCAAGCGAATTGCATAAGATATTTGCAGTTGTTGCTTGAGTGGCCCTCAGAATACAATAGCTCTACTGGAAAAGTAGCTATGTTGCTTCTTTGATAGAATTGTAGCAGTTTGAATTTTTAATAGTAATTGCCTTTAATGGCCATCATCACACTTAATAACACTGATGGTATCTGATAAATGCAGCCTTAGATTTTACGATCATTATTTAAAACCTACATTGGAAGAAGAGGAAATATATATCCTTTAAACTCTCCATTGAAAGTATATATAAAATATAAGGGAACTCCTTCGTATTTGTAAATTATCAAGGGTAAAATAACTTACCAAATAAAAGGGGGTTATGTGTGGATGTCATTCTTAATTTTTAACCTTTCACTATCTTAAAATCTTACAATTATAATCTTACATTCTTATAATCTTAAAATTCTTGAACCATAAAACCAAAGTCTTACACAAAATGTATTGGAAATTTCCCAAGTCAAGTATTCTTTATTTCCATATATAACTTAATGTTGGCCCTATTTGCTTTTTAATAATTAAGCTTGTAGAAGACTATTAAGCAGATAATATGCTTTGAGAAGAAATTTGATCCAATTTGTAATACATCAAAAATATCCATCACCTGACATTATTATTATTATAATATGCCTAGTTAGAAAACAGTATTACACAGGTACATGTTCAATGTCTTCTACTATATAAATCTCTTCCTTAAGAATGAGACTAAACAAACAAAGGCATCACTAGGAAAGAAAGCAAATCATTGCTCTTCATTCTTTTATGTCATCATATCTCACATAGAAATAGAAGTTGTCTCCTTTTAGTAATTGCATCTTTTAAAAAACTAAATCATATTCTAATTATAGAAATACATTAATGTTCCTCTAAAACCGAACAGTTAATATCAAATATTTGTGAAAAGAGGAATTAAAATAATAATTTAACACAAAGGCTGGTAAGGCCTGAGTCTGAACTAGTGTTTTACAGGGAATTACAGAAATCGTGTGTGATTCATATGCAGGTCACATGGTTAGAAGACACTGCTCTGGAAGAATAGGTGGGATGACAAAAGAGCTTAATAATTGGGTTTGATATGCTCTAGAGGTGAAGGACTATGGGCTGAGAAAGTGGTGGTCCCACTATCAATGGGAAATGAGGGGAAGAGAAATACTATAAAGTAATTAATTGAGTGCTGTGGAACTGAGATTACAGAATGATCCTTTGAGTAAAGAAATAGAGAATTGCCGACTTGGCTTGGAGGGCTAGCTCTAGGATTTTGCCCAGTGCTTGAAGAAATGCTTTCAGTTGCTAGAATCATTGTTTAACATTAAACCATTATTTATATTTTGGTACATGAGGATATAGTTGTGTAAATAAGCAATGCATTTTCTGGAACAATGGATTGTGGAAATTCTTCAGAAAGTGTTTGGATTTAACTAGGCTTTTTTTAAAAAAAAATCTTATCACAGGAATATTTGAGTTATATGATAGTATGGTTAGACTCATAAGTGACTAAAGGATTAAACCCAAATGGTGATTATATTAAAGGATTGGTATCAATGGGCGTGCCAAGTAGAGGAAAACAGGATTTGGTCCTTGGTCTAACTATTCAACCTATTTGCTGATGACTTTGAGGAGATAATTGACTGCTTCCTTATCAAACTTGCTAGAAAGAATAGTTAATTCATTTTATATGAGATCAATATATGCATACAATTTGTATGTATTTATATATCTAACCTTATAATATGGATAATATATATAAAATGTATATAATTACTTATATATATATATATAATTAACAGACTGAAATAATAGGCTTAGCTCAACAAGATGAACATTAAAAAGTATGAATAAAAAGTCTTACCTGAGTACAAAACAGTGTTGTCTTGCTTTAAGAGCAGAAAATATAGAAAAGATTTTAGGGTTTGAATTGAATTCAAGCCCCATGAGAGTGAATTATACATACATCAACTTTGTTACATTGAATAAAAGGAAAATGTTGAGAATGATACTCTCCTCTGGACTTGTCAGACATATGGCATATGAATTCAGTTTTGGAAGCTACTCTTTAAAGAAGGACATTGACAAACTAACCAGAATATATTCTCAATTGGGATATCTGGCATTTTAAAATCAATTCCATTGAAAATAGCTCATGGAAAATGATATTAGCAATAATAGTGGCAACATTTATTGTGCCTTTATCATGTGTCAGACACTAGTCTGAGCTTGGTACAGGGTTAGCACAATTAATCTCACAACAATCTAATTAGGTGCTGTTGTTATCCCCACTTTACAAATTAGAAAACTGAGATGTGGAGAGGTTAAGTAATGTGTCTACATTATTGGGTTGGGAAAACACTGTGACAACGGCTTCCACTCTTCCTGCTTGCAGTCTACAGCAGCAAAGTGGACTCCACATGCTCTCAGTTAACTGAGTTCTAACGTCAAATCTTAGGCAAGTACATCTGACTGGTGCAACCCAAATCACTCCTGCAACCCTAGCTGCAAGGGAGTCCAGAAATGTCACTTTGTCCTTTGAGGTCAAAATTCAGGAAGAGGCACTAGAAAGTAGTTTGAATAGATGCTCAGCAGGCCATCTACACTCTCCAGTGCAGGAGGGCAAGTATCAGACATTCGTAAGAACTCTCTAAGTGACAGATGCTGTGCCCCCACTTTAGACCCATTATTTCATTTAAACTTAAAAATTACTGCAGAGGGCAAATCATAGCATAGATAAAAGCTACAGAGACATAATTTTGTGTGCAATGTTGAAGAAGTATTTCCCAAAAATTATAATTGCCAAAAATAGACCAGAATATTCCTGTGGAGGTGGTGATTTCCCCAT
The DNA here is from genome assembly GCF_041296265.1 of Equus caballus. Taxonomy (NCBI): domain Eukaryota; kingdom Metazoa; phylum Chordata; class Mammalia; order Perissodactyla; family Equidae; genus Equus; species Equus caballus. The sequence continues at coordinate 89,431,123 of NC_091697.1, forward strand.
CACTGGAACTGTTGAAGCAGAGCCTATGTGACCGCCTGGTTGCAGAGAGGGTTCAAGTGCTAGATGCCTAGATGAGCTTTTGAACTTGGCCTCCAAGGCTTCTTTCCCAGCCCTCAGAATCTGAGATCCTGCAGTAGGTGCCAAGATGAATAACAGACTCCTGAATGTGTAGATACTTTGTAGAAGAGAAGTAAAGAAACAAAGATATTATTCTAAAGACAAGACTGGACACATGACAGTTTTCAGTTTTATAGCCTAAGAGTATAAAAAGGACTAATCACCTAACACAGCACTTAATTTTTTTTAGTCTAAAGAATTTTGTTTCACTGCAAAAACATCTCTTCAGCTGGTTAATTTACGTATAGGGAAGATTATGTGAAACCTCATGCTTTTCTGTGAAGAGTCTAATTGAATATATATTTACTGGAGGTCCTAAAGTCTCTATGAGGGCTTGCAAAAACAAAGGAGGTTATAATATATTTTTATATGTACTCATTTTAGACCAAACAACTTTTCTATTTCTAATCTTGTAACAAGTCACTTGCATATAGTTTCTATATTAAATATTAATTGAAAATAAAGTCTTTTAATGTGTTTACCATAATTTATCTAAACTCTTAAAAGCTTGGGCATAATTTCTTCATAGCCTCTCCTCATTTTATAGATCCCATAGTGTCCCTTTTATTTCTTTTCCAGTTTCTTATCTGTCTTGTTTTATTTCCTGTTGGTCTGTCATAAATTTTGAGCTTCCCAGCACATACCAAGACAGTTCACTTCTGGACTCAGGAATGCATCTAGTTACACAGAAACTATAAATATTCTTTTGCATCTAGTTCTAGATCCCAAGGGAAATAAACTCATGTATACGTTGAGCTTTTTTTCCATTGCTGTCAGTCATGGTCCTCAAAGTGTGGCCCAGGACCCTCTGGGGATCCCCAAGACCCTTTCAGGGATCTCTGAAGTCAAAACTATTTTCATAACAATACGAAAATGTTATTTGCCTTTTTCACTGTCATTCTCTCATGAGTGTACAATGGACTTCTTCAAAGGCTACATAATGTTTGATCATTCTGATGTTAATGTGCCATGGATCTATTTTTGTTATTTTTGAAAGAAAAATAAATAGTTTTACATGTTTTTATTTTTAGTTTCTAAAATGGTAAATTTTGATTGCCGTAACCCATGTAAACAAAAGTGGTAGATCCTCCATAATTTCTAAGAGTTCCTAAGACCAAAATGTTTAAGAATTGTTGCTGTGGGGCAGTGTGGGGGAGGAAAGTATTACACCCTTGGGTATTTTAGAGATTTGTGGGGGAATTTAGTTGTCACAATGGTTGGGGAGCGCTACTGGTGTTTGGTGGCTGGGAGTTGGGGATGTTGATTGTCTTACAAGGCATTAGACAATCTTAAATAGTGAAAAGTGTCCCGTGTCCTGCATGACCAAATACAGACATTGATACAAGTTTAAAATCTGTTGCATGATTATCTAAGCCTAGATAGCATCCTGAAATATGTATTATTTACTCAAGCCTTACAAATGCTGCCATTTTACACAGTAAACACCAAAGACCTGAGGATTGCCTCCAAGGTGCTTCATGATGTGGTTCCCCATTGCTCCTCTGACATGCTCTACTCTTCTTCCCGTTGCTCACCATGCCCGCGTCAGGGTCCCTAAGCACACCAGCCTTTTGCTCTAGCTCTTCACCCTGCCCGGAACGCTTTTCTCCAGATGTCCACTCGACAACTGCTTCAGTTCCTTCAGTTCTCTCAGACCTCAACTTCTCAGTGAGGGCTACTGGACCACCCTAATTAAACTGATATACTGTGCCCCTCCCCAACACTCTTCAAACTCTTTATCCTGTTATATTTTTTTTCTGTTTTCCGTTAACATGTATCACTCTCTAACAGACAATGTTATCTGCTTATTAATTATGTTCAATATTTGTTCTCTTTCTCCTCCCTTCCCACTACAAGTCAACTCCAAGAGAGCAGGGGCTTTTCCTTTTTTTGTTCATATGGCCTGGCACCTGTAGGCACTCAACAAATATTTGTTGAATAAATCAACACATGGTTTTATTACAAATACCTTTCTATTTAGTCATCCCTTATAATGCCATTAAGGCCTTATACTAAGTTTTGAAACCACGTATGGGTTAATTTTGTTTTATTTCAGAATAGTAAGGAGGGCATTACAAAATCTTCAATATGAAAAATGATTTATTAGATCTCATCGACTGAGAGCCACAACTCTAGGGGGTCAATTTTCCTGCCACAATGAAACCTGCTTGTTGATTTAGTGAGAAAAGAGAAGCCCTATTATTATTACTCAGACCCAGTGGGAATCTGGTGAAGAGTGTCAGTCAGTGTAATTCTACCAATCAGATGTTTAAAATATGTTTAAGTCAGTTGATGAAAAAGGCTAAGGTCAAAACCCCTCTTCAGTAATGGGGAAGGATTAGAAGATGTCTCCAAAATACATTGCTTTGTGTTTTTGTGGACCCCATGGAATTCCTCAACTGTAACATTGTTATATGTTATGATTAGAATTCCAGTTTATAGAAAGCATAGATGGCAACCTTGATTATAATTTAAAAAAAAAAAAGACAAAGGATAGCCATTTCAAGCTGTGGCAACTGAGGAAATTAAACCAAAGAGCTTAATTTGTGCAACGTAGGCCCAAAATAAAGGCTCCCTTTGGTATGAATTGTTTTCCATGCTGTTGAAAGCCTTCTGTGTTTTCAGAGATGTGGCAATAAAGAAATGGTCACTGGGTACCCCCGACACACACACATTTTTATAACACATCACATCCAGCAAACTGTGCTACTTATCAGCAGCACAATGCCCTGGACAAAGCCCACCACTGATGGATCGGGATTGACTTTCTATTCTGGGAGCAAGAATATCATTCAGTATCTTTTGAGCGACTCTAATACTCAAACCAGTAGTTTGCACAAACTGAAGTCATCCCCTTGCCCACAAAACAGGTAGCAAGCAAGCAGGGGTGTTGCCGACTTTCCCACAGTTCTTTATAAATATGTCAGTGCTGTGACCTCAAAGGGCAAGGGCTAAGAGTGAGAGAGAATTAACCAGTCAGTGCACTCGTTTAATCCTCAGTGCCGTTTTGAAGATTGCCAGAAAAGATGCCCAGTGGAGACAATTCTGACGTTTGTTTTTATTGTCATAGGAATGGCTTTTCACCATGAGAAGAATTGAGGTAATAGTGTATATGCTTTAAAATCTGTTACAGGTTTAGTTTTATGAGGGTAAAAGAGTCTCTTTCTAATTTTAATTCCCTTGAAAGATTTTTTTTTCTTATAAAACTCCATACAAAAAAAAATAGCCATTAGTATTTAACTAGATTATGGATAAATGCATCAGTCCTAACATAATATTTTTAAGTATCTATTTTATAGTAGTTACGTAACATATATCTAGGTTTTTGTGTTATAGGGACTCTATTATAGAGATAAACAAATAAATTTAAGCTAAATACTCCTTATGATAAATTGTTATAGTCTTCTTTTTATGTAATTGTCCTTCATTTCTAAAACTGCTGGTGATAGAGATGTGTAATCACCATAGATCACCAGGGTCATCTCCACTGGGGAAAAGTCTTCACTTCTTTTTCCCCTTCTGTTCTAGAGTTGGAGAATGATATGCCTCCTTCTCATTGCTCCCACTGCACCCTTCACTTACCTTTATTATGATGCTTACAGCCCTGCATTATAGTTGTGCATTTACATGTCTATCATGCCCACTAAATTGTGTGTGTCTTGAGAGCTGAACTATGTCTTAATCATATTTATAACTCTGGAGTGAGAAGAGCAGACACTCAATAAGTAATGAATGCCTCAAAAGGTATTCCTATTTCTCTCTAGAAAATTGTCAACATTGAAAATTCCCATGTTCTCAAGCAAGGCTAAGACTCTCTTCTAGCTGTCATAGTGGTTAATGCAATCAACACCACTGCCTCTGTCCTCACCCAGCACTGCTGCAATTTCTGTCTTGCATCCAAACCAAAAATCCCTAATTTCTTGCACTGCAAAGGAGAGGATAGGCACTTTTTAGTCAAAATGGTGGAAGTTAAGGAAGAGCCAGTTGGTACCCACAAGTATGCTTTAGTCTTATGACAATAACGAGTGAGAGGGAGAAAAGAGATTATATAACCTGTGTTCCCATACATTTAGACTCTTTAAATAGCCAAAAATTATCAGAAACAAAGTACACTTCAGTGTTGAATGCTGCCTTCATTCTCTGCTCTTCTAGCTATAGGGTATTGAATAAAACCATTATGGGGAGGCTGGCCCCATGGCCGAGTGGTTAAGTTCACGCGCTCCGCTGCAGGCGGCCCAGTATTTCGTTGGTTCGAATCCTGGGCACGGACATGGCACTGCTCGTCAAACCACTCTGAGGCAGCGTCCCACATGCCACAACTAGAAGGACCCACAGCGAAGAATATACAACTATGTACCGGGGGGCTTTGGGGAGAAAAAGGAAAAAAATAAAATCTTTAAAAAAAAAAAACATTATAGGGGAGAGCTTTGCATCCCTTTCTAGAGCTTTGCGGAATGTAGTGCACTTTCTAGACATCAATACTTCATCCTCTAGTCAACCCCACTCCTCAGATACTTCAGCAAGCACAGCAGCTTATCACAGGGTATAACTGGAATGATAAAAGGATGAAAGGAAGGAATAATTAAGGAGATAATTAATGGTTAGGTCCATCACTGGTATTTCTATGATTATTTTCATTTGTTTAAGCGGCACATAATCAAGGTTGTAAAATTTAGGAACTGAAAAGCCAGTCATTTAAAGCATCATTTATCAAACCAGATAAGCACATTAACTGTATGTAACCACTTCTTTAAAATAAAACTATAATGTATGCTTTTGAGTAGTAAGTTTACAAGATTTGATATTCTATGTTTACTATTATTTTCATTGAAATTGCTGTTAATTTTTAATTGCCCTCGAATCATGCAGTGGCAGAAGGATACTTTCTAAATTAGTCAAACATAACATAGTATGTGAAGACCTGATGTCGGCATTCATTACTGATAACTGTAAAAAGATAATTTTTTAAAAGGAAAAGATAAATAGAAGTTAAACATAAAATTGCCTGCTCTCTCCTTGCCTAGATTTTCCTCTTTGCCAGATTCTGGATATCCAGTCTCTATACTTTACTGAATACTTCTTGTCCTTGGAGAAAGACTGGCTTACCTAAGCTCAATGAATTGTTTTCCGTCTCCAAATAATAATATCAGGCATAATAGATTGTTAAGTATTGATACCTGCAAATCTTGTTGGTTCTATCTTCAAAATATATCCAGAATCTAACCACTTTCCATCATCTAGATTATTGCAACAGCCTCTTAACTCTTCCCCCTACCACCCCAGTAGCCCTCTCTCTATCTGGTCTCCAAATACCAGCCATCAGATCATGTCACATCTCAACCCAAATCCCTCCAGAAACTTCCCCTCCCACTTAAACTGAAAGCCAAATCTTACAGAGGCCTGCCACCCTCCTGTACATTTCTGACTATGTTATCTAACGATCCATTTCTCCAGTCACGCTGGCTTCCTGGATACTCCTAGAAACACTAGGCACAGTCACTTCTCTGACCTTTCCATCATCTGTTCCTCCAGGTAACCCAAGGCTCACTCCTCTTTCTCCTCCATTCCTTTGCTCATGTGTCACTTTCTCAGTGAGACTTTCTGTGGCAGCCCTTTTAAAAGTGGCACATACATACAAGCACCACTCATCGCCCTTCCCATTTTTATTTTTCTCCACAGTACTTATTGTCTTCTAAAGTACTATAAAATGATCTTATTCATTATCTGTCATCTTCCTCAATGTAAACTCCATGAGGTCAGGGCTTTTCCTATTGTTTTATGCATTTCTGTCTCCTCAACACATAGAACACTGCCTTGTACATGGTAAGCGACAAATACTTCTTTAATGAATGAATCTATAGACAAAACATTACCCAGCTCTTCCCATGTGTGGCCTACTAACTACTAAGATGTGGTACAGGGTAAGGTCTTGCCTAGTGGTTTACATTTAAATATAGTATTATTTAATTAAAGGAAGCAGCCAGCCCTGGTGATAGTGATTAAGATTCAGTGCTCTCACCTTCAAGGCCCAAGTTCAATTCCTGGTCAGGGAACCACACCACTCATCTGTTGGTTGTCATATTGTGGTGGCCATGAGATGCTATGATGCTGAAAGCTATGCCACTGGTATTTCAAATACCAGCAGAGACACCCATGGTGGACAGTTTTCAGCTGAAATTCCAGGCTAAAACAAACTAGGAAGAAGGAGTCTGGCCACCTACTTCCGAAAAAATTGGCCATGAAAACTGAATCAGAATTGGCTGGACAGCACTGACAACAAAATTAAAGGGAGCAAGGACGACAGGGATAGAGCAAGGTCTCTGAAGGTCAGATAGACCTGCATTGGAATAGCTCCACTGCACACAACCTGTGTGACCTGGTGAGTTATATAATCTCCCAGCCTCAGTTTCCTTATCTGTAAGATGGGGATAGTAAAAATACCTTTCTCATGGAGTAGTCATAAAAGCTTTTGAGCAAATGAATGTAAACATAATGTTGGGCTTATAATAAAATCTCAGTAACTGTTTATAACTATTATAGTAATAAGTAATGTAATTGCCCTTTATTTTCTAAATTTTTTTTGTAAAATATTTTACAAATGTTTGTTCTTTGGACCAGGAGATTTAGCTCAAGATGTGAGTTGTTTCCTGATACATTTGTACTTTGAAGCATATTATGACGTTTCAAATATTTATTTGAAATGGTATTACTAAAACTATTATTTACTAATGCCTTGCTAGTGTGCCAGACAGTCTGCCAGTTATATTCAAACTCTTACTGATGCAAGGGGCCATTACTGTCACTATTTTATGTACAAAAGAACAGGCCCAGGGTCATGGAGTGAGTATTTGATCCCAGCTTGTTCAGCCTCAGAACTTTAGGCCCTTTTCCCCAGACCACTGGCCCTTTTACTTTGAACTTCTGTGCCTTGCCCAGAGCTCTGGAAATACATGGAATATTTGAGGAGTCAAAGGTGTGGTGTAGCTCAAGTAAGAGGCCTAATGGGTCTTGAGACTGGAGATGAGGCTGAAAGATGATACTCTGTGCCATACAATGTGGATTTTAACCTATAGGCTCTGGGATGAGAATAAGTTTTCAGAGAAGTGTAAACTGACAGAATTTACGTGGATAGGTTTATGTCACTGACCACAGTTCAGTCTTTAATATGACCATAAGCACATTAAGAATAATAGACTGCAGATTGGAAAAAATCAATGTAAGTTAAAGCCACGTTAAATAGTAGTTTGGTCTAATCTTAGGCAAAAGGCTCTTTTTTTAAATGTAAGCACCATTACATTCTGCGTAGTGTCTAAGGTGGTCTCTCAAATATTATACTGCTTACCCATTTCGAATTGTAAGATAGGTGCAGATAGGAGATTATTTTTGTCAATGAAGGCTTGCCACTGGAATTTAGAATAGCAAAATAACTGTGAATGGGCTTCAGAAGGTGCTCAAACTGTTTTTGGTCTCTAGAGGTATAAAGCCTTTATTCCGATAGAAAAGAGTGACTGAGTGGGTAGGTAATGTGATAGATGGCTGATATTGGTTTGCTCTAGGAACGGTTTTGAGAAATAATCAACTAAATGGTAAGAAACTATGGATAGCCACAGCCTCATGGTCATAGGGTTTGATAAATGTATTAGTTTCTTAACAAGATATGAAAAGTCTTAAATGTTAAGAACAGATTTTGTTTCTCTAGGATCTTTGAGCCCATCACTGACACTAGCTCTTCTTTTATCAGCAAATAAAGATATAGTAACAAAGTAGGTGATGATTTGTGAGACTTTCCATGGGGTTGGTTAGAAGTATTGGAGACCTCTTACACAACTGAATACAATTCCTGTGCGGAAAGAATCAAGTAAAGATTTTCATCCTCTGCTTGTAGAAGTTTAAATTTTTTTCCCCATAGATATTGGTTTCTGGAGTTTGTTCTTGTGTTTCGCTGTTAGAGAAGTGGCGCAATTTTGACTGAGTCTATTGCACATGGTTGATCACTTGAGGGCAAGTAAAACCAAGTCAATTGAAATAGAATAGTAATGGAAGTAAAGCAGGTGAAAATGAGGGAACAAAAATGCCCAAAAGAGCTATCTGTATCTAGTCTTTGTTTCACTGAATTAACATGAATGTACATGCATATGCGAAAAATTCAGAGGAAATCCAAGGAAGACTGTGAGAGTTATACTTGTCTTTTAAGTAAATGTTTCCAGAGCTAATCATTTCATCTAAAGTTCTGTCTAAAATGAAAGTGAAGTAGCTACTCTTTTGACATGGATTCTGTCATAAATGTGGCTTGAATATTCTCTCTGCTTGTTATAGGTAGGTCTATTTGATCTGTCCAACCCTTTTATAAACTATTTGAGGTTGTAGTTTATGTCCTCTGTTCTTTTGTTCATACCATAGTACTCAGTACAAATCTACGTGGAAAGAAGATACTTAAAATGAGCCCTAAGAATAAGTAAGGTTTTGCAAACTATTTGAATCTACTTTTTATGCTTGTCCTTGAATTCTATGGGAGAAAATAAAATTGTTGATGTGACAAATAAAACCTATTACAATGTGTTTTAATGAACAAAATATTCTTTTTTGAATACTATCTCCCACGGTGTGTGTGAGCTTTAAATGAGAGTGGTAGAAAATAGGGCAAGAGGAATGAAGAAGGTAGGAAAAAAATTAATACAGATCCTAAGCCAGAGGTGAAATTTTCACCAGACCTCCAGGACTTTCAGTTTTCTATTCTTTATTGAAAATTATTCCCAAGACCAAAAACTGAAAAGACTAGTATAATGTTAAATTATGCAATTATCCTGGGGTATATGAGGCCACTGAACTAACACACACATATTAAATCTCTTTTTTAATATAAAATTAATAAAGTAAATTAAAGGTGAGTCAAAGTTTGTACAGCTCATTTTAAGAATTACAATATGGAAAGTAAATACACTGCTGTGTGGGAATACATAGCTTCTCCGTCACTGATAGCTAATGAATTCCTTCCTATTAAAATTTAATTGAAAATCTTCAGTGATATTTAAGCTTTCACAGAAGTGTAAACTACTGTGACTACGATTCACAATGCATTTAAAACAATTATTCTTTATCATTAAAGTTGATAATATGCACATTAACCTCTTATGTAGTCTAAATCAATATTGTAGTTTAAAAGATATGACCTCTGGACAGCTTTGTCTAAATATTGATTTCATTGTCATTTGTATAAGATATCCAACAAATTACATGCTGCACTAATATCATTAATGCTGGCCCCATAGAGCCTCTGACTTTATGGGTTCTTATAATACACATGACATTACAAAAATATTGAGGACATCACAAAATATAATTGCCGAATGGACGAGATTTGACCATGGCAGAGCAGAATGGCTGTGAATACCTGATAAATTCCAAATCCTTTACTCTCAGTGGACAGAACAAAATACTGCTCTTTAACATGCAGATTGGTTGTTGAAGTTAAGTTTCAAATGGTAGAATTTTTCTGCCTCGGAGGGTCTAATTTGGCATAGCTTGTGATGCCACAGATATTTCAGAAGAGAATCTAAAGTCAGATTAAAATGTAATTCTGCAATATAGCAGTTTCCCCAAAATAACCTTGCTTAGAAATTTCTATCACAAGTTACTAGTGAGTCAGATGAGTTAGAAAATACATGCATAAAAGTAAAGGGGCTGAACCTTTCAAACAGTCGTTACAGAATTACAAACTGAGGTAGGGATGCACATGCATTTCATTTTCCCTCATAATTGGCTGTTGTATTATTATTTTTTGTAAAAAAATAATTGCAAATTGAAATAACAGCTATGTAATTTACTCTGTTTTACTTTCTCCAGATTGTAAATTGCTATGAGTCAAAATTGTTAACATCGTCCAAATACATCTAATTCTATTTTGATGTTTTATTTTTTAATTTTTAAAATTGTACTTTACTTTTTGTTTTCTATAAAACTTTTTAGACAAGAAATACAGCCATGATCATGACACTGTGAACTGTGGGTGCTATGTATACTAAAAATGTTCCCCCCAAATCTCTTGTAGGTAAAAGTGACCCATTTTGTGTAGTTGAATTGAACAATGATAGGCTGTTAACACACACCGTCTACAAAAATCTCAATCCCGAGTGGAACAAAGTCTTCACATTGTAAGTCACCATTACCTTGAGCTCATTTTAAAAACGGTACTAAATGCTATTTATTTTTGAGATTTTGTGTGTGTGTTTATTCTTCACCGATTAACAGCTCAATGTATCTGGCCTGCCTTTGCTAGCAATGGTGAATTTCATAATTGCATTACCTTCCTGATAGTGAAACCTGGGGAAGGGATATGCCGTTTTTCTGTTTGCACAGATATTTTTTTTAAACTGTGCATTTTATATGATTTGACTAAGGATTTCGCTCCCATTAACTGAATTGCCATACTGCTTCTTCCTTTTATACTTTCTATTGAAATTCTCCCCAATAGCATTGACACCAAGGAGGACAAAGCTTTATTTGTTCCATTGCTCAAATCAGCAAACAATCCAGTCTCGCATTCGGCAGATGCCTTAGTTTTGGTTTGTTGCATTTTAGCACAATAAGGATATTAAGTATTGTCGTAGTTACCAAAACATCTTTTGAGTTAATTTCTCTTTTGTTTTAAAAAGTTTGTAAATCTTTTCGACCATGCACTGTAAAAGCTGCCGACTCTATACTATAGTATCTCCTACGTTTGTTTTTTTTTAAACTGGGCTTTAGAAATGAACTCTGAACAAAGGAAAACTCCCCAAACTTAAGGACTTCTTAAAAGTTTTCTAACATAGATTTATTTTTTTGTATATTTAAAACTGCTAAATTCCTCATTAATTTCTTATAATGTCTCTGCTTAAGAGCCAGTAACTAATCAGATTTAATTATCTGACCAATTTATCTTTAAGGAATTCCCTATTTTTATAAGAGATGAAAGCCTGGTCAGGGGACCCACACTCCTAAGAAGGTTGTGGAGGGTGTTTTTCTCTGGAATGCATAATTGAATGAATAGGTTTGATTATTATCAAAGCCATTAATTGATTGTGCCCTGATAAAGCCTCTTCTCACATGTGGCTGCAATCTTTCAATAATGAATACATTCGTTTTTTGTTTTCTCTTAATTCATGTTTTCTTGGTAAACAGTTTGATCAAAGAATAAATGCTGTCAACAACTGGGGCTTATTTTTCCAGAAACAAAAATATGAAGAATTTGCACAGTTGTTTATTAACATATATTGTCTTTGGAACAAAATGGAACATGACTTAATTTCTAAATCCTTGGGAGGTACAATAGCTATCAATGTTACATTTTCTCCATTCTGTTTTCTGTATTGGATAATTTTTACTATAAACCTAACAGAAATAACAATGTTTTGGTGAGAGCTATGAACAAAAAAGGAGATGTCCTATGATAATAAAAAAGAAAAGTTGTATAAAATATGCTGTCATGCTACTATCAAACCTGGTGGTCTTTAAGTGGGGGTAATAGGAAGATAGGAATTATTGTGATAATGAGAAAAAGGAAAAGTCTAAAAAACATCCGTGCCGCTTATTGATGTTTGTTTTTTTTACAATAACTTACTCTGTGCCCATCCAGATGGAAAACTATATTTCATTAAAAAATTACAACTTGAAATTACAATGATGTTCAAAGTTCCAGATAATAGAATCATCACTGTAGTCTACTAAGGTGCATTGTGGGAAATTCTGTCAGATACCAAGCTACCTTGTGTATGCAAACAGGATACATAAAGACACACACCAAGTCAGCTGGAACTATCTAAATTTTCAAAAGCGTTTTTGTTCTGATTCCCCACTGATGAAGTCTTTTTCTTACGTATATTTATTATGCAGCAACATTAAAGATATCCATTCAGTTCTTGAAGTGACAGTTTATGATGAAGATCGTGATCGAAGTGCTGACTTTCTGGGCAAAGTTGCTATACCATTGCTGTCTGTAAGTTTTATTCACCTGACGCACTGCTCTGTGTTGCTTTTGCTCAAGGAAAAAAAAAAACCCTCAGCTCTATATCTGTCATTTCTCAACCGAGGTCTGTAATAAGAACACTAAAAATTTTAACATACTCAATTCACGGCCATGTTGAATCCCATGATAGTTAATTTTTCCTGACAGACTTGATCCTGGTAATGAACAGGTACTTGTCAGAATTGCCACAGTTGTTTTGGGTTCTCTGTCAGTTTCAGCAGCTGGGGGTCAAAGGTCACTGAGGGAGTGTATTCAGTGGAGACCGCGAGACAGACGGCTGTCATGTCCTTTTCCCGCAGATTCAAAATGGTGAACAGAAAGCCTACGTCTTGAAAAACAAGCAGCTGACAGGGCCAACAAAGGGGGTCATCTATCTTGAAATAGATGTGATTTTTAATGCTGTAAGTCTTAACTTTGGCTTTTTTGTACTGCTAAAGAGTTCAGTTTCATGAAAGCTTTTGTTCCTGATTTGTAGAGAATTTCTGTCATTCCTCATTTTCTCTAAACCTTGATGTATCTTGGAGAATACGCTTCTGCCACTGCCTGGCACACCCACACTTTCTGTTATAGTTGGCGGCTGCCGTGCGGCTGTGCTGCGGCCGCTGCCTGCCGCCGTAAGGAATGGAAGCGCATGCATGTGCAACTGTATACATTTATATTTTATGAGCACAGCAGCCAGGACTTTGAAACTTTAGAAATGATTGCAAATTGAACTGCGTGAAAAACTTGTAAACATTTGTAATATATTAATCCATAACAGACACATATGTTGATGTATAGGTGAAAGCCAGCTTACGAACATTAATACCCAAAGAACAGAAGTACATTGAAGAGGAAAACAGACTCTCTAAACAGGTAAAAAGCAAGGAAAGATTAATCCCTCTGGGAAGACCTGATTATATCTGTAAAACATCTAAGTAAATTCAAATAAACTTTGGAGGCATGGAGGGGGGGAAACTATGGAATTTGGGATCATCTACTTATGTGAAATGGCTCTTTCTTTTCTTCTTTTTTTCCCCCCCTCTTCTCTTCCTTTCCTTAAAAGATCAAACAAGGACAATACCAAACTAATAAGTTGGATGGGGGTGGTCAGAAAGGAAAGGGGATATTGAGGCGCTGCGTAGAATGGATATGTAATCATGCGTTAGCAAAAGAATGATCATTTTGAACATAAAATACAATTTGATTGCCATGGAATGTGTAAATGAGAACACCAAAAGCTGAGGTTCAAATGTATGTCCAGACCACCCACAGGTATGATGCAGGTGTGTGGAAAGCGAGCCCAGCATAAACTCTTCCCTCTAATGCACAAGAGAGGGGGCTGCATCTTTTAAGAGAAACCTTCCTGTTAATTAGATTTTGACTGTGATCTTTTAGAAGGGAACTTTTATTGGCATTTTTAGCTAAGAAAATAGAAAATCAGCAAATCTGATTTTCCTATCATGAAGGAATTTTAAATTAGGCTTGCTATCTTGTAATTAGACTTGTAGTTTTAAATTAGGTTTGATATCAAGTTAAGAAAGAGTACTGAATTACCCCTTTAAAAAATATTTACTTCCGATTAACACAACTAAAATAAAATGTATTTGTTATGGCCATAAAGTTTACAGAACTCATTTGTGTGTTAAAGTATTTAATAATTTTCTGTACTGTTAGAAGACTAGAGATATCTTTGTTTTTAATCCAGTCAATTCACCATAAATAGTGGAATCTTTGGTTGTTTAAAGACAGTGCATGAATTACAAATGCAATATCTATCTAAATAGAAATACAGGTTACATTTTTCCACAATTATAGATAAAAGTGGCTCCTAAAGAAAAGTGATCGGGACCAAGAAGGAAAATAGGGAGACTCTTAACCTTGCCTGAAAGGAATATCATTTTTCACAAATTGTGAAAACTGATATGCATGTACATGCATCTATATTTATACATAGATGTGTATTTTTTCCATAGGACCTTTATATAGCTACTTCTTTAAAATACCAGATCAGCGTTGAAGTCTATTTGGAAGTAGCAAAATATTAACCTGCAGACATGTTGTTCTAATTATTAACATAGCTGCAAGTAATTTTTTGAACTATCATCTAGTTTATAGGCTATTCTTTTTATAGTCATTGTCATGCCTTAGTTTTAAATTTTAAATTTAAATTATATTAATTCTCACGTACTTTTTGGAGTAAAAGATTTTGTAAAGCACTTGGTTACCATAAATTGTTTCCTAACTCCAAAATTTTGAAAATGTAATGAGAAGATATAGGTTAAATTTATGGTGGGAAAGAGAGAGAGAGAGGGAGACAGAAGGAGAGGAAGTCTGATAATGATGGTAAGAAAGAGAGACTCCTACTAAAATGGTTTTCTATAATAAAGCAATACTTGACCGGTTTTTCTCTAAGATCCTAAATAAAAACATTCCAAGTTGTCCGCTTCACTTTGAAATATCTTGAAATTAAAGCATGTAAAGAATCTTAAAACCACGATAAGATTTAAGAGTTAAAAAATATATTTAATGTTCGTAGCATGTAAGTAGCAAAAAATATTTTTAATCTGTTCGAGATTTTTTTCTTTTGAACGAAGGTAGCCCAATCTACATGATAATATTATTTAAGAAAATATATTTAGCTAAGAAACTGCTCTTCTGATTCTGTTCTTTCCACTTTCTCCAGCAATACATTTTTTTTCTAACTTGTGAGCCAAATTGCTTGGTTTATTCTTACAACTTTATTAACTTTTTGAATCCTTTTTAAATCACGCTAAGCTTGAAGAATTTTGTAGCAAATCTGATGGGTTTTTAGTCTTGCAAATTCTAATAATATTTTCGTCTTCCTTACAGCTGTTACTAAGAAACTTTATCAGAATGAAGCGTTGTGTCATGGTGCTCGTAAACGCTGCATACTACGTTAATAGTTGCTTGGATTGGGATTCACCCCCAAGAAGCCTGGCTGCTTTTGTGGTATGATCATACTGTATTATTTACATTGTTATTCATTAAATTCAGTAATCATAGCTCCATGTTTCTGT
This sequence comes from Equus caballus, assembly GCF_041296265.1. Classification (NCBI taxonomy): domain Eukaryota; kingdom Metazoa; phylum Chordata; class Mammalia; order Perissodactyla; family Equidae; genus Equus; species Equus caballus. The sequence continues at coordinate 89,446,261 of NC_091697.1, forward strand.
GGCTATAGTAACAGTTATGTTGATGTGGCCATTTTAAAACTCCTATTTTAAGACTTGACTGGACAGATTTGCTGTGGGCAGGAAGCTGATGGATTGTTCAAGGTCTGAGTCCAAGAATACATTCCCCCCTCCTCAGATTTCCGGAACGCAAGACATCTCCGCCAATGTATAATTTTCTCTGTGACAGTTAAAAAGTAAATTTTACATATTGCATAATTCCAGATCCCAATAGCAGAGCCAAGAAAAGTCCTCAGTGTTAAAAAAAATTAATAATCTGGACCATCCTCATTTTAGCTGTATTGGTTCTATAGATATTTTTTCAAACTGTGAAAACCATTAGCAGGAGAATGCTAGTTGATACTACTTTAATATTGCACCAATTGGAAGTAGATGTGACCTATTTAAGAATTGTTTTATTATTTCTGAAATTTCCAGTTTTTAGAAAGGCACAAGTGAGAATTTGATAGATCCAAATAGTCCTCCAAGAATGTTCATCTAGTAGCCTTTTACTTTGCTTGTTTAAAAACTGCTGATGAGACCAACTTGCAAAACTAGAAAATCCAAAAGAATACTTTCCTCTGAGCTTTAACTTTAAGGGATTTTCTGCTCCCACATTATTTTTGCTTATTCGGGATTTCAGTTTCAAGTTTAAGTAGAGTCCTTCTTTTGAAATCCTTTATTTTATTGTCCTATTTTTAGAGTATGACTACGTTATGCTTCCTTATAGTTACCAGTTTAGCAGAGTATGACTTTATTATGGGGGCTTACAAGAAGAGCCTTAATTATAGTAACAAATCAACATTTAGTATTACCATTCAAATGAGGGGATGCACATCTGTTTAGTACTTTGAGGTCTGTCCTCCTCTCAGGCCTTGTATGGGACTTTCATTAATGTCTGAGCACATGGAACAAAGAGTGTGTATGTCCCTTTGTGTTGTAAGTTACCAGAAAGTTAGCCGGCCTGCTTCCCATAGACATGTTGTTGTCTCCTTAAAGAAAGCGACTGTCATCGTCAAGTTTTAGAAAAGAAAATCTGCCTCTTTCAATATTCTTTTATTTAGCTCTTTCACATAATAAATACATCAGGGTACTGTTAAACAAATTTTACTATGATTTTTCATTATCATAGAGGCACTTTGATGTTAATGAGGAAAAAATGATACTGAGTTTCTATGCATATTTTATGCCATTACTTCCAGGTTCCATGAGTCCTTGTAACAGGCAATAATATTCTGCCGAAAGAATCGTGCTGCCATCTTTGATTCACTCCTTCCAAAGTCATTCCCCACAGCCATTTGTGAAATTTGAAAACAGGGAAATCTATATAATTATATCGTTTGTTCAAGAACATTCATTTTGAAGGCTTTAACATTACTATGTGTTGTGTAAGTCTCCATTAACTTCATCTGGCTTCTAGAAGTCACTCATATAAATGAATTCAAGATGGCTGATTTTTTTCACAATTTCCTTCTGATTAAAAAAAAAATCAGACACTGAAATTCTGATAAATTTAGGTACATGTTCATGATAACACTTGAGTAATTTCACTGTAAGGGATTCACAGTTCATTGGGGAAGAAATGTAATAATATTTCTCTTAGCTGGTGGTCAGTTTCTAACAGACTCAGTTCAATGAAACACCAGCTGAATGCAAGACGCTTGCAGAAAAGTGGGAGAGGGCACAATAAGGGTAGGAAAAGGGACTGCTGACACTGATGGTGAACGAAGAGGCCACAAACCAAATGTGAACACACATTCAGAGTACTTTTGACAAGAAACAATAACATTAACTGTTTCATTGACAAAAGAAGGCACTGAATTACATTCTATTGAATGTGATGAACACAACACATAACAAAACCATATTTCACTTATCTGGACCTGAACTGGGAGTTCCATGAGAGTAGGAACGCTGCCTTTTTTTTTTTTCCAAAGATTTTATTTTTTTCCTTTTTCTCCCCAAAGCCCCCCCGGTACACAGTTGTATATTCTTCGTTGTGGGTCCTTCTAGTTGTGGCATGTGGGACGCCGCCTCAGCGTGGTTCGATGAGCAGTGCCATGTCCGCGCCCAGGATTCGAACCAACGAAACACTGGCCGCCTGGAGCGGAGCGCGTGAACTTAACCACTCGGCCATGGGGCCAGCCCCAGGAACACTGCCTTTTTTGCCCTGGTACCCCAGCATCACCTACAGAGTATGTAGCACTTGGTAGGCTCCCAATATAAATGGCTGTCTAAATCACTCGACCAACCAATGAACCAGTCAATCAATCTGAAAATATTTCTTATGTGGTGAAACCCTTTATTCAATGATGCCAGATAAATAAGGGTTTGCTCTAATAAAGCTAGTTATTAAATGATGATGGGCATAGCTTAATGTAGTTGTAGCAATTTTCCCTAGACCTTCCATTTAAATTCTAAACTATTTCATAATCTTCTATCAATCATCTATTTTAACCTCAGATTAAATTCTAGTACAAAAAGATCTTTGTATAATAATAACGACGAATATTTATTAAGCATTTGTGTGCCAGGGAACTGTTTTTGGGGCATTTTCATGCACTAATGAATTTAATATTCCAAACAACCTCATTATTGTCCCAATATATATTATTTTCCCAATATATATAGGAAGAAACTGAGACACAGAAAAGTCAAGTGCCTTGGCCAAAGCCACACAGCAGGTATTATTTCCTTTCTAAAAGAGCTTTTAAAATATATGTCTATAATCTTAATATCATAACAATTCAGAAAAAAAAAAACTTCTGTAGGATTTTTATTCACCTTGTAGATATTAAAGGATATGAGTATTTAAAAACGAAATGTTTCAAAGATCTCATTGAATAACCAGAGCCTTTTTAGGCCAGTTTATTGAAAAGAACTGCTTTCCATTAGAAGACTATGAGCAGCACCCCATTGTTACAAACATATTGTTCCCATCATTCCCTGTTGATGGACCATGGGTCTATTATTATAATATTGGTTCCACTTGGCCCACTTTTTCATAAATGCAGCTGTTTCATGGAGCACATGTATTTGTACCATTATGCGGATGGTTTTAGGCCCCAATCAGTAACCTTTATGATGTTTAAGTGCCTTTTTTCTATTCCGTCTTATTTTTCTTTTCTAATTTACTATCCAAAAATAAGTGTAGAATAATTAAGTCAAAATGGGAAAACAGTAATTTTTTGTCCCAATGTCAGTTAAAGTGGAGAGCATAAGAAACGCTGCTCTGGCCTCTTTGGCACTCTATCTGTGTGCCGTGGGGAAGATTCAAAGGCGGCTGATGAAATGAGAAGCTGAACTTGGCCTGGAAGGTGATGGAGAAAATATAAGCAAACACGTTCCTGGGAATATCCTTGTTTTTGTATGCCATGAATTAGATTTTTAGATTTTACTATGAATATTGTATGCCTAAGAGCGAACACAGACGGATGTGGTGCAGAAGGCACCGCTTGTCTTTTGGAATCATCTATTGTAGATGTGGAAATGTCTCATAAATTGGGCCTAATTTTCATCAGGCTCTTGACCAGACGTTTGTGTTCTTGTGGATGTCAGTGGGCGCAACATGGACAAAAAAGGAGTGCACATTTTCTCTTTCTTTTCAGTACTGTCATTTCTCACTGTAATGAGCACAAAAATAATTGGACAACTGAGCTATCGGTAAAAGGACACACTTCAGTGTGCGTCAAAGAATTATTTTACAGGACAAACTTTAATCTTTAAATGTGATTGTAGATAATTTGTGGTACCATCTGTCCATTTGGAATTGTTTTAGCCTTTTCTGTCGTTGTACAGTAAGTGCCGCTGTGTTTAACATTAACATTTGATATTTTACACATTTAATTTCTGTTCTGCTGTGTGGTCCTTGGGGAACGGAGCGCTAGTGCTACATGAGAGAGACAAAGTATTGATCAGTTAACATTTCAGCTACATTTATGTATGTCGCAAAATTAATGAAAATGCCAGACAAAAATGTCAGAGTGCACAAAAAGGTAGAATTTAAATTTGGTAGTTTAATGAAAAGTTTAAGATGTGCATTATCAAAAATGTCCTCTTGCCTTTAAAGTATAATTCCTAACAGAATAACTACAGGGAGACACATATTTTACTTAGAAGAGCAATGAACATGAATTATGAAGGGATGTCAACTCCTCAATGTACCTTGTGTTCCAAAACGACATCTTCGAATGCTTAACTGTTACTCATAAAATACGTTTGTTTCTGTTCATAACTGGGAGGGCTACTGGCTTCAGCCCTCTGTACCGACCAGCCTACGAGGCAGGCTGCCTAGTGAGAGTCTCCCCCCTTGATTTTCCTTGGTAGCCATGCATTCCTTTTGTGTCAAAACTGAGAATTCCCTCTACAGCAATTCATTGAGGCCACTCTGGTTCATTACTCGTTCCTTTCGGGGTCCCTTTCCAATGCCTGGTTTTCCTTCGCCTCCAGATAATTTGTGCTCCACCTTCATTCAATCCCCATTTTAGTAAAGGATCCCACTCGGGACAGCAGCTAGTCTCAGAAAAGCTGGGCCATTATGCAGGAAAAGAGAAAAAACAGAGATGATGTATGCAGAGAATGACATGAGGCAGCTCTGTGTAGCCAAATGATAAAAAAAAAAAAAAAAAAAAAAAATGGAGGCAGCACAAGCAAAGGAGGAGGAACTGAACTTGCAGAGGCAGTGGGATACAAAACAACGATCTGAAGACAATAGGACACCTTATCAAGGACTTCCTGTGTGGAAAGCCTGCTGCTATTAAACAACATGTGGATTTTTCAAAAAGTTATTACAAACAATAAGGACGTTTTAAGTGGCCTTCATGTTCAAGGACTAAAAAGGGAGTATTGCTTAAGAAGAAATATCAGTGTGAAAACAAAGGCATGTCTACGTCACCTGTAGTTCACATCTTAGCATTCATATTACTGAACAATACAGGGTGATTGTTGTGGACATATGGAAGGGAACTTTAAATTTCCAACAGATATTTCTATTTTAAAAGTTTAAGAGACATCAGTAATATCACACCAAGAAAATTATGCTTCAAGTCTATGGCAATTTTCAAATGGTTTTTATAGAAGCTTTTTTTGTTGTTCTTGCTACAGTTATTTTTTTAGTGCTAGCAGAAAAATTGGAAATGTTCCAGATGTAATTTTTCTTACTTTCCCCACAACAGAAAAACAGAAGTCTCCTGAAAATCAAAGAAACAAGTACTAAAGCAAAATGATCTGTAACTAATGGTCCTATCCTTGTATTCTTGAATTTTTCAAAAATTGTGTAAATCTAAACTTCCAAGCCCTTTTGCCCATTCTTCTTCATTTATGCTTTCCTGCGATGTAAACACTAAGTTTACTAAACAATACTTCCAATTTAATTTATACAAATTTTAAATACATTAAACATTTCTTTCACAAATATCTATGTGAGGAAAGAAGAAAGTATGTATAAAATTTCATCAATTTACAGATTGTATGCCTCCAAAGTTGCCAAAAATTCCTTTTATAAAATCAAAGAATATGGACACTTAGAAGATTCTAGTACTACGATTTTCTTTTCAGTAAATAGGTTGTGCGCCCAATTCATATGGACATGCTGGCACTTCAAGTTGATACTCAAAATATACATTTTTCCTCCAAATTTTATCTAAATTCCAAGGAAGAAAATATCTTTTCAAACACTGGCCTATGAAAAATTAGGTTTTCTTAAGTGGTGCCTTTCACAAAGCATTGTGTCTAAATCCTTGAATTTGCACAAAAGACCCCTGAAGACCACAATTTAGAAGTGAATTGTGTTTTAGAATTGATCATAACTAGCTAAAATCAACCTTGAATCTTAGGAAATGCAGCAAATCAGATATTAATGGAACAAAGCATTTTGACTAGATTTCTCTAACCCTTCCTGAGGAGTAATGCTCTAGTTTAGCTAGTAGGCTTATTTAAGTGTATAGTCATTTTTGTTTTGTTTTTGTAGCTGTTATATATACAAAAGCAACGCTTCCTCAAATCAGTCCTTAGTTTTCTTTAAAAGGTGCCCATGCTCTTTTTTTGTTTATTGTAATAGGTGCGAGCAAAAGGGCCTCCTGCTCTTTGAAGGTAGGTAATCACATAAGCCAGAGTTTACTTCTCCCTGAAAAGCTTATTCCTCTTAAATTTTATTTTATATTTACAATAAGAAGAATTTAATTCTTATAGCACATCATACACATTTTCTATTATCTCTACTCGCTCTCCTTTGTCCTCCAAAGTGGGAAGGAATAGGATGCTGTAGTCTGGGGACGTTTTCTTCTGCAGGTGATTTGGGGAAAATAAAATTATTTCACTTTTTCTCAGGTGTAGTGCTATTGTGCTATATTATAAAAAAACATAAATCACAAATATCACCAACATAACTATGTTACCATATTGAATCTAGGAATTAGCCTTCTCATGAACCTTAATGGTATGTGCAATGAAAGTTGGGATAGTCGGGGACACCAATGCCTCAGTATGGTCTCCTGGCTGTATGGCTGCTGTCCCATTTCACCTCAGGCAGCCTCCTTGTGTACAGTTTCAGCCTCAAAATCTTTATAAGACCCTTAAAAACTATGTCGCCTGGTCCAGATTTTACAACTGAATTGACTAAGGATCAAAAAATTATAAAATAATGAAATCAGAGATGTCCCACTGTCTGTCTTCAGATTCCTAAACCAATGTTCTTGTCCTCTGATGAATTTTCTACCTTCCAGCTTCAACATAAATTATTGGGGACGTGTTAGGGACAGCTTCAGTATAAATAGCAAGCCATATTCTGTTGCAAAGTATTATTATGTAAGGTGTTTTGCAAAGGAAAAAGTTTAAATGAATGAGGAAATTATATAATTTATTTTAGTAAAATTTAGTAAAGTAAGAGTAATAACTCTTCTGAAAGATTGTAAATTACAACAGAAATGCAGTCATTAATATACTTTGGTCAGTAAGTTCACTCTCCACATGTTTTCAGGCCCCTTTATATCAGGTATATATTAAGAAATAGGGGTAGAATGCTTTCTGTTGTCCCATTTTTCTATTCTGACCAGTTATGAAGATATACCTTAGAATTATGAATGTATTAGAGTTAACTGACCAAGTTAGTAGCTAATCTGAAAGGTCGGTAAGGAAGTTGTCCCTGTTTTTCATTGCCCCTTCTCTTGTCATCTTACCACATTTAACATTATAGTCAGAATTGGACATAGACACAGTAGTGAGTGTTGCCACAGTAGGTCTGTGAGCATCTTCTGCTTTGCTGTGGTGACAGAGGTCCAACACTGAGCAAGTGGTAACAGTAGAGATCAGTAACAGAGTGAAGATGGAAGAGTGACCATTTCTCGTGTTCACACCAGTCATCAGCTACTGGCTCAAAGGGGAGTAATAAAGAGAAAATCAGAGAAAAGCTAAGAAGCAAGGGAAGATGGAAATTATATAAAGTGTAAACAGATATTTAGATAAAAATGAAAGTCAATTCTGATTTTAAAGATGGAATCAAAGATTATAGAGACAAAACTTGGCTTTTATTTTATCTTAAAACAGTGTTTCTCAACATTGTTTTCATATTCACCCCTCTAAGGAGAAAAATTTCATTTAATTTAATGAGAGAAAGTAAATACTAAGGAATAAGATTTTGTCAGGCAGTGTTGAGCTTTGGAGGGCCACAAATCATTGTAATATCTAAGATTGTTTTGTTCTCCCTCAAGAACCAATTTTTGCCCCCTTGGATGCCATATCACCCCTGTCGAGAATGCATGCTCTAAATGAGGCTTAATGAGAGTTTAACTATGTTTACTTTTCATGCTCTTGGTGGTAAAGTCTAGTTTTGGTTTTCTGTAGTATGCATACAATGCAAGTTATTCCCATAGATAACCAGTCTGGAGAAAGAGAATTTGTGATCTCTATACAAAATTATTGATTATATTGGAGTCCACTTAAAGGAAAGATTTTGCTTGGCTTCGAAGAGATTAAAAACTTGAATCTTCCCTTCATGAAAACCTATATTAGAGTTTCTTTCTCTACACCAGTTCCAAAGGTGCATTGTTGTGCTTCATTGAAATGGAGAAGTGGGGTGAACGCTAATTCTGGCCTAAGCAATATAACCTCTCTCACTGTGAGGGTTTGATGGGTTGTCCATCCATTGCACAGTATTTATGACTAGTAGATAATCTTTATATTCTTAAATGAGTATCGTTATGTCAGATATGAAAGCATACTTCATGAGGCTCAATTGCCTATTAGATCTTCTTTGGAAGGGCAGGAAAAAAGGTTGTGGAATAGGAAAGTCATTTCAAACAGTCAAGATACCTGTTCTACTGGCTATCCTGAATTGCAAGTTCCCCAGTTCCCCATAAGAATCAAAATCTCCTACTGTTGCAATTTATCAATAATATATAAATATATGTTTTATATCCCACTTAACTGTATACAAATATTTCTACTGCATTTTCCATAGTTAGCATTCCAAACAGCCCCTGCCAAGCAGATTGCAGGCAATGCTTACATGTTCAAAACAAGAATACAGCTTTCATTTTTGTCATAAAATGTCGGTGAATTAAATATTATTTCCCTTAGTCAATTAGAGAAATCTTTTGGATTTAATTTAAAATAATAGATTACCTAGGTTAAAAGTAGTCCATTAATTATCCACAAATTAATACACTGAGGTTGTATAAAAGAGGTATTATATTTTGAAGCGATATTAATAAAATGATGTCTGCTATTCAGAAAATTAATTCATAAATGTAGAAGTTCAGATGCTGAGTTCACTTTTTCTAGTAGGCAGCAATGTCAAAAAGTTATCTGGTTTTGTTTAAATTATTTTAAATAGAGTTTGTTTCTTCCAGTGGAAGAGCCTATTGCATCCCCCAACCAGGAGGCTGAGATTTATGAGGGACCTAGGTTCTACTAGCTTGTCTGGGTGTGTACTGTTTCCTTCATTTTTTAAAGTCTCAGAATATGGGCCTCCTACCACAGTTTTATTTCTAAGTCCTAAATCTTGGTTAATGTATAGTTAAAACTAAAGTATTTTTCATATAGGCTCCCAACTTCCAAACAAGATGTAAAAGTCTGTTCTGTAAGACAATTGCTTAGACCTTGGAACACATCTCCGCAGAGTGGCAAAGCCATAGAACCACTCACAAAACCTATCCATCCCTTCATAGAGTACTAGCTATGGAATGGAAAATCATGTGTAGGAAGTAGATTCAATGCAATCATGGCTTGGTTCTCAGGATGCCAGGAACACATTTATCCCAACCTCAGCTTCAGGATAGGGAACCTTCCTAATGGCAAAGGCAAGACACTTTCAGAAGTAGAGATTCTATGGGCTTTACGGGTGCAGATGAAGTCATAGAATGTTCCAATTGGAAGGCAGCTTAGAGATCATTTTACAGTAGAGGAAATTAAAGTGATAAAAAGTAAAAGGGCTTACTGAGACACTGTCTCTCCTTCTCCCCAAATTGCCCATAATGGATGCTTCAAAGACAGCAGCATTGAGAAGGTAAGGACAAAGAGAGAGACAGAGACAGAAACAGAGAGACAGAGACAGAAAAACAGGGAGAGACATCTATTTCTATATCCTGAAATTTGTCACATTGTCCTTAATTAAGGGAAACCAAGCATCTGACATTGTCCTGTCGAGTTCTAAGAGTGTAAAATTGGACTCCCAATCCTTGGTATTTCCTGTTAAGGAATGTGTTGATCTGGGAGGACTGGAATTGCCAACTCAAAATAGTAAATCTGTGCTCACTTTGCTTAGTATTATCCCTGCAGTTTAACTAATAAGTACGTATCTGATGTTTTCATGAACTTCTCTGTCAGTTGAGATCACATCACACTACATAGTTCCCAAAAGCACTGTGCAGAGACACGTGTAGAGGAGCAAAGAACCCTTGAAGAGTTCACCGTGTGTTTAAGTGAGGTACATTTTAGACAAGTAAAGAAATGTCATTTGGCCTCTGAGTAGTATAAATTACTCCCCAAAGTAAATGTAGACTCATTAAGAATATATTTCCCAGCTTTCAAACATATATTTTCACTGAGTTGCTTAAACAGTTTAAACCATCTATATTGATCCATATTGATTTAATGGTAGCTAAGATGAACCTGTCCATGGTCTAAATTTCCATTAGACTAAATAAATGCCAAGAAAAAAGTGTATGTGTACTGAATTATTTAGAAAAATTGGGTGATCCAGCTTCATTGTATTGCTCTCATCCTAAATTTCCTTTAAAATTATATAGATTAACATTTTTCTAGCATATAATTAAGCAACAGAATAGTATATCTCTTTACAAAGTGATAGAAGTACTGAAATAATAATAATTTGGGCATATTTTGAGATATTGTTAGAATTTGTAGGGTGTTGCCCACTTCACCTTATAAATTATGTGAGGTATAGTTTGCTATAAACTTGGTGCACCTATCTATTGCTGTTGGAGTTACTGGAGTGGAGAAAGCTAAATTAAATCATCTATATGAAATGCTTTGAAGTCCTTAAGTAGAAGGGCCTGTGGCTCCTTTAGGCTTGAATAATGTACACGACCACAACAACACAGGTTTTTGTTTCTGAGAGCTATGTAGTCTTTCAAAACTTGTATCAATCTTGAAAAGTGATTTAACTTAAAATTGTTATTTGAAAATGTTCTATGTTGGACCTAAAAAAGAGAGATAAATCACAAAGAAGAATGTCCTATCAATGTTTGCTAAAAATGCCTGACTCTTCCTCCAAAAATATACTGGAGATATTTAATAATACCTGGGTTCTATTTCTAATTGACTAGAATGCTTAACCTAAGTTTAAGGAACTAGGAAATAAAATAGATTGTAAACTGAAAAATGCCATTTGTCAGTATTTTTAATCCATTACTAGAACCAGTGACAGGATATAAATTCAGGCTGTTCTGCTTGAGATGCATTTCAGTTGCCATTAACAGATCTTCCCCGTTTTCATGCACACTCAATAAAGCTGTGTTGAATGACTGACTCAGATGACTTCAGTGGCAAAACTGGAAGCTAACGCTGTAATATTGTAACAGAAACCCCCAACAGGAGTATCAGATGAAGCCAAGAATAAATGTAGTATATCAGGCATCATAAAAGGGTGAATGTGGGACCCATTTACCCTCCTCTATCTACTACGAGATTCATACTTAAGATTCACACTCATTATTCTCGTCATCTTAATGAGATCAGTGTGGGAACATTTCTCTCCTCTCCCTCTTGACTGTCAGAAATGGGGCACTCCATTATTTCTCCTCCTCTCCCTACTTTTAAGGGACCAGTTATATTTTCTCAGAAGGCCAGAAATGTTAACTGGTTGCAGCAGGCAGCCCCAGAGTATCACATAAAAAGACTTAAAGACTTTGGGTAGAGACCACAGCATTAGCCTCTCCCTCTTGCTCTCACTCTCTTTTTCTCTCATGCATGTGCTTTTATCTTCTTTCAGACTTTTATCATCTGCCTTGTTTCCCAAGGGGTTTCCTTGGAAAAGAAGGGAAGAGAGAATTTCTCCATGTGGAGGGAAATAGGGTACCTAACTATTACCTCGAATTGCTATCCTCCTTCTCATTGGATCTATTGCCCTAAATTAATTTTGCACACAGTCTTCCTAAACCAAATCTGAATGCAACCACTTCAGGTGTCCCAGCTAGACACATGCCCGGCCTTGAACTGAAAGAGGTCAAATGGGCAAGGGACCAACTTCTAATGCATCTTATCCTCAAATAAATTTTCAAGTCTGTCAAGAAACAGTCAGTGTTTATAATTAAAGTTGCTAGGCGCGATTTTTATCATGCTTTTAGATCACAGATTCCTTTCATTCTTAAGGGCAAGATGAAAGGAACTTATGGAAATCTTATTTAAGCTGTGTAGACTATTGATTATTAATTTACATTGTAACCACACTGTTTTTGTACTGCTTTCCTTTAGAGGAACTTGTGTGTTAGAGGATTCCCTTTAACATGATTGAAGAATTTTAAAGTAGGCATTTTTAATATTTGCTGCCCTCTTAATTATAACTTGTTTAATGCACCACTGTTAGCACAGGGATTATGAGTTAATAAAAATGTCATAGTATTAGTGAATAAGACACTATATAATTTTCCCCAGGTAATGATTAACAGCATAAGGCTGTATTAACAGCACTCTTAGCATATGGTCCCTAAATGTCTTTGATTCTCATCTTTTAGGACGTAATTTTATACTGAAACTCAGTAATAAAATAGGTGAGGGATTTAGTTAAGCTAGTTAATGTAAACTTCTTAGGTGCATGAATCTTTTCAAATGATTTGTATTATATTGCTATGCAAAATAACATTCTATTTTAAAATCAACCTGAAAGTTTTAAATGTTAGCTTAACATTCGCCAGAGCAACCTTATTGAGATTCATAAAGAGCTTATTTACCTCATCGCAGTATTTGTTAAAACAGTTGAAAAATAAAATTAATAAGCCATTAGGTCATTGTTACGTAATGTTTTTGCTCACATAGATAAATGGGTTTCTTTTTCTCTCTCTCTTTTTAAATAATGCCTCTCTGGCTTTGTTCCCGTGGCTGCGGCAGATTGTTAGTATATATCTTTATACCATCAGAATGAATGAGATATATCTGTATAAATTATTGATCCACTTGAGCCTACCTCTGTAATTCAGAGCTGAAAACTCTGGCAGCTTATCTAATAGAATGATGTAACTAAGAGACTGAAGTTACCTACCACAGCAACAATTGCCAGTTGGGGGGTCAAATGCCCTTTTACCTTTATACCTGAACACCTGCAAATTGAGCTGTATCCCATTCAGAATTTTAAGAACAGGTCCATTGTCACAGGAAGTAGAGTTTGTTTCTTGGAGAAAATTATGCCAGTTCTGGTTCTGAATGAAAGACAAGGCTTTTATTACTCAAGGGATATTAGGGCTGACTGCTTTTTTGAGAAAACAAATTTGCTGTAACTTTATCTGTAATTTAGTCCTGAATGAGTGCAAATAGACTGCACATTGTATGGGGCAGAAAGAAGAAAATAGGGGTTTGTTAAAGCCATACAAGAGCTATGTAACCATTATATTTCCGAGGGAAGTCTTATCGGAGTTGCAGGTTATAAGGGGGGAATATTTTGGTTACAGCCTTAGCATCAAACACCTGTTTTGAATTTTAGTTTAGAATGACATTGGAAAAGAAAGTTTTTGTCTAAAATCATGGTTGATAAAACACCCATGTCCTGAAAGTTGCTATCCAGGCTGTCTTTGACTTAAAGACTGGCCCCATGCAGAAAATTTAGAAATTACTATAATTACTCCTCATGAAGTTGGACCTTATCAGAAACTGTTGACTTGTTTCACTTTTATAAGAAAATTAGATTCATAGCTTTATATACTCTTTCCAATTAAAAAATAAATCCTGTGCAATATTCTTTGCATAAGAGTCTGGTTCAAGCTTTGCCAAGACTGAGAGCAAGATGAATGTTTTGAGTAAGGGACAAGAAAAAGCCTACTTCAGCTGATGAGGCTCCAGGTCACACAGTGTGGGGACTAATGGATCACATGTTATTTGGAGGGATTCATCACTCAAGTTGGTCACCCACTCCTTAGTCAGCAAGCTCAGTAGTTGTCATAGAAACACTCATTTTTACGGTGTTATAGTTGATCACTGACATGGAACCAGACTAGGTAATCAAACATCTTAGCCATATGCTTGTTCGGAGCTCCAACCTAGTCAATTAGCACATTTTCTATTAAAAACTTAGCTGTAATAGGTCTTCATTAGCTAGCAGTTGCCATAATTGAATAGTTACTCAATTATGTCCATCCCCCAACCTCATTTTCACTTCTTTTTAGAGTCCAAGTAGGAATATTTCCAAGAACTTTCGTGAGCCCCACTTCAAGCAAAATTCATGACCTTCACCTCAAACAAGCTGTTAGAGGTTGATCCAGGGTTTAATACTTAATTTTCCTTACTATGTTTTGGCACATATAACTAGCCCCTTGGGCTCTCCCTTTTTCTGTTCATTTCAGAATTCCTAGTGTTTCTTCACTGAGTAAGGAGGGGAAAATTGGTAAAGGCCCATTGTTCAATAACGTCTCTAGGATGTGGTGACATTTCTACCCCTAAACTCATCCCTTCTTTCACCATTCTCCCTTCTCCCCACCAGATACCCATCTGGCCACGTCATTATCCTGGGATCACTCCCCATCATCTGCATTATGATTTCTGCTACCCTCTGCCTGTATCTGCCACATATTATATCACTGAAATTCGCCTGTGCCCTGTATCATCTGATGATCAAATCTGTTATCTGAGGTGGAAATGGGGCCACCGCTAGATAATGTATGCACATTTTATCACTGGCCTTGTGAACAAGATATTTCTGATTTTCTTAGCCATCCAAGTCCTTATTTACAAGCAGGTATAAAAGGCAGTAATTGGGGTATCAGAGAGCAGGTAGAGCATCAAAGTGGCCCTCAGATAATACCATGGAGGAAATTTCTGATGCCAGACATTCACAGATACTCTTCTTCTTGGTTGGTGAGAGTTGCACCTCTTCTTTCATATAAAATTATAAATATGAAACAATCTGGAAGAGAATTGTTCATAAAGTTTTTCTGAGCTTAGTAGCCTCATTGTGCTCTTCTCTAATACAAAATAAGCAAAAGCAGTTTCCTTTCTAATAAGTGTAACAAACCATACTTAGCTTTAAAAACACAGGGCTTAAACTTCCCTGCATAATTAATCATCATAGCTGCAAATTTCCAGCCATCAGAATGGCATATGAAAAGGAAGGATAGAATCAAAGTCATGCTGACACTCCTGCTACTGTCCATTCTCTGGAACAAGGTAGTGTCCTTTCTAATGCAACCATCCTTGCTGACCAGGTCTTTGCACTTTAGATTTGTAGGCTGGATTCAGTGCAAGAATACAAATTGTTTCAAAGATGACAGATTACACATCTGGTTTCTTCTCCCCCCAACTCCCGTGTTCACCTTTATAACAATTTTTTTTTTCAAAAAGTAATGTGGTTTAAAAATCACTTTAAGTTGCCCAACATAAATGATAAAATCAAATATTGGATTCGCAAACAATAGCCTTTATTGGTTTGTGACAAGTGATCCATCTTTTTACATTAGCGCAGCTTTCTGAACCAGATTATTTTTCATAATTGATAATTTGTGAGTCATATATTTGTTATCTGTTCTTTTATGGCTTTGAAAATAGTGAATGATGCCAAAGATCACTGTGCTTTTATAAAGCAAATTATTTTAGTGTAGTTTATTGGCTGGCATTTTCTGAAAGTATGTTACCAATAAGTTTTGCCCAGAATGTAACAAAGATAAAAGTAACATTCTTTGCTAGAAAGAGACTTGATGGGTCTAGAATACATATTGATAATGTGAATTTAGTTTTAGAATTCATTCATGTTTAGCATAAGAACAATGAAAATACACAAATATGAAAAAATGTCAAATACAGTTCCCTGAGTTAAGAAAAAACAGTTTTGTTGCATATATGGGAAATTGTCCTGATATACAATCTATGTTAAGACACCACACAAACATAGTAGATTACCTTGTTATGAGCATTACAATTATCCCAACAGAATAATGACACTATTATGACCAGTAATTTTAGCTGATTTTGATAGATAGCCTTAGGATAAGTATCCACCAACCATAATATGTTTTATTGTTCAGTTTTATATTTTGTTCCTAATGCCTTCATAAACGCAATAGGAAAGTTCTTACCCTTCATTACGATTTATAATTATGTTATGGTAGAATTAGGGCTCTACATATGAATTTATTTGCCCCAGGTAAATAATAGTAAGGTCTTTAAAATCTATTTTGCCTAAGAGAGCAATATTAAAAACTTTTTCTTACCCTTAATTAATAACTCTCACATATCCTGAACATTTTCACTAATTCTTTTCACAATTATACTGACTGATAAAGTATAGATCAGTTGGAAAAGTAACAACCCAATTTACTGAGAACTATGTAACAGGGAAAATATTGTTAGATGAATTAAATATTAATTTCACAGAAAATTTGCTATCAATCTGCTTTTAAAAATTATATGGTTCATCCTTAATCTTTATTAAAATTTCTCCTGAGCAATTTAACTATAGAAAACTATTTCTAATAAAAAGATTATCTACTTAATTAAAATAAAATTGAGATCATTTAATCATTACATAATTATATTGTGATAATTATATTATGATTATATACAATTAAACATCATATATAAAACGGTTGCTCTTCAAAAGACTCTAATCATAGGAAAAAAACACCTGTAGGTAAATGCCTTCACCACTTCCACTTTTAAAGTTACAGATTCTATTACACATTTATTGCGTCACCTAACTGCTTAAAATTCATGTTTGTTGGGGGGAAATGCTGAACAATATACAGTTGAATATAAATCAGAATAAACTACTATATTTATTACTAGTACAATGCCTTTTCTTTGATGATTTTATTATATTTTAACTCTTTAATTAATTGAATTACACCTAAGATTATTACTTCTAAATATTTCAAAGATATATTATAATTAAAATTTTATTATTCAAAACCAAATCCAATTATAAAGAATAGTATTCTTTCCTTACTCAACCTGAATCTGTTCGAAATTGTGTTTAAAATTAAGGATGTGTGGAACATCTTCATCAGATAGGCAAGCAGAATGTTGGAACTATATAAACAATGGTATTAAAGAATAACTTTCCTTCATGCATGTCTTAGAAAATGTTGCCAGTGTTATTTAGCGTCTGTAACAGTCTGAGGAAGAATTTGCTCTACCTTTTCAGATGTTTCATTGGCCTCGTTCGTGGCA
The DNA here is from genome assembly GCF_041296265.1 of Equus caballus. NCBI lineage: Eukaryota > Metazoa > Chordata > Mammalia > Perissodactyla > Equidae > Equus > Equus caballus. Next base: position 89,463,085 of record NC_091697.1, read on the forward strand.
TGTGCAGTGATGGTGGGATCTGTTTATTTGTACATATGGTGTGACAGATTGTTGATGTGTTTTAACCATAATATATTATTCAGTTTTGAAACCTACTCTCTTTAGAGTTGGAATTTCTCTATAGTTGAAGGGAAAAATGCATTTCTAATAACTTGTGTTATAGTTTTAAAGGTCTGCATTTTTAAAATCACTCACTGTATTTCAGAAAATGTAGGCTGCAATATAAATTACTGAGAGTTCAGTGTTTATTTGTTATTTTTTTTTTTTTGCCAGTGAAACTCAGATTCTTTTATTGTAAGACGGTCTACCATCTGAGCTTTATAACCAGAGTATTTGATATTTTCTTCAAGAAGAAATACGGTTTAAAATATACATACCTTTAAATTGCTCTAAATATTGAAAGTAGATAGTTGTGGACAAATGCATTTTAAAAGCTAACTAGAGTCAGGAACAATGTAGTACAAAATATGTAGTACTCCTCTCCCGCCACTGCCTCCTCACAAGACTCATTTGATCCATGGAAACGAATTCTAAATTTTGTGATTGATTGCTCTATCAAAAACAATTAAAATTATCGATATAGATTCTACATACAATCTATATATAGGATCAGTATACATTCAGAGGTATTAGAATACATTATTGAAGTAGAACTTTTTCCCCATCAGAAAAGCAATTTACATCTTTCAGAAGATAAGGAAACCTCCAAAAGAACAAAGTGAGAAATAATGGAAAACCCTAAAACTGGATTGTAGTTTTAGAACAAAAACTGTCATTACATATCCCAGTGTGTAATATACAATCTTTACATGCTCCTGGGCTTATCTACTTGTCAGTGAATAACTTACATGCCCTTGTAAAGAATTATTTACTTCTTTTTTCCCCTCCACTCCAATTGTCTTGTATGTCATTCTACAATTTGGCCTGTAGGTAGCAATCTTACACCATAAAAGCTCTCCATTTACTCATCTATTTAGGCTGGAAAAGCTTACACCGTTACAGATCTGTTCAATGTAAGCAGTGTTATTTGCATAAATTCCAGACTTTGATGATGGTCTGTGGCCTACAGATTATTTATGCAGATGTTTGGCCTTCAAGTTCACGATTTTGCTCAGAGGTGACTTTACTTTGCATTGTGACCCCATGTAGGTGGGAGACAGCCGAGTGGCTGGGTGCTTAACCTGAAATCTTGAAGATCGTAAGGCCTCTTGTCTGAAACATAATGCTTTGTTTCTCATACAGCCCTTCAGATAAAAAAGAAATCCGCAAGTCTTATAAAATATAGAGTGACATTTTAGTACTTATGCAGCAAAGATTACAAAAAAGTGCTTCTGAGGTCAGGCACCCTCACATGAAATGAACCAATTGCTGTTAGCATCTCGGAACCTGTGCCAGTTTAGACCTATTTAACCTTATTTCTATTAAGAATAGTTAAAAGCCAGAAGGACTGGCGTGATTACTGTGACTTGTTATTTTTAAACGAATACTACAAAGTGCCATTGTGTATGTATTTTTTAAATGGCAGAGGACATCATTTCCTTCTCTCCTTCTCAGCTGTTTTTTGAAATAATTGACAGCACTGTATTAATTCGAACAGTTGCAGAGCATGTGTTCCATACCAAAATGTACCTTTATTTCTAATTCGTGGGCTGAAAATAGTACATGATGTTTTTAGAAGTATAACTTTTGATTTATTTCAGAAAGATAATTCTCTTTTGTTAACAGGGCTATTTGTCCAATCTTGATCTACTTTCTTTCCTTCATTCCTTCCTTCCTCACATTGGCTAAATGCCCACCAAGTGTCCAGACTCTATTCTAGACTAGGGTTCCAAATTGCTTAGGACCTGGCTGTGAAAATATTTATATTTTATTAAAGTCACATCTTACTGGGGAGGGGAATGGATTTTAATTACACTGAAATCTCATCAGTATATTTTACTTTTAGGTAATATGTCACACCTGTGACCGTGTAATTCTATAACATTTTTGTGGCGTTCAAAATGAATTATTCCCTCATTCCTGTGTATAGCCCTTTGCTACCAAGGAACTCATTGGATTTTAGAGAATGGAGCTTGGTCTATTTCAGGGATCCTTTGAATAAATTGTTTCTAAATGATTGTATTTCTTAATATGGAAAATTATATTTAGGTGGGAGAGAAACAAACTTTTGATTGTCACCACTATGTCAACATATTTCAAACTGTCAGCATTTTAACTTTCAGCTGTTGACCAAATTGGCAATATAGTGCATCTTATTTTGCAAAAATTGCCCCACAGTCCTAGAAATTGTATGTCATCAGTTACCACCTTTGTTGGTAACACTTCAATTGCTTATTTTTCTGAAGTTTGAAATTAACCCAATCGTAAGAAACTTATGGCTGTGATTGCATTTTGGACCCATCATGCCTACTTTTTATAATACTTGCAAAGGTTACAGAGTGCAGTTTCAGGAACAAGAAGAGCTTATTGTGTGTAAGGAGTAGCCTTTGATTCCATGGATCAGTGGGTATTAGAGCTGCAGCTGGTTCACAACAAATATTCACATCTTAAGTGGTTAGATAGAGAAGTCATTTTCTCACAGGGGCCCCCCGGGGCTGAGGCGGGGTGGGGGGGGGGGGGAAGCTCGGAAAGAAGTAACTTGAGTGACTAAGAAGTTTTGAACAGACTGGTGAAATTGGGACAAGAAAACTAACTTAAATTTGGTAGGGAAACTTCTTCATCTCTTAATATTACACATTTGATTTTGAATCCTTTATTTTTCCAAGACTTTCTGATTATAAGATTCAATGACATACTCCTTTATTAAGTGTAGTTGATTTACATGTTGGTTTTAATTCGATTCAGGCATAGTTTTAAAATATTATCGTTTAATGTGCTCTTTTCAACTCTGAAAATGTTCTATTAGCTACAAACGTAGATCATCCGACTGCCCTTCTCTCCACCTGCTCACCACAACCCCCGCCCCCCGCCCCCAAATCAAGGCTTAGGTTAGGATACCAAACGGGTGAAGGACCTACAATTCCAAGGGATCAGCTCTTATCAGAACTAAATGAGGCTGGAGTTGCAGACGATAATAGAAGAGTGGAAAAACAGGTGCTCGAGCAGGTGGGTTTGTGATCTTTGCCATTACACTGGTTCTCATAGTTTTAGAATAATCACAAGATACAACAGAGCTCCCTCTGTTATAGAGAAATCTGGGGCACCTCACACTGAGGCTTGACCCTAAGGGGTGATGAACTTGACTTGGTGGGGATGACATTTCCCTCTCTGTCTAATTTACCCACCCCAATATATATATAAATACACACATTGCTGACTCTTAATACGGTCAATAAAGATTTTTTTTTTAACCCCCAGAGATCCCTTCCTGTGTATGGGAGAGGACACAAAGCAAAGAATCTGTCTTTGTTCTCTGTCAAACCTCAGAGATCCCATTTCCAGAGGAATAAAATGGTTACATCTCAGAACTAAGGGAAACATCAGAATTTTGACATTTTACTTCTTTATTTTCTTGGGAGACGTGAAAATACTCTTTGAACAGAAACAGAAGTGTAGAAAAAGACTTAGACCTGGTACCACATAGGAAAAACAACTTTGTTTCTCTTTTAAGAGCTAAAGAATAAATGGGTTCCATTTTTGAGAAATGAATAATTATTACATTTTTTAATAAGATGATAACAGCCAATACTCAGCAGACTGCATGGAACTTTGAATAAGTTCTTAGAACAGTGCTTCTCAGCCTTTGATGAACACACACATTACCTGGGGATCTTATTAAAAACCTCAGTAGGCCAAGGGTACAACCCTTAGGTGATGTTGATGGTGCTGCTCAGGGACCACACTTTAAATAAGAACTTACTAAAGGTGTTAACTTAGACAATAAAAATGTCAGTGACCTAGCACATAGGTTTTCAATTTTTAGCATGTTTCAGAATCACCTGGAAGGCTCTTAAAAACACAGAAATCTCGGCCTGACTCCCAAGGTTTCTGATGTAGTAGGATGGAGGTGGGGCTCAAGTATTTGCATTTTTAAGTTTATAGGTGATACTGATGATGCTGGTCCAGGGAGCACACTTTGAGAACCACTGGTCTACTACAATCCACTCTACTGGATGCTCATTAGAATCACCAAAGGTGCATTAGAAGAACACACACATACACAGACACACACACACACACATACACACACACACACATTTCTGCCCTTCAATGATTCTGATTTAACTGGCCTTGGATAGGGCCCAGGTATGCTGAGTAAAATCCAACTGCGTTCAGGTTATTCTAATGTGAAGGCAGGCTAGAACTCAACTGAGTTCCTTCCATGAAACGATATATAATAAATGGGAAAAGGAAGAACTAAATCAAGGGAAGAAAGGAGTTTCAAAAGAGCAAAGAGAGAAGCCAGAAATTGCTGGAGGAGGAGGGGAAAGAAATGATAAATACTCATTTTTTTTACCGTCAATATAAAATGAAACTTGTGAGTGAAGGAGGTTCAGAAAAATGTTCCTGCAACTGGCAGTTGGGGAGTTTCCAGGATTGCCGTGAGACTGACGTCTCAACATTCTTCAATCCATCTTTCTCTTTCTGTACCTCCTGCATGGTTCTCTGCCATCTTCGACCCAGAAGGAAAAGCAGGCTCTTGAAGTGGCATCCGTAGGGTTTTAGTGTTCTTGGAGTAGATGAGTGTAGCTGTAGAAGTAAATTAATGAAATGAATAAAAGGAGATGTCCACACATTTGTTGAAATATTTAAAAAATGTCTTTATCTCTCCAACTCCTTCTTTTAAAGAATGAACTGAAGCCTTGTCAGTTCCCAGCATCACTTAATGACATTGTTAATGGGGGAATGCCCAAGAAGCTGAATGGGATGAAATATAGGAGGGTGGTGATCTTTCATGTTCCTTTTTGGTTCTTGGTATCTGTTTGTTTTAGAGTAGACCGAGCAGCTGCTTCCAGCTAATCATTTTTGGTTAAGAGTTGGAGATGTAGCAAAAAAAAAAACAAACTGTATTTTTGCAAGAATGCAACCTTTCTTTCTACCTAATGACCAGCCTATTCGTCTCATTCAGATATGCTGGTCCCACATGGCAAAGTCCCAGAACCTGTGAGTTCTTCTCTAGTGTTCTGTCCAGTTCAAAGCAATCCCTCTCTTGCATTTACATGATCCTTCTAAACTTTTGTATCTTCAGCCTTACCATTGAATATTTTGTTCGTGCTTTTATTTTCTACATAAACCACTCTAAAATTCATCTTAGGAAGCAAGAGTAATGGCCCCAAAACCATTGTTAGCAATTTGTTGTTTTTTGAAAGATATAGAAAATAAAACCTCAGTAACCATTCTAACCTTATTTCTTACGTATAGTCCTTTCCCATCCCATCCTTACATTCCGTCTTCTAGGCCAGAGGTGGTAGAGACATTGCCTGCAGTCTGCCACCTCACACACGTGTATCATATCTCAACAAAATACTCCAAGTAGCCACCATCGGTTATTTAGAGTTGATCCTCAAAATGAACCTATTTGCCTAATTCTTTGTGAATGTGTCTGTCTTCCCTCCTGGGTTTGAGCCTCTAAAGGACAGAGACGAGGTTGCCTATGTTTCTTTATTCCACTCAGGATGTGCTAGAGGGCTTTGGACATAGCACATACTCAATGTCAATGCATTTTTATTGAATTTTATTTATAGGCTAGTCTAACCTGATGGAAAAATATATTTTATCGATTTTTTTCATGTAGGTTTTATTATTCTTAATAAACAGTATTTCAACTAATGGAAAGCAAAATAGAGGCAAGTAGAATTACCCTGAACCAAGAATGATTTCTAGCTATTTTGAATACAAACAGTACAGCTGAAATAAAAAGTAGATTTTCAGATCCAAAGTAAATGCTCTCTCCCCTGAAATCCTTTTTATGTTGTTATAATTTTCTTTAGTAAATCCTTTTATCAGGGCAAAAAAAATCAATCGCAACTCTAAATTTTCACAAAGCCTGACTTAATGGGGTTGACACTAATGGTCTTTTCTATATTATTATTGTGTTTCAGTAATAAAAAGCAAATTGCTAAGACCTCTTTATTTACTCCGTTGTGATATTTCACCATGATTATTAGAAATATTGTTGATTCATAAGATAGCATTCATAACATTCACTTTGAGGAAGAACATCTTAAAGTAGTTTTGTTCTATCCTTATATCACAAAGATCCTCAAATAAGAAGGAATTTCGTGACCTCTTATTCCTTGATGATTCCTTCTGAAGACATATTATTAATTAATAACTTTCCTGAAAATCTACATAAATCAGAAAGATAAAGTGAGGAGCAGACAGGGAGAGAAAATGTTGGTTTTTTAGCTGACACAATCCATATGTTAGCATTTAATGAAGAGCTTGTTTGCTTATGAAGTAAAATGTGCCCTTTCCTCAGCCACAATCTACAGACTCTGCATTGAGTGTGTGTGTGTAATTTTGATGTGGAAGGAAACATAAAATCAAGAGAAAAGCTTTCTTTACTGGAATACTAATAGTTTCTCAATAAGTTTCCCTAATGTCTTCAGGGGGGAAAAAAAGACCTTAGCACCTTTTAATTCTGCAGCTGTTTTTACACTTTTATTTCCTCCCACATTTACACAAAAACCTTCTCGAGTCTCTTTTAAGCACTGCAGCAACTAAATCAATCCTAAGTGGCAACCACTTCTAACAGCGTTGTGTATGACTGTGTGTTAATTAGCTCCAGTAGATTATCCCCCGGTGTGCAGTGGGGTGTTGGTGGGAACTTCTCAATGTGCAGAGAGTGCTGAGGATTTCATGTTTATTTTCATGTATTGAGGCAAATTCTCAGTATGTCTTCAAATTATCTCCTTGGGGGTGTTTTTCCTGAGATAATCCTGACAGAATCTTTCTGTCAGATATGCCCATCATCAAGAACAGGAGAACAGTGCACATACAGGAACCTCTGTGCTTGGGGCTGTATGCAAATTTAATGCCCAGCTCATTTCTGTTTCTCTTACATGGATGACAGACATTTTAACAATGTGTTCCACATTTCCCTCTGGGAATCCAGCTGGATTCCTATATGTATATGAGCGCATATATACATCCATTTGGAATGTGTCTTTGAATACAGTATTGGGAACATATATGCATACAAATGTGTTTATATATGTACATATAAGCACGTTTATTATAAGTAATGTGGATATTGGGATGCATGTGTGAGGATGGGAAAGAGGCAAGCAGCTCTTGATCAGAGATGTGTCTACATCCCAGGGAGACTAATCAGTTGCTGAAAAATGGATAGGGTGGAAGACTGATAAACAAATCTATACCGAATGTAATTCCACAGCATTTGGGCTGGGAGTTGTGCCACTACGAAATGGTAGCAACAGCATAGAAAATCAGCTTTGTTTTTCAGCTATTTTTCATGGAAAAAAGTTACATCCTAAGAGCTTTTCTGATCTAAGTGCCAATCTTTGTGATTGACCATAGATTTGTGACTTAAGTCACCTTTTGCCACCATTGCACCTGATGCTGCCAACCTATTAAGTACTTTCTTTGCAATGCCATTATTTTATTTTCAGTGGCACCTTTCCACCCTGGAGATGTGTCCTTGAATCCCTATCTCTATTCCCTGGTGAACTGGGCTGGCAACCCTAGAGGGACAAGGGAAGAACCCATCTACTTTTCTCCTTTAAGCCTAGGATGCATGCCACACAACAGCTCTATGCTTTTCTGTCTCCTGGGGCACTCCAATGTCTAGGATGCTTCCCATGTTGAGCACCTATCCTGTGCCAAGTACTTAGATCTTTCATCTGAAATGGACAAACCTAAGGGTGGTACTCTCCCTTAACAACCTCTCACACACACACAAAAATCCACCTCAAATGAACATAGATGCTCAGTAAAAACAGCTGTTTAATATTCATATGCAACTTCAAAACAAATCAAGCTACCTTTCAGATAGCAATACCTCCTTTCTAGAAGTTGGGAAGTATTGCAGTCTAGATTATATTGCAAATATTGGACTATTATGTTCTTACAAGAGTACGTGAGTCTTGTGCTAGTACTCCCGTTTCAGAAATGGAAACTGAGTCCACTGAGTTTAAATCATTTGCTCAACAGCACATGGCTAGTAAGCCCTGATCAAACCAGGTATTTCCCCCTCCCAACCCACAGTAAGAAATAAAGGGGAAACAAAGGGGCTACAAGGAAAAGATGAGAGCCTTAGGAAATCTAGAACATCCCAGGAGACTAAAAGCCCCAATCAAGTGGCCCTACTCAGGTCAAAAATCTTTTTTCACATGATAAGCTCTTCTCTTGGAAGATCCAAGCAAAGCTTTCCTGTCACTCTTACCTTCCCAGACCCTAATGTTGCAACTAAGGAATGACAGAGAAGAGAATGCTATCTCTCTGTTCCTCTCTCTATGTATATCCCTGGCTTCTCAGTTTTGTCCTGTCTTCCTATTAATACAGTCTGCATTCTTAAAGGAGGCCCTCTCTTCATTGTTCCTTCCACTATTAGACTTACATAGAAGGCTCCAAGCATCCCCCTGAGAAAGGAAAGGAGGATTTTCCCTAGCTACATTATTTGAGTTTAAGATGGGTATCACTTTGAACCCAACCGATTTTAGCATATGCGATTCATTTATTGTGATTCAAAGTTGATTGAAAGGATTTGGCCTTGTATCCCCTGGGGTGGTCAGATGCAGACGCATTTCTAGTGCTTAGCCTGAGGTCATTACTCTAGATCTCTAATTATTACCAAAGGACATAATTAAATACTGAATTGAGGGTATAGAAAGTCCTAGAATTTGATGTGTGAATTAGTTCCTTTCAATTAAGGGGAATGAATATTTATTGAGCATATATTATATGCCTGGCAGTGTGCAAATGTCGTCATGTGATCTTTATAATCATCTTTTAAGAAAGGTACTGTTGTTTTAGCATTTCATGGAAGAGGAAACCAAAGCTCGGAAAGAGAAATCTGTCTGTGATCGTAGAGTTAGTAAGTGCTAGAGCCAAGCTTCAAACCCATTTTTGGGGTTTGCCTCTCAATGCTTCTCAGATACCCCATAATCAGTAGAGCAGAGTGAATCCCCATCCCAAGGAGGCCTGGGCTTGCCCAGCCTGAGAGGGACCCTGGTGGACAAGAAATTTTTTTTGAAGTCTCTTATATTTTTAAATGAATGGCTTAGCCATTCTACTCTGGTACATTTTCATGCTTACTTTACATCATTTTAAAATTATTATAAACAACAACAAAATGTTTCCTATCTTGTTTAGCTTTATCTCTGCCTACCCTCAGCAAACTGCTATGTAAATCCTAGAGTTTTTTAGTCTTCCAGTGTGAAAACTTGACTGCAGAGAAAATACTACATATTGACTTAATGTCCTCCTACTCTAGGGTAGCAGGTAAAGCAGAATCTGGTGGTAATGGGATATTTACCCAAAGGCATGATTATAAAACTTTCTGGATATTCAAGTGTGATCACTTCAAACTTGGGGATGAAGTACCAGCCAAGTAGCAGTACTGGGCAAAAGCTGGAACATGTTGCAAAAGACTAATTTTGAGCTCTTGCATTTCACTGGGTGATTACTGACTGCAGGGATGGCATCTGAGAGGAGTATTCATCTCTGTGTCCTAGCACATGACTTGTTTGATCAGTTTGTTGATTGGTTAGTTGGTTAATGAGCAAGCAGGCATAGATCTTCACAGTATTTCAGCCTAGATAACTCCACAGACATTCAATGCCATAAGACTAATTTTAGGCAAAATAATGATGGAATTTTGTCATGAGTCACACCATATGTACTACTTAGAGAATTTAACACTAACCACTCTTAGGATCCCTTCAGTCCAACCAGTCCATGCCTGCCCTTGCCTACCCTATCATCATCTTCCTTGTCCAGCATCATCTTCTCACTTTTTCTCTGCCTAAATCCATCACATCTACTCCAAATATAACTGTAAAACTCTCTGGTTGCCAAAGTTGCAACAGGCTAATTATGTATTTATCACATTTATTTATCCACTCAACATTTAATTATCCAGCACCTCCTATATATCTGGCATGGTGTTAGATGCTAAGAAGCAGCTCCGGTAATTTGATAGAGAACTTCAAGATCAGATGGGCAGAGACTTAAGGGGATGCACTGAGATGTCCTCACTGCCCAGGCTTTCCCAATGCATTTTATTGGAGTTTCTAGAAATGACATCCTAGTCATTGTTCTCTGACTCCAATATAAGGAGTCTAATAATTTAGTTGAGTCTTCTCAGAGACCCAAAAAAAGGTCTTGGTCCTATATGCCTCCCATCTGTCTTCCATATCATAGGAGTTCACAGTTTAGACATTATCAGTTGTAAGAATATAACTTTTGAGAACCTCTTATGTAGCAATTCAGTATGAAACAGAGCTAACCCCAAACACAGCCGTTACGTGACTGTCCTTTTGGAATTAAGGTTAACACCTCTGTCTTAATGAAAATTTTATAACTTACATAATATTCTGGCAGGAAAGATGCTGGGTAAGTGCAAAGTATGATGATGGCTGCTGTTGCTTCTGTGACATTTGGACAACTTAAACCATATGGCCTAACTGTAACTCTAGATAAGTGTATAATTTTAGGTTGATTTTGTTTCAGAGCACTTGGAGGTCTGTTTGAATTAGGAGCCGAATCGAATCCCAGAAACAGGTGTATTTCCAAAAAAAGGAAGGGATATGTGCTACAGATGACCCAGTTAACAACTCACTGCCTTAAATCAAATAGTGGTATGGAAAGGACTGTTTAAATATTGTTGCCAAAAGTCCCATCCAAGAGCTGTGGCTCGGGATGTCTGCCTTTCTGACTCCTTGCAAGTGTCAGGAATGTTAAATATACAGATTAATACTTTACCCTTATGTGAGCATGAAGGGTAATGTGATTTGGGGGCCCTTTTTCAGACTCATTTTACTTCAAGAGGTCAATTAACCAGGGCCCCAATCTCTACCCTCAAACTCAAGGGCTTCAGATTTCAGATATTTGCTTTCACATCTTTCTAACCAGAGAGATGCTTAAGGAAAACTAGCTCCACAAATGTGTAAGCAAACTCAACTCTTTTGACTCATTTAACCTACAGTTAAGTTGTGCTTACCGTGTGCCAGGCTTTGTTCTAAGGACTTGATAAATAGTAACTCATTTAACCCTCACATCAATCTCCTAAGGTGGTTACTCCTGTTATCCTTACTTTACATACAGATGAAGAGGAACAGAGAAGTGAAGTAATTTGCCCAAGGACCCATAGCAGCTGAGTAGTGGATCTCATACCCACTTAACCACCATGCTCTGCTACCCCTCCAGGGACAGTGTGACTCATTTTTGCTTCTGTCAAAACCATAGACTCTTCCTGGAAAGAGATTAAAAGTCAGATTTTCAACAAGAAGATTTGCTTTTAGTGAAAAAAAGCACTCTAAGATTGGCATTACTAATGGTCCTATGTACAGCAGAGCATATTCCCAGTGAAAACCTCTTTGCTTCCTGGGATGCAAATGGCCCCATAATTTAAGTCCAGGATTTTTAAACTGTAGAGCAGCATCCAGTAATTACCTTGCCTGTCTTGTCCTTTTGTCTAAGAGAGGCAAAGATGTTATAAATAGGAAATTGCAGATTTTATCAGCTCCAGTTTATATAAGAAACTAAGTTGCCACTTAGGACAAAACCATGAGCAATCAGATGGTTCCTTTCAATCTTTTCCAAAGACAAAGGCTCAGACTGTGAAATCATAAAATCACTAGGGAAAGGGAATTTCGTAGTATAAAACTTCCAGAATTAAGTCTCAACCCTGAATGTCTTTATAAAGAATCTCAGTTGATTGCAGCCACCGTGGTAACCAGAAAAGCATAGGAGACGGGAGAAGGTGAAGAAATATAGTAATGAGAACCCCTCAACTCCTAAAGTGCTTTCTGTCTTCATTCTGCTGCTCAACAACACAATCTCATGTTTTATGTATTAAAGGGGGCCTCTGTAGATGTTTTCTCTCCCCGGGCTGAATGGGAAGCCCTTGAGGACCACTTAGCACTTTGTACACCTTTGGCACCTCTCAATGACACAATGCAGAAGTACAGATGGTATTGTTCTTTCATTCATTTCTTCCCATAATCCAATTTGAAGAACTATATTGAGGAAAGGGCAAGTGCTTTGAAGTAAGACAGCCTGATGCATATTAGACTCTGTGAAGAATGATGATGATGATGCTGTGGTCATGAGAAGTCCTGAGCATCACAGCATGGGCAGAAGCAACCTTGTTAGTGGGAACATATGATGGGTCAGGCACCCATCAAGTTGCCGTATGTAGCATCTCTTCTCTTGGCAAAGAACCGTCCTATAGATGAGAATGATGAAGACTAGAGATGTGAAGTGTCTTGCCCATTGCCACAGAGCTAGTAGGACAGAGCCAGGGTTCACACCCAGGCCGTTGTAACTCTTTCCTTTCTGTTCTATTTCTCACTTCAGACAAGTTATCTAACCTCTCTGACCTTCAGTTACCTCCTCCTTTGTCAGAATAGGGAAACTCAGACCTACCTTGCAGGGTTCTGTGAGAAGAAAGTAAAATATAAGAAAAGGTCTTTTCACTGAGCCACTCCCATAGGAGACACTTGATAAAAATCAGTTTACCGTCCATTTCAAAATACCCTCCCCAGCACCCAAACCCTCAAATCTACGCATTCGTAACTGCTAACTAAGCTAAGAAGGATAATTGTGTGCAATAATCACACAATATTGCCTAATCCAGTTGCTAGGTCTCCCATTGAAGTTTTGTCTTGGGATAGATTATTTCCTAGAAAAACTGAAAAATCACTGGAAGAATTAGAAAGAAGAACATGTTTCCTGACTTAAGGAACTGTCATGCCAGTCAGAAATAGCATATTGAGTGAAGCGGTGTTAATGATATGGGAAAGGACCCCTTTCACAGGCTCCACCCTCGCACCCTGTATAGGCTGCCACCTGGGCAACCTGAGATGTCCAACTCGAGAATCAGCTGCCTGTGGACTGCCATATGCTGTCTTCCTCATAATGGCGCTCCACTGTCTATTGTTCCTGGTTATTGCCTCCTAGTCTGAAAGCCAATTCACTGCAGCTTGGAGATTCATAAACAAAAATTCCTAAAAGTCTTAGTATCTTGAAGCCTTTCTAAACCTCATAAATAAGGCTTATAGCAATAAGAAGCAGTGCTAGTTTCTCCCTTGAGAAACAGATGTCCAATGGTCAGTATCTTTCTGCACGTTGTAAAAAAAAAAGATGTCTTGAAAGAATTCTAGAATATGCTTAAATTCAAAACTGACAGCTAGTTCTGGAGAGTGTTACATGGGTAATACTAATTTTTTTTCTTTCCTCCAAAAAATGGTTAACTACTTTTTTCTCTGCAAGCGCTCTGTGTGGTTTCTTCCATGTGGACTGGGCAGGCGAAAAAAATCCAGTTAGGAAAGCTTCCTCTAGTCTGCAGTGGTGAAATTTCACTGCCTTCAAGCCTGCATTTCTTACTTTTACAAACTTGTCACAAACTTTCACCATAATGTCCAAGTCCCCCCTGAGATTGTGCAAAGCGAAAATCAAAACTCTTGCACAGCTTTAATGATGACATCAGTGGTGAGAAAAAGATTATGCACGCACATACACAAATCCAGCTGGCACATGAGCATAAATAACAGTTTGGTGACAGCAGAAAAGTATTGATGCCTTTCAAATTTGATGTCTTTCCCTGAAGAAATTTGCTGATTTGCTGTGTTGAATTTAGGATAGTTCTCTCTTTTCTTGATAAATCTATTTTTTTTCTCACTTTCTTAAGTTATTATGCATTCGTAAACTGCATCTTGAAAGATCATGGTTGTCATCACCCACCCCAATTTCTCTTCTGTAGATAATCTAGGGAAGTTTTTAACCTTTATTTTGACACTTGATGAACAGCAAGATATTAATACATTTAACAGAAATGGGAAAAATAACTTGAATAGCCAACATCAGCGCTTGAGAGAGAAGTTTTGATAGCACAAACAAAGTAATAACACTGGTAATAATTTAGGAACATGCATATATTAGGAAGCCTCTAATTTAAGAGCTCATTATCTTTGTTTTCATTCTTAAAAACAAATTTGTTTTTTCCATTAAATATAAAAATGGTTCCACCTTCTAGCAACCCCTTCATTAAAACTATACAAATAATTAAAACAAAGAAATTACCAGATAATTGGGCCATATTACGCATAATTTATTATGCCTTTTCAGTCTTCAGATAATAGTTTATTTGTATAAATAATTTTTATAGTACTTTGGTGTTGTGTAGGGAGGATACAGTGTCTAGGATGAAAGAAGCAGTGTGATTAGTTGATGAGGTGTTGACATTGCCTTTATTTTATTATAGCTACACAGGTTGATTAGCATCATAATTTTAGAATAAATCTGCATACAATTAAAATAAAACATATCGCGAAAAAAGGCATACAGAACTTATTGGCCTGATTCAATAAGTTCTGGTAGAGCTGAAATTTCGCTTTAAAAGAATTGTTCGCAACTCTTCTTTCACTTATATTTTTCGGGTGTGTTTTCTTTGACTGTTTTTCTTTACCTTCTGAAAGATATTTATAACTCTCCAGGGTGCACCATCCTACTGAGATAACTGTGTTGTTAGATGCTTGAAGACAAAGATGAACAACTCACTTGTGGTGTGTGGTTATCTCATTATCTCTACCCACCCTGTTGTAGGGTATTGCTTGAGCTGCAGCGAACTGTTTGCCCTGCTGGCAAACAAGCCCCTTGCAGCTCATGACACGTGTTTTAACTGTTATTTAGGCTCGCTCTTCGCAGTGAGCCTGAATATGCCCTTAGGCTCCCAATGAAAAGGGAGCTTAATGATGTGTCAAAAACTGCACTACAAGGGCCCACAATAAATTTAGACTTTGTAAGTACAGGAGCCAACAGGGCAGCTGAAATTTAAGGTAGTGTTCAGAATCAGACCACTTGTCACGAAGTCATTCTGAAGGCGAGTGTGTGTGTGTGTGTGTGTGTGTGTGAGTTCAGATAGCCCAAAGCAAGAGAAGAGAACTTGTGTCAAAATAACTAAGGGAAGAAGTCAAAGGATAAATCGTGGACTATGTGTTGTGTCAAAGAAGCCAAATGCACTTTTTCAAAGCAATTTTAGAAGGAGATCTAAATGTTTAAGTTGTCGATCAAAGAAATCACTGGCATATTTCCCCAGTGAAAATAACCTGAGGGAGGAATGAAGCTTTGAAAGCTGGGGAAGAAATGGCTCTATCTTCTTGGCAAGGGAGTGTGATTACTTGTAAACTTTCTTTCCTATCCTGAAGAGAGTAGAGGTAGAATAGGACAGCTCTTCTCACTCCTCTGGCAATGTCAGTAGCTTCTCCTTGTATCTGCTCTTAATATAGTTTAGAACAAATAGCTTATGCCAGGAGGGACTGCATTATAAAATAACTCCCAAGCATTTGTGTTCAGAGATGCAGACCTTTTATTTTCCTAAAGCAGCTGTTGAATAATGAACTCAAAGTGGAATTAATTAAGGATATCACAGAAACTGCAGAACCCTTGGGATTGCCCCAGTTTTTAGAAATCTTTTAATACCCTAATCAAACATCAGCAGGTTCATTAAAGAAACTGTCCTAGGTCACTAATGGATCAGTGAAAGATTCCACAGAAGTATTTCTTCCTTAGAACTTTCCTTTTTCCCTTCTCTCTAGCCTGAATACTATTGGCATTAACAAATTTCTTCTCTTCTTTTTTATTGTTATTTCAAAGAACTGAATACCTAAATATTTGCCACCAGAAAACGTATATATCCATCCCATGAAATCATTGTGGACATTTATACTCTTAAACATCTTAAGTTTAATTTGTAAAGAGCACTTAAAAGAACTCATTAAAGCTTAGCTTAATTACATTACACAAAGGATTCGTCTTTAAGCACCTTTGACTCCTAAAAATGGATCCTGTAGACAAGACAGAACACCATGCTCAATGGCTAAAATGTCAGGTGTCTGTAAGCTATGAGAAGAAAATTTTCAGTCTGTCCTTAAAGGACATTCAAAGATTATTTCCAGCATTAAATTTGGGAGTTTAAAAACAAAACAAAGGTCTTATCAAAATTCTTTGTAAACATATTTTTGTGTATAGTTACAAAAGACAAAATAAATGCTTTATAATTTTTTGCGAGTTGGCAGCATGTAACGGTGTTTAGGAGGCTCTTGTTGGACACCTAATGATGGAAAATTGAGTGAACTAGAACATAATATCTAGGCCCATTTTTCCCTTTTGAGCAATATCCTTGACTTAATGCCACTGACTCTGAACAACTTTAGCCTATTATCATATAGTAGTCCAGAATTTTCCTTGCCATTCTCATTTATCAACTTAATTCTCAGTCTACTGGAATGCTGACTGTTTTACTAATATTGTTGTTGAGTTGTTAATGTGACTGCTGCACTTCAGTAGCCTGCACTTTAAAGCAGAAGTCTATGGCACCATGTGCTCTGGCATAATAAACAGCACTCAATAAATGTTAGCTAATTGGCAGCAGCAGAATGAAAATCCAGAGTCTTTATTTATATCTAGATATGGACCTGGATCTGGATCTAATTATCTTTAATTTGTTAATATTTTACCATCTACAAAGCATGTTCACATACATTATCTTCAAAACAATCTTGCATGATTGGTTGGGCCATAGTTTACGCAGAGTGGCCTATTTCACGGGGTTTGGGGCTAAACCTGGAACTAAATCCATTGTTTGCTTCCCATTCTGTAGTTCCTTCAGTTTGCTAATAAGAGTCAATGCAATTTAAGAAATGATCAACTTTTCTGTGTTTAGAAATCTCTCCCTTGGAGAGGAGGAAAGACTAAAGAGAGATGCCAAGAGTATGACTGTGAGGTGGTGCTTCCATGCGGAAACACGAGGAATGTTCACTCGCTCTAATATGTATTTCCTCCACAAGGAACCAGCTTAATCAAAAACCAGATGTGATATAAAAAATTGAAAACTCGGGCCAGTATGGTCATCCAGTGGTTAAGTCTGGCGTGCTCTGCTTTGGCAGCCTGGGTTCGGTTCTTGGGCGCAGACCTACACCACTTGTCTGTCAGTGGCCATGCTGTGGTGGTGGCTCATATACAAAAAAAGAGGAAGATCGGCAATGGACGTTAGCTCAGGGTGAAGCTTCCTCAGCACAAAAACCCCTCAAAGACATTCTCATACATGGAATGTTGGATCCAAATAGGACCTACAGAAATCAGCAATTAAATAGCTTAATTCTCTCAAAGACTATCAAGATGACAGATATTAAATCTCAAAGGTATTTCCAGCTGGTAAATTCAGACACCTAGGTGGTCCCAATGTGGACTTTTAAAACCCATATCATTTCTTGGGGCTGGCCCCATGGCCGAGTGGTTAAGTTCGAGCACTCCCCTGCAGGCGGCCTAGTGTTTCGTTGGTCCGAATCCTGGGCGCGGACATGGCACTGCTCATCAAGCCATGCTGAGGCAGCATCCCACATGCCACAACTAGAAGGACCCACAACGAAGAATATACAACTATGTACGGGGGTGCTTTGGGGAGAAAAAAAATTTAAAAAGCAAAAGTTTAAAAAATAAATAAATAAATAAAATAAAACCCATATCATTTCTTAATCTATAGCCGATCCTTTAAAATTTCATGGGAAAAGAAACTATCATTTTAAAAATAAATCTTTAAACGTGAAAGTAAAAGCAAGGAAGCTGTTTTCTAATATAGCAAGGGGTACTTTAAAAGTGTTTTGGAGAGTTAATTATAAATTCATATTCTCTCATCATTTTTACTTCTTTTCTTCCCTTTAGGGCATCTTTTTCCCATCTCTTCTTTTGTCTTTCCTTCATGTCTCCTTTTATTCCCATTCTATCGTGTCCCTCTGTTCTTGTTAACTGACGATGATATGGAGCTGAAGAGGCACATGCGTAATGGGTAGGACTTCAGATTCTGGAGCCAGCCCGAAGTCTGGCTCTGCTGTGTGACCTTGGGCATTTTACTTAATCTCTCTGAGCCTTATTTTCCTCATCTGTAAAATGGGGCTAAGAAATTAACCTAATTCACAGTTACTATTAAGGATTTAAAAAGAAAATATTATATAATGCCAGTTAGCACAGTTCCTGAAGCTAAATGCCTAATAAGTGAAGACTTTTTATTTGGGCTTTATTATATCCTATCTCATTCCAGAAAAATAATGGAAGCGGATTACAAAAATGCATGCAGTATAATAAGTTAATATGTAAGTAAAGGAATCACACTGATGGCCAGAGTGTGAGAGGATAAATCAGATGATGCTAGCGGTGAAGGTGGCACATAAAATTCATAGCTCAAGGACTAGACAGGACAGTTAAAATTTGGGATCTGGGCTTCCCAGAGAGTAATCAAGTACGTGATTCACAATCTTCTTAATATTTTTATATTAAGCCTATTAGTTGTTCAGGGTAGGCCCAACTATTTTCGGTAGTGAGAGATCAAGAATTCTTATTCAAGAGCCTGACACTGTATAATGTGAACAAAATCTCCAGAGTTGAATACAATGCTGTGCTTCATAGAATTCTTTTTTCTGATTTCCCTCAATAGAGGCTGCTGCAACACCGATATGCAATTCAGTGAAAGGAAAGCAACTCTAGCTCTGGACATAGGGTATGAAATTTGGAGCCAGGCGGACTTTTGTTTAAATTGTGACTCTGCCATTTACTTGCTGGGTGGTCTTGAGCAAGCGATTTGATGGTGCTAGGGTTGTTTTCTCATATGGAAAACAGAGGTACTAACCCCTATTTTACACAATTATTTTGAAGATGATTACTAATGTAGGAAAGACACCTAATTCAGTGCTAGGCACGTGACCCAAATGAAAACTATTATTTTGAGGTGGCATAGCCATGGGGTTTCAGTATGTTACTCTCAAATGGTTTGGCTAAATCCAAAAATAAAATTTAGAAGATCTAAAAGGGAATATATGTCCTTCAGGCAACCTTCCATAAATACAATTTCTCATGACTGATTTTTGATAGGCACTGGGCAGCAAGCGTTCAGCGTTATCCTCTTTTGACAAGTACTTGGAGTGCAAATATTCTGTTGCCAATTAGGGACAGACCATGCTTTAAGCCTCAGCTGAGATGGGAATGTAGTTGACAACTCTTTTAAAAGTTGAGAAGCCTAACCAAAACATACGTCTGTAAAATGCCACCTCGCCTCCACATGGACATGGGCTGAGAATGGGACAAGATTTTTCTCACAAACCTCAAAATTCTATGCCAAAGAGCATGACTGTGATTATTTTAGCCTGCAAAAATGTTAAAGAGAGTGTTGTGAAACTCCCACTGCCATAGACATAAGAAAGGTCCCATAGAACACCCACGGAAGAGCTTACCTTATCACTTCCTGTGAGTCCTCCACCAAAACTTGCTACTTCGAGGTGATAAAATCCTGTTCAGAGTGGTTAGCTATAAGCAAGTTAAGTATCACAGAGCACCTCCCCAAAATAATTTGGGTTTCAAGATGATTAATCTTAACGCAACTTTTTTCAATACTAATTAAATTTGGTTTTTAAGCTCACACCTATTTTGTGACAATAAAGCCAAGACATCAATAATTTAGGAAATGCTTTTTCTCTCTTCTCACTCTGCATCCAGCTCAGTTAAAAGAGATAAGAAGTCATGAAGGTACAAGTTAAAAGAAGAAAGTGTGGGCTGGTGTGAAGGAGGGTAGAATGCATCCTATTTCATCTCAGTGGAAATTCCTATCCATCAAGACAACGTACCTATAAAACCCAACTCAGGATGACACAAAGGGACAGGTCCTATAGGATCATTAATTGTTGGAGACCCAAAGGACCTCATGCAGCTTGTCCCTAGTGAATTCCTGTCCATTTTGAAAAGTCCAGAATAAACTATCTGAAAGCATATTGTTCATGGCCAGTTCCCTAAAATGTATGGCTGTCAGTGGTAGAATGCCATGCCTAAAATCTGCCTGCTACTTAGAGAAAATCTTGGCCTGAGAAGGTTGACTTGCAAATTATTATGTGGGAAACTAGCCCAGAATGTCTAATGATATAAAAAGGTTGATAATTTTGAAGAATAAACAATCGCCTCTTTTTAAGGGTTGGCCACACTGGGCCTATTGTTGACATAGATGAACAAACCTGCAGGGACTGGAAGCCACCCTTTAGCAGATCTGAAGGCAGGAAATCTTCTCGGAAGATTTTGTTTATCTCAGCCTTTCTAAACAACTGCACTATATGAAGAATATTACTGGAAGCCAATGAGAGACACAGGAGGGTAAATTGGGAGTAATTTCTCTTGCTTTATAAAATGGGAGGAAAGAAACCCAACCAGTCAATTGAGTGGAGTCAATGTCACTCGTCTTACACTTCAGGAAACTATGTCCCCAAAAGAATCCCTCGTCCTGAGTTCTGAGATCTAATAGACAAACTCAGTTCCCTCCATATAGGTTACCTGAATTTTCTAAGACAATGAGAAAAATTGAATTTGGATGTTCACTTTCAAATGATATTTTATCTGGTCATCCTACCCTTCTGACCAGTCCTAGTCAAACAGGTTCCAGGAAAGTAAGCCCCACATTTTCCAGAACACAGAGGGATTAGAGACCATTTCACTTTGCCAGGAGGCTATTAAAAAGAAGGGAGAAAGGAGATCTCCCTTCATGAAAGTCTTTTCCACATAACTGGAGTCTCTTCTCTTTCTTGACTGGAGGAGAAAAGGGGTGGCAGCCTTATAACTCCCAGAAAGGGAATAACTGTAGCCCTCCGCCTCCTTTGTCTATTTTGTAGTCTGTTCTCTGGGCAGCCTCTTGGGGATTATAATGTGAACTTCACCTGGTCTGTTGCTGGTGTTGGAAAAGGAGTGAGAAACTTTGATGAATGCCCATGATTGTTCCCTAAATTAGCTGATCACCGGAAACACTGAGGGAATAGTTAAAAACACAGATTCTAGGGCCCCTAGAATTGCTAGGGTTAGAGATTCTAATTCAGTCAGTCAGGTGGGGACCAGGAGTAGTGGATGAATTTTAAATTTTTGAAAAGCTGGAAGAATTACATTGAAATGTTTTAATTATCCTTTTTTTTTTTTTTTTTACCTTCTTTTGTGTGTGTATGTGTAGAAGGCCAAATTACACTTTCAGACAATTCTGGATCTGGGGGCTCAAATGATTACATTAGAACTCAGTTTCTTGCCATTTCTTGGCTTGGTTTTCATTGTGCTAGCATTGATCTTAGGCGGGATTTCCCCTAAGTGGTAATG
Source organism: Equus caballus (assembly GCF_041296265.1). Lineage (NCBI taxonomy): Eukaryota > Metazoa > Chordata > Mammalia > Perissodactyla > Equidae > Equus > Equus caballus. The sequence goes on from NC_091697.1 coordinate 89,484,382, forward strand.
AACACTCCCAGGCTTATATTCTTCTAGCTTTTGGTGAGGAAAAAAGAGATGCTCTTTTTCAATAAGCCCAAAGACCCAGAGTTGAGTCTCACTTGTTCTGATTTGTCCATCCTTAAACCAATTACCATGACCAAGAGCAGGTGCTGTTCTCATTGACCAGGTCTGGGTCAAATGTCCATCCCTCTCAGCCAGAGGTGGAATCAGCTCCATCAGAAACCATCAACTGAGAGTCGTAGAGGGTTTCCACAAGGAAATTCAGGGTGCTGAATAAAGAAACAAGGGATGTCAACTATAGGTCAATGGTGGATGGGCCAACAGTTTCTAATAAAGGCAGTGATTAACATATATTTGAACCAACAATTACGAGAATAAGAATTACTACATGTAAGCAATAAACCAATGAACTGATTTTCGGTAGGGCATGATGCTCTCCTGCCCGCCCTCCTCACACTCACTGTCTTGTGTTGCAGATCGATCAGACTCATACAACTAGAAATTACCTAGAATTGAGGTTGAAGTATAACAAAAGGAACAACAATGAAAGCAACAACCAAAAAAAAGATCCAACTCTGTATTTTTTTAGGTAACCAATGCATCTGGGGACTGAGACACTTGTAATTGTCAAAAAGGTGGTGGAATTGAAAGGTCATGATGTAGCAAATTTCAGCTACTTCTGTATGGTAGGCCAGACACATTTTAGCTGTGCCAAGGGTGCTGGGTGAGTCTTGAAGATGTGGGAAGATAAGAGGTTTTCAGCAAGGTGTAGGATTTCTGTGTTACAGGTTTTCAGTACCAGTTATCAAGAACATTTCTTATCTTTGACACCTTCTATCTTTAACACAGACTTTTAAATTGATCTTAAAATGGGAAGAGAGAATTCTTAAAGCAGATTAATAAAATGATGGCTTTAAATCACATAATATAAGAATACTCTTTAACAAGCTTTAAACATATATATTTAGGATCTTTTCATATGGTATTGAAAAGAGGCTACAAAAATTGTTTAAAAACTTGTCAAATATTACCACCTTATTTCTGGAAATAAGATAATGAAGTAGGGATTGAACATTATGGCTAGAAAATATTTGCTTCGCCCTAAACTCAATTTTCCTATCTGCAATATGGGAATAAAAATAATTAAGAATTATAAAGGTGAAAAAAGTTAATTGGTCCCTTGGGGCATAGAAATGCTTAGATATGATTATTCCTCCATGGTAATAATTCACTTTAATTAAAATTATTTAAAGCCAGCTTCATTTCCAATTGCTATTGAGGTTTCAAAAGAATAAAATTCCCTAAATATATTAACAGTACTATATTAATCCTATGTAAAATTATTTCCTTAGAAGTGAGATAAACTATATCATTAACAGCACTTAATGAACTTTTGCATTATAATTGATATTTCCATTCTACAGTTGAGGGAGAGGGGCCCATAAATAATCAATATTTATGAGTACACACTTCCTGTGGGATTAATAAATAAACGCATAGATATAGACATAAATTTATATACATCTCATGTTATATCCGTATATGCAAACATCTTATGTTATATTCATACACACATTTGGTAAGTGTATTTATACGTAACCTATTTTACCATGAACACTAAAATGTTTCTGCTGATTTGGGGCTTTCATTATCCATAAAGTTTCCCAATAGGAAAAAAAAGTCTTGTTTTATGGGAGAAATCTTAGAACACATTTTTCAGCCCTTTTAATTTTACCTTGTCACAGTGTTCCCTTTTCAGCTCTGCCTCTCTATCTGTATGCCAGTTATCCTTGATTTTGCATAGACGAGGCATAAAGGAGAGGGAAACAAAACATAGACAATCCAGAGAATCACATGGTACATGGTATGAAACGTGTTTTGTTTTCAGGGAGTGTATTGCCCACTGTTTGACACCAACCGCAGTCCATTTAACTTTGTTGTGATTTGCACTGAGGTGCTTTTTTCTAGATGATATTTAGAAGCTACACACCTCTCCCCGCTTCCTCAAGATCAAGCTAAGAAAGAGGAAACATGTCACTCACTCTTGATTACACTAGTAAACACTGAATCCAGAGTTGCCACCGAGTCAATGTCTTTATTAGAGCAAGAACCGTGATGAACACTTCTGGACAGAAGTGTGGTCAAACATGTCTGAAAGGCAGCGACGTCAATGAAAGCAGTGTAATGTTGCCACAACAGTGAACTTCTGAAAAGTGAGCTGGATGCTGCCCAGTGTCATGCACTTGGAGGACAAAGCCACACCTGTCGCCCTGGGAGACAGAATAGCTCCGTAGCACTGACAGCAGAACAGGGAGCGAGTGTAGATTACAGCAATTGATAGACAGAGAAAATGGCTGTAAAAACGATGGGAAATCTGCCAGGGCTCACCTGCTTCTCCACGCTTCATATAATTTACTTAACTTACAAACACTTGTATTAAGCTTTATTGTGAAAAAAAAAATTTAAGAAATGTATGCAGGAGTATAGGAAGATACAAGATTATCCTAGAGCTTTAGAAATGTTTGAATAAAAACAGTTGGAAGCGTTTTTCAGATTTATTTTACTCTTCCTGCTGTGTTCAGCAGTTTTCATTTCTATTTTCTTGATGTAATATACTGAGAAAAACGAACCCAACCAACCAAAGGGAGCTGCTGGCTATTGTTGACCAGAAAAATAAAACAAATCCCCCCTAACGTTTTTCTGCTATTTTTGTGGATGGAAGTGGAAGTAAGAAGTTTTATTTCCTGATAGGTGGTACTGTAGGCAACTTGGTAATAGAGATCACTAAGGAATTCAAATGAAAACCTAAGACTTTAGGCCCAAATTAAAAGAGCTCCCCAGCATGATTACAAAGTAAGAAAACATCGTCATCTATGTCCAGTGGTGCTTTCTTCTGGGCAGGGAAGATGACCTTGTACGCTCTCATTCTCCTCATTCTCATGTGCTAATCCTCATTCTCCTGTGCTAAGATTTGTTTCTGTTTCACTTTATTTGACTTCTTTTTCTTTCAGACTATTGCTCTAAGCCATCCTTCCTTCCTTTTCAATTTTTTTCCAAATCTTCTCTGACTGAGTCTTCCTTAGGATTTTTTTTTTCATCCTTCAGCCATGTCTTATTCAGAGGATAAGGAATTCAACACTTTCTTTTTCAAAATTGGATCATATTTTTCATGGGAATTTAGAACTCATTGCATAACAGTGTCACCATACGGTGGTAGCATTTATTACAATTTTTCATCACCTGCCTCTAGGACCTTGCTTTTCCAGTTACACTTAACAATAATTGACGTTGATGTTTGCTTTAGCTATTTCTTAATAGTTTTGTGGGACTTCTCTGAAGTCAGAGGAGCAGCAACTATGTGAAGGATCATCATGTCTTTTGAAGCACAAAAGTTTTTAACTTTAATGAAGTCTAATTTTAAAATACATATTTAGATTGTGCCTTTAGTGTTGCATCTATGAATTCTTTGTCTAGCCCAAGGCCATAACTATTTTCTCCTATATTTTCTTCTAGAAGTTTTAGAGTTTTAGCTCTGTGATCAATTCTGTATCTACTTTTGGGTATGATAATTTTATTACTTTTAAAGATAAATTCATTCATGCCATCCTGCTCATTCCCACAAGTACACCTGAAGATATCTTTGGGAAAGTTCTGAAGGCAAGTAGAAGAGAGTAGTTTTTTGATATACCTGACCTAATCTCAAACTATATTACCTTTTGTTATTTATGATTTAAATTTACTTTTTAAAATAGCTACCTATTAATAGTCCATATTTTTCTTTGAGAGGACATGAAATTCCAGAGAGCTCCAGATACCTCCTGAAGCTTGTGAATAATTTAAATGTTGAGCAAACTAGTCTTTTGAGTCACTGTCCCAACAACAAATATGCGAGGAAATTGTCAACAAGAAACTGATGATCATCACTTGAGAGTTTAACGTCAAAGTTATCCCATCTGAACCTATAATTATTCCTCTTTAATGTCCTCTTTTGTTAAACAGAATGCAATATTTAGTTATTCAGGAAAACTGATAATAATAACACACTGATAGGAAAAGTCCAGAAAATCTTGATTAAAAAAATGCTCGAACAAATCTGTTTGTTGAGAATCATACATCAGTACCATGTGGTTCAACAAAGTGTGTCCACTCCCGACAGGTCGTTTTTAGAAATGAGGTTTTATAGGCAATCAAATACAACAACAAAAAAGATAATACATCTCAGCATCTCCATGTCAATGAAGTGAAAGCTTTTCTGAAAATGAAATGGCCTTCTTTTAGAACTCTGGAATCCTAAACTACCAGACATTTCAGGAACTATTTTGGCTGAAATGATATGAAAGATTTTTCTTTTCCATAATTTTTATTACAGTGGAAATGGTTTTTGTATTTCTAACAGTTTGACAAGAGCTAATTACAATGCGCTCATCTGTTTTGTGGACTAATTTGAGCCATCGGGCATCAACACCATAGACATGCAGCAGCATTGCAAATGATACGCATGCTTCCCTCGCTCCAAGAATTTGTACTTGCTATAAAAGAAAACAGATTTGGACAGCCCTGAAAAAGTTGGGTTTGGTTTGAAGAAAACATTTCAGAATTACATTAGAGCTGGCCTACAAGTGAACTAAAAATACCTGCTCATCTCAGTGGTCTTGGCCCAGGGCCTTTCCTTTTACTGTAAAAGTCAGGCTGTTTGAACAGTTGGAGTTCGGCTTGCTTGCTGTCTAAACTAGTGTTCTCTGATAACTTCTGTTACCGTTGAAACACAAGCCCTGTTGCATTTAAGAGAATGTTTAGAGGTGTGGAAAATAGCCAAGAGAAATGTATACTTAGTGTTCAAACCTCTAGGCTTCCCGTGCAGTAACTAGACCACTTAGATCTGTTAAGAAATGGGAGAAAGACACTCATCAGTAAACATTACACAGCAAGGGTAAAAGATGGAATGGAGTAAAGAAGCCTGTTAAAATCAGCCTAAGATGATTATTTGAATTGCAAAGAGAAATGTTCAGACATAGCAAGAGCTGCTAAACATAACTCTTGAAGTTTTTCCAGAACAGAGGGATTGGGGGGAATGAGACCAGTGAAGGAGAAAATTAGAAAATTATAAGACAGAATGGGAGATGAAGTATCAGAAGCTGGTTAAGATAGCTGGAATATATGATATTATTAGGTCTTAAATCTATTTATGAGGGTGAAAATGTAAAAACACACTTTCTGACTTTGGCTCTGTGATTTGAAGATTGAAATGAAGATTTTAAATCTGGGCAAAGAAGAATCAATGGTAACTGCTAGGTTATATCATGAAGGATTTAAAAAGAAGATCAGAAATCAATAGCCCAGGAAAGATATTCATGATAAGTTGGATAAATCTGTGTAAGATAATTTGAGTGGAAATGAATCAGACTGGTACCAAACATCCCAAAACTTGGCAGAATACTACCCTTTGCACATTAGCTACTGTGTCAAAAAGCGATCACAAAATTGATCATCTGCTTTTTTAAAGGTGTTCCTGTCCAGTGAGATTGAACACGGAGTATAAAGATTACAGAACTAATTTTTAAAGTAACTTGTATCACAGACTTCACTAACATGTGTTTGGCTTGTTAAATAGCTGGTTATCCTATTTTCTGGCACAGTATATAGAACAGAGGGAGTTTCCCCCCATGAGCAACTCAAGTGCCAGCTGTTGCCCTAAATATTGTACCTGTTCATGATGGAGATAGCTTTAAAGCCAGATTTCAAGCTTTGGGAAAATTTTACATTTTGTACATCAGCAAACATTGATATCAGATTTGTGTGTCTAGCTACAGGATTTACACACACAAAGAGGGGAGTTGGTTATGAACCTACTTCAAAAATAGTAATGGTAACAGATTCATTTCTTTAAAACTTTAAAAGATAACTATCTTTAATAAACTTTAAGAAACATTTAAAGCACTTCTAAAGCCCTGGAAAATATAGAGAAGTGGTATATTTGTATGACAATAGCCCTAAATAAAATATCGCATTTAATCCAACAATTCTGTTAAATAATAGTTTCAGAACTTAGAAGACAGGAAAGGACATGAGAACATTATATAATGACTTGAATATCGTGAAAAAAGATGCCTTTTTCATTGGCACTGGAGGCATAAGTAAAAGAAAAACAAAACAAATTGAGAACCATCATTTAATGCCTTTCTTTTTATTTAGAAAATAATTAAAGCATGGAATGTTCTTTACCTTCACTAGTGAGATTATTCATAGATCCTTCCAGAACCACTTGGATCCTGGAGAAATAAGATGCTAGAGAAAGACAGGCTTCAATGAGCTTAATAGCATTACCTCATTCTTACCTGTTTCTTTCATGTGGTCCTTAAGCATTTTTTAGAGCCATTGTTACTTGACACCAGCAATGTCCTCGTGGACCAAATACGAGCAAGTCCTCTTAATTGTCCTTATTTGGTCATTTAAAACAAATACATGTTGATCTGTAATCTGCAAGAATGACTTTGCATGCGGCCTGGTTTTGAATGAGTGGAACTTCTGTTAATGATAAAGCTATTAAAATTAAACACCTAACTGTGTTCGGTACCATGGTAGGCATTACAAACTACTAAGTAAAGTACTAATTTCTACTGAAAGGGACCTCAGCGAATCAACGTTTCCAGGCATCTATCAGCATTTGTTACTTTCATTTTACATCCAAACTTTTACTAACATTAAACTCACAACATTGCAGGGATTTCTTATCAGTTATTCATGTGTGGTTGATGTGAAGCTCAAGTTGGACGTACTCTGGGCTTTCCATTTTGGAGTTGTCAGTGTTCTCAAAGCAAAGCCAGAGCCTTTCATCTCTGACTTTGATAAAAATGACACGAAATATCAATATAACTTGTAAGCTGAAAGAGAAAAAAACCGTCTAAATAAATAACTTCCCAGCCTTCTGGCTGGCAGGTTCTATTGATTTAATATCTCCATCAAGGAAACGAGTGAACATTATGCTATGATTAGCTGATAGCACCATCTTTGAGGTTGTTTTGGTCCATTTTGTTGTGGAGACTCTTCAGTAGGTGTTTCCGTGGGTCGTATGTAAGACATCTTCAAATGAGTCCTATCTAGTTGTCACAGTTTTCTTCTTTAATAGACGGAGTCAAGCTATGCTTTTTGAAAAGGCATGGATGTACTAAGATTGTGGCCTTTAAGTTTCAGATAGCAGCTTCAAAAACCCAGTGTACAATTTACAAAGTAAAGAATCAGGACTTTCTGATATGTACTTAAAAGTTATCTAAGTAAATCTGAATGAACAATGATTTTTCAACACCATCGGTAAATAACTGAACTAAGTTTTAGTGGATGCATTCGATTCAAAGCTTTGCCAATAAATCAACCAGTTTCTCATTTTCTTTCTGATCCTAACCATATACCTCATCCTGCCACCAGAACAGAGATAGATGATTCTCTTGACATATTTTGCCTAATCAATATAAGGGATCATTTGGTGGATAGTGCACTTTGATTTTTATTCTCTAAACATATAAACCACACACACACAGCCAAAACACAACAAAACAAAAGTCCTGTCAGTTTGGTGTCTGGTAAAACTACTCAAAAAGAAAGCAGTGGAGGGAACCATCTCAGTTCTCATTCTAATTGCGAGGAGGAGAGAAGCCACTGGATACAAGCATGTATATCAGCGTGGTAAAGCTCCCTGTATCATTGATGACCACAGGTAACAGCAAAACAAGTTGGAGCGATCCACTGGGTCTAAGCTTGTCACCAATTCTCTGCTACTGTTTATTTTAGAAAATTGTCCAAACAAAGCATAGCCTCTTCAACACAGCAACATGTCATACTTTAAAACAACCTTGAAAAGGCGTATCATGCTAGGAATTGATCAAGTTCACTTTGCCTATCTTCTCTCCCCTATTGAATGGAGGTGGTACAAAAAGCTTTAGTGGAACCAACCAGAAATAAAGACCTTAGAACAGGTGGTGACACCATCTGGCTATTTAAGTCAAGGCTAAGCCACCCCCTTCCCAGAAGATGAAGTTCTGAAGACTCTGATGATGTGTGAAGCCTGACTTAATTCAAGGAAGAGTCAATTGGCAGAGAGGGTTCACTTCCAGTTCTTCTGGGCATATTTTTAAGAAATAGTAAACATTAATAGATGGAAAGAAAGAATCTAGTGCAAATGCTTATGAGTGAGTGCAATTTTTTTCTCTACTACTGCTTTACCGTAAATCTTTGTCATAAATCATACCATCATCTAGGAAATATGCCAAGCCTTCTTCTGTATACATTTGTATATGTACATACTGTTTCTTCTTTTCTAAATTAATTGTAGGATATTCTCTTGTCTGTGGGAGAAATTGGTACTGTTTCTCAAAGAAGAGTGCTGTTAGCATTTGGGACAGAAAATTTTTCATTGGGTGGAAATGCTCCACATATTTCAGGGTGCTCCACACCCCTGGCCCCACCCACTAAGTGCCAGAATTTCCCCTCTCCCACCCTGGCCATTGTGACAACTAAAATCATCCCCACGTATTTCCAAATGTACCCTGGGAGAGGGAGGTGGCAGCACAGCACCCAGATGTTTGAAAGTTGCCCCTCTTCCCATCCTTCTCTCTTCTTTTCCTGCGCCTGACAGGACTTAAGGAGGCGATTGATGGGATTCACGGGCAAGCAGTGCTTTCATTTGCTTCTTACTATATTCTTCAATCATGTTTTTAATTCAGGAATTTTACAACCTTAATGATGGCTTTTTCAAAAAGAAAAGCCATATACTGTAGGTAGCACTTTGTATTTCCTAGTTTCTTCTTTAAGGCCAGTCGTATTGGTAGAGGTGAATTAGTTCCCTTTAAGAATTAATTTCCATAGCCAGTTTTTACATATTGCTAGGCACCTTGAAATTTTTATTTTTAAAAGCATTGCCTTGTTCCTCAAAAGGCAAATATTATGTATTTACTATCTTTCTAGTTTGAGGCCTCTCTCAGATCAGAGAATAATCCCATACCAAAATCTCTCTATTAGGGTAAGCATATATGTACTTTTGATACATTTTCTCTTTCTATTTTATCTGAAATAGATATCACTGAATGATGAAATAAACAAGAAAACATCAGAGGGTGAAGGTTGGGTGAAAAACGGGTTAATGCTGTGAAGGCCTGGGTGTAAATGTGCTAAGTTTAAGAAAAAAAATGAATTGAAATTAGGGAGGAAAAGGATTTTCTAAAAGGGCCATGAAATAATTAATTGTTTTGTAAGAGATGGCCTTTCCATGTAGGGAGAGAATTTTTTCCTCACTTCTTTCTGAAGAGACAGTCAAATAGAGAATCTCATCTCTTAATTAGAAAGAAAAATACTCATCAAACACATCTCATCACTGGAGAGCTAATGATCCACAGCTGTTAGTCTGAAAGGGCAGGCTTTTTTCCTGAACAGTAGGAAGTGTTAATCATTTTGGATGAGATTTCTTTTTAAAATATACTGTAGTTTGCAAAAGAATAGGATATTCAATATTCCAACTTAAATGATTTTTTTGAAGTATGCTCCCCCAGGGACACTGTCATGTGTCGCACTGAATGATCATTGAATGCAGGCATCTTCCACTGCACTTCAATGAGAGCATCAATTGATGGGATGATGTGAATGGCCCAAGCCTGCCTGGGACTCTTAAAACCCCAGGCTCAAAGAAATAAAAATCAGGCACATCTTGCACCTCCTAGAAATGGTGTTGCTATAAAATCTTAATATTTTGAATTGTTCACTCTACTTTATGGAATCTGTCTTGTTTAAATATGAGTGAAAAGCTTTAGTGTACCTTCATTTGGCTTTTGAGTAGAAAAGGTTTTCTTGTTTGTTTAATCTTCATGTGAAAAAGTAGGCTTTTTTTGTCTGTAAAAATGTAATTGGCTCCTTCATTTCCCAATCTCTGCCTTTACAGCCACCTTTCTAACCTCTTCTTTTTGGACAGAAGAACATTTTGGACAGAAGAAAAGCCCATTTAATAGAAACTTTGTGAACAGCCAACTTTGATTGTTCAGAGCCATGCAAGATAGTGAGAAAAAGGAAGAATGAAATTGGCTCCACAAACCTCATTTCCACCATTAGTTTTTGACCTCTCTGCTATACCAAACCTTTACCAGAGTACCTAAGAAGTGGTATTCCATTTCTTTGCACTAATGCAAAAGTAGTTATCCCAGAACAAGAGGAAGGAGAAGAAATACAGATATAGAAAATCTACAAATTAAATAATTAGTCCCTATATAATTGATACCTTCAGAGCATCAACACTCACTAGAAAATCCTTCGCCTTCGAGGCAGTGGAGCATTGTGGGAAAAGTACACTGGACTGGGAATCAGAAGAGCGGGCTCTGCCCCTCAGTGGAGGGTGTCCTCAGACACGTCTCAGGCTCCTGAGCCTTGGTTTCTTCATTCGTACAATGAAGATAACAGTCTGCCTTCCCAGCCTGCTTCTCAGGACTTTTTTCCTAATGTTCATTCTATGCAATGTGATATAAGATACTTCTTAGGACAAATTCTGTTATTTACCTTTCAGTGAATTATAGATTTTCAAAAGAGTGTTTCTGAACACTTACGATTGAAATTTAGATTGCTTTTAAAGCCTGGCCCAAAGAGATACTGAAGGACTGCATTTTGTGATGTTGATGCTAATATCATAGGCAAGGTAACATTGAATTAGATAAAAGATATTTGGATTTAAAAGTGAAAAAAATTATAGACAGGAATTGACATTCATAAAACTGCTAGTTCAGAACAAGATTCTTCTATATCTAGAGGCATGAGGTTATTAAAAATTGTTAACATTTAAAAACCTAATTGTTTCAACTCCAGAGTTCACAAAATCTACAATGTATGCTAATGCCATTAACTAGAGATAATGAGTTTCTGTAAAGATCTGGATTTTTTTCGTTTCGATTATTCATAAAAATTTTAACTGCAACTCCTCTGTATAACACACATAACTTCCTTCCAGTAAACCCCTTCCTCCCCACCACACACAAAACCCTCTAAGAAACACCACCCACCTCCTGTAACTGCTCAAAGAGCAATGATCATATTGACTTATCTTGGAGTATTAGTTTACAATGTCTCTGTAATTTTTCAAAAACAATTTTAAATATGAAAAGCCTTAAACTGATAGTACTTGGATTTACATAGAACTTTGTGATGAAGCATTTTCACATATATGATGGAGGCAACTGTGCCACATGTCTCCCATCATCCAGCAGACTAGCCTGGGCTTGATGACACGGTGGCTCAGGGTTCTAAGAGTGCAGAGGGCAAGCCCCAATGAACAAGTGCTTTTTAAGCCTCTGTGTTCATCATATTTGCTACTCTTCCCTTGGCCAAAACAAGTCATATGACCAATCTCAGTGTCATTGTGGGAGGGTATTTCAAAAAGCATGGATACATGGAGACATGAACAAATTTGGATCACTACTGCATGCAGTCACCACAAGCTAAATATGAAAATACTGAAAATGGCACTCATCTCATCATCTATTCCTAGTGTAGTTGACGTGGCTTCTTTAGCATAGCTGTTATGCTTGAAACAGTTATTACCTATGATTCTAGAGTGGTATAGGAAATTGATAAGCTGCAAGAAGGGCCAAAAGAATTATATGTAGTATGAGCCAATATATTCCTGCTTGTAATAATACCTAATGCTTATTGAGCATCTTACAGGTGGCAGGCAGTAGGCTAATTCCATCTCAAATCTGCAAAGTAAATAGCATAATTTCCACTTTCTAGGTGATAAAACTAAGAGTAGTCTAGTAACTTGCCCAAGGTCACACAGCTAGTAGCTACAGTGTTTGTCTTTCTGTATTTGGCTTATTTCACTTAGCATAATGCCCCCAAGGTCTATCTGTGTTGTTGCAATTGGCAAGATTCCATTCTTTTTTATGACTGAATAGTATTCCAGTGTATATATACCAAATCTTTTTTATCCATCCTTCCATTGATGGACACTTAAGTTGTTTCCATATCTTGGCTATTGTAAATAATTCTGCAGTGAACATGCGGATGCATATATCCTTTCAAATTAGTGCTTTCATTTTCTTTGGATAAATACCCACAAGTGGAATTGCTGGATTATATGGTAGTTCTATTTTCAATTTTTTGAGGACACTTCATGCTGTTTTCCGTAGTGGCTGAGGCAATTTACAGTCTCACCAACAGTGCACAAGAGCTCCCTTTTGTTCATGTCCTTGCCAATACTTGTTACTTCTTGTCTTTTTGATAATAGTCATTCTAACAGGTCTGAGGTAACATCTCATTATGGTTTTGATTTGCTTTTTTCTGATGAATAGTGATGTTGAGCATCTTTTCTTGTGCCTGTTGGGAAAATGTCTATTCAGTTCTTCTGCCCATTTTTTAATCAAATTGTTTGTTTTTTGGCTGTTGAGTTGTATGAGTTTTTTACTTATTTTGGATGTTAACCTCTTACCAGATATATGATTTGCAAATGTTTTCTCCCATTCAGTAGGTTGCCTTTTCATTCTATTGATGATTTCCTTTGCTGTGCAGATTTTTAATTTGATTTAGTTCCCTCTTGTTTATTTTTGCTTTTATTGCTGTTGCTTTTGGAGTCAGATCTAAAAAATCATAGCCAAGACTGATTGATGTCAAGGAGTTTACCGCCTATGTTTTCTTCTAGGAATTTTATGGTTTCAGGTCTTACATTCAAGTCTTTAATTCATTTTGAATTAATTTTTGTGTAGGATGTAAGATAGTAGTCTAGTTTCATTCTTTTGCAACTGGCTGTCCAGTTTTCCCAGCACCATTTATTGAAGAGACTATCCTTCCCCACAAGGAAAGAAAATTACAGGCCAATATCCCTGATGAACATAGATGTAAAAATCCTCCACAAAGTATTAGCAAACCAAATTCAACAGTACATTAAAAGGATCTTACACCACAATAAAATGGGAGCTATTCCAGGGATTCAAGGATGATTCAACATCTGCAAACCAATCGACATGATACACCACACCAACAAAATGAAGAATAAAAATCATGTGATCATCTCAATAGATGCAGAAAAAGCATTTGACAAAATTCACCATCCATTTATGATAAAAACTCTCAACAAAGTGGGTCTAGAGGGAATGGACCTCAACATAATAAAAGCCATATATGACAAGCATACAGCTAACATCATGTTCAAAGGTGAAAAGCTGAAAGCTTTTCCTCCAAGATCAGGAACAAGACAAGGATGCCCACTCTCACCGCTTTTCTTCAACATGGTATTGGAAGTCCTACCCAGAGCAATTAGGCAAGAAAAATAATAAAAGGCAGTCAAATTAGAAAACAAGAAGTAAAGTTGTCATTATTTGCAGATGGCAAGATTTTAAATATGGAACACCCTAAAGACTCCACCAAAAAACTGTTAGAACTAATAAATGAATTCAGTAAAGTCACAGGATACAAAATTAATATACAAAAATCTGTTATGCGTCTATAGTACACTAACAATGTACTGTCAGAGAAATTAAGAAAGTCCCATTTACAATTGCATCAAAAAGAATAAAATACCTAGAAATAAATTTAACCAAGGAGATGAAAGACCTGTACACTGCTGTAAGACATTGATGAAAGAAACTGAAGAAGACAAAAAGAAATGGAAAGATCTTTCGTGCTAATAGAACAAACAATCCTAAAATTTTCATGGAACCACAAAGGATCCCAAGCAGCCAAAGCATCCCTAAGAAAGAAAAGAAAAAAGCTAGAGACATCATGCTCCCTGATTTCAAACTAAACTACAAAGCTATAGTAATCAAAACAGTATGGTGCTGGCATAAAAAGAAACACACACATCAATGAAACAGAATAGAAAGGCCAGAAATAAACCCAAACATATATAATTAATTAATTTACAACAAAGGAAGCAAGAATATACAATGCTCTTTCTTTTTTGACCTTTTGAAATTTTCAGTTAAATATTGAGACCTTGTAATTTGTCCTTTAAGTAACTGACATTGAAACTAGGGAAGAAAACAGCATGTTAGATGTCTTGATTACTTGCAAGGATTATCATCTAGAAAATTTATTCTATGCAACATCCCACCTGCAACCAACACCAATAAATAGACATTACAAGGAAGTTTATTCTGGGAACACCAAGACTCTACCAGTGAATGGATATTACAAGGAAGAATATATTTGCTCAGTAGATTAAAAATGATTACAATCGGTGATATTTAGCAATGGAATAATCTGAGTCCTGTCCATGAGGCCAGAATACACTGAGTCAAATGAATGTCCTTGGAAAAGGCAACCATATAGGAAGGACTAAGAGGTAAACACAGTGGTTGGACCATAATATGCAAGACAATTCATGACTGCACACCCAAGATGGAAAGAGAATCCTTCTAGAAGTAGTAAGGTACTTCTGCCTTATGTGACTCAGGTAGAAATTTGTTAGTGGCATCCAAGGTTATAATTCTGAATATATTTTCCTGAAATCAATTGGTTTTATCTAGTGGCTCTACAGTACTTTTACTAATACAGATAATTAACTACACTTACATTAAATGACTTGGAAACCCAGTATCCATTTATGCATAAATTCAGCAAATATATACTTATTGAGCACATACTATGCCAAAGCACTCTTCTAGGCTCTAAGGATAGAACAGTGAACAAAAAGAAAAATTTTCTACCCTTCAGAGCTTACATTCTAGTGACTGCAAGCATTTTACAAATAAATGAGTAAAGAATTAATAAAACAATTAATTTAGTTATCAATTTAATAAATACGAATTTAATTAAAGTAAATTTAATTATTTAAATAATTATTTATTTAGCAAAAATAATATAGACAATGTAGCCAAAAATAATTGATCTAAAAGCCAAAAATAATTTTCCCTTTTACATGTGTTGATGCTGTCAAAGTTGCCTTAATTCCCCTCCTGAATTAAAAGCTGTCTTTTTAAAATACATTTTCATAGAATAATCATACCATCAATTATAATTTGTATCATTTTGTATGTATTTTATAAATTTCAAAAATTAAATAGAAATATGTTCCTTTTCTGGAAATCTTTCTACTCTTCTGGTGAGAAAAGATATGGCTCATGTTTCATGCATTGACATATTTGAGATTTTTCTTATTCAGGAACTTGAATCTATAGGTACCATGTAATTCTATCCAAAATTCAATTCTTGAATTACTGAACCATTATTTATGCTTTTTGGTGTCCATCTGGGTTATGAATATCAAAGAATTCAGTAAAATACACAATTTTTACAATTTCATGTCACATTAAAAGAAAAACCTGACGATTTGGTAATGTCATGAAGTCACTTTAAATATTAGGGATGTTAGAGGTGATCAGGTCTATAGACCTCTGTTTAGAAACGAAAACCCTGAGGCAGAGTGACTTCCTAAGGCCGGGAACCTGTCTTCTGGGTCTCAGGCCAGGGGTCTCCGCACCGCTACATGGTCTCATTTCTCTCCATTTGAATAGGCTGTAGGGTTGGCTGAGGTTTATTAAGGAGGCTGCAAAGGGCCGGTGCTGCTGTGCCTGACCCTTCTGACTTATCAAATGCAAGATGTTTGGGTTACCCCAACCAGCTGGCTCAAATTCCCAATTATACTATGGTTTAGCTAAATCTTAGCAAGCAGATGACCTTCTATTTTCAGTATTAGGGTACTTATTGCCTGAGGACCTTAGTCAGTAATTAGTTAACTTTACGCATACTTTTTTTTTTTTTTAGCACTTACTGGGTACCAAGCAGTTCGTTAAATCTCTAACACATTTCAACTGTTTAATTCTCACAACCTTTAAGGTGAACACTCTTATCATCCCCATTTTACAGAGCAACAAACTGAAGGGGGATACGTTCAGTGTGTCAAAAGGTGATAAGGCTAGTTAGCGTCAGGAGTGGAATCTGTCTCTTAACTATCATCTGACTCAACATCACCTTAATTTGACATCAGGAGCCACAGACCTAGAGAATTTAGATGGTCTGTCCAGGATTATAAGCCTAGCGTGGGGCGAGGGCTAGTTACACTTTATATCCAATGCTGGTTATTTTACAATGCAGATGTTCTTAGAATGGCTCCTGCCAGCCTAGGTGAGTTCTTAATATTCATCTTATAGTAAAAAAATCATTTACATACTTAGAGAAGTAGGTAGTTTTAAAGGATAATAGAAATAGACAGTTTAAAATTTCCTTTGACAAAGTTATTCTATTTTTTTAATAGCTGTTTGATTTCTATGGTAATGCTGAATGTTAAGTCAACCTTTTTTTACACTTGTTGGTAGCAGTTCCTTTATTTATAATGTGAAATCTTTGGGGCTCTCTGGTGTAGACTTGGTATTTTCATCTGCCTATTATGCTTGTTACATTGTGTTATCCAAGTGAGATTTGAAAAAAAAGTCCCTGATATTAAATAGTGATTCCTTCTTTATCATTAAGGCAGATAGACCGGCTATGTCTGACAATGTAGTGAAGCTCAATTGGCTGCCTTCTTTTTTTTTTTGACTTTATTTTGTCCAATCTAACAATAATTTCACTGGAGGAGAAGAATTAAAATTGCCTCGTTGACAATGTAATGATATCAGTTTTTCTTTCATAGAAATTAAACAAAGTGAAAATCTTAGCAGTGACTTTCCAGGGGTCAGTTGTGCTTTTAGCAAAATGCCTAAGTTCTCAAGGCTTTGTTTTCAGGAGAAATCTTTCCCTTCTGAAACATTTAGTTTTGTATTTTGTGAAGTGGCGTGTGGCTAAGAGAGTCTGTTTAATGAAATTCAGAGGTAACTCATCTTTTTCTCTCTCCTCCAGCTCTTTCTCTTTGTTGTCTGGAACTTCGAGCTCTACATGATACCACTGGTTTTGTTGTTACTATTGACATGGAACTACTTCTTGATAATATCAGGGAAAGATAACAGGCAACATGATACAGTAAGTCTCTCTTTTCTTATTTGTCTGTGTTTTTGTTCTTATTCCTAGTCTGTCTCACATAATCAACATTGAGTTTGGTTTTACCAACCAGAAGTCCTGTCTATAAATATGCAAGATTGGAGGAAAGTTTTATCAGTTCAAAACTAACAACTCTTTGGTTCTAACACAATAGAAAGTATTCACCTATTTCTAACATCACTCCTCCTAGTAGGAGCTGAAGTCAGAAGCACACCAAAGAATGAGCTATGATTTTTGATTATAGATGGGTTATTCCAAATGATTATTTTTTATGCTCCTTATTTGTTTTCATGTCCTAATGAATGATATTTCTTGTTCTCCTGCCAACCTTCATTTTCCTTAGTTATCTCAGTCACTATACCCCTAGGAAATATACAACTTCAAAAAGCTTTCTCATATATAAGTAAAATGTGTGTGGGGGGGTGTCATCTCCTAATAGGACATTTGCAATTTGATGACTCTATAGACAGCTGTTGGGAAGAATTTAAAGGTTTGTCAAACATGAGAATCTATTTGGTAGCTACATGTCCTCATCAGATTACAGAGATTTTAAAATCTCCGTTTGACTTATAGTCAGGACTTTTTGCCAACTATTATGACCATAATGATGCAGGAAACAGTTATTTGAGCATCAGTTTAATAGTGTTATATAATACTTTATTCTAATAGTTAGCATCATAATGGTTGCACAGACATACTTATGACCTAAAAGAATTTCCCTTTTAAAGAACTCAAGCAAAATACACTTCACATGGTAACACATGCAAAATGTATTTCTTCAAAATAATTTTCCTTATCATCAAAATAAAAGAAAAATCCTAATGAAAACCACCAAGTACATGGTAAAGTTGTACCTTGCTAACAACACACCATGTTTATTTTCCTATATTATTTGTATAGATTTCTGTCTCGCACTAGATTATAAATTTGTGGGAGAGGACTCTGTTCATCTTCGTACTTGCCACTGTCACTAGCACGTGTTTTGCAAATTAGAGGTGTTCAAAACATTTTTTGTAAAGTTTATCAAACCAAACATGAGATAGCTAATAGCAATTTTAATGGTTAGGCAGCATCAACAGTCAAGAAGTTGTTATTATTGGCAAGGATTTTATGGATATATATTTGAATTGCACACTGAGAGACAAGCCCCAAATGCGATAAGCATTGGTGTCATGGGGACTAATAGGTACTTTCGTCAATTAATCCAGGATGTTTTCTTTAAGAAAATAGGACTCTCTCAGACAATTGCTTTTTTGTCCCATTTATTTCAGGGAGATTGTTGAGAGAGAAGAATATCTCCTTTTCATTCAGTTGCCTTGAGACAAATTTGCAAATAAGATTCTCTGCAAATAAGAAAAAGTGGCAATTTAGTTTCAGCTTCTTAATCCTATGAGGGGACTTATCTTCAATATTTAGTCATTGGTTTGAGTACTCTCAGTGAAAAATTCTGAAACTATAGACTTTGCATGTTATCTTCTCTAGAATATACCTGCCTTGGCTGGAACAATCCACTTTTCAAGGGGAAATAATAATATATAATGTATCTCCTTGTGCTTAAAATTCTCTAAGAATTTTTATAAGCCTACTGAAAAGTTACCTATTATGTAAATTTTCCTACTTCCCTTTTTTCCCCCAAAATATAGCTCCAAAATAGTATTTACCAAATCTTTCCGTTTAGGCACATCTCTAACAGGCTCCCGCTTTTAACCATGGACCACATTTTATTCCCCAGCACAGCCCACTGTGAAGCGTTCTATAGTCTAACTTTCATGGAATGCCAACTACACTCCATAACTCCCAGTAATTGCCTTTTATTTGCCCCAAACACACATATCCACATATTCCGTTCTTTCTAGGCACCAGAGCAGCAATCACAACGTTTCATTCAGCTTCTTATTCACTGGCTCAGTTGAGACCTTACGTAACTCTTAAATCCAATTTGTCTAATTATGTGTTTTCTGCCATATCCAGCTGTGCATTTGAACTGGTTGCTCCTTTTGAAAAGAAACCTGGATTATACTTGGCTGGTTACAGATTATATATATACACACACGTATATATGGATACATATATTCACACACACACACATATAGATGTAAATTAAGGGAAGGCATTTACAGGGAGTTCCATGCTCGATCTAAGTGACTCCACTGCATGGCGCATAGCACTGGAAGAATGGTATTTGCACTAAGTCCTTAGTGGTTTCCCCAAAAACAATGCAGAATCTTTCAGCACATGTGACAACTTTAGGGAATCTCTGAAGTGCATTAATCATACCATTGGCTGATTCCAAACCAGGAAATTTTGTATTTTAGTAAAGAGAAAGAGAGAATTTTCTGTCACACACACACACACACACACAAAATCATCTGTACATTCAGCTGAGAAAATTCAATTAGGATGAAAATTATAAAAGAAAAACAAATCAAAATGACCTTCAGGTTTGTATAGCAAAGAGAGAAAAGGAAATAATATGTCCATGGCATAAGAAGTTGGAAGAGAAAAGAAAATAAACACTGTGAAAGATGAAAAGTGCTAGGTTGGTAAAAATTCTGTCTTCAAAAATATTGGTAAACAGTTGAGATTAATACTAAAACAGGAAAGGATGTCTTTGTATGTTTATGGTTTATGAAGGAGACCATTTCCTTTCTTGGAGACTTAAGATCATAGGAGCTGAAACCCTCCATGTTTTCCCCACCATGGTGCTTGTTCTAGTTTAAAGAGAGAAAAATGAGACGTGATCCTTGCAGAGTAACTTTTGCTGCATATAATGAGCTGAACCCACTGAGGACAGGAGAAGGAAGCAGCCATTCCTGAGGCTAATGCTGGAGACTCAGAGGTGCACAGGAGAAAGAGGTGTGGTTAGAAATGGGATTTCACCTCTGCTGTTTCCCAGTTGGACTTGTTAAAAATAAGCACTCCTAGATGTGAATCTGCCTATACTCACACCATAATATTACAATTTCCAGGATGAGAATTGCCAGGCCTTTCCAGAGAGAACTGTTTAATACCTGCTTCATTCAGAAATGTCTCCAACATGAAGGGGATACAAAGATGGGAATGTCATACTTCTCTTGGTTTGAGCTACCACTTCAAAACCTGGGGAAAATTCCCCCCCACACTGCCCATTAATCTTGTACCAACTATCCACATAATGGTTAACGTGGACTGAAATTTTGTATGTTGAAGAGTAGATGCCAGGAAGTGGCCTTTCCTTTGGGTTTAAAAACTACTGAATCCTCATTTCACCCTGGGCACTGCGTTAAGCATTTTCTTTCACCATGTCATTTAGTCCTCCCCCAGGAGAGAGAAGCTGATTATGTCATGTCAGCCCAGCCAATGGGCTGGGTCCTCCTAAGTCAGGTAACGCCCCCTGGTCTCTTCCTCTGTGGTAAGCAAGGGACACACTCATGTGGAACATGCATGACTACAGTAGCCCTTCCTTAAGGAAGGGGACTCAAGTCTCAGGGAATGAAAGAAATGGGTTGGCCAAGCAAACCAGGGGGCCCTGTGCTCCCTATGAGACAGGTATCATTATTACGACTTTACATACAGGCAAAAGGGCAGAGGGGTTAAACAGCTTACCCAAAGGCACACAGTTGGAAAGTGGCAGAGCGAGTATTAGAATCTGTCAATCCGTCTGAAGTTGGTATGCCTTATCACCAATCACATTTCCTCTTGGGGCAATATTTTGGTACATCCCAGGTTTCCCTGGGCACCTTTAGAAAAAGTTTCTCCCTCAAGTTTCTGAAAAGTTAGTATACTCACACTACCTTTAAGTGAACCATCTGATGGAGAACCCTCATTTTCCCCACTCCACCTCCCACATCCTCCTTACCTCTCATTCAGGGAAATGGAGCAGATATTCATTAAGCAGCTTCTATGGATCAGGCATCCTGCTAAGCCTTTTAGAGACATCAGCTCTTTCAATTCTTTACAATAACGATATCAAGTAAATTATTCTGAATGGTTTTATTCTCACTTTACAAATGAGAAAATTCAAAATCAAAGAGGATAAACAATGAACTCCATAGAGTACGTGGGATGTGAGCCCAGCTCTGCCCTGTTCGGAAGCCCCAGGCCATTTCCCCGGTACATTCTTGGGCATGCCTTTCTAACGGATCACTGTCTGAGTGTCCAGGGCCTTCCATGGAATCCCAGGTATCTCCAAATTCCTTCTTATGAGGGACCTGGTGACCTCTCAAGAACTAGTGCTAGTTACCTGTTTGATCCCAGATGATCCCATTAACTTCAAAACCATTCATGACCCGGAGGACTACCTTCCATCCACCCACGTGAGCATGGGAGGAGTAAATCAAAGCTGAGTCCTTCACATTAGTGAAGAAAGTCTTTGAATATCTTTGACATGTAAAAATTCTTCAAGCAGTGTTTTTTAATTACACTTTAATAGAACATTTGTTTTTACTGACATGATATTCCTCCCACAGAACAATCTCAGATGCCTAATCAATGGAGACATTAAAAGACTGAAGAGTAGGGATCAATGAAATCATTCTCTGACTCATGATCTGACTGTGACACAAATTGAGCCCAAGTTGGCTTGCTAAAATACTTTAATAAATACTGAAATGTTTGTTAGCTCCCTCAAATGGCAAAGCCCTCAATGCTTCTTTTCCCCTGTAAAATAGTACTGAATATTACTTCTTGCTGGATCCGTTCCAGTTAGGCCCAGAGCACTTATCTCTAGAAATAAAGCTTGTAAACAGAGAATTTTCTTTGCCGCCATAAATGCTCTGGATCGAACAATTTGGGATGGTTCACCAAATACATGCCACCAAAGAAACATCTGATTGTTTGACCTGAGTAAATCAGTCACATTTATTATTTTCTCAGCCAGTGCTCTCAGTTCCAAAGAAGTCCATGGTGGAATATTTGAATAAGTGGACTATTGAATAAGTGAAATATTCCTGACAGGAGCTAAAGAGACTGGCCACAGCTGAGCGGAGAGGAGAGGACTCCATATGCAAAGCACTTGGGATGCACAGTGAGACCCTCGGTACTTTCATAAGGGCTTGATCATTCACGGAAAGTAGCAGAGACCACAGCCTCCTGTGTTTGCATCTCAGTACCAAAAAAGACCACATACTTTTGCTCTTAGCAGAAGCAGCACTGAGTCATACAGCCTGTAAACACATCTAAAAATGGATGATCACTCTTTTCTTTTTCCTGCTTATTTCAACAGCAATTTTCTCAAATTTTTCAGAAGGTCACCAGCTTGCAAAAATGTGAGGAGGACCATGAAAAGAACCAGACCTTTTAGTTTTCCAACCCAATCACTAGCACAGAGAAGTAGAAACCCACAGCCAATCAGATGTCAGAAAAGTTCATCCCCTGGGACTTCTCTCAAAGCTGTACAGATAATCATTCACTGTACAGCTTGGTGTCCCCATATCTCAAGGGCCATCACCTCATCAGGCTCTGGATGTGAACCATTCAACTCTTCTCAAATGTGCCACCTCTCCCCCCTGGCATTGTACCATCCCCTCCTCAGTAGATAACCAGGACTTCTACCAAATTTCCCTTCAACTCCAACCCCTGAAGCCCTCTGAATGTGTCCACAGTTTGGGGTTGCCGGCTTTAGCATATGCCCAGTTAAATTGGAATTTCAAATAAACAACAGGAGATATTTATACTAAAACAATCTTCACTATTCATCTGAAATTTCAATTTAACTGGATGTCCTGTATTTTTCCAGCAACTTTAACCCAAATTGTATCTTGTACTCTTACCTTAAGACCTGTAGGAAGATGATAGTTCTGAAATAACATTCTGGCGGTCCTCCTCTCCTCCTTTGGTCTTTCCACAACATCTTCAGGCAGGATTTAGAAGATTCCTCATGAGCAGCCCCCACCCAAAGCAGAGCTTCAGCTTTATCTCCTCTGTGTTCCAGCAGGACTGTCTGTTTGTTTGTCTGGTTTTGTTGTTGTTTGTTTTGAAGTGCAAATGTTTAATGAGCAAAAGGTCGGGATAGTGGCCAGAAGAGAGGAGGTACAGAAATGAACCATGCCCATGCTCTTTTGTCATCTCT
This sequence comes from Equus caballus, assembly GCF_041296265.1. Classification (NCBI taxonomy): domain Eukaryota; kingdom Metazoa; phylum Chordata; class Mammalia; order Perissodactyla; family Equidae; genus Equus; species Equus caballus. Next base: position 89,507,360 of record NC_091697.1, read on the forward strand.
TTCACCTGGAAAACAACCTCTTACCACTTGGGTGAGCAGGACAGCAAGGCTCAGAGAGGTTATGCTACTGGCAAAGGCTCACACAGCACAGCAGGACCAGAACCCTGTTCTGACTGGCTCCTGGGCTGGTGTTGTCTGCTTCTCCTCCAGTGCACCCCTTCCATAGGCCCCAGGAGGGCAATGACTTGGTGTACATACAGTAGGAAGCAGGGAAGAAAGGAATGATGTTTCCCTCTTAGTACAGATAGGGAAACTGAGGCCCGGGACAAGGCAGTGACCTCTGTAGAGGCAGTGAGTTAATACAGGAGTGGCACTGTGTGGGACAGACGTGGTGGCCCAGGGAAGGGCAGTGCAGGCCTGGTCTCGAACTTAGCGGAGGCGCACGTACCGCGCCTGGTCTGCGCATCTTGGAAGCCGCGTGGGCACTGGGGACAGATGGGCAGCGGGCTGGCCCTGGCACGGTGTGTGGCACGGTGCCGCGATGCCGCAGGAGCCGCATGTTGAAGAGGTTGAGGTCCGAGTGCAACACACGGAGGCTCTGCAGCCACAGAGCGGCGGTGAGGACAGGGGTGCGTTTCCTGGCGAGGGCCGGGCTCTCCCAGGGCACTTGGCTCTGGGACGGGGTCGGGGCTCCTCTTTGAGCTGCGCCGTGAACTTGTAGGGGACCCTGCTGGCGTCGATGAGCAGGTGGTGTCGATGAGCAGGTGGTGGCCCAGCCGGGGGTCAAGGTACAGCCGAGGAGGGGTTGAAGGAGGGCCCTCTGTGCTGGGGGAAAAGGGAGCTTCGAGGCATGGTGGAGCTGGGAGAGGAGGACCGAGGGTAGCAGGAAGTGGGGCGGGGACCGGGCAGCGGCGGCGCCACGATCTAGGGCGGAGTATATTTCCAGTTTTCCCGAATAGTCAATACGCTTTTTCTGTGCCTTCTCTTTTCTTAAAAAAATATGTTTATGAATGTAATTGTATATTTCTTGCTTATCATACGTATTTTTTTAACGAAAATTAAATCTTATTAAACGTACTTTTTGCGCACCTACTTTTTATAGTCAGCAACATATCTAGGAGTATCCCTTAAACTACTGGAAAACCACATGATTTTTAATGACTGCATGGTTTTCGCCGTATGGATACTTAATTTTTCTGAATTAAACACCCGTTTTAGAATGTTTGTTTCAGATATTTTTGCCATCTCAAATAATGCTGTAAAGAAAATCCTAAACAAATCATTTGTCCTTTGGCAAAGTCCTTGAAGGAGAATTTCTGGGTCAGGGTATATGCATTTTGAATATTTTTGGTACCTCATCCTAATTTGCCACCCATTAAGGTTTCAGTATTTCATACATATGTGCCTGAATAACCCCCAATTTTACCATTCCCTCCGGGGAGCCGTCCCTGACTTTCCCTCCCACTCTCCTCCCCTATCAGCAGCCCACCCCTGCCAACACAGGCTGGAAGAGGTTAAGAGAACCCACCCCTCTGGGTTCCGTATCCCCTCACTGTATGGTACTAAGCAGCTCATTGTGGGTCTTCCTCACCAGACACAGATTGTTCTAATTAATTGTATCCTCCATTTGTGTCTCTCATCCCAGCACAGAGCGAGGTATCCCAGACATAACAGTGTGATCGTTGCTCAAAAAATGTTTGATGAATGAGTAAATATTTCAGTCCAATAGTTCTTTCCAAATCAAAAATTGTCTAATTTTTATGCATAATTATTTCCATTCAACAAAAATGTATCGAACATTTACAGGCTACTAGCTGTTGTTCACAGATGATTAAGGCATGGTCCTCACTCAGGACAGTTTGTGGTCTGGTGAGGGAAACAACTAAGTTGAAAAAATGATAGTATATTCATAGGTAGGTGCAGTGACGGCGGTCTGTGTAGGATATGCAGAGTGTGCAGCCAAAAGTCATTTAGAACATCTCCGATGTGTGTGCCTGTGCTGCCTATGTAAGGAAAAGAGGTCTGTCTATCTGTGGCCACAGCTCTTATTCCACGCTTGGTCTGTCTCTTTCACTCAGTAACTCCTTGTTTGTCTTTAATACTTCAGTTTATTGGCTCTCCTTTCACTGTATTCTCAGAGTGCAGCTAAACTTCAAATTGGAAGGATCAAATTGTAGAATGATAGAAGATGAGTGTTACCCGTACGTGACATGTCAGTTCATATAGAGAAAGATGTAAAGGAAAACACTTCTATTTTTAAAAGTCAATTTACTAAAGATCCTCCTCACTGGAAGGCAAACGTCTTGCTTTATTAGGACTCAGGAGAGAGACTTAGAATTTAGAGTTCATGGTAATTGCCATAGAGGACACTTACAGTTACTCTCATGTCTTAGCCCCGGACCGTCTTCCTGAATCCCTCCCACCTTGCTCAGATTCCCTAAAGATGTATATGGAAATGTACTGTGGTAAAGAGATACTCTTCATCCTTATAGAGGATTTCTGCCCTGAAACCCAGCTCCTTTTCCACAAAATGAATTGTCTTGGCAACGTTGAAGGAAACCTGAAGATCTCTCCCCTATAAATGGCTGAATTTCTCCTATTTGAGCCCCAGTTGACTCCTGGAGCCCCAGAAACTCATTGAAAAACCAACTTCCTCAACTCCACTCCAAGCCTCCCATGGATCCAAAGAATTCACCATCTAGATGGTTATCCAAAGTATCCAACCCAAGCATTTACCCATAGGTCAACCAAATGGTTTTATTATCTCTGCTCTCCCTCCAAAACTTCTGCTCCCACAATTTTGTCGTTTCTGTGATTGAAGAGTGAGTCTTAGGAGAAGAGAAAAAGGAACATCCATAGTTCTGGTCTTAGTTCTCGGGGTGGATGTGTTTTCCCACCTAGTTCTAGTGGTATCCTGTTTGTTCTTTCTGAATGATTTTGCAGTCTCCTCTTTGTAGGTAGCCAGAACTCTTTGAAATATTATGGTGAGGGACCTAGGATGTAGGGCCAACAAACGCACCTTCTGGCTGACTCATGATCCTGTGACTAGTTTGCATTACTAGTCTCCATCATCACGCCGTGTGTGGTGTGTGGTATTGCCAGCCAGTTTCATACAATATTTCTGGAGACTTATTATCCCTGGTTCAGAAAGGTGGCAAAAAAAATTGCAAGACCACAATTAACAAAGTAAAAGTAGAAACCAAATGATTTATCTTTATCTGCTTGTAGAAAATGTTTATAAGTCAGAACTATTATTAGGAGTTAAATTACCCTGAGAGTTTTGTATTCATTAATTTTTTTAGTGTTGCATGAGATACATTAACCAAGAGCATGCAACTTCAAAACCTTTCTACCATGTTGTAAATAGAATTGGAATAGTATGTGTAGGTAACCAAGCTAAAATATGCCTTCAAGGGCATTTGTTATTGAATTTATTTCATTATACAAGAAAAAAGAAATAACTATCATACCAGATCACTTATCTAAAAAAAAAAGCAAAGTGAATATTCTGATAGCATGCTTAAATGAGGGAAAGTCAGTTCACCCAAACAAAGTTTCCAAATGAGTTACAGTCCCATGGGCAACAGCAAAAACATCTTCAAAACAAGCGTTGCCACTACCCCTTTATGGTTGGTAGTGGCTAAGAGTCTGAAATTTGAAATTAGGAAGACCTGGGATTAAGTTCCAGACCTTCTACTTATTAGCTGTATGCATTTACTTATTTCCCTAGGTCTCAGTTTCCTCACCACTAAGATGTGGATAATACCTCCCTCGTTGGGGTCTTGTGAGGATTAAAGAGACAATTAACACACTGTGTTAAGCATATAGTGAGCACTCAATAAATGACAATTAGGCACCTGACCATGTGTAAAACAGGACAAGCCAGTGTGGATTTAATGGGGGGTTAAACATAATAGAAGTCACTACCTCTCTTGAAGAGTCCCCTTGTAAGTCCAGTTGAAAAGGATGGTTTTCCGTGGCCATTAGTCCCTCCTAGTTTTGAGCTTGTAGACAAGACAATAGCATTGCCACAGAATGATTTCCTGTGTCTATAATCTCTCTGCAGTGTATATGCAACTCCTACAAAAATAAAAGCCATATTTTAGTGAAGAAAAAAAGCAGATGAAGAAATTTGAGCAATCCTCTACAGATTAACGCTTCTTGGTAACTGAATTTTACAGAAATACCATAAATGTATGCTGTTTTACAGATCGTATCTATAGATATTTGAAAGAAGCATTTTTCCTGATTATTGTAATACAAATCTCCACCATGCACAGTATGTAATGACAAAGGCCGGCAGCACCGTCAGCAAAGAACAGGGCGTTTCCCTGAAACCATCATTGAGTCCAAAAGCAAAATCCTCCTTCCTAACACCCTCACGCTCGATGTCAACTAAGAGAAGGAGAAAGGTAAACCTACCCTAGCATACCAGGCCTGGGCACAGGGACTAATTTTAATAAATCAGAATAGAACATGAAAATGTCAACTTAATCAAGCATTTAAATTTTATTAATCAAGCCTAATTTTTATGAGTGCAAATAATCACTGAAGCTGGACAAATTTGTTCTCGATTGCATCAGAAACATAATTTTAATATTTAATGGACTGATGAATTTAAATGGAGAATTATCTTTATGAAACATGCTCTTCATAATTTGCCATTAAATGAGAAATAAAAAAAATCAACATAAATCTTACATAAAGGTTATTTAACTAAATGTTGGTACTATAAATATTATAAATGCATTATACACTAATTTAGCAATCACACAGTACACTACATAAAGCCGAAATGATAAGTGGACCAGGCACGCTTCCCCTACAATATCGAGCTCTTGTGTTATATTGTGGGGAGCTCATGATAAAACAATTACGGAGGTTTCGTGTCCGTTTTCATGAACATGCCTCTCATTCAGGCTTTTATGCTACAATTCACCATTCACCACATCCTTTCCAGTTCAAATGTAGGTCTAAACCCACATCAGCTGCCTTTTGTGAGATGATTATTCTTTACAAAAAAGATAAAAAATATTTTTACCATTATTATTTATAGAAAAGACATATAAGAAAAAAACCTGAAGTTTTCTGACTATATGATTTTTTGACATTCAAAACATGATCCGTTTTTAACATTAGATTTTCTGACAATGTTCTCAGGCCTCAAAATATTCTAGGCACAGGGAAAAAAAAGAAAAATCAAGTTAGTGTCAGAATATTTTTCTCTGCAAGTGTCCACCACTTCCCCCTACCCCTCCGTTACCCCCAACATTTTGTTTAAAATAGGGAGGCGCTGTGAATTTTTGTAAAACATGAATCAGACCTAACAGAGCAGTATGATCCAGAAGCTGGCTAATATTAATCTCCAACATAAACGATTTTTTTGTTTTCAAATTCTATTCTTTAAAGGTCCCTAATGTTCCAGAAACATAGCATTTGCCTGGATTACATGTGCTAACCTATAGATTCGCCTGAAGAAGAACTTCTTGCTTATCGCTTCTTTAATGCTCCCAAACATATCTGACGGGGTTGGAGCAAAGAACGTTTCTGAGAAGATTGGAGGACATGACACTCTCACAGAGGTCATAGCAGCTCCCTCTTCTTTCTTTGCAGAAAACGTTTTATATAGATATTGTGGACTCTTCATTAGACGTTTAAGAAATAAGAATTCCTAAGGTTTTGAAAATTTGGAACATTCAAAACTGTGCCTTTTTTGTTACAAATGTGTGGTTCTGGAATGGGAATTTGATTTTACATCGAGAGGCTTGAATATATAATTTTCTTTTTTCTCAGAAATCTGTTTATTATTAATAGACAAAAATGTTTGCTTTGAAAATATTAAATTTTACAAAATAGGTTAGTGATGAGTCCTAGTTATCTTTTAATTTCATTTGCAAAGCATGTTAAATGATTCAATTTTTTGGCCTTTTGTGTACTTTTTTTAACCTGACAAATAATACAGTTCAAGAAAACATTATTTTAAAAAGCGCATTGTAGGTTAGTAGTCGACCTATTTTTTCCTGCTCAATCAAATTAATATGCAATATCCTAGAGACACCAGGATTAGAATTTTCCCTGCAAGCAAAAATACAATACATTGTGGAGCCTTTAGATGGAGACATAGTTCAAATAAACACTAGAATTCTGTTTGCAGTGCTTTGTGTAAGTATAAGAATGAACATTTAAGAAAACCGAGAAGGAAATATGAAAAGAAATTCATTTAAGATGCTTATACTGATTACAGAATTTATATTATACTTAGCCTTTCTTAATGGAAGATTTTTTCTACATATTAAGCTGACACTTAAAACAAATAGAAGGTTACGTACTCTTGGCCAGTAAAGTAAATTTACTATCCTTGCACCTTACAGCAAAGCATATTATACGGCAAATAAGAATGCTGTTGTTGATAATGCAGAATACAGGCCGTATGTAATCAGTGGCATGCATCAAAAGTCATCTGATAGCCACATTAAAGCCACATTTCCTATCAAGAATCAGACTAAATTACAACATGGCACTTCCCAGAATGAGCCAAGGAAATGCATTCTGCAAGAAGAAATAATTGTATTTGAGTGTCTCTGTAAAAATCAGGAAGTCTTTTAGCAGTAAGTAATAATGCTTTTCTTTTTAGTCTGCCTTCTTTTGTATTGCAATATATTCAGCCTCGATGGCAAGCCTATCACACTAATTATTATTACATCTAGTGGTTCAGTTATCTTGATGACTACTATAGCTGAAATATTCCAAGGTCACATCCTTAATAGTGTGAATCAAACTAAGCAGCCATCATACATGCATTTGCTTTTGAGACATACTAGATGAAACAGTATATCCGAGGCCTGTTTATGAGTCTTACTATTCTTTGAGATGTGAAGTAAATTATATGTACAGTTTAATTGCGCCATTTGTTTTGCAAAAGTTCCTTCTCAAAAATCTTGTGAGAAGCAGGTGTCTTACTGTGAAAATGACAGCACAAGCGCACCTATAATGATCTTATTGACCGCAGAAGTCTCCAGCCCAACCTTCAATACTTTCAAGTGATCCCAAATCATCTGAGTGGTTATATGCATCTTCTCAATCCGTAGACTTTCAATAATTTCACATGATACTTACACATGTCATAAATCCATTGGCACACGATTGCACACTCTGCTTGGTTTATGCACACACAAAATGGTATAAACGAACTCCAGATCACGTTGAAGAATACTGCTCTCCCCAGATTCCTCCGTATCTCTAGGGTGGAAATAGGCATTTAGTTTGTAATGTATCCAAATATAAGCATCTGTACACATTTGGAAGTTCTATGAATATGAAATTAAATATGAAACTTCTTTCTTTTGTGACAATTTTCTTTCTTTAATTTTTTAACATCACAGTTGCACATCTGGACAGCAGTGATTTCTTCTTTAATTTAAATGTGTTGCTTTTTTATAGACTATGTTTGAGTAAAGCAATTTGAATTGTGCAACTATTCATTCTCAACATAGCAAAACATCCATTTAATTCAAAGATTATTTCCAAGGGAAAAAGTAAACATACAAAAGAAACTGGTTTATGTCAGCTTTAGCTTTTGAGCGTTTTTAGCTTTATAGTACTCAATACTTATCTTACAAGGGTAGCATAACCAAGATTCTTTTGGTTCCTTTTTGTTTAAAGGAATATAAGTAAGTGGAAGACTTTATCCCTGGGAAAATCATAATACAAAGTGTTTTAAGAATTATTCATAGAACTTTTAACCCTCTTTTGTCACTTTAGTTCTAAAACATGAACTCTGCTGTTAAAAAGCAAAAATTAGTATATGCTGTCTTGTGATGAATTTAATAAGGAGGTTTACTTGACTCCACTTTTCCTCATCCATTCACTGTCTTGATCTTCCTTTCCACATCCTTCTGGTCCCCTCCGTTAGCCATGTTTGTCTGGAGGAATAATTCTAAATATGCTGTCATATTTTTATTCAGATTACCAACATCATTTTTAACATTTTCAGCCAAATAAAATTTTATTTCCTTGAAAATCATAAAGCATTTAGTTGTGTTGAATTATAATTAAAAGTCATATTAAAAGAGCTCCTCTACAACTGTATAAAATATTTAGATTCTACAGATGCCATTCTCCATTTTGAAAGCGGATTTTTAAAATGTACAGCCATATATTATATTTTATATGTTAATGAGAAATGTTCAGCAAATATGGACTATGAAAGAAGAAATATTATGCTTTTTAAAATAATGTTATCTGCTTATTCTTTGGCTGTAATGTAGCTGGCAAGCTGTATTTGGGGCTGTCTGCGTGTGTTTTTTAAAATGTCATCTTTATTAGTATTACTTTCAAGGAATAGTACCAAGAATCAGTTTCTTTCAAGACCTTCCTCCAGTGTGTGGCATATAAGTCTGTGACGAGCGACATTACAGAAGGTCATGTCACTTTTAACTGCTTGCATTACATCTTTCTGATTTCCCTAGTGCCCTTCCTTTGTTTGATTAATACTACTTGCTTTCAAGCAAGGTATCAGAAAGCGTAATTTGGAAAGAGAATTCCAGAGCCAATCTGAGATATTCCCCCTCAAGAAAAAGACAAAAAAACCCAACTTTGTAAAAACGTGTCTTTTTTAACACATGCATTTTCTCATCACTCTTTATTTTTTTCTTCAAGGAAATCCTATGGATGTGTTATTAAATTATTGCTGACAAATGCTTGGGCAACCGGACTTTGTATACTTGAAAACAAAACTGTGTAGTTCTTATTTGATTTTATTTAAGGTGGAAAGAGCTGGAATTTGAGACTAGGACTCCTTTATTTTATTTGTTTTCCTTTATTAAGTGTTAAACTCCAGCACTCTTTTTCCAAATAATAGGTGTTATTTGAGTTCTCTAGGAAAGGTTGCAATTTTGTGCAGTCATTAAATGCACTTCCGTGATATCTACAGTTTGTTTTTAAAAGCTCAGTTTGCAGTTTCTATATTCTGCATTTGGCTGGGGCTCGTGTCTTAACGCACGACCCAGCTTCTGAGACACTTGCCTTCAGAGCCATCCATTTCATTGGACCATTAAAGTCTGAAAATTAGTTGTGAAAGCATTATCATTTTAATTGGGAATCTTTACCCACACCTCTACCTGTGCCCCTCTATGTGTTTCTTAGTGTCAATGAAACGTGAATCAGAATTGAGTATATCATTAGGAATACTATTTTGTCCTGGAAAAAAATATGTATAATTTAATTTCAAAAAATTATTCAAAATATTATTAAATTGATGTTATTTTTATTTTTATTCGTAGCTAACATTTTTGAGCACTTACTTGAATACAGGAACTATGCTGAGCACTTTAAATACATTATCTCATTGGATCCTTAGTCAACACTTTGGGATACGTGCTGTTATTATCTGCATTTGCCAAGGCGCCATAAGCTTCACCTGAGCAAAATGTAATAGTGGGATGCATTCTGAAGCAGTTTAAAGGCATCAATAGGAACCCAACTATATATAAATCCTCACTTGTAGATGTTTATGATGTAACATTAAAAAGGCACTGGAGGAGGAGAAAAGCCCTCACTAGAGCGCTAAACACAACACAAAGGCCTCTTGCTAACACAACACTTTTCTGCCAAGTGTAAAAGCAAATGGTTGTATTGGGTGGTTCTGGCTGCACATTTGTGGAGAAATTGTGTGTAGCCAATTACCCACTTGTGCAGAGTATGAACAGTCTGGGTTTTGCAAACGAAGAGCCTGATTCTGTAGACCTCTTTGAGTCATTCTTGATCAGATCCACAGCTGATTCGTAAAATGTGTGAATTAAGCTATTAGTTTGTTTTACGTTTCAATAATATTTTGAATTTTTGAAAATTAACTTGAAGATAATGAAGATCTCCAAATCTTAAAGATTAAAGATTCATGGTTTCTCTTGCCAGGCAAATATTTGAGAGCATTTTGAGTATTTTCTTAGTCTGCGTCATTGATTAGGTATAAGTCTTTCCAGGTGCGCTAGTTCAGTTCTGTGAGATAATTGATAGGCACTTTACTAAAAAGTATGTTCAAAGATATAAAGAATAGATGGTGCATTCATCTATTCACTCTATCAACAAATATTTATTGAACACCCATTATGTACCCTGCAAGCTGCTAAGGACAATCTGAAATCATTCTGCCTTCCTAGCACCTGTAGTATGATGGTGAGTACTGAAGAGGGGAGGCTATAGTATATTCTTAATAATAACTAGCTAAAATATTGTTTGAGTTTATGCACAGGAGTAAAAGTATAGTATTCGTTTCATTTTCTATGTTTGATATATGACTGCATGGGTAATTTTAGCAAAAAATTACTTAATCTAATGTCTATCAAGTCATCATGTTGTACACCTCAAATATATACAATTTTTATTCCAAAAAAATAAAATAGATAATAATGACCAGCCCTAAAAAATCACTTAATCTAGATCTAAAATTTATTTACTTATTTTTTGAGGAAGATTAGCCCTGAGCTAACATCTGCCACCAATCCTCCTCTTTTTGCTGGGTAAGATTGGCCCTGACCTAATATCTGTGCCCATCTTCCTCTGTTTTATACATGTGATGCCTGCCATGGCATGGCTTGATAAGCAGTGGGTAGGTCTGCACCCGGGATCTTAACCCGCGAACCCTGGGCCACCAAAGCGGAGCACGCGAACTTACTCCCTACACCACTAGGCTGGCCCCTAGATCTAAAATTTGAAACCGTTTTATTAGAGATACAAAATTATAATAATTTAAAAAACGCTTGTGAGGGTTAGGTGAATTATTTTTTTTTTTTACTTTTTTTTTCTTTTTTGGAACTGGACAAGAGTTGAGAGCTGGCTCTCTGCTATCCCACAGCCTGGGTTTGAGTTCTAGGTCAGCTACTTGGTATGTTAGGTGAATTCTTTTGATGTAATACGATGTACTGAAATATCGTGGCTGCTTTTCCTGTTTAAACTTCCATCACAAATAGCCCATTTTGGATTAGCCTGGCCTCTACCACCTCAATTATACATTGTCGCTCTTGTCTGTATATTTATGATGTGAATACTTCAAAATTTCAGGAAATTAAAAGTCAACATGAAAGGTTATCTGATAGTTGTAATTTCAATTCTACTGGATTATCAGCCCTTGAGGGCTGACATGAATATGGATGAAGTATCTGTGTGCTATTCGTCTTTGTATTCCCACAGTACCTAGGACTGTGTGCCTTGAACAAGGCGGGGTTATAAATGCTTATGGAGTGGCTGAATATAGTTAGAGAGAATGCCAAGAGTCCTTTCTTGCTGAGGCTGAATTGCTTTATATGTCCCCAAAATAAGTATAAACACTCACCAAATATTGGAAACAGGACATTGTGCTACAATGGTTCTTTTGAAATTCTGGATGTCCAAATGAAAGACCCCACAATGCTACCATTTAATAGAAGATTAGAAGTATGACATTAAATTAGGAACAATCTCACAGGTTGCCATATGCTTTTGGTTATATATCGGTTCATGAGAACTGTAGGTTTGTGTTTGGCCTATTCTTTGAAATCAGTTAATGTTTTAGAATATTTGAGAAAAATTTTTAGAATAATTGAGAGTCCTGACATGTTATGTCAGTTTATGTATCTCTTTGCATAATACAGTCTTAGTTGTGGAAGTTTTCATTCATAGCAATTCCTGTCTGTATCATAAAGCCACATGAAGGGCTAGCTATCTTTATCTTCTAAAGTTATGAGTTTTAGGGGCTGGCCCCGTGGCCGAGTGGTTAAGTTCGCGTGCTCCGCTGCCGGCGGCCCAGTGTTTCGTTGGTTCGAGTCCTGGGCGCGGACATGGGACTGCTCATCAAACCACGCTGAGGCAGCGTCCAAGCATGCCACAACTAAAGGGACCCACAACGAAGAATATACAACTATGTACTGGGAGGCTTTGGGGAGAAAAAAGGAAAAAAAATAAAATCTTTAAAGTTATGAGCTTTAGGAGAAAGATTTAAAAACATTTAATAGCCATGATTCTATTGAATTTATTTAGAGATAGAGATTCAGACTGGATAAAAAATAAAACCACCACAAGAATTTAGAAGTCATATCAGATGACATAAATACAATCACAAGTTGACACTCACCTGAATAACAACCCCCTGCAAGGTTTTTAAAATTTTTGGTTTCCATAGTGTGTGTGTGCGCGTGCATGTGTGTGTAGGTGTGTAAAACCATAATAAACCCCTGAAACAGGTGAAGTCTCATTTGTAATGTTTACAGTTATATATTGATCGAGGCAAGGGGAAATTAGTTAGCAAGTCCAAAATGATGATTCCATTCTGCTGAAGTAGGTAAACTAGGAGCCATTAAATAAATACATGCATGCATGTCCACCTACATGGGTTATATGCATATTGTCCACATTCGATTATAGAGTACATTTCTAATTTTCTTTTAGTAGTAGTGTTCATTCTTATAATGTAATCCTTGTATAAAATCACAGAGAATTAAAATTAGATTTTCAGGTAATCCACAAAATCAGCAAGTAATACAGAGATAGTCAAAAGTTGACATTTATACGTAACTATTAAAATTTAAGCCATGAAGGATATTGTTAGTTTTATGCCACTGACCACCAGCATGAATCAATGAACAGACATAGTTTTTTATCTTAGAATTTGGTGAAAAGTAAATCAGAAATAGCAGAGCTGTTTCCTGCTTAGTTATCTATCTCCAAATTTAAAATGCCTAGTTAATATAGACAGTGGAATAGGTAGAAAAGAAATTTCCTGATTTAAAGCACCCCTCAAGTTAATGTTAGTTTGACCTTATGCATATTTCAGATTCTTGAAGTTGTCACAGAACATTTCACACAGATAGGGTGCCCCTCACTGGGATTCCGTTCCCAGGTTTTAATCAATGAAAGGCATAGCATTTTCCTAATCCCTATCTTGAGATCAAATATTTCCTCCCAGCGCATCTGTTTCAAATGTTAATAAAGTTTTCATTTCCAAAAGGTTCAAAATGACAGAACAAAATTCTCTCCTTTAAGAGCACGAAAACGACTTCTGTTTCTGTCTGCAGGTAGTGGAGGACATGCTAGAGGACGAGGAAGAAGAAGATGACAAAGATGACAAGGTAATTATCTTTCCCAGCACTTGGGTACCTGGGGATGGGGAAATGTAGACATAACACTGTTTTCACAGACAGTTAAAAAAGGAGTTGAAGTGTTTGAGTCCAGAAAATTGGACAGTGCTGTTTATCATCCTAACAATGCCACTGCATGTTGCAAAGAGGGAGAGGAGGCTATAAATCCTCTTCGCTTTTGTCCAGAGCTGGGTCAAATATTTTTCTGCCGGGAACAAAAAAAATAATTCAGCTTGTCTGGAACTTGATAGCTCTCGTGAAGATAACGGCAGTGACAACTGTTTTTGAAGGGCAAAAATTTGTCCTATCTTGAGAATTACAAATCAGGCTACGCTTTGGGGGAAGAGAGAAGTGAAAAAATAGCAGCCTGCGTGAGTTGAACGTGGATATTGTCATCTGTAATTTTCGAAGAATGGCTCAGCAAAAGAACACGTGTGCGGAGGGCTCCGGAGGGCATTTAAATAATCCCGGTGCTCACTGCCCTAGCCTAGACTTGGAATGGCCCCCTGGCTCCTTGGTCAGGAAAGCCCGTTCAGAGAGGCTCATATTTCGATTGCTGGTTGGCTTGCGGATGGTTATCACAGTAAATAACAGCTAGTTTCTGGGACTCTTGGATTGGTTGTCCCCTGGGGAGAGGGGACAACTGGAGGGAGGAATTAGAATGACCTTGCACCACTGCAGCAGTGGCTGGGGTCAGAAGAACAGCTTTCTACAGCAAGGAGGATAGTGAAGCTGGTTTATCATCATCTTTGGGCATTTCTGATAGAAAATCTAAAAAGTCCTAGGGTAAGATTGGGGGGGGGGGTGGGGAAGGGGAGAATATCATTCGTTATTTCCACATTATTTGGCATAAAAACCAGATTTTGACCTTCACCAGGATCTGTCTGACTTCTGTTATAGCAAAGCAGTGAAATTTTTTAAAGAAAAAACAGTGTATCTTAATTTATGCCCTTGACCTTTGATTCCAGTGGAGATGTACAGTTACATCCCAGTGTAAGAATTTGTGTGCTGGAAGCAAGCATTAGAAATGTCAAAAAAAAAAAAAAATCACAGTGATTAGTTAACCTCCCAAATGATTTTTTCTTCCTAACTAACATTCAATGCTAGAAGAAAAGTAGAAACAGACATACATACACTCTTTCTCCCTTCTAAGGCTATTGCAAACATTTTAAAATTAATGGAGATTTTATGTGGAATTTTTCTTCTGTACATCATTCAGTCATTAGCGACATCATCAAACATAAACCAACAAAATCTCCTTCCTGCAGAAACACATATGTGTTTGTTTTTTATGTTAAATAACATAAGCATACACTTCTGGCAATAAATGATATGATTTATTATTAAGGTCAGTTGTAGAGCTGTAGAGAGCTTGTATTTTAACTCAACATGCCAGTTCTGAATCATCATTTCTCTGCTGATAAACACTGAGCTGCCATCCATTTATGGCCATTTTCCCTTGCTTGTTGCCGCTTTATTATTAAAGCCACCATAAAGATCCATTCCGGCAGCAGGCGTTCCCCCAGAAATGTTAATAAATGGAAACCCTTAGAGAAGTCTAGTACTTCAGTGTCCCTGCTTGAAGTCAACGGCATTTTTGCTAGCCACTTTGTTGATATCCTATACCACTAATCTCCCCTTTATGGTCATTTTTTTTAATATAGAGGATGTTAGGAATGGGAAACCAATAGCACTTGGTTCACCAGCTCACCAAAACATGGATGTCGAGTAGAACATGCCAGGGTGGAAACACCACCAAATCTCTGGGGTGGCACGTATTATAATGTAGTCTTTGGTTGTCTGAAATTGACACCTTGGTTCTAACACATTTTCAGACCTAGTTACCAAAGTTGATTGAACGTGAGTGCTTAAATTACTGTGTGAATTCAACTATATTCTTCTGTGCAGGACGCCAACAAACTGTGTTTTCCATGTGAAAGGATCGTGAGCTGATTTTCATAAATCCAGCACTTTATTTGAGTGACATATAAGGAGGTTTATTCTTTTTTTATTCATAATGCAATTGATAGCATAAAAATCATATCTGAACAAAAAGAAAATCTCAAATGTAATAATTTACAATGGACTTTTAGGGGCTTGCATAATAGAGGGAAGAATCTTAGAGTGGACGTCTTGAAATATGAAGTTTTTACAATAAGAAACGGAAATATGAACGGATCCTTCAGGTTTCCATTTACCAGCTTCCGTCTCTTGACTGGTTCTTGTAGTGGTATATATTGTAGGTCTTGGCTATCAGTGTGTCTGAGTAGGAGAAGGGTAATTTCCTACTTTAAAAAATTCATTGGTTCCTCTATTTAAAGTTTGTGTATAGAGTCATGCGTAATGGAATTTCATGAGAAAACAAATGTGTTTTTTGCCATACGAGCAGGTACTGACCTCTAGCTCTCATTATTTCTCTGTTTTCTCATATGGTATAATAGTGGGGTCAGGTCAGTGGGTCCTCTTATAGGATAAAAGTAAAAAAGATTAATAAATGTGCCAAAGCCTCACTTTAATTGAACCTGAAGCATATGTTGCAAGTATGTAAAATATGTCCCAGATGTTCCACCAGGGCTAGTGTCTTGGCTTTCCATGATTACCACAAGGCAGCTATTAGTCCTGTAACCTTTGGCCATGGGGGTAAATGGGGTATTACGTGGCACAGAATGAGAGCACCTGTTTTCCATTCAGCAAAGACCCCTGGCAGGCTTTGCCTAAGCCTATCCATATGTTTTCACTTAGCAGATTGTTGGGCGATTATGAAAAGTGTCTTTCTTTAGAGCCAGCATTGATATTAGTCACTCACAATGAAAGGGCAAGTCATTGGCTACTTGACAAGGTCCGTGTGGGCATAAACTGAAGTCGTTTATTTCATTTGAGCTTGGAGTGTTTTCTCTCACCATAATTATATAGATGACAAAGACACAGGTATATGAAGTTGAAACAAAGATTATAATTACTTAACATAATAGTTTTGTAATAGCTTTTCTTTAGTGCTAACTTTAGCACCTGAGAGGACTTTTGTTACAGTTGGTAAAAGCTAAGTCATGATTTACCTGGATCCCCAGATCTTGAAGTTTTTGCAGATCGTGGCCTTTTGGGCATTTGTGTGTGTGTGTGTGTGTGTGTGTGTGTGAGAGAGTCCTTCCTTTTTATTAAAATAGGTAATCATTATTCAGGTAAGGGTTTGTGATCCTCAGACTTACCCTTCTTTCTAGAATCCATTGTCCACATTTGCTTAAATCTAAAATTAGGTGGCTTTTCTCTTAATCCAGTTCCATGGTTTTCACAAACACCAAGAATATTGGTTTTAAATGTTGAGTCTTAGTTATGACTCATTGATTTGTTAATATTTTCGCTTACCTGCATTATGTAGTAGCACTATGTTAAGCTACACTTGAGATAAAATTTTTCCTGGATTAAATGTTAGAAAGACATCCGATTGCGTTCTCAGTTCCCTGTGTTGTAGAGCATTCTCTTGGCCATCAACCACAAAGTCACAATTTTATCTATTTGACCTGACACAAAATCCTGCCTTTGTGGTTAGTAGACTACCTTAGCAAATAATAAGGCATAGCTAGACTACCTAGGTAGAGCTATCAACAAGCCATATAATAGTGTTTTCACCACGTTGTATACAATAATACAGTGGTCAATCTGCATAATCTGGACATCTAATTAATGAAGATCGGCTTTCATTTTGTAGCTTAGAAAGTTTAGGCATGCTTCCCGTGGTGTGTCCTACCCTTGTAATAGGATCCAGCTGCAATATCAGGAAGCAGAAGATAGAATGCAGGTTTTCCTCAGGAAAAGCATGGATTTAAACGCATGGCATTCTAGTAATGTTTATTGATAAAAGCTATTAAAATGTTCAGGCATTTATGCTTACATTGCTTCTCCTTTCTCTTCAACCATTATGTCAAGGTTACTGTGTTTCAAGATAACTAGATGCAATGAATGAAACATATCTGAGTTACTTCAAAATATACAGATTTTTGGCTTTTATTCTGGAAATCTACATTTTCTGGTTTGAATCTCCAGCCCTAAACATGTATATAATATACCCAAGATGCGTACATCTCTGTGTCTTAAATCAACTGTGGTGGAAGAAAGATAACTCTGATATGCGATATAAGAGACAATTTTAATCTGACAAAATGGTATTTTCCAGTTATATTCAATGAAATAACTGCATGGTGGGGAAACAGATCAAAGCTTCAGAAAAAGGCAGGGAAAGAGGAGACAAGGAAAAAAATCCTAACTCATCTTTAACAGGAATACTTTTGTATTAATTAGTTTCTATTGCTGCATAACAAATTACCACAAACTTAGAGGCTTAAGACAATTACACATTATTAGCTCTCAGTTCAGTAGGTCAAAAGTCTAGGCATGGCTCAACTGGGTTCTCTCACACTCAAGGCTGAGTTGCCATCTTGGAGGCTCTGCAGAAGAATCCCTTCCAAGCTCATTCAGTTTGTTGCTAGAATTCAGTTCCTTGTAGTTGGAGGACTGAAGCTCTTGTTTTCTTGTTGGCTTTCTGCACCTACTAGCCGCTTTCCGTGACCCCCTCCATCTTTATATCCATGAGTGGAGAATCTCCCTCGTGTCAGATCTCTCCTGTATTTCAAATCTCTTTGTCAGGAAGAGCCCAGTGCCTTTTAAGGGCTCACTTGATTAGGTGAGGCTCACTAAAGGCTCCCTTTCTTAAAGTCAACTGTGCTGTGTAACATAACTTAATCATGGAAATGACTATCCCATCATATTCCTACATCTCCCACAGCCACAAAGGGAGGGAACTATACAGGCCATACACAGCAGGAAGTGGGAATATGGCAGCCATCTTAGAATTCTTCCCATTACAAGCATCTAGTGTTCCAGAACAAAAATGGAATTGTCTTTGTGTTCTTTGTATGTATCTTTTGCTAGGCTGTGACACAACTATCCTACAATAAACAAATTAGGAAAGCCTGCCTTCCCAGACATATCCTTTCAAAGATTATACAAAACATCTCATACCAGACATATATTTTAGTCATAGTACGATAGGTTCTACTTGCTTGTTATCTAATTCTGTTCTAGGGTTAGGGGTGGTTGGCATGAAGAGGTCATGATGGGCTCTTTCCCCTTGTTGTTTCTTTCTGGAGAGAAGAGCAAATAAGAATAAAAAAAGCAGGAGGGTCCATTCCTCTTTGGGGGGACCTGTTGGTGCTTGGGCCCACTGAGCTGATATCCCACTGACCTTGAGTCAGTAGAAACACTTTCTACTTCACCTAAATCACAGAAACATTAAAACTGGAGGATAGCCAAGATAGGCATCAGAAGCTCACCTCACCGTGTGTGGCCTTCCAACTGCTAGAAGCTGCTAGGCCTGCTATCTGCACATGTGCAGCCCACTTCCCAGTTCTGACCTCCAGAGGTGCAGCCCCTGTACAGCCCTTGGGTCAGTGCCGCTCTGCTATACTTGGCTGGGCCCCTGGGGTGAGGCTCAGCAGCACTGTGGCTCTGACTGGAGCGTCAGGGGAGGAGTCCATGAGGATTAGGGTTTGCTTGAGAGCAGCATGAGCTGGACTCCTTATGCAGAAGTCTGGGATCAGGGCCTCTGGCACCGGGAGCACCAGGTTTTTCTCATCCTGGGACTCACTCGCACACTGGTGGAACTCCCAAGATCCCATGATATCTCCTTCCTCTTACGCTCAGTACATCCCAGCCCATCCTCTCCTGGTTCAACCTCCTCATTTTAAAATGGAGAAACTGTGGTTCAGCTAAACAAGTGAGTTGCCAAAGGTGATATAGGCAATAAGTGGCAGCAACAGAGCTAACGCTCAGGTTTTCCAAGTTTAGCAGCTTTACCCTTCCTTAAGGTGAGGTTTTCCAGGGAAACAAAGTCAACGTACAGATGCAAATTGCATCAGGCATGATCTTTAAGTGTTTTGGTAGCACCGTCAGGGAACACACTGTCCATCCCAAGTAGGGGCTGTTTACTTCTGGGTTGCCACTTTTCCTCACTGTTCTCATGCACTTTCAGGCTTCTCCCACTATCCCAGCTAAGGGGGTGTGTGGTAGGCAGGATAATGGACCCTCACAGATGTCCCTGCCCTAATCCCTGGAACCCGTGAATATGTTATACTATATGGCAAAGAGGCATTGAGGTAGCAGGTAGGGTGAAAGTTGCTAATCAGCTGACCTTACAATAAGGAGATTATCCTGGATTATCTGAAGTGTCCTTAGAAGTGGAAGAGGCCATCAGAGTGTGCGGAAGCTGGCGGCCAACCAACGCTCAGGACCTTCCTGGCAAGAAGGAAGAGCTGCTGAAACATCTGGACAGCCTGAGTGTGGAGCTCTCCCATCTGCGCCTCGCCAAAGTGGCAGGCAGCATGGGGTCCAAACTCTCCAAAATCTGAGCTGTCCACAAGTCCTTGTTCTCACCATCATTAACTAGACTCAAAAAGAAAACCTCAGGAAGTTCTGCAGGCCCAGGATCTGTGGCCCGAGAAAGCACGTGCCCTGCACCGCAGTCTGAACAAACAGGAGGTGAACCTGAAGACCAAGAAACAGAGTGGAAGGAGCACTGTACTGGACCTGATGCGGGAGTACACAGTCAAGGCTAGAGCTTCACCCACTGACTGGAGACGGGGTTGGGGAGCTGCTATACTGTCTTGGGAGATGGAGGGAGGGGGCCACAAGCCAAGAAATGTGAGCAGCCTCTAGAAACTGGAGAAGGCAACGAAATGGATTCTCCAATAGGGCGAGAGAAATACAGCCCTGCCCACATTTTGATTTTAGTCCAGTGAGACCCATATCCAACTTCTGAACTACAGAATTGTAAGATAATAAATGTGTGTTTAAGCCACTTGGTTTATGGTAATTCGTTACAAAAGCACTTTCTATGCTTCTTCAAAAGAATACTACATTTTAAAGCACTAGATCTGAGCTCCTAATTTTTCCTTATTAACTTAGTCCTACTCTTCTACATAAATATGGCTACCTGGCTCTTCATTCAATATGGAAACTAAAACTCTAACAAAACATCATTTGTATCCAAGTTGCCCTAGTATTTATTTCAGGAAAGCTTGTCCAAAAATGAGAGTGAGTTAGTGCCCATCTCTAGTGACGATGGCTACTTCCCTGTTTAGGAGACTGTATTATTCGTTGATGAAGGATTGCTGAATGAACCAAGGCGTGGTTAACTTCACTTTTCAACGGACAAGTTTTGCTTCCTCACAACATTCATTCCATTTCTTAGAATGTTTCACTCTACAAAGTGCCAGGGCAGAGGGTTTTAGCTTTAGTTAGGTCACCTTTGAGAATCTGAAGAAAGCTGTAGACTTGTTCCCCAAAAGAAAACACATAAAAACATATACAAAAAACTTTTTCATGACATTTTTTTTGCAGTAGAAACTGAATTATTTTACAGAGACTATAAAGTATCTTTATAAACTCATATCTTTGTTGCTCTCATCATCTGCCTCTTGACATTAATGCCTATTTTTCTCAAACACCTGAGATAAATGCAAATTTTTCAAGTAAAAATAAAGTTTAATTCAGCTCCAAAATAAGCTTCTACGAGAAGGCTGGTGTTTGGCTTTGAAATTGAAATTATGGAGTGGTTTTTGACGCAGCAATAGGCTTGGTATTTTTGACATCTGTTTGGCTATGACTTTTTAGTTTCATGGCAATAAGTGCTTGAAACACTGACCTGGCAAAAGAAAAAGTAGCCAACAAAATGGGAGCTGCTGTGGCTT
This sequence comes from Equus caballus, assembly GCF_041296265.1. Taxonomy (NCBI): domain Eukaryota; kingdom Metazoa; phylum Chordata; class Mammalia; order Perissodactyla; family Equidae; genus Equus; species Equus caballus. The sequence goes on from NC_091697.1 coordinate 89,528,151, forward strand.
CGTTAGATGAGGCTTAGGCGTAGTGGGATTCTGAGAGTTCTCCAAAATCCTTGTTGAATTCATATTGTGTCGATGAAATTATCTTTTGAAAAGTCTGCAACATTAATGCTTCATCACTTTTTTAAAAAGTATTAAATATACATGGTTCCATGCTAAGGTCATTGGAGGCAGAATTAGCTTTGAAAGAGTTATCTGACTCCAGCAGTCTATGGTTTCTACCTGTAAACTAATTGGCAAGCTTGGTCACTCTTGTTCCAATTTGTAGAAGCACTTCTCCAGCCATGGAATGTTTAGATAGATGTCTGCTTCTGATGTGCCCTTCCAGAGTGGCAGGTGAGCTAAAACCATTTAAATGGAAAGATTGACCTAGATAATTTGGCAAGAATATCCATCAAGTAAAGCAAACTATGAATGGACTCTTTCCTGTTGGGTTGTTCTAATTGGATTTCCTTTGCCTCAAAAGAGCAGGACTTTTGTTTGAAGGTCAACCAGATGTTTCCAGACAGGTCCTCTGGAAAGCTAGTTAACTTCTGTATTGCAGCAGCGAACTTCCTCTTCTACTCTCATTTCTTTACAAAACTTCTTGAAACAGCAGTGTGTCAGCCCTGGCTCTCAGGAGGTTGACAACGTTTGTAGAAATACACACGGTTTTTTTAGGATTGCTGGCAGAGTCATTGACACCAACTGACACCACTGCATGTTGAGATGAGGAGCATGTCTCTTCACCAAAGCAGCAGAACCAGATGTGTTGCCAAGCGTCACAGATGCTCCATCGGAGCCCAGAGTGCCAAGATTTTGATTCTGCCTGAAAGTTTGTTTGGCAAAGAAATTCTTCACCGTGTTAAAGGCATTGACTCCGCAGATTCCAAAAGGAGTTCACGAAGTAGAAATTCTCCCTGATTATAAGAACTTGCCAACAGGAGTTGGCTATGCAGACAGAGGTATCTATTTTCATTAAGTTACATGCAAAAGAGAAATATTAAAGAAATGTCAGAAATTCTTGTAATGTTGACATCATTTGATGAGAACACAACTTTAAGAAATGTGTGGCTTCACCAAAATATTTTCAGTGGCATGTGGGTTATTTTTCTTGGTGATACGATGAACTCAAAAAATGTTTTAATACAAGTCTTTTTTTCTTGGGGCAAATCCAATGCTAAGTAAAGTCTCAGTCTTTAAAAATCAAGATGTTTTTATATAAAGAAAAAGATCCACAAAGTCTAATCGATTTTCAGAGTAGGCAGCCTGAGGTACTCCTTCAATTTTATTCGTTCCATGCTTCCATCAGCCAGAATCTTGCTATACAAGAAATACTGTACTTTGGGGTTCTATCACACTCCATAACTAATATAAAATCAATAGACATAAAAACTTCATGATACTGTTTTTTTTTAATTTTCTAACTTAAGCTAGACTCAAAGTAAACAAAGATGTATGGCTATAATCATGTTTTCCTTAGATTCCTATTGACAGGAAAGTATTCTAGAGGCCTTAACATGGTAGTGACTATGTCACCCATCTGTTTATCTTCAATAGCAGCTATGGCAGATTGCCTTCTGTTCAAAAGTTTATACTTCCCTGCCTACTGATCTTTGGTTTAGCCATGTAACTCAGTTTGGCTGACCCATGCCACTTCCCAACAGAAGGTTCAAGAATGGTCCTTGGCTCTGCCATCTCTCTTTTCCCCCTGCAACACAGCTGGAACTGTCTACAAAGGAGGCTGTCTTTCAGCCTGAGTTCTGGAATAAAGATGACATGGAGCTAACTCATGTGGACAGTAATGTGAACAAAAAATAAACCTTTGTTTTTATAGGTCTCTATGATTTTGAGGTCTTTGTTACTGCAAAATAATTTAACCTAGGCTGATGGATACAGCATCCTGTTCCATCCCATTCTGTGTGAATCAATATCTTTATATTGTAATTTGACATAAAACATGAATTTTTATAAAAGTAATCCAAGTTTCAGAAAGGAAGTTTTTTTTTAAAGATTGGCACCTGAGCTAGCAACTGTTGCCAATCTTCTTTATTTTTTTCCACTTTTTCTCCCCAAATCACCCCAGTACATAGTTGTATATTTTAGTTGTGGGTCCTTCTAGCTGTCGCATGTGGGATGTGGCCTCAGCGTGGCCTGACAAGGGGTGCCATGTCTGTGCCCAGGATCCAAACTGGTGAAGCCCTGGGCTGCCAAAGCAGAGCACGTAAGCTTAACCTCTCTGCCACAGGACTGGGCCCCAGAAAGGAAATGTTAAAATATTTTTGCTTCCTAAATTCACAGACCTACCTCCTCCTCTTGAAGCCTAATCTCACATATAGGTTGAACTATTTTGCTATTGTGTCTCTTTCATTGAAAAATAATACTTTTTTCCATAAACATATATTGAGAAACAAGTCACTGGGTAGTCAAAGATAAAAATGATGCAATATGGCCCTTCGGGAGTCATTGTTTGATGGGACCCTTGTTATGTAAACTAATAATTACAATGCAGTGAGAAAAATGTTATAGTAAAGTTATGACCAGAGTTTGGGTGGGAAAAACAGACTTGTCAGCAAATGTTGCACAGAGAAAGTGGCACTTAGTTTAGGTCTTGAAGGATGAAAGAGAATGTACAAGGAAGTGTGGGATGTAAAATTAAGGAATACGTGGCATAGTAGGAGCATAAAGGGCAGGAGTGGAAGTGGAGGAAAATGACAGTGGGAAAGTAAATTTAAGTTTGTGAAGGCTTTAGCTGTCATCTAAGGAACTTAAATTGTATTCTCTAAGCAATAAGGAATCAAGGGCCGTTCTAAAGTAGGAAATTGTCATGACGAAGTTTATGCTTTAAGAAGAGAGCTCAAAGGGGCACAGGTTGGAAGGAGAAGGAAATGAACCTTGAAGCAGGAAAGTGTACTAGGGGGTACCACGGCAGCCCGGGCAGGAGAGAATGGCGTCTTGCACTTAAACAGCAAACCTGCAAGAATAGAATACAAAGATACATGTTTGAGAGATATTTTAATAGTAAATGTAGTAAGATTGTTGAAAAAACTTTATGTTGACGAGGGTAAGGGAAAATTTAGGGTCATGAATGACTGAGATGCCTAGCTGAGATATCCTTGTATTTGTGCAGCACTTCACATGTTTCAAAGTACTTTCCCTTCCTTACTTTATTTATGTTTGCATTAACTCTGTATTAGCTTACCAAGTATCATTCCCATGCTTCAGTATCAGGAAGATTAACTTGGCTCGTGGGGAAGTAGCTAAGATTAGAAACCAGATAATGTGACTAAAATAGAGAAATGATTGAGCCTAAAAACAAGTTAACTTATTTAATAGAGAAGCAACTAAGACTAGGAATTAGGTAACTTGTCTGATGGTGAAGAAACTGAGATCAGAAAACAATCCTCTAATTTTTCTTCCCAGACATGTTGTAGCAAAGGCTGTTGACCTACCTAGAGATGACAGCTAGGCCACTTGAAATGCAGTTTTGCAGAGCCATACCCGTTCTGTTCAGGAAAGACAGAAAGTATCCTATAGGTCTGCCTGGCCCCCTTTTCCCTGGGCACTAGGTCTTGAGAGCATTTGGAAAAATGATGGTCCATATACAGTGCCTTTTACCCATTCAGCATGTTTGCAATAAGTAAGCACAGTCCAGTGTGGAAACAAGAAGTATCAATACAAAAGGAGGCAAAATATTTTTAATGCCTTAAAACTTGACTCAGAGCGAAAGGTATATGGTAGCTATGCCTATTCTGGCTTTGATCCAAGAGTCGTTGGAACGATACGATGTTAGAGGAACATGGGTCAGTTGAAAAGCAGCTACTATTGTCAGTATTTTATAGATGAAAAGCCTGAAACCTCTGAGACATAAAATGACTCATTAAAAGTCACAAAAGAAGTGAAACAACCAAACTTCAGACTGGTCTGTCTGCCTCCAAAGCCCATCATTTTTTGCATAACAACCTCCCACCCTTCTCCCAAAAAACCTTAGTGACCTAAAGCAATGCTTTACCATTCTTTTATTATTCAGTTGGTTGACTGAGTTCATCTGGGCAGTTCTTGCCCAAATCTCTCATGTGATTCTAGCCAGATGTCTGGGACTGTGGTCATCTAAGGGCTCAACTAGGCTGGACATTCGAGATGGCTCAATCAGATGACTGAAGGTTGTTGCTGACTTCTCATAACACGGCAGCTTCGTTCTGAGGGGGAGAATTCAAAAGCGAGTGTTTCAAGAGACCAAGTGGAAGCTGCAAGTCCTCTTACGACCTCGCCTTGCAAGTCCCAGAATGTCACTTCTGCCCTTTTCTATTAGTCAAGCAAGACACTAAGGTCAGCCCAGATTCAAAGAGAGGATGAAATCGATTCTACCTCTTAATCAGGAGTGTGAAAGTCCTGTTGCATGAGAATCTAAAGGATGGGAGATATTGTGTCACCATCTTTGGAAAATACAATCAGCCACAATTTCCAAAGAACAAAAGCTTCTATGAGATGTGAAGGAGCATTAAGGAATGTGGAGCATATTGCGTATAAGAAGACTTTCTCTTTATCTAAGGTTTACAGCATATAGTGCCAGATTACACAAGCATGCACTTTCAAATTGCCAGCTATATCCAAGTTTTATTATCCTATATATTTTTATTTTATTTTTTACTTTTGACTTATAAGATGAGAAGCAACAAAGGACTAAGTGAATTGTCTTTCTCTCCTTCTCTACTGAATAACCAAAGGGCTACCTAAATCTCTCTTCTTTTGTCTTCCCGTGGAGAAAGATTCAGTCCAAAAATTTCACCTTCAGCTAAGCGCTCCCTTAGAGCCAGTTGGTGGATAGGAAGGAGTTGTAAAGAATCCTTTTTAAATTCCTATTTAAATTGTAATGGACATCCATTGTCCTCCGCCAATGAAGGAGAACAAAGTGCCACTGTCCTGTGTTCTGGAACTCAGGCTTTACTTACTCTGACTGGCTGCCAAAATAAAAAGTCAAGTGAGGAAAAGAGATTCCAGAACATTTCCTTCCTAAAACATAAGAGTTTCTACTTTCTAGAAAATGTAATTTGAAATTGCCAACAGTTCACATCTGGTATTTTACTAATTTGTTCAAGGACATTTCTCATAGGATTTAAAAGATCACTAATATCTCTAAAAATTTTGTTGTAGAAACTATAAGTAGCTCAATCAAGATTCTTTGCCAGGACCCTGGGAGCTAATGGTTTTCTGCTGTAGTGAGGTAGCACTATGTGGATGTTAAAATCAATATTCAGCACGTTATGCACATAAATGCTGTTTCTTGGTTCTGATATCTTAGCGGAGTATTCTGATCAGCAATGAATTGAGAATGGGAACAACATCGGTATTCTCTGTGATTCCACACTTGAATATTTTGGAGACATACAAGGCAATATGATAAACGAATATACAGCTGTTACAGTCTGATAATGTAAGATTTTACTGATTATCCCACAGAGTAACTACCCTGGGTATTAGGTTTGCTTGTCACAACCTTCAGTGCCTCCGGTAGTTGAACAAGTTCTTTTTTTCCATTGAGCTGACCTCAAAGTCACATAGTTTCTGAATCAAGGTACTCAGATTTCATACTTTGGCAATTTCTTTCCTTTCTAATGGAGTATATTAGAGAAAATGTGTCACCTTTTGCACCATGTAATACCAAATCAGATCAGAATTCATGCACAATTATGTCAGTGGAAATCTAATAGTACAGGCTGGCTTATCTGTAGATAACACATGGAAAAATAAACTTCCACAACTGACAGATTTACTCGATTTTTTTTCAGATAACTTATTTGTAAGTAATCGAGCTAAAGAATGTAACTGGATTATTTTTCATACTATTAAAAGAAAACCTCAACAGCAAAATGGTTGCTAAGTATTCAAGCTCTGTCACTCTGCCCTTTTCCTCCCTTTTTCTCTTTGAAAAAGTTTCTGGATAATGAATGCAAAGAAACAACGGCGTGGGGGGCGGGGGAGGACATTTTGCATTAGCTATATTTATTAAAAGAACTAACAACTTTAGGAAAACAAAATTTAAATAAAACACGTATGTGAAAATAACGTGCGTTGATAGTTAATGGCATTTAAGTAACACAGGTTACGTGGTCGCCTACCTGGGAATGATATTAGCCTGCCTAAAAAGCATTCATCTGTGTTTCTCTTTTATAATAAGAAAAAATCAAAGCCAATCACTAATCTGAAGTCTTCTTGAAACCAATTAAAATAATTTAAGATAAGTTGTACTGCAAATGTGCTTTTTAAGTGTTTTAGACTTAGGATGTCTTAGGGATGTTGTAACCCCTTTTAATGTTACTATTTATATATAAGTACCATGTGTATAGTATTACACCTTTAATGCACTGTATTAGCTGTCACTTGAAATTAAGTGCAGGCATGTTCTTTTTTGGCCTTCAGTTTCTCCTACATTAAATGTTTGAATAATGATACCAGTAGTAAAAGGGTAGGTAGCATTCCCAGTGGAAACTCGCTTCTGCATCTGGTGGGGTTGTGTTCAGGTTTCTACGTGAAAGATATTGTAATATCAGAATCTCTTGGTGTTTACACACCTGGTATCCAGAACTCTACCTGATGTCTTTTCTCGTGGAATTAACGGAATCAAAGCTTATGGTAGGCATGTTTGATAGATGTGCTTTGTCTGTAGAGATCTGGTGATAATTCCATCAAAATTTGTCCCTAGTTGATCATATATCTGTGCATTTTTATATCTTTGTGGTTTTCTTCACCAACTCTGTGTTTGCATCAGTGCCTTCATTAGAAGGTCAGGTTTTGAGGATTTAGTAATTCACCTTGGAAAGGTACTATAAGTTGAATGTATCAAGCATGAGTTTTCTCCACTCAGCATGAATTTCATAGCATTAAAAAAAGGCAAACCCATAGCTAAAATATTTTCTTGATATCTGTTTCTGATTTATACAAGGAAAAGTAAATAGATGCTTATTGACTTCAGCTGTTTTTTTCCGTTTCCATAAGTCATGTTTGCTTTTTACGTTATAGTGATATTGTGCAGACTTTCTCCATGATGACAAAACTGTCCATTTTCCAAACGTACAAATCAATTAGTTTTAATAAAAGAAACTATCCAGATGGGAGCCACTTGGAGGGATTATTGCTTATACTAAAATAATACGAAATTTGATGTGAAAGTTAAAATTCCTTATTTATTCATAAATACTACGTTTATTCATAAATATTACTCTTCCTACAATCTAAATCACAGTGATACAACTTCCTGTGTGGGTCTTTTCCTATAACAGGTAAAAGAGTAATATCTTAGAAAGAGATCGGTTTTTATTTTACAAAGGTTGACTGACTTTGTCATTTACAAGTACTTTTGCATCTGTTCACATACCCACAGCATGGAAATGAAGGTGGAAATTTTCTGATTAAGAGAAAAGAAATCAAGATACAGTATTTCTCTCACATTTAATATGAGTGACTCATTCAATTCATTCCTTCACCTATTCATGCATGAACTTAATAAATATTTGCATACCTGTGACAAATGTCTATTCTGTACATCATATACTGACACATTTTAAGAAAAGAGTGTAGTGGGTTTTCTTTTCCTTTATTCCCCATCAATCTCAGACATGCTCTACATCTGTTGCCTCCATTTACTCCCCTCTTTGGTTCAATCTTAATTCTTTCCTTTGTGGCTTCCATCTATACATTTTGTTAGACTTGTTCCCTGAAGACATCAATGACTTCACTTGGTCTCCCATCTCAATGCCCTCTTGATTGCTATTTAATATCCCCTTCTATCTCCCTGTACACTCAATTTTTCTTTATTCAAACACTTCAGTTTTCTTTTTTTTTCCTCCAATGTTTGGGCACCTCCCAATTTTGTTCTTCTGTAGAGAACTAATCTGTGCCCACAATTTTAACTATCACCTCGGTGAAGATAACTCCAAAATCTTTACTTTCATTCATTTATTTGCTCACCCATGCAACAAGTGTTGCGTACTTGGAATGTTCAAAGCACTATTCTAGGCTAACTGAAGGATACAAAGGAAAATGAAACCCAGCTCTTCTTCTCAAGGAGCTAAAAATCTCCAGTTATACCTTTTGCCCCAAGTCTGTAGTCTCTTTCCACCCTCTCAGGCATTGAAAGTTGTCCCATTGTAACCCCAAACTCAGTATATTTCATTCCGAACTTGTATTCTTCCTCTAAAAATAGCTTCATTTCATGGCTAATGGATTTCTACCAGTAGCGCAATTATTTTACTCGTGAAGACTCAAAAGCTCAAATCATCTTCTGTGATTCTCTTTCTGTCTAATCCATAAGAAAGATTTTGCTGTTGTAATATTCCTTACTTTATACACTTATTCACTTGATATGCTCTGCCTTGCTATATACATGAAATGCCCTTTCTGATTATCCAAGCCTTGTCTAGCCTTTAAGACCCAGGATCTGCCCCACATTCTGGCCAGTTAATACTTTAGCCAATAGTGAGCTCCACTTCAGAACATACGATAATGCATTTGTTTTCCTCAATTGACATTCATCTTTTTTCCCCTTCCTGTTTTTTTTTGTGTGTGTAATTATGTGTGTAATTATGTGCCAGGCACTGTGCTGAGCACTTTGCATGGATTATCTCATTTCTTCTTCATGAAACTCTATTGAGTACATTCTACCATCCATGTTTTATAAATGAGGAAAATGAGACTCCGCAAGGCTAAGTGACTTATCCAAGGTTACAAAGAAAGGCTGAAATTAGAACCCAGTTCCATGTAGACTCCCAAGCCTATGATTTAAACCACCATGCCACATTGCCTTATGACATTTACATATTATTTATTACCTCATGATCTTATTTAATTTTAATGTGTCTTGTCTCCACAAAAAACGTTATAAATTCTAGTGACCAGAACTGAGTATTATAACACATATTATAGACAATGGTATACAAATAGTAAGCTTTGCTTAAATACTCAGTGAATAGAAAGATATGTATAAACGGAAAACAGCAGTTCAGACATCAGAGTCCCATAACCACTCCAACTAGCCATGTTGTATACTGGGTATTTAGAAAAAGAATAGTGACTGTCAGTTATCTTCGTTTTGCCAATATCTTTCTGATCTCCTCTCTTAATAGCTACACCTCCCAAAAGGAATCAGAATTGAATCTATCTTTGCCAGTATGATAGGAAAAGGAACTTTCTGCTCCCTATATATATTGCTATCCGCATTCACCAATCTCTGAGGCCTAGCCACTACCTGTGCTGCTACAGATGATGTAGAGTCGAGTGTGGTTCCTGTTATCACAGAGCTCCAATGTCAGTCACTCTTCTCTCCCGTCTCATAATCACCACTCAATTTCAAGTCCCCCATTCCTGGAATGAGTCACCTTCCAGCCACTTTCTGCTATAGCACATCTTAAGAATGCTGCCAACAATCACTGAAGATTTCTTGAGGCAGGATAGCATAGTGGTTAAGAGTGTTGGCTCTGGAACCAAGCTGCTGTGTGATAACGGAGAGGTACTTCACCTCTATCCTTCAGTTTCTTCATCTGTAAAATGGGGCTAATAATAGTTTCTGCCTTATAGTGTTGTTGTGAGGATTAAATGAATAAATATGTGCAAAGCTTAGAACAATGTCTATGATATAGTAAGAATTTCATAAGTATAACGTATTAGTAGTATTATCATTATTGTCAGCAGCAGCGGCAGCATTATCAGTCCAGGGTGCCCAGGAAGGCTGTCATGTTACTAAATGAAACAGAGGTCTGAGTAGGGATAGATTTTAGAGGGGAAGAAAATTACTTCAGAAAAACTGTTTTTGTCATGTTGAGTTTGAAATGTTACCAGGCCATCAAATTGGGTATTCCAGCAGATACTAGAAATAGAAATCTGGAATTCAAAGAAGAGGTTATGACCAGAGACTTAAATTTGAGAAGTGCTCATTAGAGATCAAAGTAATCACTGAAACAGAGGCTGTTGAGAGTGAAGGGAAGAGAGCCACAGACAGTTCTGTGGAGAATGCCTCTATTTAAGGGGCCGCAGAGGATGAAGGACAGAGAAAAAATCATCAGAGTTGTAGGAGGGGACTCATAAGGGTCCCTGTCATGAAAGCTAACAGTTTTGAGAAACATATCACTAGAATCAAATGTGGCAAACGCTCATGGAAGGTGGCAACTGGGAAAAAAGTCATGAACATTGGTGATCACATTAGTCATGACCCGGGGGCTCATAGTTTCCCTAGAGTGGTGAAAGCAGTAGGCAGAGGGTACATTGGAGGCAGTTGGTGAAAACTGCCCTTCAGAATGGTTTGACTCTGGAAGGGTAAGAGGAGGAAGGACAGGAACTTATGGAGTTGGCAAGAACTTGGGGTTTGTTTGAGTAATGGAGCACTCCCACTATTTTAGAAGGACCCAGTGGGGAAGGTGGAATTGCAGAGCTAGAAGAGTAGAGGATCAAGGTCTCAGAAGAAGTAAGGGCGAGTAGAAAGAAGATCACAAGAGAAGGGATGAAGTTCTGTGGGGAGATTCTGGCTGAAAGGGTGGATGTTGAGGAAGCACATGTGGCCTCAGTTCTCTCAGGAAAGTGGGAGGAATGGTCATTTGTTGTGAGCTGAAAGTTGGGATAGAAGGCTCTGGAGAAAGGAGGAGGACTGAAAGAGTGTTTGGGAGGAATGTGATAACCAGTCCACATGAGATGAATAAACAATTAACTGTGAAGGCCCAGCTGGAGCTACATGACATAACAGGAGGATGTGGTAGCCAAGGCGTAACAGTTCACAGCTCAACAGTCCAGAATGATTTATAGAGAAACAGGAACACACACAGAAGACGTAAGGAGAGGTACAATAAAGTCCATATAGGTTGCAAGGGAAGGAGACAAGCGAAGCTAAAATTGAGTGGATGGGCTGGGAGAATGGTGAGGAGTTGGAAGGAGGAAGCCTCTTAATCAGTGGGATAGGGAAGGCTTGCCCGCCAAACGAAGGTGTAAATGGCAGAACTAGAGAATTATGTACTCCACACACTTTAAATTTTTTCTTTCTCTTTCTTTCTTTCTGTCTTCCTCCCTCCCTTCCTTCTTTCCTTCCTCCCTTCCATTTTGTTTTTAATAGAAAACTCTTCCTGGATAATAAAAGAGAATATATTTTAAAGTTAAATATACTTTGACACTTCTGAAAGCAGCAATTAAACTGTTTAGTAAGGAAAGTTGAATTTTATTCTTTATCTTCTTTAACTTTTCACCTATGGCTTTAGATGAAGTCTGCTTTAAAAGGGGAAGAAAAAAAGATGTCAAAGAGAGTTGTAAATTATAGAATGACATCTACCATGTGGTTCTTCTGTCACTCTCACTAATATTGCTTAGCATTCTGAGTTTAAAATAACACACTTATTGAGATTTAAAACTCTGTGGATGCAGAATACATTTTTGAAAATAAGACTTTTTACTATGCATAGCCAATTATAGTCCACTGAGAAAATGATGTCTTCTTCCAATACATTTTTATTATGTACTTAACTGATGGACCTTCCCAGCTTCTTCATAGACATTCCACTCCATCAGCCACTGTACATAATATACTTCTTAGGAATCTACTTAAATTTGTATTTACCTGTGAGGTTAGATTGGCTCCTGAGGACGCAGTCCTTTTTTCCTTGAGTAAATTATACATATTTTAGAAAACTATCTAAAAACATATTTACCTCATATGGAATTCTGGTCTCAAGGGTAATTAAGACCAGTTTTTAAAAAGCATAGCCAACGCACTTTAACTCTCTCAGGTAAATAAGATATATTTTATAATCATCTAAGAATGATTCCTCTCTTCCTTTCCTTCTCTTTCCCTTCTCCTGTAACTATCACCATGCTCTTTTATACACATATTTAGTAATTATTTCAATGTTTCCTCAGATACTGCTTTTCTCTCCTGGGCCAGCTCACCAATTATGCTTTCCTTCCATTCCATGCACTGGTAACTATACACCTTACATAGTCTACCTTACATATAATTTGTAGAAGAGAAGTTACTTTGTGAAGATCCAGATTCTTCTGCATACACATTTTCTTTTGTCTTCACATTTTAGGAAGGAGGTTCCAATATTGGGGAGAATACCCATAGAGCTAAGAGTGGAGTTTTGTTTGCTAAGAGATTCATAATTGAATAAAAACACTATATTTTGCATTTATTTTAAAAATGGTAGTAATATCTGAAAGTAAATATGCAATAACATCATTGTAATTATTTGCAAAAGCAACTGTATACCACGATCATTATTAAAACCAAAGAAATAAATGAAATTGCCTAAAAATACATGCTTTCTCATTTAGCTATTTTGCACTTCTAAGACATCCTTTACACATTGATTTCTTTGCATACATTGAATAATGAGAGTGCACAACCCATTCTTCCTTTGTCCTACAAGAATATTGCAATAGTTTCCCCAGGAAGAGAGCGGTAGGAAACCCATGTGTGACAATAATTGTTAGGTGGATTGTGGAAACTGCATGAGAATAAGACTAAAAACTTGGGAGAAGGGTGTTTCTTACAAACTGCAAGATGAGTGTAAGGAGTGGAGTCGTGCCTGGTTTATTTCTCCTCTCTCTGCCTCTGAGGACCAATCCTGTACATTTCATGAGGCTGACTTCTGAAGTTGCTTGGGTAAGTGTCACTGCTGTATGCACTCTTCCACTGTGAGGTCAGGGTTTCTACTGGTCTCTCCTTAGTCAGGGTAATTGGGACCTGAGAGTTCATCCTGCTCTGTCCAAGCCAGTATGAGCCTTGGAATGAAATCCTCTGGGTTTAGGGCTCATAAAACCCTCTCTATTGAAATAATTGCTGTGATTGCTAAGCGTCAAGACTTACATGAGGGCTGTCTCTTGGGTTGGTGGCCTAAATGCTAATCAACTTTGCTGCCCAGATTAGTTTTAGAACTCAGGTGGCCATGGATCTTAGTTTGCCTGGTGGGGTCCCAGTACGCCTGTTATCCTACTGTAATCTTAATAGTGCCCAGTATCACTTTCAGAAGTGCCTTGATTTGGATGATAAAGGATGTGATCTCTCTCTTCATATGAGTTCTTTGGATTGAGTTTTGTTTTCTTGGGTGTTTTTGTGTTTGTGCTTTTTATGTTTATGAGGGGTTACATTTTCTTTTTTTCTACTTTGGTAAATTTGAGGAAATTAAACAAAAGAGACCCTAGTTTTCATCAAAATAATCTAGGAACCATGTTAAAACAGATTCTTTAACCCCACCACAAGAAACTGATTCAGTAAGGATGAGGTGGGACCCAGGAATTTTTTTAACTAGGTGATTCTTAGGTACCCTGGAGTTTGAACTTTAGTTTCAAGCACCTGCAAACAGCCTAGCTATTTGACCCCTAACCTCTGAACTCTGGTACATACAAAAGGATATAACTATTTCAAGGTTCTGGTGAACATTCGGTCAAGCTGATCAGCTGCAATCTGGCTGTGAAACTGACAGGCTTGAACAACTAATATTTCCCAGGCTAGCTTAGAGGGCTCATCCTCGCTACCTTGTTGTGGCTGGAACCCAGGTGATAATTTTAAATGAAATTCCATCAGAAGAATTCTCTGATTCTCCAGCCACAGACACCGTTTTAGCCAGGTGAATTCATTGACTACCTGTGGAAGCTATTTTGAATATTTTGCAAGGTGAGCAGTGAGTCATACAGATTGAATACTGGTTTATTTCTGGAAGGTTGCTCCTAGAACAAAAGACAAATCATTAAGTAATTCAGCCCCTACCCCCCTTCCTTCACGCAGCATTGTGCTGTGCGTAATCAAGGACACATGCCAGTCACTGGCGGCTCCGCTTTGCTGACACTCTCAAAGTCATCCTTTCCTTTCACAGCTGTCAGGGCTCTGCACACTTTATGCATTCCTTCTGGGCACTTGATCCTTGCATTCCACCAGGCAGAAGAAACAGACACCTGAATAAAAGGAAGCCAGGACTCTTGGCCTCCCAAGATCAGGGCTGTAGGCCTCACGCATATTAACAAACTGTCGTTTACATTCTCCAGGGCACTTTTATTAGTCTTGCAAGGGCACCTGCGTTTTAAAATTTTTTTCCTCACTCTCATCCTTACTCCTCCCTCCATCCCACCTTGCCCCTTCTCCCCTACACTATCCCGCATGCCTGGGCTCTGTAGAAGGAAATTAAACTGTGATTTGGTATGCTAAATTACCTGAACTAAAAACTATAATTTGCAATATTATTAAGTCATCACTGTCATGGATTTCAATTTCTTTCTGTTTAAACCCCTAACTCACAACATCATTCTTTTCAATTCTAACTGAAAGGAAAAAAGGAGAGAGAAAAGCCCCTGGTTGCTCTAGTGACTGATTGTATCTGTCAGGAAAGTTAAAATAGGACACTTCAGAGTGGGTCCTTCAGCCTGGCCTGTTGTTCGTTAAAAACTCCACATTGCTCCCAAGGTGTGCTTGTTCGTGTCTAAGGACATATGGCAAAGAGAGTGGGCTTCTTGGGTGATCCAGACAGTTTGGGTCAGTGGCAGGAACTGGAAATTCCACATTTCTACTTCCAGAGAAATCCTGACAAGGTTTCACTCCTGGATAGTGAGGATGTCTTCTTTCTGCACTGCTGTCTCCAGGCCTTTTTGGAAACTTCTGGATATTTTCTGTTAGCTGGCAGCATCAATGGCCCTCACAACAGCTGGAAGCCCAATCCTCTTCTTCTGCCATAGTCTCTATGTTGCTGCTTTGAATTAGGCATCAATGTTTTCTATAAGAACAGACCAGACAGGATAGGCTAGGCTTTGCTGTAGTAATGACTCTAAGTCTTGGTGGCTTAGAACCGTAATGCTTTATTTTTTGCCTATAATACGTGTCCCTCAGGGGTGAGCGGGGCACTTGGCTCCACACCTTGCCTGTCCTCCTCACCTTGCCTGTCCTCCTCACCTGGGGCCCTAGGCTGACAGAATATTTGGAATATTGCCAGTTACCAAGTCTGAAGGAGACACTTAGCAAAGCATGCACCAGTTCTTAAAGCTTCCTCCTGGAAACAACACAGACCACTTCTGCTCACCTTTCATTGATCAGAGCAAGTCACTTCTAGGGGCTGGAAAAGTATAAGCCTACCACAGTCCCAAGAAGAGAGAGCCAGAATACTTGTGCATGGCCTTAATGATTAATATAAGGATCTAGTATGTTCATGAGTCTAAAATAATGAGGGGAGAGAATGGCTATAAAAACCAAATTTTGTCTGACCAAAAATATGTAGTTTGAACCATTAAGAACGTAATGCTTCCCTCTGCATTTCAATAACATTACAAAAGCAAGGTGCAGACTTTGGTAACTGTTGGGAAATAGCAACGTTGACATCTGATCATGGGTTCCTATGGCCAGTACCTCTTCTCTGTGACTGCCTCAGCATGGACAGTAGCACAAGGTGGGGTATACTCTAGTATGTCAGCTGTGATCCAGGGAACAAGGGAACTAGAATATGCTATTTCCTCTCTCTGTCTCTCTCTCTTTCAGCAAGTCTCCACTGAAGGACACAGATTTTAGCAGGTGACTATACAGATTAGAGTATGGTTCATTAGGCTCTGGAGTTAGACTTCCTTAATTTAGATCCCAGCTCCATCACTGACTAGCTAAATGATCTTGGGTAAATTGCTTAACTTCTCTATTGTCTCAGCTTCCTCATCTGTAAAATTAATATAGAAATAGTGTTTACAGCATTGATGAAATATATTTATAGCTGTTAACCCAAGGCTCCATAAATGTTATCCCTAGCAGGAGATCACCTGCAATTTTCTAATTTACTTTAATATAGTAGATTCTGAAATTTGGGGAAACTAGCTCCTTTTCTACTGCTTTGTTAAAATATTTTAAACATTTTTTCATTCTTAAAAAGCAGGTTTCAGGGAACAAGTCTGCGTATATCTTAAGTGCTAGGAGGCGTCAGCTGTTAAGACATCATTGCAGGTGTCTTATGCCCAGTCATCCACAGCAAACACTTTTGTCTACTTCATGAAAATATTTTTTCTTTAGTCTCCTTGATGATAGATTAGACTAGCAAAAATTTTATAGGTGTTGAGGATTCTGAACTTCTTTCAAGGTTGATCTTAGTATGTAAATATGATGCATATAACCTAATAAGACATGGATGCTCAGAATCAAAACATAACCCCAGGTCATGACATAAGGCAAGGGCAAGAACACTGTGGGGCCACAATTACAACAGAAGCATGAAAGATAACTGTATTTCTTGACCTTCAAGGGTCAACTCATTTCCCAGCCTTCTTGTATTGAGTTCTGGATAGGCAGGCCAGTCTAGTAATGGTCAGTCCACTGTAAACAGTCAAGGTAACAGTATCTTGCCTTTACCTGGGAGAGTTAAGTATATTAGAGATAGTTTACGTCTCTTGTTGTCTGCTTAGTTTGTGTGCTCAACAGAAAGCTTGAAATATAGTAGTACAGTACTTCTGGCTCCAAGAAATTCTTCTCGAAAGCTATTAGTATCATCACAGAGTCCTGAGACAATGACCAAGAAACTTAGAGTGCTGGTAACAGTACTCAAGAAGTAGATGTGCAAGGGAATGTTAACTATATTTTCCATGACATTCCAAGGCTATTAATAGGAGGAACAAAGGTCACAGAATAACAGCTTGCCCCACAGAAAGTTTATTTCCTGTCAAAGATTTGAATCAACAATGCAGAACTAAATTTTTCAGAGCATGGGGCTAAGGAGATCAAGCAATCATGGATTTTGTCCTGTAGCCACAAAAGATATATCTACCCCTTCTAACCAGGTCAGAATGTCCCCTGGTAAAATAGGAGGCCAAGTTAGAAAGTTGGCAGGGAACCATGTGTATTCAGAACCACTCTAGGAATCTTGTCAGGGGATTACTGTCCTGACAATGTTACAGTAAGTCCAAAACCACCAAACCCTGCTTTTCAACAAGCATGAAGTTCTAACTATGTGTGCAATTGTGGTATGTGTTTGTCTGGTCTGGGAAATGCTGTCCTCTGTAAGATAAACAAGGAAACTGAGTTTAAAAGTCTACTGACCTTTGGAAGATCCAGAAGATAGAATAAAATCCACATCAAATTACATGAATCTAATCATTTGGGTCAAAATTATCTGATTTGTCAATAGTATCAGATCTGCCTTATAGTTTCAAAAGCTTAACTTATCCCAATTCAGTGAGTGTTAGAGACCACTAAACAACCAATCAGAAGACTTGAATTCTACATCTGCCTCTGATACAGTCTGGAGCAAGTGGCTTTTCCTCTCTCGGCCTAATATATAAAATGCGTTATTCAGAATAGAGTAAAAGTCAGCAAACTACAGTTAATGGGCTAAATCCTGTCCACTGCCTGTTTTCATAAATAAAGTTTTATTGGAAAACAACAACATCCATTTGTTTACTTAGTGTCTATGACTGCTTTCATGCTACAGTGGCAGAGTTGAGTAGCTGCAACAGAGACTGTATGGCCTTTCAAAGGAAAAATATTTACTATCTAGCCCTTTACAGAAAAAAATTACTAACTCTTCAATTAGAATCTATTTCCTGATTCCTTGTGTGCAAAATGGGAATAAAAATAGTATCCCATAAGATTATAAGGATCAAATGATAGTTCTTAATATAGTTCCTATTCAGTAAATGTTATAATTATAAAATTGTTAATTAAATGGTGAGAATAATCACTATCAGAATTCTAGCCATCAGTTTCCCATTACAGAAGAAATAGTTGCTACCACAGTACTCTGCTAAGTAAGACATTGCATAGAAAGGAAAGGATGACAGTTTACACATGTGACTCTTGGATAACTGGAGTAACAAAATTTAACACAGGCAGAAGACATTCCATAGGCAAACTGTATTTCCAGCCTAAAGAATGCTGGAAACTCACATTATCTAATTATCAACTTGATACTGGAGCCAACCTTTGAAGGCTAAGTCAGATTCAGAAAAGCCAAGAGAGGAGTCAGAGGTATTCAAGGTCAAGGGAAGTAGAATGCCCAAGAGGCACTGAGGGCAGTGAGTAGAAGAATTTGGCCGAAACAAAATATTCTGATATAAGAGTTGTGTGAGTGACAGAGTTAGGAAGGTTGGTTGGGGCCAGGTTCTAGAGTTTTGAGCACTGGAGCAGGGAATGTGGAAAGTTTTTTGTGTGCATTGAGATTCACTGAAGGTTTCTGAACCTGAAAGAATTAGTATTTCTACAATAATTTATCTATCTTTATGGTACAGAATGCATTAGAGGACAAAGGACGGTAAGTTAACATCATTTTATGGAGGTCAATTTCAGTTTTGTCTGCCTTGCTGTTACAAGCATAAAAATGTTTTATATTTATTGTTATATTTGCTCTTATACCCCTTTCTGAAACTTTTCTTAAGCCTACTTTACCCAGTGTGTTTAAATGGAGTAGTAGCTAACGCACAAATGTAAAAATGAGTAAAATGTGGGGTCTGCCCTCAATCTAGAGGAGGAAACATGTGACATAGATAAATTAGTACCGGGCCATAAATGATTTGATCATTCGGAAAGAGTGAGGCCAGGAAGGGCTCCAAAAGTTTTGCAGACACTTTTGTCTACCCAATGTCCATGTTTGCCTTTTCCCTTGCTAATAGAATACTAATTTTTGTACATAATGGCAAAGAATCTGGCCAAATACTCATTTTCTAAGGTTTCATTACAGTTATGAATGGCTATCTAATATAGTTCTTTCCAAAGAGCTAGAAGAAGATGTTTTCTGAGGGTATCTAGAGAAGTTTTTTACTTTGTTGATAAAAAAGGACAGATATTGGGGCTGGCCTGATGGCATCGTGGTTAAGTTTGCACACTCCACTGTAGCGGCCTGGAGTTCACCAGTTTGGATCCTAGGCGCAGACCTACACACCACTCATCAAGCCATGCTGTGGCAGCATCCCACATAAAAAATAGAGGAAGATTGGCAACAGATGTTAGCTCAGGGCCAATCTTCTTCACCAAAAGAAAAAAAAAAGACAGATATTGCTGGTTCCATCTTTCCTCTTTTCATCTAGTCTTGAATGTGGGTGTAATACCTAGGGCTGGGATGACCATCCTGTTACCATGAGGCCATAAAAAAGAGGATAACGGAATGGAAACATAGAAAGTTCTTGGGGCCTCAGTGATATTTTGAACATCTAAAATAACACCAGTAACCATCAACTTTTTCACTTCCTATATGAGGAAAATTAACTCTATTACCTAAACTACTGTTAGTTGAAACTTTGTTATGTGCAACTGAATGCTGGAAGAGTCATTAAATAAAGTTGATTCTCTGTTTACTCACTACTATAAATAAACACTTATTTCTTATACAAATATTTATTTCATCAACACATTTATTTCTTCAAGTATTTTTTTTCTTAAAGATTGGCACCTGAGCTAACAATTGTTGCCAATCTTCTTTTCTTCTTTTTTTCTGCTCTTTTTCTCCCCAAATCCCACCCCTCCCCCAGTACATAGTTGTATATATTAGTTGTGGGTCCTTCTAGTTGTGGCATGTGGGACGCCGCCTCAACATGGCCTGATGAGTGGTGCCATGTCCGCACCCAGGATCCGAACCCTGGGCTGCTGAAGTGGAGCGTGCGAACTTAACCACTCGGCCATGGGGCCGGCCCCTCTTCAAGTATTTTTAAGTACCAACTATGTGTCAGGCACTGTGCTAGATGCTAGGAATATAAATATAGTGATTTTGCCCTTAATTTCACTCTGCACGAGTACTTGATGATTTTGTTGAAGATATTCAGATGGAAAACAATAGAATGTCTCTTTTCTCTCCACCTCTGTCTTTCACATTCCTCTAACTGCCCTCTATCTACTCCTTGAAAAGAAGCAAAATGAGACAAAGTGAAAATGAGACCAGAGGATCCAGTACGTTTTAGTATATATTACACATGCCTTCTCCCTGTTCCTTCAGCAGTAATGAAAAGAAATGGCCACTCTGTAAGAAAAGATCAAGAAAACCAGGGCAACCTCTTCATCTCACCTCATATCTTGCAGCAAAGAGCACTCTTTGAGCTTGGGCGCAGTTATGGAATCCCCAATCTAGAATATTATAATACACCCATTTTGGGAAAAGTTTAGTTCACTTGTGGGTATACTGTTCCCCTACAAAAAGGTGGTCGTTAGGCAAATCCTCGAACCAAGCCCCTAAACTTCCTCTCGGACTTTGTTGTAATTGGGTTTATGTGGAAAGAAATCCATGAGCATGAGATGTGGCTGGAGAACATTTTTATTCTATGTGCATGGGAGCTATGTACATCATAGAAGTGCTCTGGAATCTTTCTTCTCTACTTGTTTTTCACCATCTTAAAATCAAATGGTTATCTGACAGAAGTTGCTTTGTGTTCAGGCTCTGCCTTTCATACTGTGTTTTAGGAAATGAGCTAAACCTAGGTTTAGTCTTGGTATCAAATCTCTGGATGTAATTCAATCAGGAATTGCCTTTTGGTAAGAAAACTCAGCTGCTTCAAAAATGGTCATTTGGCTAAGATGCTGCAGTGATGGAGCATTAACAGACTAGGGTGCCATTTATCAAAACTCTGCTAGGATAAAGTCAACTCATCATTCTTGCCAGCAAGCTGGTGTCTACTCTTGCCTTCCTTGTTTCTGCTAATGCCGTCATAACTGCATACTCACTCCAGCTCAAAAACCTGAGTCCTGCCGACAACTTCTGTTGCTTCTCTCTCTACCATCGCTTGACTCATCTCCTTGGTTAGCTCACTACTGCTGCCTTAAATCAGACCTTCATTACCTCTTGCTGGAACTAGCAATGGCCAATCAATTAGTCTTCTCTACCCCGGGCTCCTGCAGTCCAACCCACATCTGCTTCCCATGGCCTCTAGCATATAAATGCCATGGATCAGGGACCTTGTCTGTTTGCCTTGTTCACCATTGCACCCCCAGCACCAAATAGAGTGCCTGGCACATAGTAAGCCCTCTGTAAATATTGGTTGGGTGAATGCAACAGAAAGAACAGCCCTGATCTAATTCTGATCCCTTGCTCAAAAACTTTACTGTCTCCTCTTTTCCCATGGCATAAAGTCCAGCCCTCCCTAGGGTGGCATTCAAGGAGCTTCAGCGCTTAGGTCACAGTCTGCATTCTGGTATTCATCCCTCTGCACTCTGTCATGTACTCTCTGTTCCAGCCAAACCAGGTAACATTACCTTCCCAAGACAGGATCTTTTGCCTCTTTCCAGTATCCAAGCCTTTGCTTTCTCTCTCTAGAATGCCTGGAAAGCTGGGCCTTCTCTGCTGGCCCAAATCCTACCTATCCCTTGAGAACAAGCAATCATCCCCCTTCCTTCATGGAGACTTTTCTGAAGATAATATTACATATGTCATTTGCGGGGAGCTTACTATATGCTAGCTCACATTTTCTTCTCACAAAAACCCCATTAGACAGATCTGTTTATCTCCAGTTTAAAGACAGTGAAACCAAAACTCAAGCTATTTTAAGGATGGGGCCATGTCTGCACAGCACAGGCAGGGTAGAATTTGAATCCAGTGCTAACGCCCCTGCGCTTAACCCTGCCCTCTACCATCCTGTTATCCACCATCATTGCTCCTTGCGCAGTTTGGAAGCACAGAGTCTGCAAACTGACAGCCAAGGGGTTGAATTCTGCTGTGGATGGGATTTTAAAACAATCTTGAAAAATCAGAAGATCTCTCCAAAACATCTGGATTTTGAGCTTCTCTTGAAAAATACGAAGTTCTGGCAACACTGGGTCTGCATGCCTACATGGCCATGATCCAGGGAGCTGGGTCGTGGATGCGCCTTCTCCATGGGGCTTGTTCTCCCACCCAGCCTGGCCTCTGTAGGAATTTGAGTTTGCATCCCTGATAGCAACTTGTTGGCACCTGTCATAAAGTATTTTTCAAATTCTCCCTTATCTTGTTTCGCCTTCCTGAGGCTGCAAGCTTTCTCCTTTAGTTCTGTCTTCTCTGCTGTATTCTCCCTCTCCCTAGTGTGAGTTCACTGCTTGGCATATTGTAGATCCTCAATTATCTTTTTGTTGAATTGAATATAAGTAAGTTTGCAGGTTTGCTAATAAGCCCAACATTTAATACTTGTCCAAATGTAACTTTTGGGTTAATTTTAGTGTAACCATTTCTGACTTAGTCCCATTTGCAGAAAAATAGTAGGAATGACAAACTAGTGAATAGGCCCCTAGATTTTTTTTTTTTTTTTACGTTGGATTACATTGATGTCTTCCTTAGCATTTTGTTAGATGTTTGTTCCTGATTGTTCTCATTGGTAGATGATAACATCATTTTGCTTTCCCGGTGAATTCTTCCTTACTTCCACCAGTCAGCCAGATCCCAGCCTTTCTATACCTCCAGTATAGAATTGATCAGATAGGATCCTAAGGATTTGTTCACTAGCCTGTTCTCTTATGGGCAGGACTGATTATTATTCATCTTTGTATTGCTCACCCTCAGCACACAGCCTGGTGGATAATAATGTTCAAGACAGTTTCAATGACTGAATTATTGCCTGAAGTACATGCACCATAGATAGAAAGATGATCTAAACTGAAGTTTCTTTGATCTGACATGAAGGGACAGAGACACCACTTCTTCACGTTAACCAATGCTGTTGATAGTTTAATATAGTATTTTTCTTTATGCTTCCTTCCAGTTAAAAACTTAACGTTAAATTCTTAAACACCAAAGGGATATTTTGTTGTCAAGTTCTTGGCAAAACCAAGAGGCTTCAGAAGTTCCTTATTCTTTCTTCTTTTGAAGCGGTTTTAACAGGCAATAATTGGGTTCATTAGCCTGTGCTTCTCTTCACCACTGCCTTTGGAGGCAAGCCATCGGACCCAGGGGAAGACTCGTGTGTTTGATCTCACAGCAGCCACAGTTCCTTGTTCAACTCTGACTTCAGTGACCAAAACAAATGACAGCCGTGGCACTCCATTTTCTTAGTATCACCAGGCCCAAGAAATTAAAAACCAGTAGAAATACTTAAAACTAATAAAGAAGGCGTGCACTCTCTCTATTTTCTGCTGTTGTGCTACCATAGATGTGTTACAGAGTAATTTCTTCTTACAGTTTTCCACTTTGCAGGAGTTTCACCCTGATATTTTATTGCCTTAATGACACTCAAGATTTTGCCTTAAACTATGCAGCTTACATGATGTCATTTGAACATTCTAGAAATAAAATGAGAGCTAACATTTATGGAATATTGCTGTGGGCCAAGCACTGGGAAAAGCCTTTGAATTGGATCATTTCATTTGATCCTTATAACAAACCTAAGAAATGGATATTACTATTAGCCCAGACCTTACATATGAGGAAACTGAGGTTTAGAGAGATAAAGAAACTCATGCAAAGTCACAGCTAGCAAATCACAGAGGGGAATTCCAAGTCAAGCCATGCAAGCATTTCCCCTCTGCGATGCCACCATTCTTCTCTCGTAAGCCGCTTTGCAGAAATTCCCCACCCAGAAGGTGCTATGGGCTCTCGCTCGAGGAGGTTCCTAAGTTGGTAGCATGAGCTGCTTAGATTCAACTATTATTGAAGCATCGGAGAGGAAGCTAAACACAAGTTAAACTCATTTTAAAATAAGGCACATAGTAGCGTTTGCAGAGCCTCCCACAGCAGCTGTCAGGACTGAATCCTGAGCTTGCATTACTTCCCTTTCATCATCCAGGATTGCTTTCCTATCAGAGTCCGTCTTGAATTTAACACCATAATTATTAATACAAGAGGAGAAGTAAAGTCACTTTATTTACTTAAAGCAGATACAAATATTTGAATGTTGGAAACTGAATATCTCAATGTTTTCTCTCATACTTTGGTTTAGGAAGAAAAGTACAATTAGTGATGCATAAACCAGGGTTCCATTTTTATACTTCTATTGTGAGGGATCGTTAGTTCCTTTTTTTAATTTAAGATTTTGATTTACAAGGGTCCCTAAGTGAGAGTATCTCCAGAAGCTGAGCATTTTCTGTGAAATACCTGAAATTATAAGTTTTGGCAACAGCATTGTAAATAAGACTAATTTACTTATCAGTGTTCTCTCATATGACTCATAGACTGAAAATGAGCAGTGAACATTTCTCACTTCAGGGAGGAAGAAGATGGGACCAAGATGGCTGAACAGGTGCCCTTGGTCACTGAGGCTGTGGGCAGCTTCCCCACCAGCTTCCTCCACCTCAGTTCTCCCTGACGTGGATTCTTGGCTTTATTCAGCACATTGACAACTCCTCCTCATACAATAACTTGTGTGTTTCTGCATCCTATGTCCTCACCTTCTCTAAGAAGTCTTCTTTGGTTAATCCCACCTACCTAATTAATCACTCCCCCTAGATTAATTGACTCAGGATTCTCAAGTATTTGAAGACATTTTCATGTAGGAACTCTTCAGCCCCTCAAGGGCACGAAAGTCCAATATCTCTTTAAATGCTGGGCTTATGACCCTCTGCACACAGTGGGTACTCAGGAAATATGGGCTGACTGACCAAATAAACAGGCAGGGCCTCTTTCAGAATGAAACTCTATGTACTTTGCATAAAAATTGCTAAGGTGTCAGGAATAATGTCTCCATTCATATCAAAATGATGAAATCTAACAGGCAGAGTTTCTACCACTTACAACCACACTGGATTTACTCCCATGGGGCAGCTTGTTCACTGGGAAAACCTGACTCAGCGGGTTTAAATTATTCCTTTTGAGCCACTTAACTTCTGAATTTCCTCATTCAGTGGCTTAAACTCGACTTTCATACTGCATGCACTCAAAACATTTGCATTTAATTGCAGCGGTAGTACGTTTTCCTGCTGCCATCTGAAACATATTCATTATCAGTGTCAGGCTTACATTGAGAGAGTTTGGTTATTTATATCTAAAAAATCAAATTCAACCATGATAACTGAAGTCGTGTAAGTAGATTTTTCTACTTTTTTATTGTAAGAGTATGCAGCCTGTAGAAACACAAATTCAAATCCTTGGCAAATCATATTTTCAATGACTGTTTGTCTAGAGATAAATGGATATGAGTGGAGAAAGTTATTTTAAGAATGATAAGTCAACATGAATTTTATTTTTGTAATGTATATATACATATATTTTCAATATGTGTATGATTCAAGAAAATATTGTGTCTGGCAAGTAATTGCTGTAACACTTCATGTGATGAAGAGATTTGAGCCTTATAAAAATGTATTTAAAACTGTCTTAAACCTTATTCCAAATTAAAGAATATTAAGATGCTGTTGTCTGCTTATAACTACAGGGTTAAATGGAGGTTAGAGATGCCAGTGGGCTGGGTGTGCACATCTTGGATTATCCATTTTATTAAGACCAACACGTCTTCCTATTAGAATGCCATGCCACTGAGGGCACATGTGGTGAAGTTCAATACCTTTTGTTATTCCAGGATCTATTTAAATTAATTTAAGAACAAAGTGTTCCCCTAGATCCAGCAGTTGTTGTTGCAGTAGTTTTAATCAGAACCAGAAGTGTGCTGGCTGCCTCAGGTGATGTCACGTGAATGAATGTTGATTTCATGAATCCCATGCCCTGTTGATCAGACCACATTCTTGTCTAACGTGTGTGTGAAACAGTAAGTTTCTTTCTTCAAAGTGGAAGGTTGCTACTTAAGATTGATGTATATTAAAGATGGATAGTGACCTTTGAAAGGTATTCATAAATCACTTACAACTGACCTGCAAATACAAAGTGAAGTGAATAAATGAGACAAATCCTTGCCAATATTAACCCTAACTTTCACCTTAAATAGCCAGGTAATCAAAGAAGAACTGTTCTCTCAGCTTCAATTACTAGGAAACATCATGCCAGTTCTCCTCCTCACTGAATATGCAGATACATTGACATGAAGCTACCGCTGCTGTTGAAAAGATCACATGTGTTTTAACTAGCAAAAGATGACAGTGATTGGAAGCCACACCTGGGAATCATCTGTAGCCTAAAAGATCAGAATAATGAAACGCTATTAGGGGTTGGTGGGTGCAACCCTCCAGTATTTACTGGGCTTTGTGCTCGTCACTGAGCTGGGTACAGTGGAGAGGGGTGTTTAAAAATATGCAAGAACAATCGCTGCCCACAAGCCGTTTCTTGCATCAGAGAAACCGTCTACCAGTCTGCAGATATAAGACACTAATAAGCGGGCAGCAAAAACTAATCAAGGGTAAATCTCAGGCAACAATCATCATTCTTAAAATTCTTTACAGGGACAGATGAATGGACGGCAGTCATCGAGGAAAGGCTTCTTGCAGGCAATGGGCTTTAAGCTAAATCTTGAAGAATGGGTAGCAATTCCCCAGGTGGAGGGGAGGGAGGAAGGAAGCTTCAGGTGGGGAGTTCAGTACAGGGACAGTCTGGGAAGCGAGATCGATGCTCACAGACTGGTCACACCTGATCCTCTTGCTAGAATTCAACTTGCTGAGCAAGTTCAGAATCAGGCACTTTGCATCGGGCCCAGGTGCTTCCACTGGATGAATTGCAAAGGAATTTATTTCGTATTTCTTAAGCAGAGGAGTGATATAATGATATAATGCCTGGATAAGGGGAGGGTGGTCTGGTCTAGACAGTGCCGTGGGAATTGAGAGGGAAGAAAAAAGGAAGTTATTCTGTTAACTTGCTATGGGGTAAAATATCGTAAATTATCTAGAAAATGAGAGTTATCTGTAGTTTCTGATGTTATCCACGAGTAAAATTAGCAGAATATACTGTTTTAAGTGTAACATACCTGCAGTTTGCTACAAATGCCGCTAGGTGGTGAATGTGCATTATTCGTGGCTCTAGCTGTTTGCTTCTCTTCTGGTAAAAAAGATTTAGCTAATTTTGAGATTTCAAGTTCTAATGAAATCAAATCAGATTTTCTCTACATGAAATGTAACTTTATAACTTATGTCACTATTTATTAGCAGTTAGTGGAAACTGATATTACTCAGTGATAGTTATTTCAAACGCATGAGAACGTGTGTACAAAATTAGAGCTACCTAAATAAAACTACAGGATTCCCCATTTTATTTTCCTTTTTCCTTTTTGGTGTTCACTCAGGAAACTTCCTTATTCAGTATTCAATAGCAATAAGTATATTTGGTAATAAATGACGTCTAACTATTTAGGTACCTAGAGATCCAGAAATCACGCTACATTCCCATATCGGAGCTGACTACTCTGGCTTACAGTCTGTTTCATCCATTGGCTGTTTGCACTGATGTGTTAGATAACACCCGGCTAGGCAGTGCTTCTGCTACCACCAGGAAGGCAGGGAAAGTATACCTGACTTGCACTGTCTTCTGATATTTTCCTGACTAGAAGCACCAGGAAGTCAGGGACCGTGTCTGTTGAGTTTAGCACTCTATCCAGTGCCTGGTATGGTGCCAAGCCCAGAGAACACTCTCAGTGAGTTCATGAGTTTTTTCTGCTAGTCAAAAAAATCATGCAGTGTCCTTTCCAGCTGATCTCAGTAAATCAGATACAACTGCATAGTCTAGATTTGCCAGTGAGAGCTTACCTCTAGTATTACCTTCTGAGAAGGACTCAGAAGAAGTCCACACAGTGGCTTGCCCCGTGGTGCAGCGGTTAAGTTTGCGTGTTCCGCTTCTGGGCGGCCCGGGGTTCACCGGTTCCGATCCTGGGTGCGGACGTGGCTCCGCTTGGCAAAAGCCATGCTGTGGTAGGCATCCCATGTAGAAAGTAGAGGAAGATGGGCATGGATGTTAGTTCAGGGCCAGTCTTCCTCAGCAAAAAGAGGAGGATTGGCAGTAGTTAGTTGAGGGCTAATCTTCCTCAAAAAAAAAAAGATCCACACAAAGATTTTCATGTATTCTTTGTTTCTTTCATTTAAAATATTTGTGCACATACATTTGTGGGTATTTAATGAAGTCTGGCACTTTGGTGTTAATCTTTCTAGATTAACTGAACAAGATTATGATTTTGATTATGCTAAATTCTCAGGGTCAACCTATATTTATATTGCTTACTTATCTATATAAACATGGAAACACATCTTACAATGAGATAGACTATTTGGACTTGGGACTGTACTTCCACAACAGTATTATAAGTGATAGTGCTAGCTATTTATTGAGTACTTAGTGTTTGTCATTTAATATTTCCAATACTCAAGTATTATCAGTCACTTTCTATAGAGAAAGAAGCTGAAGCTCATCTGGGATAGATAAGGTCCACCAGCACACATAGTTAGCAAACCAGGTTTCCAACCTGAGACTGTTTGGTGTACAGCTTTTGTCCTTTACTGGAATGCTACACTGCCTGTCTCTACTACTCTGTTGAATTTTCCTACTTGAAAACCCATCCAAAGCAGTAAAATAGAAACATTTATTCAAACATACTTATGGGGTTAGATACTTTGGACATAATCTATAAATAACATTAAAATCTCTTTCAGTATAGCAATTTTGGTATAAATTGATGTTTAACAAGAAAAATTCTACTTAATTTATTAATAGTTTGGAAATTATTCATGAGTCTCCTAGGCTGTAAAATACTGAACTGATTTGGCCATTTTTATAGCCGGGGGAAAACTATCCCCTTGTCTAATATATATTATGTACTCAATAATCCCATAAATCAAAATGATTATCACTTAATTCAAAGCATAATGTGGACAAATATTTGGTTAAAAGTGTAAAAACTGATACTATGGAGCCCCCACAGTAACTTGTCTGGGTCTCCAAATATTCCTGAAAACTTGTGGAAGACAAGAGGGATGTATGTCTCCAGTGCAGCCTGGCAAGAAATTGGGCGCCTCCGTGTCCCCCTGGTGGGAGTGGAAATTGTACAATCTCTTTTGGAAGGAGATTTGGCAGTAGGTGTCAAAATTACAAAAATGCAAATCCTGTGCCCAAACAATTCCACTTCCAGAAGTTTATCCTACAGATACACTTACTTATGCGTGAAATTATCATATTCATAAGGTATTCTTTGCTTCCACTTTTTTGTAGTAGCAAAACCTTGGTAAAGAACCTAAGCATCCATTAAGGGGAAACTGATGAAATAAATTATAGTATATCAATACAATGGACTACTATGCAGCTATAAGAATGAGGAAGCTTTCTTGCACTGATACTGTTTTTAGCACTGAACAATCTCCGATGTACACAGACATAGTAGGAAAAAAAGCATTGGCAATGTTTATAATATACTACTAATTGTGCCTTAAGAAAAGAAGATAGGAAAGAAAATAATACACGCACATACTCATGACCATATTGATTTGCTTGACTAGGCACAGAATAATCTCTGGAAGAATATGTAAGAAATTGATGACATTGGTTGCTTCCAGGAAGGGGAGCAAATTGGCTGGGAGCCAGGGAGTAAAAAGGTGGTTTTACCATGCTAGTCTGAATGTGTATTATCTAGCTTTTTAAAACCTTATTTTTTAATTTTGAAGACTTTTAAGAACACGTATATTCTTCAATCCCGCATTTAAAGTTCGGGACCAGGGGCCGGCCCTGTGGCGCAGCGGTTAAGTTCGCAAGTTCCGCTTCGCGGCGGCCCGGGGTTCGCTGGTTCGGATCCCGGGTGCGGACGTGGCACTGCTTGGCCTCTAGTATAAACTAGAGGAAGATGGGCACGGATGTTAGCTCAGAGCCAGGCTTCCTCAGCAAAAAGAGGAGGACTGGCAGTAGTTAGTTCAGGGCTAATCTTCCTCCAAAAAAAAATAAAAATAAAAAAATAAAGTTCTGGGACCTTCGCTTGAGGATATTATAAAAGATGTACCAAGGAATTATGTACAAAGATGTTCTTTGCATTGTTATTTATAATGATAAAATAGAGGAATCAATAAAATGCTCAGCATTTGGAAATTAAAAGCAAGAAGTGTGTGCATATGTGTGCACACTACACATTTCCTCTGTAAAATGCAACAAATTTACGTGTTCAGTGACAGGGATTCAGAGCAAGTCTGTCTTGTTCATTGAATCTACAGCATCTGACGCAAAGCTTGACACATAATCACATGATTAATAATTATAAGAAGATTAATAAATAGAAAAGAGACTGGAAGGATATACTCTAAAATGTTAGTTTACCAGAGATTTTAGCTTTCTTCTAAGATTGTTTTTATCTTCCAAATTTTCTACAATGAACATGTATTATTTTTATGATTGGAGGGAAGTGCAATAAGTGTTATAAGACTGCTCCTAAAAAAAATTCATATTTTTCATGCCATGTCTGTCTATAGAGGAATGAACAGCTATTTTAATGAGTACTAGTGAGTGTTTGCATTTGATCAGCAGTGCTTACAGAAATTCTGGAAAGGATAGTGGTGGTATGTAAGTGGCAGCTGGTACATTTAGTGAGTATTGGAGGTACATGAGGGGATAATTTGAATGCTAATTACAATATCACTCTGCACGTAGGAGGGATCGTAGCACTAGAACTGGAGTTATTCAACTGAACAGGGTTATGTATACATTGAGCTTTTCTATAACATTAGACCTGATTTTTGTTTTCTCACTGTTTTTTGACTACAAACAGCTCTAGGTTCTGGTCCCCACTCAGCCGCTTACACACTCTGTGATCTTTCTAAGGTTATATTTCTCCATCTGCAAAATTAGCCTAATACTATGGTCTTTTCAGAGTTGCTTGCAGAGTGCGTGTCAAGCAGAAGTGAAAAGTTTCGCTCAGTACCGGGCATAGAGAAGACTCTCAGACTGCCTCCCTCCTGTTTCTGCTTCCCCCACATCTATCACCATGTCCTGGGTTGAATGAAGAACTAAAAGTTTGTTTAGAAATGGGGAAGGGACTAATTTTTCAATCAAACATTTTAGTTAATCCTACTAATGCTCCTTTAAGATATGGATCATCCCATTTTATTGACATGGGGAGGGAGTATTGCCTGGGGAGCTGTGACCATCCTAAGACCCCAATGATTAGCACCTACGATGTGCTGATACAAAATATACACAGAGCCTCTCCGTGACCTCTAGAATTTTGTTCTAAGGAAAGAAGATGGAAATCTTCTATCGATCGTATTGCTGTGCCTGAGGACACTGGAGAACTTATTACGTTAGTATGGGTTTTGGATGTTTGCCTAAAGCCACAAACCTTTTGATGTCCACCTTTTAGCCCTGAGAAATTCCTCATCACTCATATAATTCCTGCAAATAAGATAAAGCAGGACTTTTAGTGGAAAATTCTCTGCTTCTCCTTGCTCTCTGACTTCAATTGCATTAAAATATTTTTTGAAACACTAATTTCACAAAACGATTTTCCAATATGTGTTCCAAGTAATTTTTAACACTCTAGCACAAGGAGCTCACTTAAATAATAAAGCAGAGGAGAATGATCAAATTTGTCATATTTGGAATAGATAAAATTACTCTAGAAGTAATTATGGAAAATTCAATTTTAAATTTAAACATTATAGGTATAAAACATAACATAAATATATAAAAACAATTTTATAAACCATACCTGGATGATTTGGCTAATTGTTTAAGCGACTAAAATGATGATTAAATTTTTTGATTAAGTTAATAGGGTGCTAAGGGGAAACATCCAAACCTTTAGATGGATGAACAATTTATCCTGGCAGAAAAAAACCATAACAATCAGCAATGTTAAAGAATTACCTGTCAATGAATCCTTTCTGTAGTGTGGCAGTTCTGCCTTTTAATATTTGTTAAACCATGTTTCTTAAATACAGTCACTGAGGACAATTTTCTGCCCTCAAACTGATGAAACTCACAGGATGTTTGCCACTAGGTGGCTCATCACAAAATGACCATTCATTGCCACCTGGCATCCCTTATTTTACAGTTTTAATTGATAATTGCCCGTTATCGCTACTAACTTAAAGGAATAAATAAGTGCACATTTACTAAAGAAAATTATTTAAATGATTCTCAGAAATAGAAAGAAAAACAAGAATGCAGAAATTAGGAAAATTTTGGCATTTAGACTAATAAAGTGAATAATAAAAAAATTCTCCTTTGTAAATGTCAATTTATAATGTCGTCTTTGTTTCCCTATCAGAGACAGCTATCTGTCTGGAGAATGATCCTTCTATTTTTGTTTCTGCATAGCAGCAGTTTGGCTCAGATAAAATATATAACTCATAATACTGGTAGATGTGCCAAAAAGTCACACAAACCAGAAGGTTAAAAATACTTTCTATCAACTCTGCACAGTGTGTTTGAGGAAGAGCAGATTGTTGTAACTTTCAGGCTTACAATCAGGGCACGTTCGTAAACAGAGGCATCTAAACATTTGAGTGTATCTGGTATCATAGAAACATCAAAAATTAGGTAGGAAAAGTCAATATTTATTGTAATCCATCTTCCAACACTCGATGGTAAGAAAAATAATAGTAATAATATTAAAATGGTAATAAGCAACATTTTTGAGAATTTGCTATACACCAAGCAGTGGGTGAAACACTTTACAAATTCAGGATAAATTTGCCAGATTAGACTCAGATTAGACTTAAATTCCTCTAAATCTATAGTGACTTATTAAGCTCTGCAAGAAAATATACCAAAAGTAATTTTCTGTGTCCTCCTGGAATGTATACTCAAAGATAAGAACTGGAAGTGAGATCTCTCTCTCTTGCAGTGGCACGATTTCCTAATTCCTTCCTCTTGGAGGTTTTCTTTACACTTTTAAAACAGGTGCTTGATTTGATGTTGATCAGCTTCTCCTGTAATTAATGTGTGTGTGTGTGTGTGTGTGTGTGTGTGTGTGTGTTTGGCTAGAGTTGCTAACATTAACCGCGATCCAAAACTCAAAGTGTTTGATTTTATTACAGAGGTTCCCAAATGGTGACAAGTACCTATTTGTAATTCCCTTCTGAGACGTTTGGGGATGAGGGGTCAGCAGGGAAGAATGAGTGTCACAGGATGACAGGAGTGCAACTTACAGACAGCTGCCGGGGCACTTCTGTGAGACGCACAACCAGCACCTTATTCTACAAGGAATGGCTTTGAAACTTGCCTCTGGGTCACCACTGTGTGCAGAGCTTTCTCTGTCACCAATTCTTTCTACCTTACTTCGAAAACAATTCCTTATTCTTATTTGAGCCTGGAACCTCCGGCACAAACAGGACTGGGGTAGAAGTTCTACTCAGAATATGGACTTGAAGGATGCTTATTTAAAGAGCCAAGACTAAGATAACAAACGTTACTAAAACTAAAGCAGCTTGCCATGGGACATAGTAACTTTTTTTTTTTTTATCTTTAATACAACCAGTTGGGTGCAAATGGATCCAGAGGTCAACAAAGCTCCTTCGCGGCAACAACAAATTATTCCCTGATGGAGAATATAAATCTGGTGGGCTGGTCACATACTTTAGAGACTGAATTTCTGCTACCATGCCAACATAATGAAACAAACATAAATGTCCTGTGACCTGGCCAAGTTCTAGATTGTTTATCCAGTTACTTAGCCAAGAACTGTCTTTGGTCTCCCTAGGAATCAAAAGAGCCAAGTATAGAAGGCAGGAATTAGTGAGAAAGAAAAAAGTAATCGAGCCATATCTTCTTGTTCTTAAGTGCCAGGTTTTGGTCAGGCACAGGCTGGATCGCCTCAGTTCTCCTGGGGCAGGGCCTGGAGTGGTAGTCGTTATCCAAAAGAAGGGTCTTTTTTCTCCTTATAGGAGCAAATCATGGCTATTGAACACAATACTGGCTTAGACATTTTAACAGTAAGGTATGTGACATCCTTTTAAGCTTTATAAAAGGGGGTTAAATAAAAGACTGGCTAGGCAAGATGGATAAAATTCTTAATTTTATTAAGGCAGTGAAAGAGACTGAAATGCAAAATCAATAGCAAGTTGGACAGTGCAAAGCACATATAAATCACCCACCGGGCCTGTGAACAGACCTGAGAAGGACAGTGTATTTGCCAGTGAAAGACACTTTCACACCTGCCCGTGTCTCTGTCACCCTCCTCCATCAGCCACTGCTCTTGCTCACTCTCAACTGGTGATTTTGCCTCCTGCGTCATTGAGAAAGCAGAAGCAGTTAGGAACTCCCACCACTTTACATCTTTCATCCGCCAAATCTAAGACCCACCTCATCCACACCACTCTCTTCCCTCCCGTCTGGTCACAGGGGAGGAGTATTCCTGCTTCTTCCCTCCACTTGGGCTCTCTCCCAACCATTCCCAAACACACTGCTCTTCCTGCAGTTAGTGTCCCATTTCTGCACCATCCCTTTCTTCTCTATGCTAGATCGTTCCAAGAACAAGTAAATATGCTGGCTGGTGGATAGCCCTTCTCAAACTTTAATATGCATATGAATCACCTGGGGATCTTGTTAAAATGCAGAACATAATTTGGGTAGGAAGGCTATATTTTCCATCTTTAAAAAAACAATCCTTTCTTTTGACCCCATGCATAAACTCTTCAGCACCCTCCCCATTTTTTAGCAACCCTTTACAGCAAAGATTTTTATGAGAGGTGTCTGCAGTCAGCGTGTCCACTTTTCACTTATGTTCTCTGCTCAATCTATCCAAAGCTTCTACTCCCGCCACTGAACTGAAATTGCTTTTGTAGATAAACTCCGTTGGCCAAACCCATTGGCACATCTTCATCTTACAGCAGAGTTTCAGGGAAGTTACCCCGCCCTCCTTCTTCATAAACTTTCTTTTGACTTCTATGAAGCCTCTTCCTAATTTTCTTGTACCTCAGCCTTTTTCAGTCTCCTTCTCATCTTCTCAACAGCAGCTAAGTTTTGTTGTGCCTTGGGGCTCTTTTCTGGGCCCCCTCTGTCCATATTCCTTCCCTGGGTGACTCCTTCCATTTGCTTGACATTAAGGACCTTGTAAATGCCAAGGACTTTAAAATCTCTGTCTTCAGCCTTGATTCATATATCCATCCACCTATTTTATCACCTGCTGGATATCCAACAGGCATCTCATACTGTTTCGTGGCCCAAATGCAGCTCTTCATCTACTCTTTTCCTAAGCTTGCTCTTCCTCTACTCTTCTCTAGCTCAATAAAACCAGCCTCATTTACCCACTTGCTCAAGCCAAAAATGTAGGCAGTTCCTTGATTTCTCTTTTTCTCACCTCCCAGATACAATCTATTAACATGTCTATGGTGACTTGACTTCCAAAACATTCTGAAAATGTCCACCTTGGTCTAAGCTATCATGCCCTTGTGGACCATAATGGTAGCTTGCTATCTTGTTCTTCCTCTACAATACATTTTGCCTAAATGGTCTTTTAAAAATGTAAATTAGGGGCCAGCCCCATGGCTGAGTGGTTAAGTTCACATGCTCCGTTTCCTTGTCCCAGGGTTTCACCAGTTCAGATCTTGGGCACGGACATGGCACCACTCATCAGGCCATGACCCACATGGCTGCATCCCGCATAGCACAACCAGAAGGACCTACAACTAGGATATGCAATTATGTACTGGGGGGCTTTGGGGAGAATAAGAAAAAAATATGTATATTGGCAACAGATGTTAGCTCAGGGCCAATCTTAAAAAAAAAAAAGTAAATTAGATCAAGCTATTTCCCTGGTTGAAGCAATCCAGTGGCTTCCCATCATGCTTATAATAAAATCCCACTCTTTATTCTGGTTTGCAAGGCCCTCTGTGGCACCACTTCTCTGATATCTTCCTATGCCACTCTCCCCTTCACCTACTGTCATGTTCTAGGCATCCTTTGTCCCCTCTAGCAAGTTAAGTTTGTTTCTCACTTAGAGAATTTACACTACCTGTGCTGGTTCCTCTGATCTTCTCCTGGTTAACTCCTTCCTGTCATTCAGATCTGGTTCTGGTTATTGCCTTTTTGCTTCCAGGTTGATCCCCACCCACCCTTCTCCTGCAAACCACGTTTCCCAGCTCCCTTGACAACGGCTTTTGGGGTATCTGGCCAGTGGGAGTTTGGAAGGAGAGAAGGAGGAAAAAAAAACAGGACAATTTCTCCCTCTCTGTTTTTCTTTCCTCTTTCTCCTTCCCTTTCTTCTCTCCACCCCCCACGTATCCCTGGTTGTCCCCTCTGCTGCAGCAGTGAGCAGATGCTGGATCTCCGCCATGGTTCAGCTCCCCACCAGACAGAGACGGCCTCTGCTCCATAATCGCAAATACTGCCACGCAGACCTGTCCATGGCTGGCTCTGGTTCCTGCCGTGGTTGTCCATGTGGTCTAGCATCTGGGCTCCAGGACCAACCCCTCCCTCTGGCAGTGGCTGGCTCCCTGCATTGCTAATGTCTGTCACTCTACCTGATTCTCAGTTCTTTCATCACCAGTGTAGCCATTTCACTGTGTTAAATTTGTTTGTTTGAAATGCCTAGAGTAGTTTCTATTTTTCTGACCAAAATAGCTTTCAATTACACAATTCATTCTCAGAGCAGCCCTCCCTGACCACTAGGTGGCTCTCCAGCGGATGCACCTATTTCAAGTCTCTTCATTTCACTTTTTACTTTCTGCTGTTCTTCTTCTTTGTTTATTTATATGTTTGTTTGGTGCTGTCTTATTTATCCCTGTATCCCCAGAGCCTGGAATAGTATCTGATCTATAGTTGTCATTTAGTAAATGTTTATTGAATAAATGAATGAAAAGAATGGACTGAATTTTGACTAAACCAAACGCTACTCAAATGAGGAGGTGATGTGAATGAAGTGACGGATAATCAGGCTTCTGAATACAAACCCAGGAAAAAGAAAGGAAAATAAGAGAAAGAGAGAGAGAGAAATTAGGCAAAAAAGGAAAATGTTACCCTTTGGGAAGAAAGACAATTGGTGGAGAAAAGGAAACATTTATTTAATATCTAATGTGCCAGTTGCTTTATATACATGATTTCACTGTGTTTCCACATCAACACTATCAGGTACACATTATTTCCATCTTACAGATGGGGAAACTGAGTATCTGAGAGGATAACTAACTTATACAAGATCACACGGCTATAAAATGTACAACAGGATTCAAGCCCACGACATCCATCTGCCTGATTAGGACCAGCCCAGGAAATTACATCATTGCCTCAACCCCTACCTATCCTACTTTTATTTTAAAAGCAGAGGTTTTGAATGCAAATATATAAACTGCTATTTCTGAAGCAATTATTTTATCCTATTAAACCAATGGTCATCATCAGTGAAAGAATTTGAGATATTTTTTCAAATCGATTCCCATGTTTTTTTTTGCTTTTTCCCACCCTCTTCCTTCCTCCCCAAATAAATTGAAAGACAGACCATGATCCACACAACTAAGTAAATAACACTATTGCCATCAGCTGCATAGTGGGCCTTTGGTGTTTTCTTCCAGGTTGACCTCAGAATGAGCCTGTTTTAGTGATTTAGTCTGCAGTAAGGAAGGGGTTTAGGGGACAGGCCCACCCCATATATCAGCAGCATCCCGTAAAGCATGAAGTTGTTATTCAGGTATGTGCTACATATGGCATCAATAGAGAAAGACGGGCTAGTTCCCTTAAAATTTGCCAGGACTTTATTTGTACCATCACCTCTGTTTTGCTGAATTTCATTGAAAAGCCCTATTATCTTCTTAAGGAGGACAAGCGAACTCTCAATCTTGTCCTTGATTTTCTACATTATGCCAACGTCTGAAAAGGGTAAGTGATGTTATATTATGCAGTTTATAGTGAAATTGAGGGAGAAAAGCCCAAAATGGTAGAGTAAATCATTTTTTCCTAATGCTAATTTCACTTGTTTGGTTGATTAGAGTCAGGTCATTAACACAATGTTGACATTGCTTTTCCCCTGATATGTTCTTAAGACTTTTCCTTATCCCAAAACATCATGCTCTCAGAACACTGAAAACTTACAGCAAACAAACAAATCATGGAAATTGGATAGCAATAAAACTGTTGTTGGCTTCATATAAAAAATATTATCCAGTATTTAAATGGCTATTATTTCCAGCAACTTGGCAATTGTAACCATACAAATGATGAAATTGATTCCAGTCACAGTCCATCTTTGTTTGGAAAGGAAATACCAGTAGTGTTTGAAAAATGGATTATTAAAGACCTCGGTTTGCTGAAGGTGGCTCATCTGTTCTCCTTGCTCACACAGCATCTTGTTGGGGGAAAAAATAATAAGTGCAGCTTTTCCCTACCCCAGATTATTTTCACTACAGATCTTTAGAGCAGGAAATAAAGAACAGCTAATGGTTCATGGGGCATGTGGAATTAGTTTAAGCAAAGCCAAG
The DNA here is from genome assembly GCF_041296265.1 of Equus caballus. Classification (NCBI taxonomy): domain Eukaryota; kingdom Metazoa; phylum Chordata; class Mammalia; order Perissodactyla; family Equidae; genus Equus; species Equus caballus. The sequence goes on from NC_091697.1 coordinate 89,566,258, forward strand.
CCTTGGTCCTGCTGACCGCCTCCTCTTTCCTGTGCTGTTTTGTCTATGCCGGCCTTAGACTATGTCAACAAATCTCTTTTAAGCTCAGATGGGAAGAAAGGATGGTGATTCTCTCTCTTTCTGTAAGGGAGTAATTTACAGCAGATGTGCTTTTATAGAAGGGTACAAGTTTGTCTTGTAAAATATTTGTAAAGAAAAATAGCCTCCGGATTTTACAAAGCAATCCTTACTCGGTTTTGGAGATGTCACAAAGAGCATTGTTTTTATAACGCTAATAGGATTCTTTTCTCACACAATTTGATTTTAACTCAAGATTAATTTTTGGGAAGAGCCAAGTTAAATATAATAAAACAATGTAGTGAAGAAACACCATATGTGACTTGATGCCTTTTTGACAGTGACCTAAAAGAAGCCCAGTTACAGTCAGGAGACATGGGGTAAAGTGCCAGGAAGACTTTTTAACTGGTAAGGAGATCTTAACTTCTCCAAGCCTCAGTTTCTTTATCTGTAAAATGGGGGAACCACCTGCCCCTGCCATCCAAGTGGGAAGATAAATTAAAAATGCTTTATAAGCCATAAAGTCCTACACAAAGGTAAGTGATTATTTTCGTAACAAAGCTATTCAAGAAAAAAATCTTTGAGAGTTCCACACGTTCATGTATATACCTTTCTGGGCATATAATAAAAGGAATCTTTTTTTGATTAAAAATTGTGCTAGTAAGGAGATTAGCAACAAAGCTTGTGCTATGTAAGATTAAATTCTAAAATCTGGCCCTGATTCAGCCATGAGGCTTGTTGAAGATCAACTCACTGATTCTAACGGGAAGTTTTACCTGCATAAGCACTGATAGATAAAAATCACATGATAAAAAGATGTGTGTCTTGCATGAGTATGATTACCTTTGGCCTGTGGAGAAGGTACAACTACTAGTGGGCAGGGAATACTGTAAACAAATGAACTGTCTGCTTAGTTTTCATATCTCAGATGAAAACATATGGCTAGAGGCAGCAAAGGAGAGTGAGCACAGATTGGGGTAGAAGTTTGAGTTGGGGCTGTTAGACAAGTGATCTGCAGTTTCCTCATGTAGGGAATGAGAGTAACAATGCCTACCACCCTGTGTGGCTGTTGTAAGGATCATGTCAGAAGATACATATCAGATAACCTATGATCATATTAGATGACAAAGAAGTTACACAAATGTAAGATTCCCAAGACTTATCATAAATAAGGGAGAAAATTCTGTCATCTTTATTAAGATTTAATAAAATTTAGCACTTAAAAGTTTTATAGTATTTCTTTTTTCAGTCACTTCAAATTGTTAATATTAATGACTAACAGATACTGAGCACTTCCTGTGTCCAGACATTTGTGGTTAATGCTTTAAATAGATTAAACTCATTTCATCGAGAACCACCATGAAGGTAGGTTCCATTATTACCCCCATTGTACAAATGAAGGTAAGTAAATTGCTCAAAATCACATAGCTTAAGGAAAGAATGAAGGCAGGATTTGAGCCATGATTAGCAATAGAGCCAATTAGCCAGAAGTCTGGTTGCCTTCCAAACAAGACTGTGGTCGTCCATCACAATAGAGTGCTCACAGCCTCCTCTAAACTCTCAGTCGCCCTCTTGGCTCCGCATTTGAACCCCAACTGTATTTAAACACTTGAAAATGAAACACACGGTTTCAAAAGACGTTTTTCAAGGCCCATGCAGGTACACACTTTTTCATTAGAAGTTGGGATAAAGGAAAACTAGCCAACATTTGCTATTTGCATTCAGAAACAAGCTGGGTGCTTCTCTTCCCTAGCGTCACTCAGGCTTCAACCACCGAGCCCATAGGAAAGGCAGGAGAAATGCCACCCACCAGTAATGTCCTCAAACAAGCTTTCAGATGTCTCTGAGGGCCAGAGGCCATTCTACAGCCTTTGTTATCTTCTCTGTAAACTGGCTAATTTGTAACCAGAAGAGATTTTAGGGCACACCTTATATAACTTTTTTTTTTTTTTCTGAGAGGAGTAATAAGGACAGGCAGTCACTTGTCCTAGGCCACCATAATCCTGAGTGTGCTTTCACATTTTCAAAACCTTTCCACAATCTGTTAATTTTGTGTTTTCTGTGAGGCATACAAATTCTTATCTCAATACTTGTATTGTACTAACCTGGGTGAAAGTGTCCTTTGTCACTTATGTACTTCTCTGGTTACTTGGGAACAGCAACCTCACAGCTTCTGTTGTGGCTTTTATCAAGGTTAGCCTGGAGCCAGGCCTGGTGGCCCTTTCACATGGGAAGCCATCTGAAAGCAGAACTTCTCCAGGGACAAAAGCCTGAGATGGAATCATCTGTAAAGCCACTCTCTGACTCTCTGTAAAGTACACTTCCTGCCTGCTGGCAAGGAGATTAAGTCAAAGGTTTTGATATTGATATATAGTCCTAATCTTTTAAGAGCTTTCAAGTACTAGCAGGACAGTTGTAAAGAGTTTTCTTAAATCATTAGGAAGAGGGAGATTTGCAAGTCCCTCAGGGCCTATATGATGAGGAGTTCGGCTCCGGGGAACCCTCCCTCCTAATAACAGGTGCATCTGTATCCCTGGGGGCTTTCTGTAAAGTTTATTTACATTTACATTTAATAGAAATTAAACATTTTATGTACCACCTTTTACAAATAATTATTTTTGCTTAATTAGAAGTTCACATGGTTAGTTAACAAGTTTTGGGTTTTCCTGGGCTTTGTGTCATTTTGTTTCTGTTCCCGGATGTCTTCCTTTCCTCCTCATGTTCACCCGAAGCTCTTCGTCTCCTCCTCATCCTCCTTCAGTCCCTTGGACAGTCTCTTCTTCAAGTTTTCCTGCCCCTGCCCTCCCCTCCTTCTCTCTTTTTCTCTGTTTCTTCCCTTGTTTTTTCTCCTATTGTCTCTATTTTTTCTCTCCGTTTATTTTCCTTTCCTTCCTTGCTTTCATCATAACTCCGAGTGCCAGCTGCCATTTTTTACATGCCTATTGTTTACATTGCCCAGCCCAGGGGACATGTCTCTGCAAATTTTTGTTACTTTACAATCACCTTTAAAGTTATATGGAAATCGTATAGCATTAAACTAACAGGGCAAGGCACAACTAAATGTGATTGAAAATGGCATTGTAGAAAATGAGTACTGAAAAGCATAGGACTACCTTGCAACAGAGGAAGCAAAAAATTAAGACCAGGTAAATGCCCATTCTGCAAAAAAACATGTTCAGAGTCAGCAGAAGAGGGGAAAAAAAGATCTTCTGAATGTAACATTATAAATAATCTACCATCATTTTGTAAAATGAAATCTGACAAGTTAACACTAAGTCATCTGGGGCAAAACTAAACATGCATAAAGGTTTCATATATTTGGGAATTCTCTCTAGTATTTCAAAATGTTGTTTTTAATGCAAGCAAAAATAGATAAAAATAATTTGAATTCATTTAATAAGGAATTGTATCCATAATTTTATTACTAATAATATATAGACAGTTTATTTGCACCAGGCATTGTACTAAGAGCTCTACATATCTTATCATATTTAATTTAGTCCTCTTTATAACCCTGAAGTGTAGATGTTTTTGAGGATTTTATTTTTTAAGAGAAAAATATACTGTCTTTAAATGGTGTCCCTGTGTCCTCTTAACCTTAAATATATCTTAACGTCTCAATGGTGGGTTCCTATTTTTAAGGTTAATATCAGGAAAAGAGCCAAGGCACCAAGTAACCTGGTAAGATTTGATATAATAAGAACTGAGTAAGACACTGAGATAAGATTCAGTAGCCAAAGGTCTCTGAATTGCCAGGCTATTCTCTGAGAATTTCAGTGTTCTAGATTTGGGGCTGAAACATAGTTTTTACATCTGAAAAAGAAGGAATATTGGCACAGAACATTTCATCGCTTTGTGTGCCTTTATTCAATGTATACCTCATATTTAATATATTTTCCATAGCTTAGAAGTATAGATCTGAGAGGAAGTCTCTTTTGCAGGGCATTTTACTGATTGAACCAAGAAAGTTGTGCACCAACACCATCTTTAGCATAAAAAATAAATCACATGAAACATAAACATATTCCAAATACAATTGTACACTTTGTGCTAGGTGAGGCTGTATTTATTCACTGAAGAACTATAGTCAATAGTAAACTATAACAATTATGTCCCAGAGCAAAAGTCAATCTTATCGCTAACCTTTTGCCGGAGATTACATAGCAAGACTTTAAAGGAAAGGCAAATTATGGTCAAGATTAGCTCTTTGGGCTGGCAAATCTGAATGCTTCCTCCAGGAAATAATAAGATGAACATGTGCACTGGCTTTCTTGGACAGTTCTATTTTATGCTCATCCTGGCCTAAGATTTAATAGCTCCCCCACCTCCCTGTACTCTTAAGACATTCTCTTACCCTAAAAAGAAAGTGAGATAACTTTAATTTTGTAACATTGATATTTGGAGTAAACATATTCTACATACCTGCTATGATTGATACAGCACAGGTGTTCAACAGATCCATTTTCTATGATGTCAACAGGGCTGACAATGACCACTTCGGCAGGGCCCCTAACTAGCATTAATGACCATGGCAGGATGCAGCTGGATGCATGAGGAACCCAGCCCAAAATACACATCCCTTGACACCTATCACTTTGGCTTCTTGTTCCCGTTCAGAATAGAATCAATGAATGGGGGCACTTGTCATTTTAGCCTGAAAGTCAAGGAACAGGATTCTCCAAAATATGTAAGCTACTTCTATTGATTCTTTAGGTCTTTAGATTTTCCTAAATATCTCAAAACTAGGAAGTAGATACTTCTCTGGAAGAATCTAGTTAACTTTCTGTTATGATATGAGATAGTAAAATAGGTGACTATGAAAGAGTCACTGTATTTCAAGTTGCAGTTATTGATATTTTGTGGACTATTTAAAATATAAGATTTTAAAAGGTTATATAGAATCATTAGAAAAAGTTGTACAATATAAGTCTCACATGTTCTCAGATTTATAGTCATAGCTCTTTTTTATGGGTAATTTTTTTTTTTACATCTTCAAAGGAAACCTTAATAATGCATTTTTTTCTAAAAAAAAACCCAGTGTCACTACCAAGCCTTTGGATGATTAACTACCCTATGGTATTTCTTTCATCCAAGCTGGTTTATAAAGGAAAGCAAAAACGACAATAAAAGAAATGTACCAATTTATTCTCTACTAATAAAGTATTGAACATTAGTGAAAAAAGTATGAAATATTGGAATGCAACCCAAAGCAATTCCATTACCTATTGCAGTTTTGGGTCATATACTGTATATAAATAATAATTACTTCATTGGTTGGAAACCACAGTGGAGGAATATAGAATTTGATGAAAGAGATTTTAAAATAAAAATTTTATCCCAAAGCATTTGCTTTTGCAAACTTTGCCAACATCATGGACCATCCTATTTTTTTTTTTTTTTTTGGTGGCCAAGGGTGAGGGGCTGGGAGTGCAGAAGAAACAAAGAAAATTAAGAGTGAGCAGGTTTTTGAAACTCTTTAGCCAATACATCAGCACTTGGATTTTAAACTATCTGCTAAAAATAGTCTTTGTAGATGCCTCAATGACACATCTAATTAACAAAGGTCCTGTATTTAATATTTGCACACTGCATTATTGACATTAATTCTGGTGGTTTCTGACACATCTTTCACTTCCCCACTTTGAATCAGGTTTCAGGATTTCATTTCTCACTGAAGATTTGAGCTGCATCATGAGCTCAAGGCTAGATCGTGGTGTCTACAACATAAGTTTCTCAGTGTTTTCAAGTCTTCTTGTTTATCTCACGGGGGTTCTGGGTAGGACCTGAAAGCTTCCTGGGTAGAATGGGAAGGTCACGTGGTATATTATGGAGAGAACAGGCTCTGCGGTTGGCCATTCATAGTCCCAATCCAACCTCTGTCATTTTCCCCTGCGGCTCAGTTTCCTCGACTGTAGAGTGGAGAAAAATATCTCCACTGTAGGATAGTTGTGAGGATTGAATGAGCTATGTGAAAAGCACTTATTGCTGCTTACAGTGCTTAGTGAGAGTTTATGTATATTCTACTTCTTTCTAAAAATAATTTGAGAGGTATAAAAATACGAAAATTACATTCAGAAAAAAATAGATAAACCACATGAAATCATGCTCAATGATTCACTCAATTCATTTATTTTTTCCTACCCATGTTCCTTTAATATTGATATTGAAGAAAATATCAGGGAAATAGTCTGATTATGAAAGTGAAACATTAATTGCAAAGAATTTAAATATACTGGAAAGTATGAAGGTAAACTTCCATTACCTTTAATATTTTGACACATTCTCTTCCTCTTTTTCCTACCTATTTCAAAAAAAGTTAGGATTATACTCTATATCACATTTACTTCCCATTTTCTTCAATTTCTATTATATCATAAGCATTTTCATTCTCGTTAAATGTTTTATTTAAACAATTATTTTGTGATTTCATAATAGTCTATCAATTGTATGTACCATAATTAATTCCACTCAACATGTTAGTGATTTTTCTTTTTGTTATTATAAACAAAACTGCAATGAAAATTTTTTCAGATGTTTATTGAATACGTTGGAAATCGCATCCCTTGATTTGTCATATTTGCTGCAAAATTTTTCCCATTTAGCCTTTTAAATTTATGACAACTTTTGACATAACAAGTTTTTAATTTGATGTAACTTTTGCTATCAATTATTTTCCTTTGTGATTTCCTTGACTGCTTGTATGTTTAGTAAGTTCTTTCCTATTCCAAAGTCAGTAAATAGCTTACTTATATTTTCTCGTTCTTTTATGAATTGCTTTAGCTTTTTGCTAAAAGAATGTATTTGGGGCTATCTATTTGAGGTAGGTGCTGAGGTAGATTTGGAATATCTCAAATAGATTTGAGAGTCTATTAAGCTAGGATTTAACATAATTTTCTCCAAATAGTTAACACTTTTACCCAGTAACATACTGCTTCCTTCGTGATGATGGATTTATAGTGGTACTCTATCATACACCAATTTCTCTTTCAGGGCTCATCTTTCATATTTTAATTACTTAAATATCTGGTACAATAAATGCCTTCTCATTATTTCTCTTTTGCAGAAATTTCTTGGCTATACTTACTCATTTATTCTTCCAAACAAATTTTAAAAACACTTTATCAAATTCTCCTTATTTCACTCCACTCCAAACACATTAGCATCTGCTTGAAATTGCATTAAACCTATACATTCAACTGAAAAAATGCTTTCTTTTAATATTCGGTGTTCCAATGCAGAAGCACAGTATCTCTATTTTCTTAATAGAGAATCTGTACATTTCTTGCTACGGTTATGCCTAAGTATTTTATATATTTTATTGCTATTGTGAAAGAAATATTTTTCCCATCATAATTTTGAACTACTAAGACATTGTTCTCAGTGAACTTTCACTGTGTAACCAGCATGCTTCAACTCCAGCTTGATTTATTCTGTATGTAGAAAAATATTTATACGAGCACTTTATTACACAGACATAAATGACTGAAGCCAGCGCTTGAGAGAGAACACTGAAGGCCATGGAGATTATTAGAGCAGACCAACTTCGTAGTTGTTAAAGGAGCTAGAAGGAGCCACTGGTTATCCATTTTATTCTATAGTGTACAATTGCATAGGTGAAATTGATGCATTTTATTACTAGGAAGGGAAAAAGACAAGAAATTGATGCACCCATGTCTGTAATGACAAGTGAAGGGCAACATTTGAAGGTAGTGGGGACCCCGAGTGTATTTAATTGTTTACTATACTTTGAGCCTTATGCATCTCATCTACCTCATTGTCTGACAGGCCATTCTGGCATAAGCAAGATGAATAATGTAGACAATATCTCCCATGGGAATTAAATTTAAAATGTAAGTAACTGCTATCTAAAGATCTTGTTATAAAGCTGGCCTCTAAGTCTTCGGTCCCACTGTACCCTGTTGTCTTTGGAGGCCGCACAAACACCTGTCATTCACTTGCCCTCAGCTTCTAAGGTGGCAGGATGCCAGCACCAGCCAAGTGTTCACAGTGCAATGTACTTTAGACTCTTCTGAAATGAAAGTCAGTATGTAAATGTGCAACATGACGACATTATTATTCTAGCTTTCTGGCTGCTTTTACCAAGCACTGACTGCCACATGAGGTCTCAAGTGTTCTGGCACAGTGTGCAAGTGTTCAAAAGAAGTTAAAGTAATGAAATTGGATCTACATTTCCATAGATATTCAAGCTGGCATGGAGGAATGGAGTCATGGAATCGGGGTTGGATGGTCTCCACCAAACAGACTAGGCAAGTGCCTGTGATGCCAGGCTACTAAGCAAAATTTTCAGTCGTGAAAGGCCACCACTGTTTCTTCCTCTGGGTCTAAAATTACAAAATGTGCATATTCCCCCCAGGCTCACACCACTCGCTGGGTGCTTTATGCTCAGTCCCCACCCACTCATTCCCTGGAGCACACAAGCTTTGCCTAAATCTAGCACAAGTTTTAAAATGAAGAACTAAGTACAAAGAGGGGAAAAATATTTAGTTAGAACCTAAATACAGCATATTTTACTGTATCAAGTATGTGACTATTAAGAAAAGGGCCAGGCTCACAGTGCATCTGAGCTATCTAAGGTACTTCCTAGGAAGTGTCCACATAACGGGTTTCAGTTGACCTTGTCATTTTTTGCAGTTTTCACTGCTCATAGGTCTTCTCACTTGCATCGAGCATTCTCTGCTGTTGAAATTTCTGGAGCCAAGACTAAACTTAGGTCTATGGGTGGTAGGGTTAAGAAACTGAGTCTGCTCAGTAGTGAGTCATGGTGGGTTCAGGGTTAGCTCAGATTCTGGATTTGTCCATTCTGAGACCTAAACTCTCTCTTACACATTTACACCCTCCCCCCAGCTGAACTGTTTCTGTTCATCAGGGCAAGAGCAACAGAAGCTGAGTCTCATGCTGTACAGCTACCTTTATATTAGCACAGGTCCATGATGCTGGGGAACCTTCCTCCTCCATCTCCCTTTCTATCCTGACATTTTCGTGGGGTCCAAGTATCTATATATATTCAGAGATGAAGTTTATTTATATTTAAAAATGCAAGAGAGGAACAATTCAAAGAATTCAAGCACTGAAGAATACCTTTACTCATAAAGAATGTCTTTTTTTTTTATTGTATTTCAGGACAGTGAAAAAAAGGGATTTATAAATAAGATCTATGCTATCCAGGAAGTATGTATCAGTGTCCAGAACATCCTAGATGAAGTGGCTTCCTTTGGCGAAAGGATAAAGAAGTGAGTGATGCTGACATGTGAGCCCTGGCCTTCAGTGGGACAGAGTATCCATTTGTTTCTCGGAGGGTGAAATGCCACACTCTTTTTGGCAGGGGACACTCCTTCTGGGTGATCTATTGCTCAGTTTCATCATTATTTACTTTGTTTCTGCCAGTCTTTGGTTTTATGAAAGTTCTGTCAATTTCCTTCCTGAAATTTAGAACATATTGGTTGGAAAGCAGTCATACTTGTAGCTTTGAAGAAATAACACCGTCCTAAATTTTAGCACATTTTCACAGTGAAAGACTTTGTTCTTAAACGGAATATGAAATCGTGATAGAAAAAAAATAAACCAAGCTAAATGAGGACTTCAGGTAATCCAGAAACACCTGCATTTTATTATTGGTTGAGTTTATATTTTCATCAAGTTACTCTAAAATTTTAAAAAATTGTGTTATATATAACGCCCTACAGAAATATTCTTTCAAACTTGTGCATTTAAATAGCTGAGAAAATTACATATGAAATAAACTGGTCCTTTGTCATTTAGAAAATGCACAGAATTTTCATAATTTAAAAGAAAGAATCCCCTTTCCTTAATTATTTTAAATAAGGGAAAACAGCTTCATTGAAGTCTAATGTAAAATTAAGAATACTTACATCCCTTGGTATCCTTGGGGGATTGGTTCCAGGATCCCTGGGATGCCAAAATCTGTGGATGCTCAAGTCTTTTACGTAAAATGGTGTAGCATATGCATATAAACTACACACATCCTCCCGTATACTTTAAATCATGTCTAGATTACTTAGAATACTTAATACAATGTAAATGCTATGGAAATAGTTCTTATAGTTTATTTTTTAGGGAATAATGACAAGAGAAAAAGCCTGTACATGTTGAGTACAGATGCAACTATTGTAGGCCTTTCGATCTGTGGCTGATTGAATCTGCAGATGTGGAACCCATGGATACAGAGGGCTGACTGTACTTGTGTTTTACTTGAAATAATTTTATTTACTAATATACTTTTGAAAGCAACTATTTAATCATAAAAACAATAAGGTGAACTTACAACAATTGATTATTAGTAAAAAAAAAAAAAATACTAAGGCCCCATACTACTAAACTATGGGAAAATTGGCCTACATAGTGATTGCTAAATAGTCTATTCAAGGAGGGATGCTGTGTATCTGGATAGCATACATTTTTCTAGTTTTATATATCCATTCATTGTTTATTATTCATAACCAGAAGTGTTCTGCAGATTTGGATCCTTGGGCATACACAGAATTTGAAAGGAGTAAATTATTTAAACTAAAGGTGTGAGTCATTCATCCGGTGCCTTTCATGTTTCAAGGGATAATGCATTTTATTTTGTATAATTTTTTGTTTAATACATTTCCACATATGCATAGGTGCTGAGTTTCCACTTTCTTATATCATCTTAGACAGAACAGCCTCCCTCTCACTCCCAAATGCGCCTCTAAGCAACATTTAGTCTCAGACATCTGTAGACTGATTCCCACATCTTTTCTCTTTCCTTCCTCCTCTCCATGTTATTTCCATCTCTAAGAATGTTCCTTTGTTCTCCACACCCTATCCACTGAAGCATTGAGTGAAGTCCTAAATGGGGCATTTCCCTATTGAGTGTTGTCTTTTCTCCGAGGTACACTGTGGTTGATACCTGACAGAAGCATCTCAGTTATACTAGAAGAAGCTGGGTCAGTTCTGAGTTCAGGCTAGTAAATGCCTGAGGGGAAGAGGTTTCTTTGTAACTCTGGGTGGTGGGAGACCTCAGAATAGGTGCTTGGTTGGAAAACATCACGGCCTCTTGAGGGATGTGACCATATCCTGGCTGTGGACCAGCCTTGGGGAAAACTGGATTTTACAGAACTTCCCATAGGTATAGACTGAGATATAGGAATATGGCATAGGATCCAGTGAGTCTTGTAGGAGCCATTTTTTCTGCACAACAATCTTCTGAATACTAAAAAAGAGAAATTCTCCCGGGGTCACCTGGGATAAAATGCATCTATCCAGAAAGCAGATTCAGAAGCAATCTTTAGGTTCAGAGTGAACAGCCTCTATAATTACCACATCTTGTTACTAAGTAATCATTCCAGAACATTCTTGAATTGCATCTCTTTTGGCGGGGAGGATCATATTTTAGATTTACATTTCATAATGCACTGTGGAAACAGAAGAGGGCAGTCTCTTTTTCCCTGACATTAGCTATGCTGGTTAGCATTCTTTGCCATTTATCTATCCTTCCAAGAGGAGTAAGGAGAATACCGGGAGCCTTTCAGTGAGGCTGCCTATTAGGAGGGTTTTCTGAGTGAAGAGCCAGTGCCCTCGCACATAGAGTAGTGTGATGGATAGCTCTGAGCTGAGCCACAGGAAAGCAAGCAACCCTCCACCTTCAGTTCTCTCCACAAAGGGCAGAAGCAAGGGAACCACAGGTGTCAGTAAAGGAGGGAAGACATGATCTTTTACCTGGTGACAGTTACAGGACACTCTCTCTGGCCGTGGGAGGAAAAAGGCAAACAGAGATAGAAAAGTCAGACCCCAAGAGTTACTGAAAACAAGACATCCAGTTTGATCCAACTTTGGCTTTTTTACTACAAAAAACGTTTTTAGGAAACATTTGACCTAGAGAGTCACAAAAAGCAAGCCATATGCCGCAAAGCTACGGAATAACTCCTAAGTATTATGCCGAGACACAGTATAGGAAGAAAATCTTTTAATCATCCTTTATCAGATCAGAAACTGCCCTGGAGGGGCTGGCCCAGTGGTGCAGCGGGTAAGTGTGCACGTTCTGCTTCAGCAGCCTGGGGTTCCCCGGTTCGGATCCTGGGTGCGGACATGGCACCGCTTGGCAAGCCATGCTGTGGTAGGCGTCCCACATATAAAGTAGAGGAAGATGGGCATGGATGTTAGCTCAGGGCCTGTCTTCCTCAGAGAAAAGAAGAGGATTGGCAGCAGTTAGCTCAGGGCTAATCTTCCTCAAACAAAAAAAAAAAAAGAAAGAAAGAAACTGCCCTGGACAAACCCTACCACAAGTAAATAAACATACATTACCAGGAAATTAGAAGACATAAAAAACACTAACATATATCCATATCATGTACAATTTCATATTTTCTGAAGTGTCTTTGGGGCCCTTCTCATTACCTTATAAGAAGAAATGCCATACTTTAGACTCCTGGAATTGATTAACTCTGATATCACCTGATTCACATTGGCATGTTACCATCACTATCAGTCTTCCTTGATACAATAGAAGCTGTCCTCATTTTATAAAGGGGAAAGCTGAGGCGTAGAGATGTTGACTCGTCTAAAGTCACATACAATCTAGGCTTTGAACACAGATCCACTCCCTTCTTTGTTCTTTTCGTTAAACTGTGCTAAAGAGTCATGCAACAGGATGTGTTAGTTGCCATGGTGTGCCTGTAAATGGTGATACAGTTATCTACCTAACTCTGAAGATTCCAAACAGTGGTTCTCTGTTTTCTTTATAATGTTGTCAGTCTCTCTTTAAAACCACCAGAGATTCACTACAGAATTTCTACACAAAAAGCCTTAAATTATTACAATCTTTTCATATTCCATTTCCCTGATTTTCTACATCATCTTTTTTGCCTTCTATGTCATCATTTTTCATTTCTTTTCCCGTTTTGTCCCACTAAATTCCTTCCTATTTTCTTAGTCCTGTCTTTTTTGTAACTTCGTCTACTTCTGTTCATTGATCCCGTTTCTGTTCCTTGTTCTGATCTTGTCTCTCTGTCAATACACAGCCTTGCAGCCTTCCTTGACTTTATATCATCAGTCACCAGCAGGGTGGGAACACTGCAGACCCGCCAGCCAGGCCCTGCCATCACCCACACTTGTCCAGCTTACACTCCCTTTTCACAGTCTTTCCAACAAATCTACCACATGCCACACTCTCCTTTGCCGGAAATAATATAAGGAGAATAGTAGGCAATGCTGACTATTTCTTAATTGTCTTTGTATTTCTGCTCAGAAGGGCAATGATGGCAGGTGAATTTTTACAAGGCTAACTCTTCTGTTTCCCCTTCCTGACTTCCAGTTCCATTTGAAACACAGCTAAAGTGGGAAGCGAGTATTCCTCTGAAGAATTCTAAAGTTCAGAGGATTTATAGCACAGTGTAACATTTAGGTCTATAGATGATTGCTGGCAACATTTTATTTGCAGTGTGGGGAATCCAGTGTGAGAGTTGATAGAAGAAAGAATGTTAGGCCCAGGGGCATTCTCCTCTAAGAAAATTTGGAGAAAACAAGATTTGGTACTAGTTTTAGAAGTAGAAAAACAAAGTCTTTGTTTTGTTTTGTTTTGATTACGTGGGGAGTCACCCATGTAGTGCAATGGCTTAGACTCTGAAGTCACCTGAGACAATCTGGAGGGGTTGGTGGCAAGGCTCTTACCTGGGCCTTGTGTTCATGGAATTCAGCAGATTATGACTAAACTCTGTCCTCTGATAGCCTACTACAATTGGCTTCTATTCCAGAGGGAAATGCAGTCTTACTAGATAGCCTAATCCAGATTTTGAGTCAGAATCATATTTATCTTAATCTTTGTTTGAAAAAAGTATGAAGTGCTCAGATTGCTGATGTGTTAATTTCTTATTCAGTACTTTCAACTGGACTGTCCCATTCTTAAGCTGGCTGGCCATCATAGCCCTCTGTGTGTTCACAGTCATCCTGTACTTCATTCCACTGAGATACATTGTCCTTGTCTGGGGTAAGTAAAGCCTTTTTTATTTTTATTTTTAAACTGTCTGCTGCTAAGAACAAACTATTTTTAAGGGATGAGTTATATTGTCAGTAGTTGCCTGTATTTATGGTCATGAAGCTTCTCCATGATGAAAAGAGACAGGTCAGTTAAAAAATCACAACGGTATAAAGATTTAGGTCTACCTGCAAAATGCATTTTTCTTATCTGGCACCATAGGCTCCATCATACTATAAACATGTAGTTGTGCAGATTCCTCATATATCAAAGTGTAGCTTTGTCTAGATATCACTCTGATTTATTTTCACCACTTATACGAAAACAGAGGCATTTCGATCCATATGGTGCATTTAGGACAATATGCTTTGGTGCTGTGGTACTTTATCTTCTGGAAGCATCTGTAAACATGGTACTATATATGGTCACCTTTAGGATGCAGGAAAAGGGTCCTTGGCATTGACAGGCTGCTAAGGAATAAGAAACCTTTTATGTCTACTAAACAAGAATGCCTCTGCAAAAACCCATTTTAAAGGTGATATTTTTGGTCCTAATTTTTAGTGCAATTATGCTGCATATCAACAGTTCCTACGCACTTAGGTGCCATTTAGGTGGTAGTTTCAGCATTCTTCATAGTTTGGGGATTTTTCCTTTCCTTAGCTGACAAAATTCTTGGTTTGAAAAACTCAGTTTTCAGTCTCCAAGGTCGATTAACATATAAAACCACAACATTAATGATATATAAATAAGACTGGGTGGAAGTAGAATTCTCTACTTGCCCCTGGCCTGCATAGACTGCTAAACCTATACAAAATGCAAAGAACCAAAATGGGTCTTAACTCCAGAAAATGCGTGCTTACACTGAAAGCAAAAAGATCAAAGGGAATGTTTTGTTCTTTTCTTTTTAAGCCTTTTAAAGAAATATGCTAGAATAAAGTGAGAAGGGGGTCTGATGTCTCCAAGCCCTTCAGTTTTAAGATTGTTATCTCCCTATTCTTTTTAGCCTATCTTGTCATATCTTGAGTAGGCTCTCTTACCCCTTATCACTATTAATACCTTTATTTACATTTTGGGTAGGGAGTGGAAGTTAGGGGGAATGGTGATTATTTTTTCCTCAATTTCTATAATTTAAAGAAACAGTTTCAGCTAAGGCAGTACCTTCACTATAGGAGGGAAGAGACATTTCTACCGTGTTCTTGCTTCCCTATTGTACGTTCAAGCCCTCATCTTTCATTCCTTCTCTGATATTTAAAACAGATGCTGTTTTATTGAAGGAATTAGGGTAGGGCATTAGGTGTGGCAGTTTATTAGCTCTAACCTACCTAGGGTCAGACCTGCCATCTCAGTTGTGATAGGTGGTGAACTTCTGGTTTCGTTTCCCCAGGTTCTCAGAAACTGGAGCCCATGGCAGACATCTGGCTATGTAACCTGGGGTGGCCTCACTGGCTAGCTGTCTTAAACATAATTTTTAGAGAATGTGTTTGGGCCTCTTATTCCATCAAATGAAATAAAACAAGAACAGTCATCCTTTAGTGGTAGGTGATTGCTGAAATATTAACCAGAAATTTAAGACGTAGGTCTCACATGGGGAGACGGGAACCAGAATCATGTTTGCAGAAGTTTATTTTGCTGGACTCCCTGAAGAAGAGCCAAGATGCTCTAGTTTATGGCCTAGTTTTTTACCAGTCTGTTGATTTCATATAAAGCTGTTTATTTTTTTATGTGAATATGTTTCATAATTTATTAAGTACAATATAATTTTAAAAGAGTTGACTTGGCTCATTGAAATTCTACATTATACCATAGAATATGTAGAATAGATACTTCTAGCTTTATACATTATTTTGACATTTCTATCTGATTAAATTTTTTCTTTGTATAATAGCTCCAGTTTGACTTAAATTTGCCCCTCATCCACATTTGTTCTTCAGGTAGTGCAGAGGATTAACTGTTGAATAATTTAGTATGGGTAGATGTGGCTCATCTTTAATTGTCCTTGGTCGATCTAATCCAAGAAGTGATCCAAGTAAGTCAATCACAGCAGCAACTTTTGCAGGCATTAAATTTAAATTTCTTGTAATTTAAAAGTAAAATTGGTTTCTGAAGATATCAGTGCCAGAGATGTAGAAATGGAAACTTTTTTCTTGTGATGAGAACTTCGAACATCTACTCTCTTAGCGACTTTCAAATATGCAATACAGTATTATTAACTATAGTCACCAGGCTGTACAGAACATCCCCATGACTTATTTTATAACTGCAAATTTATACTTTTTGACCCTCATTGTTATAGCTGACTAATATTCCATTGTGTGTGTGTGTGTATATATATATATATATATGTCTACATATATACACACACCACATTTTCTTTATCCATTCATCCATCGGTGGACACTTAAGTTGTTTCCATGTCTTGGCTATTGTAAATAATGCTGCAATGAACATGGGGTGCATATATCAATTCGAGGTAGTGTTTTCCTTGGATAAATATTCAGAAATAGATCATATGGTAGTTCTATTTTAAATTTTTTGTGGAAACTCCATAGTGTTTTCCATAGTGACTGCACCAATTTACATTCCCATCAGCAGTGTATGAGAGTTCCCTTTCCTGCACATCTTCACCAACACTTGTTATTTCTTGTCTTTTTGATAATAGCCATTCTAACAGATGTGAAGTGATATCTCATTGTGGTTTTGATTTGCATTTCCCTGATGATAAATGATGTTAAGCATCTTTTCATGTATCCATTGGCCATCTGTATATCTTCTTTGAAAAAGTGTTTATTCAGATCTGCCCATTCTTTAATCAGATTTTTTTTTATATTGAGTTGTATGAGTTCTTTATATATTTTAATGTTAGCCCCTTATGAGATATATGATTTGCAAATATTTTCTCCCATTCAGTAGGTTGCCCTTTCATTTTGTGGATGGTTTCCTTTGCTATGCAGAAGCTTTTTAGTTTAATGTAGTCTCACTTGTTTATTTTTACTTTTGCTGCTTTTGCTTTTGGTGTCAAATCCAAAAAATCTTAGCCAAGACTGATGTCAGGAGCTTACTGCTTATTTCTTCTAGGAGTTTCATAGTTTCAGGTGTTACATTCAAGTCCTTAATCCATCTTGAGTTAATTTTTGTGTATAGTATAAGATGGTAGTCTAGTTTCATTCTTTTGCATGTGGCTGTGCATGTTTCAAACACCATTTATTGAAGAGACTGTCCTTTCCCCATTGTATATTCTTGGCTCCTGTGTTGTAAGTTAATTGACTACATATGCAGGGGTTTATTTCTGGGCTATTTTGTTCCATTGATCAATATGTCTGTTTTTATGCCAATAGCATACTGTTTTGACTACTATAGTTTTGTAATACAGTTTGAAATCAGGGAGCAGCATGTCTTCAGCTTTGTTGTTTTCTCAAGATTCTTTTGGCTATCTGGAGCCTTTTGTGGTTTCATACAAATTTTAGGATTGTTTACTCTATTTCTGTGGAAAATGCCATTGGAATTTTTATAGAGATTGAAGTGAATCTGTAGATTGCCTTGCATAGTGTGGACATTTTGACAATATGAATTCTTCCAATCCATGAGCATTGAATGTCTTTCTATTTATTTGTGTCGTCTTCAATTTCTTTCATTAATGTCTTAGAGTTTTCAGTGTACAGGTCTTTCAACTTCTTGGTTAAGTTTATTCCTAGGTATTTTATTCTTTTTGATGCAAGTATAAATGATACTGTTTTCTTAATTTCTCTCATAGTTCATCATTAGTGTATAGAAATACAACAGGTTTTTGTGTATTGATTTTGTATCCTTGTTGGTTCACAAATTGGCCCCCATATGTAAAGGGCAAAGAGAGACCAAAGAAAAGAGGCAGACCACTCCAGATTTGTAGGTGGCAAGTTTAATAAGCAAGGAAACTTACTTATGAGGCTTTCTTGGGTGGCTGCAAGACCAGTAGATCTCTACACCCTCCTGCCAAAATCTTAAAAGTTTATATAGAGGCCTTAACTGTGTTCAATCATGTATACCATCCAGATGGTCTCAACACCACCTTACTCTTTCAATGCTATGTCCTTGGAACAGCTCCCACTGTGAGAATGGTGGGCAGAATGTACAATCCAAGTACAAGGTAGGGGATGAGGAGCTTGCAGTTGTCCAGGTCCAGCTCACAGGTTATCTGGCAGTCACGTGCTCATGATTACCTCATCCAACAATCTGACAACTTTACTGCATTCGGTTTATTCTAACAGTTTTTTGGTGGAGCCTTTAGGGTTTTATATATATAATATGATGTCATCTGCAAATAGTGACACTTTTATTTCTTTCTTTCCAATTTGGATGCCTCTTAATTCTTTTTCTTGCCTAATTGCTCTGGCTAGGACTTCAAATACTATGTTGATTAAAAGTGGAAAGAGTGGGCATCCTTGTCTTGTTCCTGATCTTGGAGGAAAGGTTTTCAGCTTTTCACCATTGAGTATGATGTTAGCTGTGGGCTTGTCATATTCTCTCAACATTTATTACGTTGAGGAATGTTACCTCTATACACACTCTGTTGAGAATTTTTATCACAAATGGATGTTGAATTTTATCATGCTTTTTCTGAATTTATTGAGATGATCATATGATTTTTAACCTTCATTTTGTTAATATGGGGTATTCCATTGACTGATTTGTGGATGTTGTACCAGGCTTGCATCCCTGGAACAAATCCCGATTGATCATGGTAAATGATCCTTTTAATATATTGTTGAATTTAGTTTGCTAACATTTTGTTGAGGGTTTTTGCATCTATGTTCATCAGAGATATTGGCTTATAATTTTCTTTTTTGTGGTATCCTTGTCTGGTTTTGATATCAGGGTAATGCTGGTCTTGTAAAATAAGTTTTTAAGTATTCTCTCTTCTTCTATTTTTTGGAAGAGTTTGACAAGGATTGGCATTTACTCTTCTTTGTTTAGTGGAATTCACCAGTGGAGTCATCTGGTCCTGGACTTTTGTTTGTTGGGAGGTTTTTGATTACTGATTCAATCTCCTTACTAGTAATTGGTCTATTCAGATTTTCTATTTGTTCATGATTCAGTCTGGGAAGGTTGTATATTTCTAGGAATCTATCCATTTCTTGTAGGTTGCCCAACTTGTTGGTGTATAATTGTTCATAATAGTAGCTTATGATCCCTTGTATTTATGTGGTTTCAGTTGTAACTTCTCTTTCATTTCTGATTTTATTTATTTGAGTCCTCTCTCTGTTTTTCTTGGTGAGTCTAGCTAAAGGTTTCTCATTTAGTTTATCTTTTCAAAGAATCAGCTCTTAGTTTCATTAATCTTTTCAGTCTATTTATTTGTTTCCACTCTGTGATTTCATCCCTTGTACTAACTTTTGGCTTTATTTGCTCTTTTTCTAGTTCCTTGAGGTGTAAAGTTAGGTTGTTTGAAATTTTTCTTGTTTATTAAGGTAGGCATTTATCACTGTGAACTTACCTCTTAGAACTGCTTTTGCTGCATCACATAAATTTTGGCATATTGTATTTCCATTTGCACTTGTTTCAAAGTATTCTTTTATTTCTCTTTTGATTTCTTTGTTGACCCATTGGTTGTTCAGTAGCTGTTGTTTAATCTCCACATACTTGTGAATTTTCCAGTTTTCTTCTTCTAATTGATTTCTGGTTTCATACCACTGTGGTTGGAAAAGATGCTTGATATGATTTCAATCGTCTTAAATTTATTAAGACTTGTTTTGTGGCCTAACATATCATCTATCCTGGAGAATGTTCCATGAGCACTTGAGAAGAATGTGTATTCTGCTGCTTTTGGATAGAATGTTCTGTTAAGTCCATATGGTCTAATGTGTCACTTAAGGCCAATGTCTCTTATTGATTTTCTCTCTGGATATCTATCCATTATTGAATGTAGGGTATTAAAGTCCCCTACTGTTATTGTATTGCTGTCTATTTCTCCCTTTAGGTCTGTAAATATTTGCTTTATATATTTAGGTGCTCCCATGTTGGGTGCATACTTACAAATGTTATATTGTCTTGTTGACCTGTTTCATTATGTAATGCCCTTCTTTGTCTCTTATTACAGTCTTACAGTCTTTGTTTTAAAGTCTATCTAGTCTGATATAAGCATAGCTACTTCAGCTTTCTTTTTGTTTCTATTTGGATGGAATATCTTTTCCCACACTTTCACTTTCAGTCTGTGTTTTCTCTTACATCTGAAGTGAGTTTCTTGTAAGCAGCATATAAAAAATGGGTCTTGTTCTGTTATCCATTCAGCCATTCTATGTCTTTTGATTGGGGAATTTAGTCTATCTACATTTAAAGTAATTACTGATAGCTATATACTTATTTCCATTTTGTTTGTTTTCTGGCTGTTTTATAGTTCCTCTCTGTTCCTTTCTTCTTCTCCTTTTCTCTTCCTATGTGGTTTAATGACTTTCTTTAGTGGTATGCTTAGATTCCTGTGTCATTATCTTTTGTGTATCTACTATGGGTTTTTGCTTTGTTGTTACCATGAGGCTTATGTATAACACATTATATTTATAACATTATATTTTATAACTTAAGTTCTAATGCATTCTAAAACTCTATATTTTTACTGTCCCCCCCATATTTTATGTTTTTGATGTCACATTTTACATCTTTTTTTCTTGTGTTTCCCTTAACTAATTAGTGTAGTTATTTTTACTACATGTCTTTGAAGCTTCATACTAGCTTTATAAGTGATTAATACACTATCTTTATTATATATTTACCAGTGAGACTTCTACTTTCATATATTTTCTTATTACTAACTAGCACATTTTCATTTCAGCTTAAAGAAGTCCATTTAACATTTCTTGTAAGGCTAGTTTAGTGGTGATGAGCTCTTTTATGTTTTGCTTTTCTAGAAAACTCTTCATCTCATCTTCAATTCTCAATGGTAACTTTGCCAGGTAGAGTATTCTTGGTTGGAAGTTTTTTCTTTCATGCCACTCCCTTCTGGCCTGCAAATTTTCTGCTGAAAAAAAATCTGCTGATAGTCTTATGAGGGTTCCCTTGTATGTAACAAGTTATTTTTCTCTTGCTGCTTTTAAGATTCTCTCCTTGTCTTTAACTTTTGATATTTTAATTATAATGTGTCCTGGTGGGGGTCTCTTTGGGTTCTTATTTGGAACTCTTTGGGCTTCCTGGACCTGGATGTCTGTTTCCTTTCCCAGGTTAGGTTTTCAGCCATCATTTCTTCAAATTGTCTACCACTTTCTCTGTTCTCCTCCTGGGATCCCTATAATATGAATGTCAGTACACTTGACATTGTCCCATAAATGCCTTAAGCTATCTTCACTTTTTAAATTCTTTTGATTTTTGCTGCTCTGATTGGGTGAGTTCCACTGGCCTATCTTCAAGTTCACAGATCCTTTCTTCTGATTTATCTAGTCTGCCATTGAATTCCTCTAGTGTATTTTTCAGTTCAATTGTTGTATTCTTCAGCTCTGTGACTTCTTTCTATCTCTGTGTTGAAGTTCTCCCTGTGTTCATCCATTTTTCTCCCAAGTTTTGTGAGCATCTTTATGACCATTACTTTGAACTCTTTATCAGGTATATTACTTATCTCTGTTTCATTAAGGTTTTTTTCTGAGGTTTTATCTTGTTCTTTAATTTGGAACTTATTGCTTTGTTTCCTCATTTTGCTTCACTCTCTGTGTTGGTTTCAATGAATTAGATAAAACAGTCACTTCTCCCAGTCTTGAAGGAGTGCCCTCATGTAGAAGATGAAGCTTATTTCTCAACTCTGCCCTAGCTCTTGGTTGTTTCTCAAATCTTTGAGATTTCCCAAGCAGCCTATTTTATTATTAATAGCTCCCAGTAGTTGAGGGTGTGCCAAGACCAGTCAGTGTCCCAAAGGGAAGGATCTCAGTCAGCACCTAGTGTCAGGCTGATTGAAAGCCAGAACTTCAAGCAACAGCTTTCAAAGTATGCAAATATATATAGTCTTGTGGGACCATAAGCATACGCACTGCTGGCCACCAGTGCCAGGTCATCTAGAGGTGTACTCTGGGAGACAGCCACAAAAATCAGGGCTCCAGATGAGTGTATAAGCTTGTTTCTTGGAAATACCAGTGAGCTGTAGCAAGGCAGAGGGAGAGCACAAAGATGGCAACCCCCAGCCTATGTTCCCTGAGAGCACCTCCACAATCCTCTAGATGTGTGCCAAACCTGAAGCCTGCCCCTTAGGCTGAAGCTACAGTACAAGCAAATAGGTCTCCTTCACAGAAAGACTAGGGGTGTGTTTTAGTCTGCTGTCTCTGTAGTCCCCTGGGGGTGGTAGCCTGCCAAGAATTTTCTCTCTAATTGTTACAGTCCTGTGGGACCCAGGAAAACAAGCCCCCTAGCCACCAGAGCTAGGCAATCAAGGGTCACCCCCTGGGTGGCAGTCACAAAAACCAGGGCACCAGATGCACGTAAAAGCTCCACTCTGGTTGATATTGGTGCTCTGAAGTGCAGCTGAGGGACAGCATGAAGATGGTGCCTGCTGTTGGAGGGTAAAGATGGCCTCTGCTGAGGAAAAAGAAAAAATACTGCCGCTGGCTTCAGCAAGGTAGAGGAAGAGTGCGAAAATGGCACCTGCCAGCCTCCATCCCTGGAGAGTATCCTAGCCGGCTCTTGCCCCTCCAGTGATAGTTTAAGATTAACAAATGGATCTCTTTCACATAATATTTGTGTACTTTTCAAATGGCTTCTTTTGCGCTGGGCACTGGGACAAGTGAGTCGGTTTCCTTTAGAAGCCATTTCTCTGTTCACTACAGTCCTTTGGGTCTCAGGGATGCAAGCCCTGTTGGTTTTCAAAGCCAGGTGGTTTAGGGGCTCATCTCCCAGGTGCAAGTCTCAAAAGTTGGGGTACCCAATGTGGGGTACAAACCCTTTGCTCCTCAGGGAGAAGCTCCAGGTTTCTGAACTCCTCCTGATTGCAGGTCGCAATGCTGGGGCTGAGGTTTCTGGTGAGATCATATCTCAGCCTTTCCCACTTCAGTGTGTCCCTTTTCTCGTTTGCCCAATTTGAAGGAGTTGGTCAGCTAGTTTTCAGGTCTTTTTCAGAGGACATTGTTCCATATGTAGCTGTAGATTTGGTGTGTCTATGGGAGGAGGTGAGTTCAGGATCCTTCTATGTCACCATCTTGAACTGCTTCGTAGAATTAAAACCAGATGTAAAACTGAGGCAACAGTCATATGTAAAAGCTCCCCTCAGGGAGATACTGGTGCTCTGGAGTGTGGTAGAGGGAGAGTATGAAGATGGCTCCAACCAGCTCGAGCAAGGCAGAGGGACAGCATAGAGATGACACCTGATGTGAAAGAGAAAAGAAAAAGCCTAGAGTTAAAAAAAAAAAAAATAGTGGCACCCACTGGCTATAGCAAGGCAAGAGAGAGTGCAAAGATAGTGCCTTCCAGTCTCTGTCCCCAGAGAGCACCCCAGCAGGCCTCGAATGTGTGTCAAATCAGATTCCTGCCCCTAGGGCAATGCTCCAAGACAGACAAATGAGCCTTCCCCACACAAAGTCTGGGCATCCCTTGATCAGTCACTTCCACCCTGGGCCCTGGGATGGCTGACTTTGTGCGTGCAAGCCCTTTAAGAGCTGTTTCTCAAATCACTATAGCTGTGGGTCTTGTGGTTGCAAGCCCCATTGGTTTTCAAAGATAGATGTTTTAGGGGCTCATCTATCAGGTACAGGTCTTAAAAGTTGGGGGGTACCTGATGTGGGGTTCAAACACTTCACTCCTCAGGGACAAACTTTGGGTTTTGAGTTTCCTCCCTACTGTGGGTTGCTGTGCTGGGGGTAAGGTTTATGGCCAGATTGTATCTCAGCCTCTCCTACCCACTTTGATGTGAGCCTTTTCTTGTTCACCTCATATGTAGTTGTTGCTTAGCCAGTTTTCAGTTTTTTTCAGAGGATGTTGTTCCATATGGGGCCATAGAGTTGGTGTGTTTGTGGGAGGAGGTTTTAATTTTTTAAAAAGCTGATGGTAAACTCATTTCAGGTCATTTTGAGAAAAAAATCAAGGTCACAAGTCTTCTAAACATTTAGCTTGCATTACAGCAACAGCCTCCTCTCCCCCCAAAAAGGTCTATCTTTTGAAAAAGGGGAAACAATAAATCTGACTTCTTGCCTTAAAACCAATCCCAATCCAAAATGTAGGGAGGCAAGTTTCATCATAGATGGAACACTGAGGCAAGGCTTCTAAGTACTGTAACCCTGAGAGGAAAAGCAAGATACATCATTGCTCATTTTTGAGGTGCCTTTTGTTTCCTAAATAGAAAGCCTTTCTTGCTGAGAAGAAGCCACTGAAGTATAAGGAGAAAAACAGAGCAGCCATTGAGTTGGGAAGGAGGGAGGTAAGGGACAAAGGAACAAGGGAAGATGGGAAAGACAGAAATGGGAGAGAGATGGTGGAAGGAAGGAAGAAGAGAGGGAGGGAAAAAACTGGGTGTATTGGTTCATTCAGTCAAGGCTTAAGGGCAACTTAATCTAGATCTTCAAATCACTGCAACACTTTTGCCAGAAATGTGTTTTATACAACTCCAAACTTTGGAGATTTCAATAATGTTTGATCTCTCACTCTTTCAGGCATCAATAAATTTACAAAAAAGCTTCGGAGTCCGTATGCAATCGATAACAATGAACTACTTGACTTCCTTTCCAGAGTCCCTTCAGATGTACAAGTGGTATGTAGGTTTCATTATTATTATTATTTTAATGTAGTGTGGTATTGGGTTTGAACTTTTATATCTTTTTAATTTCAAAGGTTTCAGAAGAGCCAGGTAAAGTTACTACAGCCTGTAGCAGATTTTGCCATTCAGGTATTTAGTGCAGTTAGGTTATCCAAGAAGAACTTACAGAGAAGAATGGGGAATGAGAATGAAAGAAGTTGCATGAAGAACCTACCAGGGCTGTCAAGGACAGTCCTCCTCTAAGGAAGCTTCAGCTGAAGTTTGTGAAGGGAAGTCACCATTACGTGAAGGGAGAAACAGGAATATTAGATGGTGAGAGCAAAGTATGCCAGTGGACATTGGAGAGAAAAACACTTCTTTGCATAACTTGCACGAATTGAGTTTTAAAGATGCATATTTTGGATATCCATGGGGGCGGGGAGGAAGAATGACTGTTTTTTAAAGACTGGGGTACATCTTTGAAATCCTTTGAGGTTAACGCTCATTAAACATCAACTATTTTCAGAGTAAAACGAGAAATGTTTTTATCAAAATCTTGAAGCTGAGTTGTAGCAATGCCTTTTTCCTTTGTTTCAGTTGAGTTTTTGATTTGGTATCAGACATGAGAGTGGGCTGGATGGAGATTAAGCCTATAGTAAACAAACAATAAATTGCAAAGAACCATTATCCAGCCCTTCAAAAGAGATGGAGATGGTTTTGCTTTTAATGGAATGTGTTATGGACGGTGAACTGTTACCAAAGTTCACATCAGGGCTCTCCTGTAGTTTCTGGCAGGACTTCCCTCTGACTCTTGCTCTATCATTCTATTGTTTTCTGCATCCCAGCTGCAGATCTCATACAGCTTCCAGAGCGAGCACTTTTTTTCCCCCAAGCAGTCTCTCATTCCTTTGCTTTTCCTTCCTTTGCCAGAAAATGGCCATCTGACCAGTCTTTCTCTGAACTCTGTTTAAACAGGTGCAATACCAAGAACTGAAACCAGATCCTTCTCATAGCCCATGTAAAAGGAAGAAAAACAATCTTGGCTAGCCAGCTCCCAGCACTGAGGAGACCAGCACCTTTTTGGGAAGATAAAAGAAAAAGCCTTCAGCCTCAGCAGCATTTCCTTTCTTTCTGCTTTTTATTTATTTTACCTTTTTATCATGATAGAGAGAATTTGTAAATAGTGTACAAAGGCATATGTCTTTGAAAATATACTTCAATTGTACAGAATCAATTTGATAAAGGTTTAGCTACTGCTGTGTGAAAGCCTTGTTAGCTGTGGATATTAATACACCACACTAGAACAACAAATGTAAGAATGGTAACGTTGGGAGTTATATACACTTCTCTAATTCCAAGTGGAAGAACCAGAATATGAGATTAAATGCTCAGCTGTGCTCTGATTGAATCTACATAAAATGTAATTGTCAATTTGATTTTAAAGTTTTTTTTTAATGTGACTATTTTTTATCTGAAAAGTAATCCATTACAGTTTTCTATGTTTTATACATTTCAAAAGGGAGGGGGGATCCCCAAACCTGAGTTTGGAATAGATGCATTTCAATTTAACAGAGAGTCTGATTTCAGATCCTGACATTCTTTCCTGTGCAATTATTTAGATATGACTAGGCTGATTTTAAGCTAATGAGTGAAGATATATCCACCCCCTCAAGACAATCTTCCACACTCTGAAATCCTACAATGAAAACTTCCAAACCTTCTATCATTCCTTCTAAAACCTTAAAATCTCTACAGGACTACACATAAATACTGCCAGGTTTATAAATGATTGCCTATCTGAATTTTTATACCTACACTACTTTAATTTGTACTGAGTTAGCAAATTAGCAACCCAGTTCAGTTGTCAAAACTACTAGCAAACTAAATTGGTATTGCTTTCGATGTCAGATTCTGCCTCTGTGCATCTCATAATATTGAATACTCAAGTGTTCTCACAGAAAAAAAAGTATCTGCTTTCTCATTAGGTTACTGAAATGCTTTAATGCATAGTATGATTTTTGTTATTAGTGTGAATTTTAATGTAGAGGAGAATGCAGTGTGCTAAGTGATATGCCAGTGTTTCATTACATTCATTTATAGAAAAAAAAATAATCATTCTTGATAATATGAATGCATGAAAACCTATTTTGTAAAATAAACTGCTTATGGGGAGGGGGAGTTTGCCTTTAAAAATGTTTCACTACTTACTATAGACTCTGTACTTAAAAATTGCATTCCCAAGACTTCTGTTGGTTTTTTGTACCTAACTCCCTGGTATATCAAGGGAGTATACCTCTGGAGAGAGAGAATTTGGTGAGAATGCCTTACTTCCCTGACTTGGTAGGGGATTAAGCTGGGTTGAAACTGCTGCAGACAATGTTTTACATTTTATTAATAATAGACTGGGATAGGGTGAAGGTGGGGGTTAAGCTGGGAAAATGTAGAAAAGCCAGAAGAAATATATATTTCACTCTAAAGGAATACTCTTTAAAAATAAACTTAATCTCATCAGAGCTGGTTTTTAAAGTATTTTTATTTTAGAGCTATGTTGTTAAATACTATTTCTTATGATAGAACTATTTTGATCTGTTTATACACTATGCTTGAAAGAACGTCAATTAAATTCCCTTTCTACAGAAAGGTTTGACCTCAATATGTTCTGTTTAGTGCATCATGTTTATAATGACACGCTTACATCCGCATACCATCACTGTTTGTTGCTAAGACAGAATACTCCATGAAGTTGATGTTACTACAGAAAGTTTACTGATGGGATAATTTGTTTGAAATAACTTTTGATTATACCTTCTGTGAGATTTACGTTCTGTGCTGACAGTGTCTACTCAAATGTCTACAAGCCTGATATTCTACAACTCAGATGTATCTAGTGGATAGTAACCATTAACAGATGACTAATTTCTGTTTGTTTCATTCTATCAAATTTCAGATGTTTAGTTCAATAGTAATGTTGACTATACATTCATTGCATTAAATACAAAGAAAATAATCTTTTCTAAGTATAATCAGTACTCCTTTTTTTTTTTTTTTTTTGGTGGTTGAGAGAGGAGTGATAGAGGATTGTGTGCATATTCTTATAAATGACATTTCACTTAAAAAAACCCAGGTTTGGTTTGGACAAACAAGGCTCTCCCTGAAACTTTGACTGTTGTTATATAAAACTCAGTACCTTTAGAGGGGTGAGCATCCAGTGAAGCTGACAGAGGAGTAAGAAGTATCTTGAGGTGTTAAAGTGATATGCAGAGGAATCTTCATTACTTTTAGAAATACTGCATTCACAGGCTGAAAACAAGGGATTGTCTCTAACAGAATTATAACTGTTTCTTTCCCCTTCTCAAGTAGGCACAATTCTGCCTTTTGAAAGCTGCTTATCTTGATTTAATTTTGAGAGATTTGCATTGTAAATCAAGCATACCTTAAGAGATTGGATGTCACTCTAACACCTATTTGGACTGCTAAACATAGTAGTTGTGTAAACTATTAAATATATTCCTCAGTATCTTTTGAAGGTCATTCATATTCCAAACTACTATTATTGCCATTAATTGCGATAATTCATAAGAAATGCATATTTTAAACTTGTTTTTGTTTTTTTGAGGAAGAGTAGCCCTGAGCTAACTGCTGCCAATCCTCCCCTTTTTGTTGAGGAAGACTGGCCCTGAGCTGACATCTGTGCCCATCTTCCCCTCCTTTTTAAGTGGGACACCTGCCATACCATGGCTTAACAAGCAGTGTGTAGGTCCGCACCGGGACCCCAACTGACGAACCCCCAGCCGCCAAAGCAGAATGTGTGAACTTAACTGCTATGCCACTGGGCCGGCCCCTTAAACTTGTTTTTTATTTATAAAAAGAACATAGCACTTCCTGTTCATTCTGGTACTGTTCCACAGACTCAAACTGATAGCTCCTGTACGGATTCCAAATTATTTTTGAACCATTCTATGCACTAGGATAATCTGAATTGAGAGATTCTTTAAATGACTTTGCTTTGTCATATATTTGTTGAGTGCCTACTATGACTTGCCCTGTCATAGGCAATGGTCAAACCAATGATGTATTCAATGAAATCTGGAGCTAAAGTTTACTGAGAGCAAAATTTAATTGATATGTTTTTCAAAGTATCTCTTATAGAATTTTATTTTGTATTTAAAAGTGAAGAAAAGTTCAGTAGGTAAGCTGTCTTATCCAGGGACCATAGGAACTTTTTTTCTACTTCAATCTCAATATCCAAATGTCTCTAGTGGTAAAAGTAGTCTACTTTTGTATTAGCAAGTCTTATTCAGAGGCTTTAATTTCAACATATATACCTGTTAAATGTATTATTTTTGAGTTTTGTACTTAGTATTAAAAAAAACCCAAAAAATATATAAGGCAGTTCAGGGGCTGGCCCTGTGCCCTAGTGATTAAGTTTGGTGCACTCCGCTATAGCAGCCTGGGTTTGGTTCCTGGACACAGACCTACACCACTAGTTGGTGGCCACGCTGTGGTGGTGACCCACATATGAAATAGAGGAAGACTGGCACGGATGTTAGCTCAGGGTGAATCTTCCTCAGCAAAAAAATAAAATAAAAAAATATATATAAGGAAGTTGATGCTCCAGAAATACAAGTTAAGAGCACCATCATTTCTTGCAAAATCCTCAGGTATTATTAAATTAATGCTTATTTAAATATCAGTGTGTGTGTATGTGTGTGTGTTTACAGATGCCTATTCATTTGTTTGATGAGAGTATCTAGAATCAGCCTTTTCTAACTGCTCAATCAAGTATGAATTAAACCCACATAAAAAATAATGTAATGAATACTTACAATAGTGTCATTACTTTCAATTATAATTCTCTTCCCCAGGATGACTGGTGTAACTCACTAAAATAAAAAAACATAAAACATCCTTTTTTTTTGGTGAAACTATTACCTCTCATGCCTCAGTTTCTACATTTGACAGTGGCAGTCACGTCATAAGATGTATTCCAGCTGAATCTCAGATTTCAGAAACAGCAAGGAAAGTCTTTCATTATGTAAGAACACTATACAAATAAAAACTATTAAAGTGGTCACATGCTGTAGAAACTAACACTGTGAAATATTTGCTAGAATTTAATGATTATATCTGTGCTTTTCCAAAGGGATCTGGGTTAAGAACCAAAAAAAGTGAAACAATCAAATATGTAATCGGTCTCAAATGAGTTTCAATTTATTGAGCTCTTCCTTCCTTTACATTCTAAACTAACAACAAAATTTTCTATCACATACACAAGCAGTATTTTTGTAGACAGGTTTTTTATTTATATGATGGTTGTCTCCAAATATCACTGAAAAATTATATGACGCCATTTAAACAAAGGCAACCAAATGCACTGTTTCGCTCTAGTCAATTAAGTATTACTATATTAAGATGAAAGCTTAATCGTATTAAGGAAAACAGAAGTAGGTAAGTAGCTGTGCCAAAGTTTTTTTGTTTGTAGCAAAAATAAAATTGTAACATAATTCTCCCCTGCTATAGATTCATCCGTGCTCCTTCAAAAGAGAAAAGGAGTGACCCACCTGAGAGTCCATGAGTGAACCTGCGAACCACCTCTTATTTTCTCAGGAGGAATGCATCTGAGGAGATGCAGGATCCTGGCTCAGTAGGCTTCTCACTGCTACTAGTGAGGAAAGGCTCAGTTCCACTTTTCTAGTCAAAGACAGGCTTCAAAATGGCACGAGTCAACTTGAGGCATTTTATTTTGCTAGAGTTCAAATGGTAACAAGTTTAGGGGAGATGCTAACTGCATAGAAAAAGGTGCACACCTGGCTGCAACTACTCTTAATTGTCTCTTGGTTACGGGAGACACACCTGAGACAACAGACCAGCATAATAACTGAGACAGCTGGACCATAGAAGAGAGGCGAGGGGAAGGAAATGCCAATACTTGTCCCAAGTTCAGAGATCTTTTCAGAGAACTGGAAACCTTATAAGTAAACTCTACATCATTTCCACAAAACATTCTTCCTTTATGTAGTAGTGATTATGACAATTACACGTCAAAATCTGCATATAACTTGTAATACTGAAACCATGGAAAAGAATTTATCGATGTCAAGAACTAATAAACTCTTAGAAAAATGTGATAGCGACTTGTGTCTATTTTCTATTACACAGAGAGGGATAACATTTGTGATTTTGTTGTATAATAGGGAAGGGAGCTAACCCAAATTCTGACCCAACCTTATAAAATGGTATACCTACCCTTTACCTTTGGTCCTGGAACACTTACAAACTGCAGATTCCATTAACACACAGAACTAGCAAACCATAGCAGGGTCTTTGAAGCACATGGGAACCCACCTGGTAAAATCAAACACCACGTATGTTTGAATAAGCAGTTTTAAAATAGATGTGGTGTTCCATTTTATTTGTTTGAAGTTGTTGAATACCACTTTTTAAAGTTCCCTGTAGGATGAAAAAATTGCTTTTTCAGCTATGAGACAAAAACCTTTTGAGGGTATCCTGAAACAACCAGCACTTGATCAGTTAACTAAGAGTCAGGCACACTAACTCTTACAGGGTGAGGTACCAGGTACACCCCATCCATTCTTGTGGCAATTATGATGCTAATACAAAGAATGCACATGTACTTGATCTCCTCCATGACTGAAAACAACTCTGACGAGCAGGTGAGAAATCTCCCTCAAAAACCAGACTGATGTGATACTCTCCAGTGTATTGCAGTTATGATGTAGATATCCAGTGTATTTATATAAAACTGTTAAAGTATTGTATTTTGAAGTATACTAGTTAAAACAGCACCTTACAAGAAGCCATTTTCCTGGCCTTCATAGAAGTTTAAAATAATAAGCCCTAGAGAACAGTAGCAAGACACTTTCACTCAGAATTTTCTCAGTAGATGGCTGGCTGCTTGTATCCGCATTAATGTTGTAAATAATAAAATCTACAGTAAAAGGAAAAGTTTCTCCAGATCTATGATAATAGAAGAAAAAAAATTCTCAATTTAATAACATAGTAGTGAACTCTCTTCAAAGGCATTTAAGGTACAGTCTTTGATAAATGTAGTCATCATTTAATCTTATAGTTTCACCCTGCTTTTCTGGTGTTGAACCTGAAAAAAAAAAATCAGAGAACAAGTAATTATTCAGTTCCATGAATACTTCCACAACCAGAAAAGGCTGATACTGAAGATATGCTATCACGACTCCACATGGTATCTACATGAAGTTTGATCTTTAGCAATTTAAAAATCCCACTAAAGGGGCCGGCCCCCCGTGGCTGAGTGGTTAAGTTCTCGCGCTCTGCTTCAACGGCCCAGGGTTTCCCCGGTTTGGATCCTGGGCATGGACATGGCACCGCTCATCAGGCCATGCTGTGGCAGTGTCCCACATGCCACAAGTAGAAGGACCCACAGCTAAAATATACAACAATGTACTGGGAGGGATTGGGGGAGAAAAGTAAAAATCCCACTAAAGAGTAATGAATGACACCAGCCAACATGGTGAGGCACTACCTTAAAGGGGCTTAAAACGAAAACAAGAGAAACATAGCAGTAAAATAAGCCAGATTCACTCTTAAAGGAGGGGCTTATAATGCAAGCTATTATTTGAGATCTGCATTACATGATACTGTTTAATTACATGCTACCTTTAAGAAAAGTGACATTTTAAAAATGTACTTTATAATTTAAAAATCTAGAAGAAGCCAGTTTGGGGCTGGCCCCGTGGCCGAGTGGTTAAGTTTGCGCGCTCCGCTGCAGGCGGCCCAGTGTTTCGTTGGTTCGAATCCTGGGCGCGGACATGGCACTGCTCATCAAACCACGCTGAGGCAGCGTCCCACATGCCACAACTAGAAGGACCCACAACGAAGAATATACAACTATGTACCAGGAGGCTTTGGGGAGAAAAAGGAAAAAAAATAAAATCTTAAAAAAAAAAATAAAATAAAATAAAAATCTAGAAGAAGCCAGTTTAAATAAGACAATGCTATAAAAAGTTCAAGACTGATTCTTATATCAGGAGCATTACTTTTAAAAATAAATTGGTTAATGATAATATAAACAAATACAAATCACAAACTTGAACTGAAAAGGAAATATTCATAATTCTATCACAAATACAACCACTGAGCCATGTATTTGCTTACAATGTTTTCCCTATGTAATTTTACTTGAACAATTTTTAATTACATTGAAATAGTTTCTATTTTTAAGAAAGAACTAAAATTAATCAGGAAAAATGGCGTTGAGGGAACCAGTTCACTCACTTTTTATAAATGTCTTTCAACCTCTCTTTAAGTCCATTTCTGCCAATAACATGACTGAGTATAAACTTAAAAGTATTTTGAAGAGTTAAAGAACTGAAATCACGGGAAAATAAGAAATGAGCAATCTAGATTTGCCTAATCTTGAAGAAAGGACTGAATATTACTTGCCAAATAGCTTATTCCTGATGATACCATTAAAACTGGTATTTTTATTCTTTATTTTTGATAGAGTTTCAACTAAAAGAACCTTCTGTAAAACACTTATCTTGACCCCAGTTTATTGAACATCATTCAAAATTTTCAAGCACACAGTGTATTCCTGAGATTAGGAGATCTACGTGCCTTTTCTCTTATTTTATACCTCCACTAACAATATATTAAACAGCATCTAGAAATCTTTATCCTTTTGATTCCTTTAAACCAGAATGATTCCTAACCATTTTTCCCCTTATCACTTTGTCCAATTTTCATCTTCACAATTCTGCTTTTAAGATTTCATGGAAAGCTCTTTAAAATACATATTATAATTTTACCCAATTTTACTTATTGCTCTGTAATTTTGTTTCTATGTCGTAAGACAGAAACAATGCAAAGTAGAAAAACGCATCTTTGAGATGAAGTCAGATACCCAAGATATATATATTCCTTAAAACAAAAACAAAAAACTATTATAAATCAAACCATTCTGGTCATTAGAAAAATTCATCAGTGTCATGACATAAAGCATTGCTGACCTAACCTTTAAGTTGAAAAGTACTGACAACAAACTAAATTCTTTTTATCTGTCACCACTTTAAGATTAATGATTTTTTCAACATGACTATTTATTTCATTTGAGGACAGAAGAATGGAGAACCATTAGAAATTTTAGTTCATCTACTATTAAGATAAATGATAGTATAATAGGTGTAAATTCAAAGCTGGATTCCAGATTTTCAGTTCAGTGTAATTTACCTGCTTGAAGTGCTAAGAACAGTTTTTTTAAAACTTCCATTTTTTGGTAGAACTAAATCATACATTCCTAGGTAGTTAGCCTACTAACGTTTAACACCCATTATGCATTAATTTTCACTTGATCCAATTTAGATACCTTTGAAAGGAAGGAGATGCAATTTACCAAATCTGGGTTCAACATTCTAAAAAGATTTGAGGGCCATGATAAAAAAAAAAAACCAAAAACATTTGGAGGAAATATTTCAATTCTAATTGCAAAAAGCTATTTATAGATGCTTTTATTTATTTTTTTGATCTATGTTAAGGGTAATATTACATATTACAAATTACATATATAAATAATATATACTTATTAAAAATATTGTTTTTATAGTAACTGATCACTGGTTACTTGGTTGACTTAATACTGCTGGATCTTAATTCAGCAAGTACTTTAAAAACCCAGAGTTTACTATATTTGTATTAAAAAAGAAAAAATATGTATATTTAACAGTGCAAAGACCACATTATTAAAAAAATCAATCACTTTTATCTAGCGCTAAGGGTTGTATTTCAAGGTTTTTTAAAAACAAAATCACAGTGTAAGTGTATTTATAACCAAAACTATATACCTACACTAAAAAACAAAAAAAGTCCTATGGTAATGAATTCAAATATACAAAATATTGGAAATTATTTATATATCAAATATACAAAACATAATTTTGCTTATAACACAAAGGTGCTCCCAAATAGCAGATTCCTCTGTGATAAAAAGCTAATCATTTGGATTTGTGATTGGTAAATGTCATTAACAAGCCTCTTTTTCAAATAATTTAATAGAATGTCCCCCCGCCAACCCCAACAAGTCACATAAATTCATGTGTCTCAAGAAACAAAGATGTTTATGGTCTTTGTTGCCTGGTGCTTTTATAAACTTGGAAGTATGAATTAAATATATTTTGGACATTCTTGAAGATTAGCATTTACTTACAAGGGGAAACTTTTTTAAACATCTAACAGTGATGTTAAAATATGTTATGTTTGTTTCCCCTGAAAAGGCCTTCTTTTAGGATTTGCAGTACCTTGAAAGATGTATGCTTGGAACCAAGTAAGAAAATACCACAACCTTTTCTAATTAATTTATAGTCTAATAATCTCTAATTCCATATCAGAGCAAATGACCACCAAAGTATACCCTTCCCACCCCAATTCACTTTAACCAACAAGGTGAATTTTTTTTAACATAATTTGATTTAAAAGAAACAGTTAATTATTCCATGTCTCCAGTTTTGACATCACCAGGTACAACCTAATTCCAATAGTGCCACCACTGACCTTTCTAACTCAATCCACATTTGTTATAAAAACAATTATCATTCTGAATTTTGCAAGCTCCACATCAGCAGGAGGTGCGATTGGTGTGGAAGCTACGTGATAAATGCCTGAGGGAAAGAGTGCCTCATGTCACTCAAAGATGACCCCTTCCTACTGATTAAGGAGCAACAGTGACAGGCTCTCATCAAGTTCATCACTTAACTGAAAAAGTGTGTAAAGGCATATGGATTGCACATTCCACCAATAACTTTTTCGTGTGAAGGGATTCATTTAGTTTAACTTTCTATAACAGCATAAACAAAAATAGCAACCATTTCCTGGCGCTTACATAAAGAATCCTAATATTAATGCATTTGTGTTCACCTAGGAATGAGTACTGGTTCACAAACACTGCAAAAGCACACCCTACATTCTATTCACTCCAAAATAAAATTGCTAAAATCATACTGCTCAAAGAATTAAACTATCAGACCCTTGTAATACTCACATTTAAAAACTAAAACAGAACACCAATTATTACTGTACATTTTAGAAACAAACAAAACTGAAATTAATTTTTTTCAACAAACAGAAGACAACAAACTAACAATATTTAACCCTAGTTTACCTTCCTAGACTATAAGCTTTTCCTCTTTTGTTGTAGTCAGCCCCTGTCAAGTTAAGCCACCACCTGTACCTTGTACACCACCTTGGTACATTATAGGAGTTCAAGAACAATGACTTCAAAACACTGACTCATTTGGCATTTGGTTTACACGAGGATGAATGTTTTTCCGGTCATCTTGGAGTTAATGAAATGATGGCAAATGTATATAGTTGGACCATTTTATTCTGCATAGGGAAGTGAAGAACTAATAAGCTAGAAAACTCTAACTTCATACAGGTCCTTCCTAAGGAGCTGCCAGTAAACATTCTAAATCTTTTATATTCCAAATATTTTGGGGGATTATGTACAAGCTGAATTTTAGCTCAGAAATTTCCTTCCAAGCTTTATCTATACTGTAAGAAGGGCTCTTACAGACTTTTTTTTTTAATATTTCCATTAAACTATGATATGAAATCTGGCAAAGTACAATGAAGAAGAGCATTACTCAGTCCTGTCTTCAGCTGCTGAAACTCTGAGACATCTATAACTAAAAACCTAGGACTCAGAAAGACTATGAATTTTATTTTGCTTATTAAAATTTCTACTTCCTCTACCATAAGATATAGATTTGAGGCCATTATTATGTTTTTAAAAATAACATATAAGAAATAATATTGGAACTAAAGTTTCTCATTGCAGGTTTAAACCCATATACATTTATCGGTACTGTTAACTAGGCTACAGAACATAGTAACCTATGTTTACCAAGCTGTACGTCTGAAGAAGCACAAAACTCTAAGAATACCTTCTTAAAGGCAAAGACCGCAATGATATTTGAGTGTTTAATACTTCATATCATCATGGCTTGTAGAAGTTGGAAAACAGAATACTTATGAAATATTAATACTGATTGTAATTAAATGAATATTTCTTATGAACATTTAATATAGAAAACTACTTTTTCTTAGTAGTGCAAAACTCATGTAGTGTAACTATGATGTTGATGATTTCATTAAGTTAGAATTATCACCAACTTAAGCAATTACTGTCTTGCTTTACTTAAATGATTCATTATAACTAAACAGAGGAGGGAAGGACTAGGAAGGAAGCAACATTTATTAAGTGCCATATAAAGAGATATGCTAACTTAATTCTATCATGACAAACATACTTGATGTTACTTCCATTTGACAGGTAAGAAAACCAAAGCTCAAATGGAATTTGCTTTGTAATTTAGTTAATAAGAAATTAGACAAGGATTTGAAACTATGTGTCTGATGTCAAAGTCTATGTTTTTCAAGTTATATTAGCTTACCAAGCAAACATTATTCCAGATGCCTTCACAAGTGAGGTATAAAGTGGCTACTCTTTGGAATAAAAACGCTCTTTTTCATCATCTACGGAAGCACTTTACTCTCTACAAGTATTTCAATGTTCTTTAGATATCTCCGCTACGTCATGATTTCTTTGATATTTTGGCAGATTAATATTAAAAGAGATTTGTAGGATGTCACATTTGAAGGATAACTACAAACAACTAATATTTCTTACAGTATGTGTAAAAAAATTACTGATTTAAAAATATAGAAAAAACCTTCATTAATTTTATTCAGAGCTGATACCTAAGGTAGCAGTTTTCAGTTTATAAGTCCAGCAATAAAACACTTTGCATTTGTATACTTGTTAAAATATCTGTTTTCAAGATAAAACGAAAATGTGCTTCTTTAGTAGATTAATTGCTATGAGATCATCACTTTAGTTACCTAAAAGCTAAATGGAAGTTGTAGTGTTTTTTTTCCAGTTGAATCATAATGTAACTCATTCCCACTAGTGAAGCAACTCAAATTTCAAAAATGGTTATTATCCATATCCTTTCTTTTAGTTTTACTATAAATTGCTAATAGGAAAAGCTGCCAATTGAAACGTTACTATTCTGTAAAGTCAAGCTGTACATTTAAGATTTTAGAAAATCTCAAATCTATTACTTAGTTGCCACTTATAATCCTAACATTTAATTAAACTTATTATGTAGCAGAATGTTTTCACTTAGAGCATAGTGGTTACATGGAGTAGAAATACACTTTGTACATGAACTGCTAAAATAAAATAGATCAAGGGATCAAAGCGTCAAACTTTGCACATTCACTACATTTAAAAACCAAAAGAATATTATTATTGTAAATTTTAGAAATGTTTATTTTAGAAACACACAAAACTAACATGAGTATTTTAGTTCAACAGCCTACAGAGAAAAAACAAGGAGCTACATGTTCATAGGTGCACATTTGCACGAATATCCTTGCCATGATTCTAAGACCTGGAACACCTAGAATAGAGGACATTACGTTTTGATTTGAAAAAATATTTAAATTAAAACTTTTTACACGTACAATATAAATAGATAAATAATATCACTGTGAGAGCAAAACTAATAGTAAAGATTAATGAAAGCAATGTACAGCAAACAGAACTATCTTTTTACTTTTGAGTCAAATTCTATACACTGGAAAAAGACAGGAGTCTATACCACAGTTTTGCAGAAGTTCTTTAAGTGCTTTTAAAATTTAGCAAGGCTGCATATTCTGTCAATAAATAAATCTAATTAATATTTGTTAATAAGCTATGAAGTCCATAATAAATGCCAAAGCAAGCTGGGCAGGTTTAGAAAGCTGACTCATATTTTTTGGCATCATCATGAAAACTCTGAGACTGACCGACACATCATTTCCAACGTCACCAATAAGGCCTCAGTGTGTACCCCGGGACACACTTTTAAATTGTCAGGCAGTTCCTTAAGAATATTTGGGAGCTTCTGCAACGTCTTTATATTTCTAGCATAAAGATCCAGTAACCAGTCAGTATGAGCACTGGTTGTTTCCTTGCAATTCTTACAAGCCATAAGCAGCTCATTTAGATGAGTTAACCCTTTGAAAGCTAAGAGAAACTCTGAAGATAAATCGAAAATTGAACAAAAATTTAGCAACATCCTACTAAGTAAAAATGAGCCAAATTCAAGTTGCTGGTGGTAAAAATGTTTCTCTGCTTGTGCATGAAAGTTCTCCACAGTATCTTCTATTTTTGTAACAGCAAATAGTTCTTCCTTGATTTGAGATGAGAGCACATAATCCAAGGGCAATTCCCCTTTAGAGTTCCTCTGCTGTAAAAGCACTGGGCCTGTGAAAAAGAAATGCAAAACGTTAAGAGTAAAATATTTTTATTTTGGCAGCTTAACAGCTGTTTTCTCTCTCAAATTTTTTCCCAAAGCATCCAGGGCTCTGTTTACAATCATGTTTTGTACTAATTCATGTTGACATAATTAACTGGTTATATGTATTGACTGCCTAATAAAGGTACATTTAAAAAACAAAATTCTAGTCAATTGCCTAAAGACACTTGCCTAAAAGTACAGGCACTAGTTCAATAAATAATATATGATTATAAATGAAAAAAAACTTTAAAACTTTATAAAATGTCATCTTGAAATAAGAATTTCATTGCTCCCGGAAGAAATTAACAAAGTGTATTCATCTTAAATTCTGTATAAGAGTCTGAAACACATCTCCCAACATCACCAAGAGGAAGGAGTACGGCCCCTTCCAGTGCTGACAGGCGAGTGTAGCAGTTCAAGGACTGCAAAACCTTGCAGAAACAGAATGCATTTTTCATTTACCCTTGCTTATGTTCAATTTTTAGGACAGATAACTGATTCACAAAAAATTAAATGTTAACTGTTCTGGGTCAAACTCAGATTTCATTCATCTATCCTAGCTAAACCCATCTAACCACTTACTTAGAAAGTACTGAAGATAGAGTTTATCCCTAGGGAGTAAAGGATGATGTAGGAGGGGCAAAACAACAATGACTCAGTATTTGGTCACATAGCAAAGTACAGGAGTACTTTGTACCTCTGTCAGTCAAGTCCTATAATTGTTTATGCACTTTGCCATAAAAATGTTATAAGGGATATAAAGGTTTTAGTACTAGCAGACATAATCAAAAGATCCTACTATACGACATAGATCATATTGTCAAGAGAGACAGAATAGATTATAGCTGCTAAAACTCTTATGAATCTGATCAGATGTGTAGTGGCCTAGATATAAAATGTATTTAAATATAAAAGATGAACCACTGATGTTATGTGATTAATGTACAATTTATGGAAAAAAGAGAAGTCTAAATCAAAATTACGTTTCTTTACATTATGTTGATATTTCAAAAACATGTTCCAAGTTACTCCTGTTAAAAAGAAAATAAGAAAATTATGGACATAAGATACCGAAAATAAACAAAGGTTTTAGAGACATAAATAAATTCTTCAAATTATTGATCTCAAGACTGAGTGACTCACAACGAAGAGATAATGTAGTTACTACAATAATGATGTCAAGCCATTTGACAGGTCCAAACTCAGAGTATGACTAAGGCAATGATAAGTCTGTATGATTGTCAATGGACTTTGATAAATGCAAGTACAAGGAGATTTCCTCTCTTAGGATAAGGAACTCATCCATTTACTACTCTTTACCAAAAGCCCTAGAAAAATTCACATTGGTTAGTATAATGCCGCTCTTTTCTGAAGAGTTGTACTTAACACAATAATCACTTAGACCATTTGAAGCAAGGGCAAGTATTGGCTTGGAATGTTAGATACATGGTTGAGTAGAAAAATAAAACAGGAGACCGAACATTATGGTTTAGTAAATATATAAAAGTAAAAAAAAAAAGCAGAAGAACTGAAAAATACATTGATAAGAAATGATGTCAGTAAAACAGACACACTAAGGCCTTTAGGGGGCAGGAGAAGACTATAAATAACCAAAGGTCTTAAGCTACCATGCTATATAGCCTTTCTTAGATAGGCA
The DNA here is from genome assembly GCF_041296265.1 of Equus caballus. Lineage (NCBI taxonomy): Eukaryota > Metazoa > Chordata > Mammalia > Perissodactyla > Equidae > Equus > Equus caballus. Next base: position 89,606,958 of record NC_091697.1, read on the forward strand.
TATAGTAAAAAGACAACTAAAGAAAATATGCTTTTTATTTTCATGCAGAATCAAATAGCTTTAATTATAAGAGAAAGTCATTTTAAATTTCAAGTTAAAATTAGCACAAATAAAAGTAACAGGAAATTTATGCAAATCTTTATTTCTGCATTATAAGATAGTCAACAGTTTTCCTTTGTTTTTCTCTTAAAACACAAATCAGTTTTGAACATTTTGATGTAAAATTTTTATTATTCAGTTCAGATAAAAGAAGAATGTCACTGAAGGAGGGGTGCTTTCTGAAAGCAGAGATCAAAAATCAGCAGAAAAAAGCAGTAGATGAATGTTAAGCCCAAATTACCTCTATCACAAAACCCCTGCACAATAGTTATCACCATTTGAAAATTCTCCTACTTTAACTTAATTGACTGCAAAATGTGAATGAAGAAAAGATATTCTAGGATATCTTTTTTATAGTCTGTAAAGAAATGACTCATTAAAAAAAGATTAATCGAGTTAGCAGTTATATACAGGAAATGAAACAAGAATGAAAAATCCAAGTAATAACAATTGAACATTTACATTCATTTATTAATAAGCTTTCAGAAATGCCTGGTTCACAAAGACATTACACCTTTTAAGTAAAAGGATTAATATTAAAAACCAACACACCCAATTCAAAATACTTCTCATAAACAAACTTAAATAGGCTTAATAATATAACAAATAAATAAATACATATTATGAACAGGCTTTTATCCCTACTAAATAAAAGGTTCTTACATTCTTGAAGACGTTTTAATCTTTATTTTTTCATTAATATGAAATAAAAGCTTCTTGCCTTACAGATCTGAAATATAAAACGGTATCTACCTCTGAGGGATTCATCAAAAAACTGGATAATTTATCAAAACCCGTTTAGCATAAATGCACTCACCCCCATGCTGGAGCAGCAGCTTGCCAATTTCTACATGTCCGTTTGACAGTGCATCATGCAAAGGAGTCACCCCGTCCACTTGAGTGAGCAGATCTACCTCTGGACAACGTTGCAAAATTTCCTGGACACACACTGTGTTGCCATAGTTACAAGCTTCATGCAAAGGCGTCCAGCCAGCATTGTCTAAATTAGAAATCAAGGCAAGTTTTAAAACAGCAAAAGTAGGACTTTTGGTAGCGAGGTATTGATATTCTGCTTCCCTTATCAGTGTGACTTTCTTAGGTGCCTCATACATAAATAGAATGCTGTGACGAAAACGCCAAGGGTGCAATCGTATTTCTAATTGTAAGAAAAACAAATTAAAACATTTAAAAAATATTGATGTTGGGACCTGATAAAAATATGAACCCCAAAAAATGTTTCTGCATTATTAACAAATCAATATATGATGAATTTCTTGGTTTTGCTACTGGCAATATTTTAAAGATATGTTAGGCAAATATACTTAAATGATTTTTCTTAATGTTGACAAAAAACTACTTAATACCACAAATATTAACACATTGGATTAGACCACAAAGATTTAGAACTTACCTTTAACATTGATGTCTATTCCTGGCAAAGAGAGAAGAAGAATCAATTTCTCCACTTGGTTATTTATGCAAGCTCTGTGGAGGGCTGTTTCTCCTGCCATAAAAAATTAATAGATTATTCCAGAGAACACAAGATATCAACTAAAGAAAATAATCAAAGGGCATGAACTAGGAGATCTGGCCCCATGCCAGAAAATTATTTATTGAGTTTTCCTTTTGACTGGTTTAAGCATCTCTCACATAAAAAAAAAATGGGGAGCACAACCCCACCAATCCACAGAGCTTCTGTTCTATCAGCAATTCAGTAATGAAATTCTACTGCAAAAGGTTTAACACAGGCATTGTCTTCCCCTAGTTCAAGGTTTAAAGCTTCAATCCTGCTATAAAACCCCCAAATGATCAGAGAACACCAAAAATACTGGGTTTTGCAGCAATAAAAGTTTAGAGTGCAATTGCCCTCTCTCAAATTTATTCATGAACCTACATTAAATGTATGGCTCTTTTTTATACAGCATTTATAGCTTAATTCAAATGAATGTTTCTGGCTAAGCACGAGTGCTTCTACACAGTCAAGTATAATTCAGAACTTCAAATCCATTAACAGATGGTTTGCTGCTTCTCAATAGGCTGTCTGGCTTGGCTACAGCAGCACGGAGAAGGAGAAATGGGGGAATCTTAACATAAACACACACACACACACACACACACACACACACACGCACATGAAAAAAATCCCTAGTACCATTTAAAGCTGAACAAGAGTGACAAATAGAACGGCAAAGTTTTTTTCTAGGAGAGATGCAATTAGTGCCTGCGGGCTAAAATTGTCTATATCCATCTCTGTTGTAACAAAGATTAATAAAATATGTGATAATTTGATGTAAGGGGAATTTAAAAAAACATAATAAGCGATTGCTTAGAAAACAAATGAAATACTGAAACTCTTTCTTAAGCTATAAAATACAAAGTAGCACATTTTTATAGTGTTCAGTTTTACAGACTATCTCTATAACTTCCACCAAAACATTTGTTTTACATGCAATGAAAAGCTTTTGAAGTTTTTCTTTACTATTTCTCAATTCTCTTCCTGCCTCCCAGTTCCTTCTGCTGTTCAACCTAAAGTCCTTCATATTCATTTTACTTTCTGACACAATAAAAAAAGAAAAAGGACATTATTTTGTGAAGTTAATACTTGACTTCTCATTTAATACATTTTTCACATTTTGAGCCAAATGGGCAGTTATTTTGAATTTGTGATATGCAATTATGAACTTACGTTGAAAGATTATAAGAGCTTCAGTTACTGTTTCCATTGGTGTCATAATGATAATACTTGTTTTAAAAACACAATACAGCTCATAAACAAGAGACTCAGCAATTTAGTTTGGCCAGGTATAGACTGAGGGAAGGTAACTTATACTTGCAAGTTAAGAGGTGCCTAGATAAAAGAGGTGCTGGAGTGAATTAGTACAACGCTATTCTTGTTACTCCATCCTTTAGGTACTTAGGTTCCAGTATAGTTAGAACCAAAAGCCAAACACATTTCATAGTCTGGGCTCCTTGCCTGGAAGAAAAGAGTCCATATGCTTAACACAGCTATGTAACATAGCCTACTCCTCATTCTTTGTTCACAAAATGTCTAGGACTGAAAGAGATGAAGACTGAATTATACTTTCAAATCAGAAGACACTGATCCTAAGCAGCATAGGCTGAGGTAGAATAGAAAAGTAAGGTGGGCAAGTCTGGAATGAGCTAAATGTGAGCCACACACTGTGGTTAAGATCTGGAGAGGCAGGGGGAGAAAAGAAGGGGAGGAATACTCTATTACACTTGGTATTCAACAGTCACTTTTTTGTATAAATGACAGTTCAAAAAAATAATATGCTATCCAGGAAGGTATTTCCTGGACCAAGTCCAATATTTAAGTTCAAGTATTCATCAGGGCCACTATGTAAAACTTGCAAATACTGACCACGACCATGAAAAGTTCCTAGCATAAATGAATTTAGATACTTGGAATACCTTTTAAATTAGTCTTGTGAAAATTCATCTTTGGAACTAAAGAGGGGCAATTCTCCTTGGAACAGGACAATTCTCCTTCTGACTTCTTTTTCAATCTTTTTAATGATGAGGAACATTTAGCAAGGTTCAGCTCTCTGAAAAGAAAGTAAGAAATAAGGAAAGCTTATTTTTCACCGAGACATGCTAGCATACGTGTTTTTAAAAATCTAGCCTTTTTTTAATTTAAACCCCTTTATTCATTCAAATCTTTACTGCTTTCTATTTTATATTTATTTCAACTGTACAGAAACAAATTTTAACACATTAATTTTCATTTTATTAACCTCACACCCCCACTGAAAAGTTTATGAATACGGAATGTCAGGTAGAGGAAGAGACCAAGTAAACTATAATGGGTAGAAAGAACAAAGCAAAGTGCTAATAAGATCAAAATACAGGCCCCTGCTCCCCATTCTTATTTTCATATTGATTCTATTCTCTTCTTCCTAAAAACATTTCAGGTTTTCTGAGTTTTATATACAATACTTTTAGAGGAAAAACTATAGCATACTTTTTCTCACTCGGGGAAACTATTATAACAATTCAGAGTATCTCACATGACCATGTATTCCAAAATCCCATCTTTATTATATACAAGTAGTAATTTAAACCACAGGGCAAAAATTGTGTGGAACAATAATTTGATGACTGTTTTATTTATTTTTGAAACCACTTCATCTTAATAGAAAGAAAGTACATACCTCGATTTATAGAAAGCACAAATGTTGATCTTGTATATTAACAGGTATAAAACTGAGCTCTTTCCTAATTGGCATAATTCAGACAACATCAAAGATAAGCAAAAAGTTCAAGAAATGTGTCAGAAAAAGAGTTGTACTTGAAAACAAAACATAGTTGGTACACAAGCATCACTTACGGTAACTCTGGCAGCCCTTCGACTTGTTTCTGTTTAGCTCCATTCAGCATTAGTAAGGCCCTCTGAGATTCTAAGCAAGGTCGCTGTCCTATTTTCTTTGATATCTGCATCCTTCCAGTCCCAAGCACACCAGTCTTCCCCAAAGCTGGCAAATAGGAATACACCTGTTGCAAAATAACATTATATTGCTTTTTCAACTACAAAGACCTGGAAAGCAGTAAAAAGAAATTACTTGATTCATTTCACCATTAAATTTAGTTATATTTTCTTGGTTTCACCCCTATGGTTGTCACCCTATCTCATCTGAACATGCTAAAATATTAAGAAAGCTGCTAGTTCCATGTCATTAAGTCAATATGACACACACAAGAAGAAAAATACCTTCTTGAAAATAATTATTTTTTTGAATTCAATCTTGATGCTCATTTAGGAAAGTTCTTTTGATTAGTCTTATGGCCAACTTGTTATAATTCATTTGCATATTTTTAATACTTATGGTTTATGTACAATTGGTAATTTGTCATTTCCATTTTGGTAATGCCTTCGTTTAACAGAAAACATGTCTGGAATAAATGGAATAAGGAGTGCAAAAGTTGTTAAAGGGGCCAGCCCTGTGACCGAGTGGTTAAGTTCACGTGCTCCGCTTCCCGCGGCCCAGCGTTTCGCTGGTTCGGATCCTGGGCACAGACATGGCACCACTCATCAGGCCACGTTGAGGCAGCATCCCACGTACCACAACTAAAAGGGCCTTCAACTGAAAATACACAACTATGTGCTGGGGGGATTTGGGGAGAAAAAAGCAGGAAAAAAAAAAGAAGAAGATTGGCAACAGTTGTTAGCTCAGATGCCAATCTTTAAAAAAAAAATGTTGTTAAAGACAGGATTGCTGCAAAACAGTATTTGCCCAGTCTGACCAATTAACAAGATATTTCTCATTTGTTGAAGAAATTGCTGGAGATATTAGATATTAATAATAGCTAAAGATAGCCAAGATAAAACTGGAAAATCTTGGATCAAATGCAGCTTATATGTGTGTATACATAGGATAAAAAGGAATAATCTTTGGCATCATTTGCAAAGTTTGCTTTTTAAATACCATTAAATACTATGTAGAATTTTTTTGGATCTACGATTTTCCAAAACAACAATCTTATGTTCTGTGGCAAGTGACCAGAAAAAAAAGATTCTTGTACTATTTTCCTGTTATTAATCCTTAATCACTCTCAACTAATTAAAATTTCTATTGACTAATTACTCCATTTTTGAGGTAGGAAAATACCTGCTATTACACAGATTTGAAAGATTTATGGTTAATATACTCTGTCCAATTATTAGAAATAACTAAGAATATTTTAAAATTGAATTTATGAACTCACTTCTTAGAAATTAAAAGAACTAGAATAGAGTGGTGCTTACCATTTTCTGAAGAGAGAGTGGCTCAGAAGAAATACTGATGGAACTCTGTAAACATAACTTTTTAAAGACTGCCTCTGCAACAAACATTTGAAGCCAGGAGGAGGAAAAGGAACAAATGAAAATTTCTAATTCTTGTGAAGAAAAGTCTGTAGAAAACAAGAGAAGTAAATACAGTTATTGCTACACCCTATAAAATTTCTTTCCTAGACTATTTCCTCTGTGGATTTTATTCATTGAAATGACGATTACTACACCAGTAAGATTCACCCACATAATTTTAAATCACAGAAAATAGATAATATTTCTATTTCTTTCCTTTCAAGAGAAAAATTTTTTATGGCACATGTTCTCACATTTGAAACAATCATTACTTTTTATTATTTTAAATAAAAGTCTTGAAATTATATATACACACGTGAATAGACAGATGATATACGAATAGACAGACATGGATTTTATCACCATGCTTTCCAATTAATGTTAAAGATCTCTTCCCTCAGTGGAGTTGTGTCTTTGGAAAACGGGTACTTGGTTTTTAAATGGGCACACATGTATTTAATTTGCAGTGATTAGTCCTGAGCTGATAGGAAGAAAGAAATTAAACGCTTTCCCCTGACAACACCCATGAATCCTATCACTCCAGAGGAGGAAGAAAGGTAAAGAGGAGGGAAAATGTATAAGGATTTCCTTAGAAGTTTGTACTCACTCTACTATAGCAAGTGGGGGAAGGGGAGCGATGTACTAAGAGGGGAGGATTTTGCCTCAGGGAACCCTTAGCAATTTTCAGTTGTCACAACTGGGGAGGGAGGTGCTACTGGCATCCAGTGAGCGAAAGACAGAGACGCTACTAAACATCTTACAATTCACAGTTCACAGGAGGGCCCCCAACAACAAAGAATTATCTGGCTCAAAACATAAACTAGGCTAAGGAAGAAACTCTGCCTTGAAACTCTGCCTTGACTAAAGAGACGCGAGGTTCTTGGCTTTTGACAGACTGCCACATGGGCAAATGGCTCCACGAGATGTTAAGTAGATCCACCTAGCCCCACACAGACATATGATTGCTGAATTCAAATAATCCTTTTCAGATTATTTGGCCTCAACAGAGATACTATTTGTAACAAGTGGAAATGAGAAAGGGGTAATTTACAATCTTTTTTTATAGCCCACCACTCACACCTACTACTAGGCAGCTAGAATTATCCGAAACTGTGCAAGGAGTAAACTGGAGGACGATCATCAAAAGATCTTTTGAACATTAAATCTCTAGTTATATACATTAAAAAAAGCATATCTATCATCACAGAGTTTACTACAACCAATTGATCTCTTAATATATCACCTCTAAACACAGGCAAAAGCAAAGCAGAAATAACTTGCACTGTACAGATCTCGGCTTGGAACTTCCAAATACAGGATGGTTTTTGTAGCCCTCGCAGCTTGTAGGTCACTAAATTGCACAGAATACATTTAGTATTTGATAGATAAATGAATGAATAACTGGCAGATAGAAGTAACTCTGGAGAGCCAAGCCAGGATGATCTATTTAAAAAAGCTAATCAGATCATGCCACTCCATTGTTAAAGGTCTTCTAACTCCTCAACACGGCTTAGAAGTTTCTACGCAAACTCCTCTAACCTTTCTTTGGCTTTATTCTGGCCCCTCTTCTTGCTGCTTGCCATCAGCCAGGCACCAGAACATTTCAAACAGGCCCAGCTCTTTCCTATCTCAGAGTTCTGGCAAATGTTGTGTCTTCTGACTGGAGCTTGCTTCCCTGACTCTGCCAAACTCCTACTTATCCTTCAGGTTCTGCTTTCATGACCATCTAATAGAAAGTAAGTTCACTCATCTCGACACCTAGTTTTTCTTGTTTGGAGCACTTAGCATTTTTAAATGATGCATTTACATTAACTTAATTACAGTCTGCTTCTCCCACTGAAAGCTCCAAAAAAGCAAGGACCATGTTTTGTTTCCCTCCTCCCTGTATATGAAGTGTTTAGCTCAATGCATGGTAGAACGCTAACAAAAATTTGGCATAAATGAAGGGACTATAATAGAATAAATGAAGTAAATAGAATAAGTGAAGGGAACAGAAACATTTTGACTCAGACAATTAGTAAAATTATAAAAATTTATATTTATGGAAGAGTTCAGAAGCATGGAAAGGGACTAGAATAGAGATAAAAAAAAGTGAATAAAGATTTGAAAAAACTATTTATCAGGAAAACATAACGATGTAGCCTGAGAAGGGCAAAGGAAGCTTTATTAAAGTTCTCTAAAGATGTGAAAAAGATTATAGTAGATTTTGATGACATGTTTTCTTCCCACTGAAAACAGGAGAAGAAATAAGTTTAGGGATTGCCAAACTATGTCTTGCTGCCTATTTTTATGAATAAACTTTTACTGGAACACGGCCATGTTCACTTATGTATTGGGTATTGCTGCTTCCTTACTACAACTGCAGAGCTGAGTAGCTGGGACTGCAGAGCTTGTAAAGCCAAAAATATTTACTGTGTGGTACTTTACACAAAAAAGTTTGCCAACCCCTAGTTTAAGCCAATACATCAGGAATTTCAATTAGGCATAAAAAAAGAAATTTCAGAACACTTGATCTTAAAATATAGAAAGAAATATAAGGGAACTCTTTCTGTTCAAAGTGTTTAGAAATAAAAGAGAATGGTCTCTATGTGGGATTGATGGACATGAGATCTGATGGGAAGAAGAAAGGATTTTACTTCTCTACTGAAATTACGGACTTAATTTTCTACAAAACAATTAACAACTAACAACAATTTTATTAAACTAAAATAAATTCAATAGATCTGAATCCGAGTAGCATCACAATATGAATTTTACACTTTTGGACCAGGAAAAACCAAAATATCCAGTTTGCCATAAATGAGAAAGATGGACTAATATCCTCAATTGGAAGTTAAATAACAGCCAAATTATAACATCTTTACTACGACTTAGGAAAAGAGAAAATAGTTTAACTGAGCTAAGAATAATGCAAAAAAGGTTAAAAAAAAAAAAAAAGAGGGAGTATCCACGGAGAAAAAGAAATGGTTCTTCATCAAAATACTGATAAAAAGGACAGTATTAGAGCACCTGGTTCACTTGTAGGGATAAGTGTATTATTCTACACACTCCATAAAACATTTTAATTTTGCATACTAGCTGTAGAAAAGCTACTGATCTCTTAAGGGTAAACTGTTCACTTGATTTCTGTCTCTCAACAAAGGTTAAAAATCAAGATGTACTAACAATAAAAATTTAGGAAGATATTAATTTGAACCATTTTTAGAAATACATGTTAAATTTTTAAACACTGCCTACCCACAGCCTAATTGGAAGCCTAAGGAACCGATTGTGTGTGTGTGTTTTGAGGGTAAAGAAAGGTTTAAACACACTTTTCAAACAAGGATACAGTTTAAATCTCATCTAGAGTTTTAAATATTAGAGATCAAACACAAATTCTGGGGAGCAAAGTAATCACTCAATCTGTCAACAGGATTATAACGGCAACGTTGAAGGCTAGTTTCAGCTTAACTCGGTCACAGGCTCAGACTTAGGTTTAAGCTTGTCATGTGAAAATTGGGAATAACATGGATAACAATACCTTGCTTTAAAGCAAAGGGAAATTCAGAATATGAGCAAAGAAAGCATTAAAGCTGATGTATAACATGTAGCAGAACCCTGTTAATACAAGGTTATTATCTCATGCATTTGGCTAAACTGTAAGCTATATTTCCCTAAAGGTAATCAACACATACTGGAAACAACACATACAGCTATATTGATAGTCTCTAAAGCCACTGCTAATCCTGTCCTAGGTCCCCAAACTCAAAGAGCTTTCTTTATGGGACGAAAACAGGGAATCCTTTTAGCTGAATGTTTAGTTCTCATGCTGGCAAATAATGCCAGAATTCTGCTGTTTCTAAAAGGAAAAAAAAAAAAAAAAACCTACCTAGTAGGAATGGTGGGAAAGAAATGATAAGAAAGAGTTCTGAAGGAAGATTGAATTTGAGCTAAGAAATGTTAAAAAGTCATACAACAAAGGACAGCTACTCCACAAAAGGAACGGTAATCACCCCTCAGCTCAATGAAAAAGAAAGAGAAAAAAAGAAGGGAGATAAAATGCTTTAGATAAAAATCTTCTAACTTCACTAGTATAAAAAGAGACCTCTCTTTGCAGAGGGCATCATTGAATAAATCCTGAACCCAGTTATAAGCTGGATTCCTATTCTAGAATCTCTCTTCAAAGTATTAAAGTGATTGACAGCATAGTCAAGAACTTTTTCTTTCATATAAAACCAAGACGCACTGAAAGACATGTGTAACAAAATAGAATAGTTATTTGGCAGTCTAAAATATTTTTAAATATATAAAGACATCTTTTACCTTTGAGGGCCACAAAAAGCTCATCCGGTTTAAAATATGTTTATTTTAGGAATTTAGGATTACAGAAAGAAAGAAAGAAAGAAAGAAAAAGGTTCATAGTTCCCTAAACTGGCTTTGAAGTTAAGGCATGTACACAAGGTCTTACGGAAGCCCCCCTCACTCTGGAGAACCAAAAGAGTTAGGTAGAACCTTTCATAAAGCGAGCACGTGAAATGAGCTCTGTCAGCATGTTGCTTAAATAATACTCCTCCCCCCACTTATTTTAGAGAAAACTTTTAAAGTAGACAATGGGGGGAGGAGGAAGAGTAAGAAAATTATACATATAAATTACTTCTATTTGCTTCATCCATGCTCAATTGTTAGATCACAGACTCAATGGAAAATAGTAGCAGCTTTTTATCTTATAATAAGAAAAATTATACAGCAACAGGTACATGGGGAAAATGTTTTAACCATTTACTGCAAGTTGCTTTATAACATAGTAAGTATTCTGATTCAATGAATTTCATTTTTTAATACTATTAAGTATTCATGCAGGAAGAGACCTGGGAACTGTTCATATGGCACAGATCAGAGAGATATATAAGGCTTTCTATTCAGCTTGAATGATCAGAAGTATTAAAGGTACTGAAAATAGTTCTTACCATGTGAGATTCTAAAACATCATACATAAAAAAGCAAACCTCTCTCTCCAATGAAAAGAAAATACACTGATTTTTAATTTGTCTAGTTAAACGTTTACTTGCATAGGACTTTAATTTTTAGTTGTAAGATTAAGAAAAACAGTAATAAAATTATATATAAATATAATAATTTATTTCTAAGTACTATTTTCTATACTATACACTAATATTCAGTTTCTATGAAACCATTAAAATAATAAATAAATAAGTGATGTGTGTGTGGGAAGGGTCATGCAATACTTAGAGGAAAATAAATACAAAATTACATATATAATATGAGCTCAACTATATACAAATGCTTAGAAATACTAGAAAGAGGGGCTGGCCCAGTGGCACAGCAGTTAAGTGCACACATTCTGCTTCGGCAGCCCGGGGTTCACCAGTGCAGATCCCCGGTGCGGACATGGCACTGCTCATCAAGCCATGCTGTGGTAGGCATCCCACATATAAAGTGGAGGAAGACGGGAACGGATGTTAACTCAGGGCCAGTCTTCCTCAGCAAAAAGAGGAGGATTGGCAGCAGATGTTAGTTAGCTCAGGGCTAATCTTCCACAAAAAAAAAAAAAAAAAAGAAATATATTAAAAACTTAACAGTGGTTATCTGTATGGAGGCATTCCTTATGGGTAATTTTTACCTTCTTCCTTATATTGTCTATATATGTGTGTGTGCTTATATATATACACATATACATATATATGTAAATGTGTGTACGTGTATATATAAAAATGACTATTTTAAGAAAAGCTTCATATGAACATATGTTAAAAATTACAGACTGCCTAAAGGAAACTCAAAACTAATTCCCACAACGGGTCTAAGAAAAATATAACATAGACACACTTACCATCACACGAAAGGGAAACATAACTTCCTAAGTCATCAGACATGTGTCGCATCACATTTCTCCCCATCTTAAGACCAAGGAAGATCCAATAATCTACAGCTGCTCCAAGAATTCCAGTCAATAAGTAAGCTAGTTCATGTTTGAAGACCTAATATTGAGATGGGAAAAATATTACTAAAATATATTAAAATACATGATATCTATCAGTGTTTATTTTGAATACTTGTTGAGGAAAAACTTAGCTATTTAAAAATACAGGGTATGCTAATGCTAAACGATATTAAGAATCCTAGCAAACTAACTCCTTCTCTCCATTCTCTCCCTCCACTTCCTTCCCTCTTTCTTCCTCCCCCAAATCTGTATCTACATCTATATCTATATGACAAAATAGTTAATAAAACAAATTTTCCAGGACTTATATATGGATAGCTTAAAACAAAATTTTAAAATAACTTTATTATCCAATGGTGTCAAGTGCTTTTGTCAGGCAAAAATCCCAATAAAACAACAAGGAAGTACCTGGCTTCTGTGGATTTCTGTTAACAGGAATATATGACTATAAAAAAAGATAGATGTAGCCACTCCTACCCACTGTTTATTTATAAAATTAATCTTTACATTTCTCTAAATGGCATTTTCCAGAAAAAGACTTGAAAAACACAATGAATAAAAGCTTTAGCAAACAAGATTGTCCTCTGTTGTAAAAGAAATAAATTGATTCAAATTTTAATTATGAAATTATATCAAATACCATTACTTCACTTAGAGATATATAGAGATCACAGTTTTAAAAGTATAAATATTGTTTTACATTATCACTTCTATAATAAACATTTTTAAATTCCTATAAAAAATATAGCAAGTGATACAAACCTTAGAATAAGTATGTACTACCCTAGTGTTTAAAAATATCTTTCTAATCCATAAAGTACGAAGATGAAGAGGTGTGAAAATAATATTTTTTAAACAACTCTGATTTACATATAAACACTTTTTCACAATGACATTAAAACTAGTTGAAATTCCTTTATTTGGGGTATTTGTCTAGGCATGTTAAACGTGTGAAAAAAATCACTAAATTAACAGTTGGGTAGAAGGCATGGGAAAAGGTTTAATAAATGTTATGGTATCCAAATAGACTATAACTGGTAAGTTCTGCCACCACACTATACCTAATATGTGGTTAGTGATGGAGAAATCTCTAGTACTTTGAGCCCTCGGTGACTACTGGATTTATTTCTCCCACCCTCAGCAGACAAGATTCTTATAGTATATACAGTATTTCATTAGGGCATCATTCCTTATCATAAGGAGCTATTAGTTAAACGATTTCAAAACTGAACTTCTATTTCTGGTTTGTTGTGCAAACAAGGGCAAATGGTCAAGCAGTATACATATTATCAGGCCTGCCGAAAGTGTTTATTGAGGGAAAACCCATAGAGTCAGGACCCTTAGCAAGTGTGCAGGTCCCCTGTTGCCCGATCCCACTGTGGGGCAGCACACTGTATTCTGGCAGAGCTGGACACTAGAATCAGGGAGAGAGACTCTGAAGAATGGGGCTGAGGGGATTTTAAGCTGCATGATTAGGGAAGCACCCCTTCCTCTGATATGATCAGGGGCCATGATATAGAAGCTTGACTACAGCCTGATGGCCAGGTCAGGATTCATGAGTGGGCCTCAGCACCACCCCTCTCCTGCCTTGATTAGAAGGCTGGGTTTAAGTGCAGTTGCAATTGTGAGACGGGGAAGCGACGAGTAGGACTGGCCAAATCAGCAGGCTGGGAAAGTACTAACATTTCTCTGGGATGATAGTAGGGTCCAAGCCTTGCAGCTAACAAGAATTGACTCCTTAAGCACTGAGTCTTAGCCAGTCTTCAAAGAACTTTGCAGGAAGCCAACTCCATTCTTTGTAAAGCCAACATATGGATGATCACTCTGAGCAAGTTTTACTTCTCATGGTTCAAGTTATCAAGAGAACATAAAATAGGACAGTGAAAATCTCTATTTAAACTAGCAAACTGATTGTGTCAAGATCCATGCCACAAAATGTTCCTTCCAACAAAATGTATACCAGAATATCAGCAATGACACTACTCAGGAAGGAAGGAAGGGACTGGTAAATTTTGATTTCTCAAAGTATTCCCCCGTCATAAGAGTGCAGTAAGTCAGGATCACTTCAGATCCCTGATTCTAAGACTCTGGGCAGAGAAGAAGGAGGTCAGCCTACAGAGCTAAGCCTCATATAAAACCACAATCCAGCACTCCATCAGTTAAAAATAACATAAAGTCGACCAGTTGGGACTTTCTCTCTTTCCTTACACAAATATATATAACACACACACCTGATTGCTTAATATTCAATTTACTTTGATATTACTGTTATTAAACAGTTAAGAGACAGGTTGGCCTTGTAGTGCTTGCAAGGAATGACTAGCTCCTGTACTATGACAAGAAAGATCCTGCCAATATTATTCTTATCTGTGTGTCTTTAGCTAAACATACACACCACGTATGTGGTAACATATCCATCACAGAAAATTTTTATATAAAAAGACACGTTCAAATCAGGTTCTTGAATCCTTTTATAGTATATTCTTACCTATGACACTCACTCTAACAACAGGGCCAAGATGTTGTGCAATGGATTGTACTCACTGCAACTTGGTGTATAAACAGTGCTACAATCACGTGCTGCAGAACAATGTTTCAGTCAATGACAGATTGCATATACAACAGTGGTCCCACAAGATTAGTACCACACAGCCTAGATGGGTAGTAGGCTTTACCATCTAGGATTGTGTAAGCACACTCTATGATGTTTACACAACAACAAAATTGCCTAATGATGCATTTCTCAGAACATATCTCTGTTGTTAAGCAATGCATGACTGTATTTCTAGCATTGTGGATATATATGCTTTAGAAGCCGCTTAGTGAGAAAATGGCAAATAAACCATCAAAGGAGAAAAGCTTTCTGGAATACCGAAATGTTTGCTAAAGCTGAAATAACAGAACATGAATACCCTAAGAATTAACAAAGAAATGAAAGATAGACATGATTTGCACGTATGACATATATTTACCTTAGAACTCCTTTCTAATATGTTAGTCTATCATCAGACATTCTGTCAATATAGTTCTTTATTATCTGCCAGTACAAGTAATCTCATTTATAAACTTGGCAATTTTCCAAAAATTGACTAGTATATAATATAGAACAAAGCAAAATCTTGGCGTTCTGACTCCCAGGTTAGGGCTTTCCGCAATATCCCACTGCAATAGATGACAAACTGCTCCTCTAGTACCTCTGTCAAAAAGATGCAAACACAATGCACATGTTGTGCCTCTTCCTATTTTAAACACTGGCGTTTGAAACAAGAGGAAGCATGTTGCAGTAGCGACTTGGCCTCTAGTCAAGCCTTTGGCCCTAACAAGCTGTGACACCTTGAATAAGTTACTTAAACTCTTTAGCCTCAATTTTCTTATCTTTAAACACAGACTAGCTTCCATTTCTACCTATAATTGTAGGGTTATTGTTAAACAGCACTTAAGGACATCAAATAGAAAAGTAGGACTAATCACCAAGCTTACTGTAAAATTTACACCTCCTCCATAACCTTGACACAGCCCACCTCTGCTCTTTGCCAAGGAAAGCCCAAAGCTTTCTCAGATTAATGACAATGAAATTCACTGCCATTGTGTCACTCTGCAACACTTGCTGATTGACATTATGACAAAACAATATTAGCATAAACTGAGGACTTCTGTTTAGCTAATGACTTAAATTGAATGCTTCAACCCAGCAAATCAAGAAACAAATGTTTTACAGTACAGAAAATGATGTCTGTGAACATGCATGGAATTCTTGAAATTGGAAACTGCCAAAAAGATTTAATTAAGTACAAGAATGAATTCTAACAGATAAGGTAACACAATAAAAAAACAGTTTATATGAATTTTACCAATTCAAATGTTAAATAAAATATTAATTTGCAAAGTTTAAAACCAGTTCTCATATTACAACTGATGCTGCAATTTATTCCAGATTGCTTCACAAGTATCTTGAATTTATTTATAAATCTGAACAAAAATCTTCAAGTTAAATATGTATAAATCTGTTACTATTTACATCAGTATTTCCTGAGTAAATTCTTATCTGTGGTAGTCCTTTGGTAATTTAGTAACATTATGAAAACGTCAGTTTTATAACAGTTTTCAATTATAAATGAGCAATTTCATTTATAAAATAAAATGGATAAAAAAGAAATGTTTCATAATGAGGAAATATTTTCTATCCTTAATGACTCTATTGTCTAAAAACGTACCTGAAAATGCAAATAGTAATTAATAAGGATGTTTTCAATTTTAGCTTAGAAGTATTATCCTTAATTGGCAATGAAGTGTTGCTGTTACATGCCATCATATCGGGTTTGACTCCTGGTGACCCTATGAATGAGTGATGTCTATAATGTGCTGTCCTCAACAGCCCTACTCAGCTCCCGTAGACTCAGGCCTATGGCTTCCTTTATGGGGTCAATCCATCTCATATTTGCTCTTCCTCTTTTCCTGCTGCCTTCTACTTTTCCCAGCATTACTGTCTTTTCCAAAGAATCCTGCCTTCTCAGGATGTACCCAAAGTAGGGCAGCCTCAGTTTTATCATTTTTGCCTCCAGCAATAGTTCAGGCTTAATTTGCTCTGGGGCCCCTTGTTCATCTTTGTGGCAGTCCAGGGTATCCGTAGAGATCTCCTTCAACTCCATATTTCTAATGAATAGATTTTTTTCCTGTCAGCCTTCTTTACTGTCCAGCTTTTGCACCGTACATAGTAATGAGATTATGAGGGTGTGGATAATCTTGGCCTTACTCTCTAATGACACTTATTTACACTTGATGATCTTTACTAATTCTTTCATTGCTGCCCTTCAGAGTCTCAGTCTTCTCTTGATTTTTTGGCTGCAGTCACCATTTAAACTGATGACTAAACCAAGGTAGACAAAATCTTTAACAATTTCAATGTCTTCATTGTCCATGTTAAAGCTGTGTAGTTCTGTGGTTGATTTTTGTCTTCTTGATATTCAAATACAGTCCTGCTTTGGCACTTTCTTCTTTCACTTTCAGCAGAAGTCATTTCAATCATTGCTGCTTCTTGCCAGTAAGATGGTGTCGTCTGCGTATCTTAGATTGTTGATACTTCTTCTACCAATTTTCACTCCTGCTTTATCTGAGTCTAGCCCAGTTTTTTGACTGATATGTTCTATGTACAGATTAAACAGATAGGGGGATAAAATGCACCCTTGTGCGACATCTTTGCCTATAGGAAACCATTCTCTCTCTTCATATTCTGTACTGACAATGGCTTCTTGTCCACATTTTTGTATCAGGACAATTGAGTGCTGAGGCAAGCCCATTTCTTTCAGAGCAGCCCGTAGCTTTTCATGACCCACACAAGCAAAGGTTTTCCTATAGTTTATAAAACATAGACTAACCTTCTGAAAATGGAGCACTCCAGTAGCCAACGACTAATCGCAGTTAGAGCTCATGTGTCTCTCCCTTTTCAAACTCTAACTCAGATATCAGGCATTTCTTGCTCCACATAAGGTAAAAGCCTTTGTTGCAGCACCTTGAGCATCACTTTACTTACATGGGAAATTAGAGCAATGAAGTGTACATAGTTCTATTTTGGTTGAATGTTTTCAATTTATATAATCATATTTCTTTTTAAAACAGTCACATGTATAAGGAAGCGACTACTCACCTGGTTATTGCCACATAATAGGATTACGTGATCACAAAGAAGTCTAGCTATACCCAGAAACAATCTTACTTTTTTAAAGTCAATTAAAAAATTTAGGGCCCTCAAAACAATTTTCTTTTTTTAAGCTTGCCTCAGACAATCCCTAAATACAATTTGTAAAAACCAGTAAGGGCTTCTGTTCCTGATAATGGAGGCCTAGGTAATTCAGATAAATGCACTTAAAGAAGAAAACTAAAAATGTTAAATAAAATATGTAAAACATCTTCAGGAAAGTCATGAGGAATTCCTAAGCCAAGATCTAGGAGAAGGTAAAAGCCAAGCAAGCAGTCAAAGCTAGCCGACTTTGCCCTAAGGACATCTGCTGACCCTAGAGAAAGAGCTGACATTCGAAGAGTGGTTTCTGGAGCCCAGGAGAAAAGGAACATAAAAGCCATAGCCCAAGGCCTAATACCCAATACACTGAGACCCTGCAGGCCTTCACTCAGAGTAAGAGTGAATCAGAAGCAAAACTATACGTATTTGTAGCCCTGTACTTCAATTAGACTATCCAGGAACCTTCGAACCTGGCAAGAGAAATTCTTTCTAGAAGAAGATATTCTGTGTCTTGGTGACAAATTGTTTCTATAATTTTTCAAATGCAATTTATGGCACATAGTAAACAATAACTAGGTCGCAAGAGATTACACAAGGTGCAAGAGAAGGAAACAGCGGAAACAACAAACAGAAACAGATCTGCAAATACTTCAAATACCAGATAATAGGATATAGACTATAAAATAAATATTATTGCCATGTTCAAAGACAAAAGAAAACCTTGAAAACTTTGTAGAGAACTAGAAACCATAAAAACATGTCATAGTAATTTGGAAATAAAAAGGTCTAAAAAAAATCAAGAAATTAAAAATGCAATGGTCACATTTAACATATGAGACACAGTTGAAAACAGACTAATGAACTAAAAGTTGGATGAAAAGACACGATTCTGAATGTTTCAAGCGTAGAAAAAATTGAAAACATAGATGAGAGGGTAAAAAACAAAGAGGACACAAAGAGAAGGTGTAACATAAGTTTAACTGGAACTTACTTAAAAGTAGAAGAGAGAAACTGATGGAGGAGATATTAGAAAAGAAACTATGTAAGAATTTTTCTTAAGACAGAATAGACTTCAAGGCCATTTGACGTGAGAGTTCTCCACCCTAACTACTATGTTTACTATCCCTCATGAAAATATTACCTAGGGAGCAGTTATGATGATATATCAGTCATGAATAACAAGACAGCATCATTATATATAAAGCAGAAACTGTTAAAAAAATTTACAAAGTAGATTCAGAAGAGTTGATCAAAACAATTAAGCTTGACTTAATAAATGATAGAGAAAAATGTAAAAAACAGAGAAAACACACTTTGGCCTCTAATCTTATATGGGGTCAAAAAGAAAAGTTCAGTTAATTTCAGAAAGCAGAAATTTATATATGGCTCATTTTTTAACTATAATTCACTAATATTAGAAACTAACAAAAACACAGACAAATAAAATCCATCAACAATAACAAAATCTCATTCATTTAGAAGTCTTAAAACACTCTTTTAAAATACTTCTTGGATCAAAGCGGAATTCATAATTGACAATAAAAAACATTTTCAATAAACCAGTAACAGCACCCTAAAGTATCAAAACCTGCGAAATGAATCTCTTTACTCAAAAGGCAATTAATATTAAGTGCATGTATTAGAAATAAAGACTAAAAAGAAAAAAAGATCCAAACATTCAAAAAGATAGAAGAGAAAGTAAAAGGAAAGAATTAAAAAATATGAGCAGAAATTAACGATGTAACACAAAAAAAGTAGACAATAAAGTCCCAAAGGCAGAGTATTTTGAAAAGGAGAAAGGTGACTAATATTTATTATGCACCCCAAAGGTGGCAGAGTATGTTGCTATGCACTTCATATATGCTCTGCATTCAACTTTCCCAACTACCCTTCAGACAGATAATACACTGAAATCACTGTGTGTTAAATTTCTAATAACAAGCAAAATCCACTTATGAAGAAATAGTTCAGAAAATAACTCTTAACATCCAGAAAAAGAGTTTCAAAAACAAGTAGAACTTTTTATTAATAGTACACAAAAAAATTTATGAAGTCACTCAATTTTTTAAACCACAGGTTCCTTAAAAATTAAAATGTACAAAAGTAAAAAATCTAGAATGATAACTACAAATTCCTTAGCAGTAGTGATCAAATAACTGCCCCTAGCTACTGCATCCAAATGTGAGATGAGGAAGAAACCAGTCTCCAAGGACCTTTGACCTGAAAACTAGATGAACTAAATAGAAAATAATGACATATTTGGGTATATATTATTTTTTTTTCAAGTAATTCAAAGAATAAAAGGAAAAAAGATGCATAATTCAAAGACATACTTTTTTCAAAGCATTATTCATTTGTAAATTAATCCTACTTACATCATTAGACTTGCATTTTTCCTTGTGAGAATATATAGTCCACTCCAAAAGCATATTCACTGGTTTGGTCAAAAGCCCAGAGGTCTCACTTCCTGACCAAAAGATTTCAAGAAGAACTGCCTTTCCTGTTATCTTCAGACTCTGAGAGTCTGACCAGTCATACAACCTAATGAAAATATGAATGAGAGCTCTATCTTTACACCAATTTAATCACTAGAGTTATTAGGCGTAAAATCTTTTGTCGTAAAACAAAAAAAAGCCTAGCAATTTCTGAATATAGAAAGGTCATAATATGTAAAAATCATAATATATGATAAAAGACAAAATATAAAAAACAGCCTCAGTTCAATATAATCACCAAGAAGCACACAGAGTAATCTAACTGCAAGTTTTAGAGCACACACAAAACTTAACGTGCATATTAGCTTCAGTGTTAAAACCTAGTCAGCTTTCTAAGCATGCAGTTACTAAAGAATTCAAAAATACACAAACTCTGTAAAATAAAAACACTTTTACCTATCCAAAGGTATAAATTAGTGAAAAAAAATATGAACAAAGGAAACATAAAAGAAGTTATAAAAATCTCTGCTGCCACTGAAGGACTGTAGCTAGAGATATGTTTTTAAAATAAATCTACTTTAAACTAAAAAACAAGGTGTTTTTAGAAATACATATATAAATGATTAGAAGAATAGTAGTTTAAAGAATATAAGTACAGAAAAACAGTTTTTTTGTGATTAAAACTTACTTTTGACTCAGATGTCGCACTTCACTTTCAACTAAATTAAAGAAAAATTTGAGCAGTGTCAGGTGGAGCACCTTGGAGCCAATAATATTTTCTGAAATTTGATGACAAAAACTTTCATTGAAAAGGCAAGACCTGAAAAACATGAACCCACAATCTATAACATACCAGCAATCCAGTGAGCAATTTGTAGACAAAGTATTTTTTTGTAGAGTATTATTGGAATTTCAATGAAATTTGCTTCAACAAAATATAAATTCAGCACAATTTTATTAATTTTTTTCTTTAAAAATTAAACTATGTCAAATACCTCATATGCAACTTTTTAATAATAGAGATCTAATTTCTCTATTTTTCAGTGATTGTAATGTTTAACAACCATCTGGTGCCCTCTCTTTGTACTCTTTATTTCACTGATAAAGAAAAAAAATTATGAATCTCTTTAAGCCCTTTTGATTTAGATGACCAGTGATACTCTCAATTTATAATACTCTCCATAATCCTCCTCTTACTCAAGCTTATTTTCTTTTTATTATTTAGTAAAATGAAGGTCATTTAGGGCTTTTTTTTTGCTGAGGAAGATTTGCCCTGAGTTAACATCTGTTGCCAATCTTCCTCCTCTTTTGCTTGAGGAAGATAAGCCCTGAGCTAACAGCTGTGCCAACCTTCCTCTATTTTGTGTGTGGGTCACTTCCACAGCATGGCTGAAAAGTGGTGTAGGTCTGTGTCCAGGATACAAACCCATGAACCTGGGCTACTGAAGTGGAGAACCCCAAACTTAACCACCATCCAGAGGGCTGGCCCCTAGGGCTATTTTAAATATTTGGTATTTATTTTCTTCTCATATACTATAGCAGTCCTGTCCAACAGAACTTTCTGTGATGATGGATATGTTCTACTGGACGCTTGAAATGTGGCTTGTGCAACTGAGGACTTGAATTTTTAATTATTTAATTACATTTAAATATAGTCGCATGTGGCTAGTGGCCACTGGGTTGGACAGCACAGTTATATAGTTTGTTTGTTTTTTTGGTGAGGAAGATTGTTGCTGAGCTAACATGTGTGTCAATCTTCATCCATTTTCATATGTGTGACGCCGCCACACTATGACTTGATGAGCAGTGTGTAGGTCCACACCTGGGAACCAAACCCATGAACCCCAGTCCACCAAAGTGGAGCACACGAACTTAACCACTATGCTACTGGGCCAGCTCCTATGGTATGTTTTCAAAGAGAACATAAGATTACTCAGAACTCTAGGACTAAGAGAGGGAGAATCTAGGCAACAATATTTATTATAACCTTCTTCCCACTTTACTATCGACAATGTACTTGTAACGTTCTACCTCTGTCTTCACCTTCCTCATCTTCGTTTTGAATACCAAATTCTCAGGTTAGGAGGGTCCTTAATAGCTATTAATTCACTTAATACTCAAATCTGTTCTAGAAGATCCTCCATGCCCATTTGGTTATTCAGTCTATCTGAAAACTGCCAGAGATGGACACCACAGTATCTTTTCTTCTCTTTTCTTTTTTTTTTAAACAAATATTATGGAATATTTCAAATATGTTCAAAGTAGAGTATAATCATCCAGCTCATGCATACTCCTAGCACTTCCCTAGGCACCGTCCTCCCGACCCCCAATGAAATCTGGGCATTTCTGTTCATTAAAAAGTCTACTTTTGGGGGGCCAGCTCCGTGGCCGAGTGGTTAAGTTTGCGCGCTCTGCTGCGGCGGCCCAGGGTTTGGATCCTGGGCGAGGACATGGCACCACTCGTCAGGCCATGCTGAGGCGGTGTCCCACGTCCCACAACTAGAAGGACCTGCAACTAAGATATACAACTATGTACGGGGGGGGAGGTTGGGAAATAAAGCAGGAAAAAAAAAAAAAAGAAAAAAAAAAAAGGTTGGCAACAGTTGTTAGCCCAGGTGCCAATCCTTAAAAAAAAAAATAAAGTCTACTTTGAAGCTGTCCAAATTCCACCTCCTCTAGCATCAATTAATTCATCCAAACATTTATTAAGCACTTATTATGTTCTAGGCATTATATTAAGCACTGAGGATGAAGATGTTTAAGAATGAGCATCTACTCAAGAATGTCAGAGGCTGATATGAGTGACAAACTCAAAGGAAAGGGCAAGAGTTAGGAAGTGGCACATCTGACTTGCATTTTAAAGGATAATTAGGGCGCCGGCCCGGTTGCGCAGTGGTTAAGCACGCACGCTCTGCTTCAGCGGCCTGGGGTTCGCCGGTTTGGATCCCGGGTGCAGACATGGCACTGCTTGGCAAGCCATGCTGTGGTAGGTGTCCCACATATAAAATATAGGAAGATGGGCACGTATGTTAGCTCAGGGCCAGTCTTCCTCAGCAACAAGAGGAGGATTGGCAGTAGTTAGCTCAGGGCTAATCTTCCTCAAAAAAAAAAAAAAAAAGGATAATTAGGAGTTGGCCAGATATTTGTGGGGTGGCAGGAATAGAGGTATATGTAGGCAGAGAAAACAGAAGAGCAAAGGCATAGGAAATGAAAAACAGTTCAGTCAGTGGGCACACTTAGGAAAATGATGAAGATGAGAATGCAGAAATATATAGGGGATAACTCATGAAAAGTCTTACATGTTTTGCTAAGGAAACTAAACTGTCTCCTATAGGTGATGCGTGAGTTAATGAAGGACTTTTATCTGGGGAATGACAAGATCACTTTGGCAAGAACATACTGGGATACTTTGACAGATAAATTAAAGGGAAAAATAACAGAATCAAGATCAATAAACAAGGTATTGAAATAGTTTACGTAAGAAGGAATGAGGGCTTTAAATAAAGGCAATGACAAAAGATTTGGAAATTAGAAAGGATGTCAACTACATAAACCATATATCCACATCCACCTAGGCTGGGCTCGTACTGTTGTGTTAGAACTGTGTTTACATCTCAGTCACCTTCAATAGTGCAGGAACTGTTGTTGTATTGATCTTTTTATCCCTGAAATGTAGCACAGTGCCTGGCTTCCAGTAAGTGCTCAACAAACAATTTTTGAAAGAATGAATAAATGCATGCTAGCTAGCTGATTAGGTCACTTCAAATATATCACAACCAAGATGGCAGGTGAATCTTTATGACCTGAAAGAGCTAACCACAGGTCTAACCTTTGCCTAGCTAGTCAAGTATCCTTTCTCTCACTACCATGGACCCCCTAAAACTGAACACTTGGATAAAAAGAAAGTACTTCCCAGACAAAGGAGGGCTATCAGATAGAGCCCACTCTCTGAGAAGAAAGGGAAAAATGACTAGCTCTGTTTCAGAGAAGGAAGGAAAAACAGGAAGGATTTCCAGAGAGGATAACATTTGGAAGACAAAGGAAGGATCTAGGCAGATGATAGCATGTGCAGAGGCATGAAAGTAATGACATATTCAGGAAACATTAAGTTCAGTTCCAAAATTCAAATTTCTAGCTGAAAAAAATATAACACTAACACTAAAATAGATATTGTATACAGTTACAATTGTTTACACTTACGATGTCCAAAATTTGATGATGATGTCCATATTCAATAAATTAATTTTCTCAATTTTTAAAACAATATGCGAACTTATTTTGTTAAAAAAAATAAAAGCAAATAATGTTTTGGCTTTCCTGTGAGTCCATTTCATGTATTTATTAAACATTTATTTTTTTAATAAACTGATTGACAAACATGATCAACTTAGACCTGGCTTTTCTATAAGAATTTTGCAATAAATACAACACACAAACCTACTCTACACACACACAAACTTTTTCTAAATAAAATGTACTTCTTTCATCAGTATCTAAAAAATAAATAGCATAACAACTTCTAGCTGAAATTTCGCATCCTCACATGTAACATTCCTTACCTGACAAGCACTTCTATTAGAGACCAGGCTCCTTTCATACAAGTTGGACACTGAAACAACTCTAAGTAATATCTTGACATGGCTGGGGACTTCCAAGGAGGATGAAGGTGAAGAAGAGCTGACAATATATGAAAGTATCGACCAGAAAACGTATCTATATTATCCTATTATTTAAAAATAAACAAACAAATAAAACACTATAGCTAAAAGTACAATTTCACCAGCTAATTCAGTCTAAAACTATAATAACCCTGGCCTAACTTTATTGTCAAATACAGGTTTTGGGACAAAGGAGATGAGAGGGAAGCATCATGTTTAGCTAATGAAATACTGCACCTGAGAGAGAGGCACTCTACATATATATCTGTACTCTAGATAACCCTAGCTATTGGGACTAACTTACATGAAATGTCCACTTTACTTTTCATGATTATAGTGAAATTAAGAGTTTTCAAATGTGACCTGAAAGGAACTAAAAGAAACATTTCATGTAACATTCTTATCGCCGTTAGTCTAACATAGCTTACATTTGTGATTTCTTCAAATTGACACCTTGATGAAGAATAAATTAGAAAGCTACCTTTGAAAAACTGTTCTAATAGTTTTGACAGTTTAAGGAGTATGTTTATTGTCTTATGTATAGTATGAATAAAAATGATTATCAATGTACTAAAGAAGTAATCTACCAAATGGCATTCTAGATCATTGTACTCTGATTTTTATGTTGGATACTTTATGACCACAGAAAAAAATCAAATAAATTTTTCCCAAGAGAAAATTATTTTGGAAATTCTGAGCAAATAATAAGTTAAAGCAGTCAGAGTAGTACCGAGTACATAGTTTAAAAATAGAAAAGAAATGGTAAAAAATTGGTAAATTTCCTATTAAAATGATGGAAAAAAATACTGAAAAGAGAAAAAGTAAACTATAAACATACAAAAAATGAGAAAATGTTCACATTTTAACATTCTTTGAAAGATTATAAACCCTTAAGACTGCTCTTACCTGTAGAACGTTCTCTAGAAGAGCATGAAGAAGGCATGCAGGAGGGATATAATGTGCTTGCAAAGAGGAAAGCTCCTCAATTGCTTCTTTAAAAAACTGTCCTTCTATGAGGCTTTCAATTAAATTTAATACACCTCTGGGAAATCCAGCATTTTTAACCTAAGGAAAAAAAAGATTCTATGACTCAGAAGAGACGGGTAAAATTCTGGGATCAAATCTTGAATTAGTAAGGAACCTTAATTTCCTCAGCTGTAAAATGAAGATAACAATTCCTGCCCTTACTACTTCACAGGGTTGTCACATGGTTCAGAAAGGATGATTTATATTAATATGTTTTACAACCATAAAGCACTGCAAAAATATACATTATTGTTTTATTTATTATTCTCTGTTGCCTTAAATAGTGAGGGAAAATACTATCTCTAAAAGAACACTATAAAAGCATTTGCAAAGTCTGGCTGATAATTAGCAGACCTCAGTCAGAGATACAACTACACATAGTTCTCTAGGTGCAAAATTATTTTGGGGTTTTCTTTCAAACTACGTCTACTAAGACATACTAAATATATTAAGATGTCATCAAGCACAATCAACATTTGCAAAAAGTGACAAGTGCTACAGTATTATAAAAATCACTCTGAGGATGCATATTGATATAACTCCAAGAGTTCCAGAAAATATATTCCCCTTGGCCAAAACATTTTTAACAATAAAATAAAAGTACAGTCATGCACTGCATAATGATGTTTTGGTTAACAACAGACCACATGTGTGAGGGTGGTCCCATAAGATTACATATAGTCTAGATGTATAGTAGGCTATACCATCTAGGTTTTCCTAAGTACACTCTATGATGTTCGCACAACAACGGAATCACCTAATGACATATTTCTCAGACCGTGTCTCCATTGTTAAGCAACACATGACTGTGACTACTTTGAACTAGGTGAGAATCAAAAATACTCTGACAGACTACGTGGAATAAAACAACCAATTTTAAAGAAATGAACATATATGATGATATAAAGGAAATATTATACTTTTGTAAATATTATACTGCAAATTTAATCTAGAAGTAGTAATTATGAAAGCTATGAAATATGAGAACAAGGATACATATCTTACCGATGATGAGCACAAGGTAAGTATTTCATTCTTGTTATGTTTTTACTACTGTATAGAATTTTTTTGGAGCTTTAACAGAACAGTATTTTTCTTTTCCATTTCTGATTAGGCAAACTACATTTCAAATTTGGGAAGCTTTGTTTTGTGCAGACAACACATTCCTTTATATCAAATTTACTAAAAATAACAAAACACAAAGCTCCTTTTGCCCCCGTCACCACCCTACTTCATTGAAGCCCCTTACCTCCACATTGTATACTGGTTGTTTATCTACTCTAATGCAGCTGTATCTGATAGCCTACAAAACAGCAATCATATAATTAAAACTAAACATTTTTAGGTTGAAAAATACATTCCAGCTTACAAAGCATAAAACCTTGGTCAAACTTATAAAACAGATTCAGGAAGACATTAATAACTATAATTGATCTGATACTCATGTTTGCTCAGACCAGTGCCTTACACTATTTTAGGGTAATGGTACCCTCATGAGTAAGAACATTCTCTACTTTCTCCTTCTAAATTAAAATAAGTTAAAAGGTAAGTCATGAGCCAGCCCTGATGGCCTAGCTGTTAAAGTTTGGCACACTCTGCTTCGGCGGCCTGGGTTTGGTTCCTGAGCATGGAACCACCCACTCATCTGTCAGCAGCCATGCTGTGGCAGTGGCTCACATAGAAGAACTAGAATAACTTATCCCTAGAATACACAACTATGTGTTGGGGCTTTGGGGAGGAGGGGAAAAAAAAGGTAAAGTCATATTCACTTTGAAGACCTGAAGAGGTCCATTGTCCTTTGTATTTTAACAATTAGAAATATAAATGGGGAAAGATTTTGCATGAGTTCATAGATGAAAAAAATGTAGTCATGTTTCCTATAAAATCACATGTAAAATCTTCCTCTATTGTTTTAAAATATCTATAATTGTATATTTGCTTAAAGGATTATACCAAAATAATATCTGCAAGAAACATAAAAAGAGATAATCTCCTGACTATATAGAGTTCTAGAAACAATGATATAAAACAACTTAGTGGAAAAACAGAAAAAGAATATGAATAAACAATTGGCAGAGGAAGAAATAAACTGGCAAGTGAAGGTATAAAACACTCTCAAACTTGCTACTAACAGAAGAAATACAAATTAAAACAATGATGCAGTTTTGGCTTCCACTTAGGATGTAGAAAGCTGGAAAAGAAAGGCGCTCCATATTACAAACAAGAAGAAGCTGAAAAATCTACCAAATCATAATGTTACTTGAGCCCATCAGACAGCATAGGTCTTAGTGCAACCAATTAAACTGAAATATGAGAAAGAAAGGAGCCTACGAGGACATGGGAAATGAACACTGATTTATCTGACACAGAGGATAGCAGGAAGAAGAGTGCTTTCAATAAAGAAGATAAGGAAATTTCAGCTTAAATTTTATACCACTTGCTAAAGGCCAAGTGTGGACCAGCATAAGAGAACACAACCCCTGGGAATCAGAGACACAAAGAGAGTTTGCACTCAATGGCAGGATCTTCTCCATGGACCTCACTGGGTGCTCATGGAGAAAAAAAGGAGACAGGGTGGGAACCTAAAGAAAGCCTCCCTATGGTAAAGGCTTGGGGGGAGATGAACAGCAGCTGCTGTGGGAAAGGCAGCAAACCCTGTTACCTGCAGGACAGAGGCGAAAACCCATAAGCCTCTGGGTAAGGGAATAGGAAAAAAAAAACCTTTACCCGTCAAGAGGGGCAGGAAAAGATCATGGTCCCAGATCATTAGAGATCCCCTAACACTGGAGGTGGGGCAAGATCACTGAGAAAGCCCTTCCACCAATCCCAGTACCTCAAGGCCTGCCCAAGACTCAGGCTGAAGCTGGACAACAGAAAAAGGGATCTTCCAGCCCTCATCTTCCCGTATCAGGCTAGCAAGTATCCAGCAACAAGTTATAGCAGTGTGTAAACACATAATTTATCTGTGACATGACTGAGGTATAAATAGCAGAGAATTCAGCATATTGTCTAAATGTCCAAATACATTACTGTACATAACAAATTAATGTACTGAGAACATTATTTTAAGACATATTAAACATGAGTCACATATTATTACCATTATTATTATTTTTTGGTTATACTAGAAAAGGATAGGAAACTATACAAATTTTTAGTATGCCAAGTTCTACCTGAGCTCTATATATGTGCTTCCTTAAGGCATTTTTTATTTCGACAATATCCATATCAGTCCTGATATCCTTGGTTTTTGATTCTTTGGCATGATCAGCAAAAATAGAATTCTTCATTTCTTTCTGTATATACATGTAAAAGTACTTTAGACAGTGTACTAAAGATAGTATCAACACAAATGATAAGTATCACAATGGACAAAATAATACAAGAAGAACACATTTATGCAGTGTTAATCATAGCAAAGAGCTTTACAATCATATAAAAATTACATGATGAAATAGTAAGTTAAAAAAAGCAAATATTTTAATTTGAAAGGTTCTACCTGCTATTCACATAATGTATTTTCTTAAGGTACTTTTCATTTTAACCTGCTCCAAATCTTTCCTGGAACCTCTTTTCTTTTTTCCTTTGTTACCACATTCACATAAACCTGATCCATTATTTATTTACCTTTATAATTTTTCTAAAGATCTTTCTGAATACATGCACATAAACATGCTGTGGTTTAGACTGTAAAATAAAGTTATACTCTAGAAAAATTAACTCAAGAAGGATCCAACTTAAAGGACAAGCTAACTTATTAAAAATGGTTTCTATTACACCAGGGAAGAGCAAGACAAAAACTAAAATTTAGATTAGACTATACTACACAACCTACATACACATGTAGTCTTAAGGTATTTTTTATTTTAAGATTTTTAGCTTCTTTTTTTAGAAGCTTTGTTTCTTTTTCTTTGTTACATTCAGGCAAAACAAAATATATTTAAATATCCTGATTATTAACTCAAATTTCTTTGTGTATGCATGCAAAAATACTTGCATTGTGAACCAGTTAATTATAACATTAATCCTGAATTTCACACAAGATCAACTCAAGAAGATTTTTTTTCATAAGATGTGCAGGTTATATTTAACACAGCAAGCAATCATAAAGATTAGATTATATATCTAGATTATATTAGAGAAGAGCCAGAAAAAAATGAAAACTGTTTAGCTCAGCTTACAAAGTTTTACCTGATCTCTATATATTTGCTTTCTTAAGGTAGTTTCAATTTTGTTATGCTCGACATCCTTCCTGGAAACTCTTCCTTTTTCTTTTTTGCATTTCTTCCTCAAAGTATAACTCCTTAGAATACCTTCATCCTTTTTCTTAATTTCCTTCTACAAATATATAGACCACAATTAAAGAAGTCTCAATATGAATGATACATGTTACAAAATCCAAATAAACTCAAGAAAAGGCTACTTACAACACAAGTACAACACATTAAAAAAATAATAGAGTTATATATAACAGGAAATCTCATCCACTGTTGGAGTATACATTAGAAAAACATTCTGGAAAACAGTTGGGCACTATATAGTACAGTTGAATATGCACAGTCCTTATGACCCAGCAATTCCACTCCTAGGAATATATCCCAAGCTAGAAAAAATCTTGAATGTGTGTACCAAGAGTCATGTAAGGAACTGTTCACACTGTTCATGGCAGAATTGATCATAATTGCAAAAACCAACCAATGGAAGACCAACTAACAAAAACAAACCCAAATATTTATCAATAGCAAAATGGATAAAAGATATTTGTGAAACAATGAAACATCATATACACCAGCAAAAAAGCAAGTCACAGAAAACTATAAATACCATAAACCACAAAAAGTTCGTTAACAGGCAAAATTAAATACATTGTTAAGTATATAAACATAGCTGGTAAAACTATAATAAAAAAAGAAAATAATTAAAAGAAATGCCACATTAGAGGTTACCACTGTACAAGCGGAAGAAAAAGGGATGCAGTTTGGAAAGGAAACAATAGCAGGGTCTGAAAACTGGGAATGCTCTATTTCTTAACCTAGCTGGTGCTACATAGCACTCATTTTTGTTTCTTTTAAAAACTGTACACAAATGCATTATAAACACCTTTGTACATATAACTGGGAAGAAATGACTTCATGAATGACATTATATTTGGTAAATTTAGAAAAGAGCCATAAAATGTAAATTATTTTTACCTTGGAAGGTCTTACCTGATTTCCATATGTGTGCCTTCCTAGGGCATTTCTCACTTTAATAAATTTCAAATCTTTACAGGAATCTCTGAATTTTTCTTTTTTGCGATGTTCAGTCAAAAGAGAACTAACATTAACATCTTCATCATGATTTTGTATTTCTTTCTGCATGTTTGTAAAAATACTTTAATTAGACCGTGGATTAACCATAGCCTCAACACAACCAATGCAAGTCACAACCAAAAAACCCACTCAAGAAAGTAGGTTTTGTAAAATATACATACAAGATTAAATATAGTAAAGAGGCTTGTGAATTATATCTCAGTTATACTAAGATGAAGCAGAAAAACATAGATTTCTAGTTCACAAAGGTTTACATTGTATTTAGATGTACATTTAATTTAAGTACTTTTAATCTTTCTTGGAATCTGCCTTTTTTTCTATTTATCATATGACTAGTCAAAATGGAATCTTCTTATCTTCATTATTTTATTTTATTTTTCCAAATGTTTGTAAAAATAATTTAGGCTGTAGATCAAATAGAATCTTGCCATTATTAGACATATTGAATGGAACATCTCAAGAAAATCTTTTTATAGGACAGAAGTATAATAATATTAAACAAAGTAAGGAGTATCACAAATCATATTGTTTATTCATTATATTAAGAAATTTATTTTAAAAAATAGAAATTTCTACCTGAATTTTATACACATCCTCTTGAGTTCTGAACTCAAGATGCATATAGATATATTTTAACAATTTCCCTATCTTTCATGAAATCTCCATTTGATCCTTTTTTCCAAGTTAACTAAAAACTAAATTTATTTTAATAACTATTATTATTTTACATTCTATTCTGTATGTAAAAACTTACACTGTAGTTTATAATGCATATTTCAACAGACACATCAACTCAAAAAGCCTCTTATTAAGACCATGTACGTGTGGTTAATCATACAAAGCAGTCTTAAAAGTCATATAAATATTACTTGTACTTTAGAAAAGCCAGAAAAATTGCTAAAATATTTTAAGCTCTGGAAAAGTTTTATCTAATCTCTCCATATATGATTTCTTAAGGTACCGTTTAGTTTAAGAAGTTCCAAGTTGTTCCTAAAATCAACTTTGTAAAATTTTTGATAGGTACAGGAAAAAGAGAATTTATTTTTAATTTCTTTCTACTCACATTTAAAAATATTTTAGTTTAGACTAAGTAATAATAATTACTAGGTTAATAATTTGGTAAATCAACTAAAGAGATTGTTTTATCAAACACAATATGAAATTGAAAATAATTGAACATTAGCTCTTCTAGAGTAGAACTAATAATGCCATTTTTGGTTGCTGCTGCTATTTGAAAATTTTTACTTGAGAACTACATATATGCTTTCTTAAGGTACTTTACTCCAAGTTCAAAGTCCTTCCTATCTTTTTGTTTTTCATATTTAATTAAAATAGAATTCATTTGTGTTATTTAACAAAATTTGCTCTCTATGCAGTAAAGTATTTGAATTTAGACCATGAATTATGAATATAGATATTGCTGACAGATAAGAATCCTTTATAAGACACGTTATATTAAACATACAGAGGAGTTTTAAGTAATTATCACGTATTGAGAACACACTATGTATTAGGAACTGGGTGTTTCTATACACATATATGCATTATTTCAATAAAGAGTCTTAAATCAGAAACACATAGCAATATCTTAATATGCTCAAATCATGGACTACAAAACACGGAGCTGGGTTCAAATACCAGCTCTGTGATTCCAAAATCCATGTTTTTTCCACCATATATTGCCTCTCAAACAATTCTGTAAGAAGAACCATAAGTGTACCTTTTTTTAGCCTATAAAGTTTTACCTGGGTTCTACATGTGGTCTCTCTTAAGGCACCTTTCATTTCAAGAAATCTCATATCTTTCCTGAAATCTTTGTTTTTTTCTTCATTGCTATGTTTATTCCAAACAGAATTGGTCTGGGAATCTTCACCATTCTGAATTTCTTTCTGTATGTATGTAAAAATGGTTTAGGCAATCAATTAAGTATAATTTCAACATTATGTACGCTTTATGATATTTAATTTTACCATAATTGCAAAATGTTTTGGTATTCAAACAAGTAGGTAAAATGCACTCTTCCAAATCAAAGGTTATTAAACACTAGTATATTCTTTCGAGAAAAAAGTCATTACAACAAAGGTCCTGAATAACAAAGTTACTTCTGTGTATCTCAAGAAAAGCTAATGCTTTGTTGGTCTAGTAACAATCAATCCTTTTTGTGAATCATGAACAGAAAATATT
This sequence comes from Equus caballus, assembly GCF_041296265.1. NCBI lineage: Eukaryota > Metazoa > Chordata > Mammalia > Perissodactyla > Equidae > Equus > Equus caballus. The sequence continues at coordinate 89,640,213 of NC_091697.1, forward strand.
TTATCTAGTCCCTGTCGAAATAAAAATTACAATCTAGATAAAAAATTCTCAGATTATACATAGATTACTTCTCAGATTATTTTTCAGTTTTTTACTGATAAGACTTTTCATTTGCAAGTCTACTACACACAAAGAGGAAGAGAGGCTGAGTAATAGCTGAATTACAGCTCTTATTTTACTTGAATAGCAGTAAACAATTATCTTCACCTAACTCTATCGCCAAAAAATCCAAACTGAATTCATAAAACACCTACCAATAATAATTTAAAAAATATTTGCATATGTACATAAACATATAATTCCAAATGTTTAGTAAGATAAAGAGTTGGGAGTAAAGATGAATTCACAACAGTTCCCAAAATGTACTTGTGAAGGAATATTCAAAGATCCACTCCACTACCTTTAGACAAAGAGACTGGAGAATCACTATCCTCCCAGTGAACAATTATGATATAAGCGGAAATGTGGTAAGGCCTGTGGTGTGATCTTTGGTTCCCTTTCACTTGTACTGGGCTTCCCACGTGGATATGAGGGCCCCTTAGCAGGCTGCAATCCTGCAACCAGAGAACAATCCCTGAGCGTAGCTGACTGAATTTCTTCTGTTACTTAGAAAAGTGAAACTGAAAACTAAGAAAAATGAAGACTTTCCTCCTTCCTATTGCTGGCATCGAAGAAAGAATTACTCTTTACAAACAGCAACTTCTGTTAGGGACAACTTGAGCCGGAATAAAGGGTTTTTAGCTTTAAATTTCACACGGTTGACAATGGGAAGATAAATCCTCACAGTCAGATCATCAAGAAATGTCTAAAATACAGGATGAATTAATCCCATATGGATTCCAGTTGGACAGAATATGCAAATGAACATACTCTTATCATTAGCAATAAGGCCAAAACATAGTTTTCTAATCCTGAATATACTTACATACGCATCCATTTCAGATGCTATATATTGATCTGTGAACCAGGATGTATAATTCAAGTATTCTATATAAGTTTACTTAAAAATCACAACTTGATAAATCAACTATTACTTTTGGAAAACCTAAAATAAAATAATCTATTTTCTATAGAGCTAAACAAGTGATCAACATAATTTTCTCCAAGCTACTAATACAGTCTCCAAAAGGTTACTCTTATGAAATATATAATAATTATTTATCTGAAATATTCATTTCTTATTCCTTATTTTATAAATATTTCTTTAGTGCCAACTATGTACTAGGCATTGTGTTAGGCTTTTGTCTCACACATGATCTAGGAAAGGAGGGCCATGTTTGGTCTCTTTAACATAGTATAACACTATGGTCCAAACAGATGACCAAGAACCTATTTATTCAGTGAATTATTCTATTATCTAGGAGTAGGGCAGCACAGCGTGGCAATGACAGTTGGCCTGGTTTCTGATTCAGACGTTTGACTTGGTTTCCTATGTTGGACTAGGTATAGAAATGCCCTAGTCTCCAGGTCTTATTCCTTGATTCAGCATGGTATTTGCCACACAACTAGCCTGAATTCATGAGACTGGATGGAGATCCAGAGACGTCAAGTAAAGAATAAGAGTCTTCTGAGTGCTCTACATGCTTCTTAACTAGTATTTACACCCTTATTCTTTAATGGTATCTCATAATCCTGTGAATGACTACTAGGTTATGGTACTGTTCCCAACATTATTTATTTTTTTGCTGAGGCAGATTCACCCTGAATTAACATCTGTTAGCAATCTTCCTCTTTTTGTTACTTGAGAAAGATTAGCCCTGAGCCAACATCGGTGCCAATCTTCCTCTATTTTGCATGTGGGTTGCCACCACAGCATGGCTGATGAGTGGTGTAGGTCTGTGCCTGGGATCCGAACCTGTAACCCCAGGCCACCAAAGTGGAGAGCACTGAACTTAACCACTATGCCACACAGCCAGCCCCAGCATTAAGTATTTTTAACTAATCAGAAAGAGACCAGGTGAATATCAAGGAAGCCTAAAAATACTCAAAATGAGAAAAGAAAAGGGAGATCTGAAGAGAGAAGCCTTAAAATTTACTGAGGTCTTGGCCTTAAACTTTTGGTCTGACACATGATAGTTGTGGGATCATGGGCAAATTATTTAACCCGATTGTATCTCATTTCACTAACTGCAAAATGGAGCCATAAGACATAGCACACAGGAACATGAGGTTTAAAATAAGATTAAGTGCATAAAACGCTTAGCACAGTGCCTGGCACACAGTAATCACTCAATCAATATTAGCCCAGAGTAACAGCTGTAATAATTCTCAGAATAACCAACGTAAGACAAGTATTAGCTTCTACATACAAAGAAAGAAATTCAGTCACAGGATAAATGGTTTTCCTATGGTCATAGAACTAGTAAATTATAAATCTGGGTCACAAATTAGTTGATCTGGCTCAAAAAGCGTATATTTTTTCTGTTATTCTTACTACATTTCCCTAAGACTTTTCTGTGGCTCATTTTATTTTCTTTCTTAAGTAGATAGTTAAAAGAAGTTTTAAGTATTCCTAAGTACCCTTCTCTTTTTTGCAAAGCCTTCCTTGGGCCAAACAAAGGAGATATGTTAGTCATTTGTTCCTCTGCATTCCTGTACCTTGCACATAATTTCACTAATATACAATACAAACTGAACTATAATTGATAGTTTCCATGTTCTGTGTTCACCACTAAATAGCAGGCACCTTGAAGTCTGACATGTAATATTTATTTTCCCTAGTGCATAGCATAGTGCCTGGTATAGCAAAAGTCTTCAATAAGTATCTATAAACCTGAACTAAACAGATTCCTGATTCTGTTACTCAGCAACTTTCCAAAAAGTATAAGTAGCTTAAACAAAAGTTTTTTTTAACCCTTGCTTAATTGTTACTTTTAACTCAGTTATTTTACATGGCATCTCTTCTTAGAGGACACTTCAGAATTCATCTAATAAAGAATGTAAATATGTTTTATGCCAAAGTGGTAAAAGAAAAGACATCAAAATAAAGTTAACTGTCTATTTTCTCCTCAGAAGTGATCACAAAATGCCTTCCTTATTTGGAATGAATGATTATGAACTCTCAGCTATCTAATCCAGAGCTTATAAAACATATTCTAAAAACAAATATAAGTTAGAGATTATCTGCTATTTTTAGTTGATGTACTATTTCAGCAACTGAATCTGAATGTTGTCAGAGTACTACAAAAGAGATTATGCTGGCCTGGCCATGTGGCCAAGAGGTTAAAGTTCCATGTGCTCCACTTTAGTGGCCCAGGTTCATGGGTTCAGATACCAGGCACAGATCTTCCCCACTCACCAATCATACTGCGGAAATGTCCCAAGTACCAAAAAATAGAGGAAGATTGGCACAGATGTTAGTTGAGGGATAATCTTCCTCAAGCCAAAAAAAGAGAGTATGGTAAAGCATAGTATATATTACACTTTAATCATTTCATTCCATGGAAAAAAGGAAAATTCAGGTACTTTTACTAATCTGGTTAAGAATGGCTTTCATTCTGTTGATAGTTAATACTACCTTTAAACTGCTCAGACAGGTAAATTAGGATGCTTTTGGCTACAGATAATAGAAAGCCAACTCAACATGGAATGTGGAACAACTTGGAACTGTACTACCTAACAGAATGGCAAGGTGGTCCAATGCTAAGACAGGTTTCAGGGTTGGTTAACTCAGCAACTCAAGTATCTCAACAAGGGTCCAGTTTCTGTCTACATTTTCTCTCTAAAGGGTTGGTTTCATCCTAAGGCTACTTCTCCTCATGGTCAAAGAATGGCTGCTAATTGAGGTTACATTCTTTCATGTTCACATCTAGCAGGGGCCAGGCTACTAGTGGCTCTCTTTTCAGATGAGGAAGAAACTTCTCAGAAGGTCTTACATAACTCTCTCCACGTCCCATGGATCAGAACTGGTTCACACGCCCATTCCTAGACCAATGACTGTCAAGGGTAATGAGATTATTCAAAGTCCAAGCAGATCCATCCCTTGAACTAAGGTCAAATTTCCAATCTACATTGCTGCTACTTAGTAGGGAAAGGTAATTATAGAATGATATATTACATCTACTCTTGGAAGACTCAAAGTTCTTTCATAATTTCTCTATTAATCTAACAAACATGAGAATTCATATGCCAGGCTTTATACAACATATTCAGATATAGCTATGGAAAAGACAGACATCATCCTTTATGACATGCTGTTTTTGGTTTAGATGGGGAAAAAGACATTAACCAAGTAATCAGCCAATTAATTAATTACAATTATGGTCAATACTATAAAGCAAAATAATCCTATGAGAACACACTATAGTTGAACCTAACTTAACAAGGAGCTCAGGGAGGCTTCCTTGAAGAGGCAATATTATCGCTGGAACCTGAATGATGAGCAGAAAGCAGGTAGGCACAAAGAGTGAAAGAGTAGTGGGGAGGACCTTTTCAGGGAGAGAAAATAGCTTTTGAGAAGACAATGAGGTAGGAAGTAGCTTATCCTGTTTAAGAAACTGGGAGAAGGCAGTTTTGTTTTAGCATAGTGAGCACAAAAAAAAGTGGAGCAGGATACAGTTGAAAAGGTAGGAGTGGCAGGAATCCTATGGGAACTTATAAGCCATGTTAGAGGTTTAGAACTTTATCCTAAGAGCAATGGGAAGCCACTGGAGAGTTTTAAATAGAAGAGTGACAGGATCAGAATTGTTTTAGAAAGATCATCTTGGCTGCTCCTTCTGAATGAAGCAGAATGGACTAAAGAAGGAAAAGGTAAAAGTAATTAAGAAATTAGCAAGAGTAAAAAGGTAGAGTAACAGAAAGTAATCGGGAATCCATTCCAGGAGCACAAGGGATAGAGGACAAACTCAGTATTACGTTAGTACAGAAGGAGAGAAGCAGTTTGATTCAGGAGGTACTTGAGATGAAATCAATAGGACTTGGTAACTGACAAGATGTGAGGAACAGAGAAAGGAAGGTTTCAGTGGTGATTCCCAGGTCTCTAACCCAAGTTATTAGATAAAAGGTTACAGTATCAATTAAGATGGGAAACAATGAAGAAGAAGCTGGTTTTCCCTAGAGGATCAAGGTTCAGTTTTTAGAAATAATGAACTTTCTCTTCTACCTTGAGTGACCCTTCCTGAAAATTCTTATTTGTTTATTTCCAGTGGGCTTCTTCTAGGGTTGTTCCTATTCAAGCAACTTAAGGAGAGATATTTGCACCAAATTGGAAGAGGGAGGTAGAGGAATAGGACAGGAAAATATTTCTAAATCCTTATTTCTAAATCGCTCTATCTTTTCCAAACGCAAAATAACCCCAAAATTTTCATATGATACTATATAGTACACTGCTATTTTATTTATACTGATGTTAAAATGCTTAAAATTATTTTGTAGTAAACATCACTAAAGCACTGAAAATAAAAGCAGAGACTCAAAATAAGACAAATTTTAAATTTAACAAGCAACCTTCTTTCAGATTTATCAGAAATATTCTCGAATATTTAAACAATTGAGAGCAATTGTCTTAAAAATGTCATTTTAATTACTTACAATCATTATATTTTCAAATTTAGAACATAATTTTAATATATAATTCACTGTACTCATACTTCATAAAATAAACATTTTTAAATGCTTACTATTTATGTTACTTACCTCTAAAAGAAAATCCCCTAGATACTGAATTGGATAAAATGGAGCCTTAAAGTTATCTTTTTCTTGCTCAGCCTTGATTCTTGCATTACTGGCAATCACATGAGTTATTCCACTTGGTGAACTTTTTGGTAAAATAACATTTGCTTTTCCAGCCTCCAAAACTCTAAATAAAAATGTAAATAGTATAAAAAATATTTAAAAAATAAGCATATTTAGTCAAATTATCTAAATCAGTTACTTCCTAGGAATAGGAGCAGAACTTTCTGAAAGGAATTAATTCCTTTAGGCTATCTGAGTGCCATGGAGAGTAACTATTGCAGTGATTTCTTACATTATAAGTTGTTCAAAGCATATGTTTAATAAATCATACTATTTATTAATCCGTTTCTTGATACAGGAAAGCCATTTTAAGAATCAAAAATATTAAATTTATTCCCTGAAGAAAAGTCACCTCAATAAGCCAAAAGAACAGTGAAAGAAGTCCAAAGTAGTAGCTACCTTAGAAGGCAACATACTCCCAAAGAAACCATTCTGGACCACAAAAAATGGAATTAGTTGTCAATTTTCCTTTAAAAAACTAGCTTTTGAAGAAGTTTAACTCTGATCTACATTAAGAAATACATTTTACATTTTGACTCAAAAGACGCATACATAGACACATACTTCCCAAAAGTTTCATGCAAGTTCTGCTTCTGCTTAGGATTTAAAAAGCCACAAGAGAACACTGCTACCACCTAATAATAACAAAAAGCCAAATCATCTACAAAATCTTAATTTTTCATGAACTCATCAGAGAACTGAGGTAACAAGCCAAGCAAGAAATTGAATTTTCAAAGAGTGATAAGAGATTTTGTGAAGAAATTGGACACCCAAACTATTTCCCTTTTGCCAAAGCATAGGAGGGAAGTGGCTGACATAAAAGCAGGTAAGAATCAGGCAAAATTATAACAAATTTAAGGGTCAACTGTAGGTAGCATGATGGTTTACAATAAGTGGGAGTGCCTGACACAAGGAAAGCTCATTCTCACTTGCAAGCTCTTTGCCATAGGCCTCTATTAAATATTTGTAAAAAGGATTACAAGCAGGTAACAGAGTAAGCCCCTATTGGTAGTAGAGGTAGACCAGTGGGGATTGGCTGCCATCAAGAAATAGATGTAAAACCAGAGACACTTCCCTGGATCCTTCTATCATATAAAGCAAAAGCCTTAAGTCATTTGGGAAAGGTAAGAAAGCACGCACTGCTTCTGTTGGAAGAGTGTAAATAAAACCCATCTGCTTCTAGGGAAGTGGCAGGAAACCTGCTGCACAGCCCCCCAGAAAGATCCACTGTTTCTGGTTGAGCGACAGAAGCAAACGCCATCTGACCCTGGAGGAGGGGCAGGAATGCCATTCAAGCCTACGATCCTGCACCAATATAAAGCAGAGATCTAATACTGGGGGAGTGGCTAGAAATTCTCTCTTGCCCAAGACCCTGCCCACAGATACAAGGCACACTTTGGCTGAGATATAAACATTAAGAAAATCCCAACCCCAGAGACCAAGAATACAAAGATGCTTAAGATTGAAGTTTATCCAACAGAACTGAGAACACACCCACCCTTACTCCCAGGCCAGACATGAGTAACAAGCAAGAGCAAAAGAGTATGAAAAGACCAACTTTCTGTGACCTAGTAGTACAGGGACTTCCAAAAGCTGAGTGAAGCAAGAACACTGATTAAAAACCCTCCAACGCCACAGATTCCACACTAAACACAAAGAAATTGTAGCCCACTGCTGGAGTAAACTGAATCAATGCACTGAAGGCGACAATAGCATTAACAAAACGCAATCAAGCTCAATAACTGATAAGATTAATAACTCAACCACCCACAATAACTGCCTTACAGAAGAGGTAGGCCCATTTTTGGATATAAATATTATTCACTTTGGCCTCTATTGTTCTTCTATATGTGATGCCTATGCACACAATAAAAAATACAAGACCTACACAAAAAGCAAGGGAAAAAACCAAACCATTGTTAAGAGATAAAGGAATAAATAGCACAGAGAGATGATTCAGATGCTGAAATTATCAGAAAGTGACTTTAAAATAATTGTGACTAACATGTTAAAGGATATAACAGAAAAGGTGGACAATTTATATGAAGAGATGGGGAATTAGGCAGAGTGCGATGGAAATGGTAGAAATAAAAGATACTACATGAAAGAAGAATTTCTTTGACAGGCTTAACAACAGACTGCACACAACTGAAGAAAGAATTATTGAACTTGATGATAGGTCAATAGAAATTATCCAAGCGAAACGCAAAAATGAAAAAAAAGAAGTTAAAAAAACAAAACATGACAGAGCATGCATAAACTGTGGAACAGAATCAAATAGTCTAAAATACAGGTAATAAAGCTCCAGAAGGAGAACAAAGAAGAAATATTTAAAAGATAATGGCTGAGAATTTTCCATAATTAATAAAAGACAAAAAATATCCACATGTTCAAGAAGCTCAGAGAACCCTAAGCAAATAACTTAAATGCAAACAATAAACAAATAATAAACAATAAATAAGCAAAATACACACACACATATCTGGACACATAATCAAACTGCTAAAAACCAAAGGTCACATTGCTTTTTAAATTTTAATTTCCAATTGTTCATTACTAGCATATAAAAAAACAATTATTATAGAGTGACTTGTTACCCTATTATCTTGCTAAATTCACTAATTAGTACCAACAAGTTTTTTAAAGTAAGTTATTTAATATATGACCATGTCTTTTGGAAATAAAGACAATTATTTTTATTTCTTTTTTTCCAACTGTACACATCTTATTTATTTTCTTTGTCTTATTGCACTGGCTAGTACCTCTGCTGAATAGAAAAGGTCAGAATGAGTATCCTTGTCTTGTTCCCAACTACAGAGGAAAGAAATCTATGATATTAAGTTTAGATTTTTCATAGGTGTCATTTATTACATTGAGAATACAAAAACTGTTAACAAAATATTTGCAAATAGAATCAGCAATTATTAAAAAATGGATAACGCACTATAGTGACGTAGAGTTTATCTCAGAATGTAAGTGTGGTTTACCATTTAAGAATTAATCAAAATAATTTACCATATTAATAGAATAAAAAGGAAAAGGAAAAGTCAATTATTTCAACAGATACATATAAAAACTTTCAGAGCAATCCATTTATAATAGCATCGCAAAACATAAAGTACCTAGGATTAAATTTAACACACTATGTGCAAGATTTATACAATGAAAATTATAAAATATTAATGATAGAAATTAAAGACCTGGAGAGATATAGAGTCTGTTGATAGGACAATTCAATATTGTTAAAATCTCAATTCTCCCCAATTTGACCCATAGATTCAATACAACGTCAACCAAAATTCCAGCTTGCTTTTTTGTAGAAATTGACAAGCTGATTCCAAAATGTATATGGAAATATAAAGGATCCAGAATCACCAAAACGATTTTGAAAAAGAAAGTTGGAGGACTCATACGATCTGATTTCAAGACTCACTATAAAGCTACAGTAATCAAAACAGTGTGTTGTTGGTATAAGGTAGACATAGATATCAACGGAACAAAACAATAAGTCTAGAAATAGACCACACAGATATGTTCAACTGATTTTTGACAATAGTGTCAAAGTAACTGCAGAGCAAGTGGAACTCTCATACATTGCTAGTGGAAATGTAAAATAGTACAACTACTTTGGAAAACACTTTGGCATTTTCTTACAATGTTAAACACACAACCGCCACCTGAGCCATCAATTTCATTCCTAGATATTTACCGAAGAGAAATGAAAATGTCTACATGAATACTTGTACTCAAATGTTCATAGTATCTTTATTCATATTAGCAAAAAGGGGAAAAAAACCCAAATGTCAGTCAATGGGTGAATAAATGCACAGATGGTGATATATTCATAGAATGGAATACTACTCAACGATAAAAAGGAATAAACTGTTGATAAATGCAACAACATGGATGAATCTCAAAAACATTGAGTTAGGCAAAGGAAGCCACATCAAAGGAGTATATATAGTATGGTCCCATTTATATGAACTTCTGCAAAAATACAAATCTATCTATGGTGACAAAGAAAAAAATCAGTGGTTGTCTGGTATTGGTGGTGCAGACTCAAATGTGCAAGGACACAAGAAAACATTGTAGGATGACATAAGCGTTACAGATCTTGATTGTAGTGGGGATAACATGTCCAAACTTATACAAAATTGTCCAAACTCATCAAAATGTACACTTAAAATATGTGAATTTTACTGTTTACAAATCACACTTCAGTAAAGGTGACAAAAAGCCCTTGCATGGCTGTCTTAGAATATAGTTTATGCAATAAGAGGCCTTTTAAAATATCATGTAAAAGATAAAAAGAAATGAAATTATGACGGGAAAAGTACGAACCATGAAGACTGCAATATATAAATCCAGAAAAAAGCCTTTGTAATAATGTAATATTTTACTTGTAAAAATCTAAAGTGCTTCAAAACTAAAAACAAAAATCTTCCAATTATTCTATTTATTTTGCTTGATTTGGCCAAAAGAAATAACATGGAAAGTAAAATAGAGACTATGAGAATAACCAAAAGCCACACTATAAAATAGACTTCGTTTCATTAGACACATACACTTAAATGTACAGAATGGCTTACCTAGAAGATCAAAGAGTAAATCACCACGGTTTATTTGGACTAAATTAATAATTGCATAGAAAAATGAAAAGATATTCAAGCAAACAAAAATTGTTTTCTCATTCTTTGCTTTAGCTTTTATGAGATCTCTTACCTTACAAGAGAATCACTTCGTTTATCAGCTCTAACAAGTAGGACAACTTTCCATCTGTGGAAGGCTCCTGGAGCACCAGTGCGTTTCAGTTCTTCACGCCATCTTTTAGGTGCAGATTGCATTTGAGGTGAATAATGGGAGTCTTTTTCAATTTTATACCCCCATTCATAAGTTGTTTCATCAAGCCATCTGCCACTTTTGGCACTATGAATTATGTAGTCCTTAGTTAGTACCCACTTTCCTAGAAAGCAAATAAACCATCAGTTAGAAAAGAATTTTGATTCTCATAAATGGTAAACAAAGACCAAATAGCAAATAAAATTTGAGTTCTTTCAACATGACTCTTTTTTTTTTTTTTCCTTTTTCTCCCCAAAGCCCCCCAGTACATAGTTGTATATTCTTCATTGTGGGTCCTTCTAGTTGTGGCATGTGGGACACCGCCTCAGCACAGCCTGACGAGCAGTGCCATGTACTGGCCCAGGACTCAAACCCACGAAACACTGGGCCGCCTGCAGCAGAGCACGCGAACTTAACCATTCCGCCACGGGGCCAACCCCTCAACATGAGACTCTTAAATTACATTGCCAATATTATCTTTTGGACTATGTTTGTTTTCCTAAATTTTTTTGATAGTGAGACACCTTCAACATCACTGAACATTGTACGTAATCTTTCCCACAACAAATCATTATAATTCTAAATGTTACTAAATAAAATAAATTTAAGGCTTAATAAGATAAAATGCGGTGTTACCTAAACTATAGTTATTATTATTATTCGCTATTTTGGGTTAGATTTATACTATTCCTCTGAGGCTAAAAACTTTTCCAACAGTGTTTTCAGCATTATTATGCTTTGTAAAACAAATTTATTGAGTCAGAGAAATTTTCAGGGTACTTTATAACATTCTCTAGTTTCTTTATCTGGGCATCAATGATCTTTTTAAACAGCAAGGGCAGTGTATGGTTTCATTTGTGGAGGCAATAATGGATCCAAGTGTTTTTCTGGTAGGTTACTCTAAAAAATGGTAAATTCACCTCAGTTAAATACAATTTTTTTTGCAATCAGTGGACTAATGATATATCAGATCAATCACAGGGAAAACTATAAAGGAACATCAATGGTGACAAAGAGAGAGAGGAGGAGACAAAGTCCTAATTTGGGTTTATGGAAATTAAAATCTTAGAAAAATAAAATAGGATTATTGCTTCATAACATGGATGGGAGGGGAGGAAGCAAGGAGAACAAAAACATTGACTATTTCTAATGATAAATTAAAAAAAAATAAAAATGACTGAGAACAGCTGAGTCTTGAATAAAAGTGCTTTTTTTGGCATTTTGTGTCAAATCTTTTTATTAAAATATTTTCTCTTACATAAAGCACTTACACTAAATCTTTCACCAAGTAAATATTTCGCCTATTTAATACATTTCTCATGTGTTACAAAGTTTTACTCAGAAAAATAAAGCAAAAAGTATTATATAAAACAAATATTTTTAGAAAAATATCAGAAAAAACACATTTATGTTTGATATAATAAACACACTATCCTTCCAGAGAACAGGTACTTTTTCTTTAACATGAAGACTTTCTTTTCAAAAGTGAGCAGAAGGCAAGTTAACTTACCTGCTGCACAAGCTGCTAAAAATTTTTCACTCTTACATAGGCGTTCAGCTATAAGATGTGTACAATTTTTGTATTTCTGGAAGAAAAAATCCACATGAAAAAATGTTACCAAGGTAAGATTTCCCTTATAACGCATTTTTATCATTTTTAGGCCAGTATTTTAATTCTAGTTATTTTTCCATATCTTGAACATTTTGATAAGTTTCTGTACTCACCTCACTCTTAATAAAAGTGCAATCTAGTTTTAAAAGCAATTTGCCTAGAGCCTCTTTTTCTTCCATTTTAAATCCTGTCATCTGGATGATATGCTTTGGGGCACCATCTTCCATCTAACATATATACACATAAAAAAGGTAACATACGTTAGAAATATTATTCACAGGGTTGATTTTATTATTTTTTCTTAACTATGAGTGCTAAAAATAAAAACTAAAACCATTAAACATATAATGAATTAAACATATAAGGCTTAATTATAAATACCAATGTTAAAATTGCTTATGTGCAATAGAAATTAGTTTCAAAGTTATCTTCTCAAAATGAGACCTTAAATAAAGTGAGATTTTTTTCTGGTTTGAACATTGAAAGTTTGTATTATTACATTACTTACCACTAAAATACACTGATGAATGAATATAATTCTTCAGAAAAGGACAGATACTTACATAAATATTAGCAAAATAATATCTGCTTTATTTTAAAAGTACTGTTTTTGCTAAGAGTACCTTTGAAATAAGTACATTTGTGGACAATGAAACTGAATTGGATTTTATACTGCTTTATAAAGTGTCTGTGGAGAGATACTGAAGAACATGTATAAGTCACTGGAGAAGTTGATGGAACTCATGGTCCCACAGCATTTACACCAAATGATTCAGTATAATAGGTCCCTATAATGAACCCGGATCCTATTCCCAATCTACATTCCTTAACTCTGCTATATATATGTTAATTTCATCACCTATAGACTGAAAAACATTACATGATTTTCAAATTTATTTTGAGAGACCTTAATCCATATTTAAATATAGTTCACAGAGTACTTTGTACTTGAGGTGGCACATTTATTAAACAAGAAAGGAAAAACCCACAGCATTTCTAATTAGAATACAATTTTTTGTTTATTTGTTTACATGAGGTTAGAACTTTGAATTAGAGAGCATCTTAGAGAAAATGTGGTTTCTCATTACAGATAAGGAAAGCAGGGACTAGAGAAATCAAGGTAATTTTTCATAGCTCCAACAATTTTGTCACCATAGCTCTGGATTAGTATTTAATTAATGCCATTGGCAGAACAACAGCAGTTGGTTTCTTTCAAGACAATTAAAAGGAAATTTCAAAAATTATAACTGTTTGAACCCAGGACTAGTGTTAGACAATGGGTCAAGTGAAAAATATTCTTTATAGAAATTCTGTTTTCAAAGACTAAATATATACTCATGTTCATATGAAATATATATGAACCACATATATGTGTGTTTATTTAAAGGTTGAGATTCATTTTAGAGTAAAACTTGAAAGAAAGCTCACTATCCACAATTTGAAGCATTACTGTAGGTTAAGAGAGTGAACTTTCACCTCCCTTGTTCAAAGTTTCTAAGAAGGGGAACTTCAGATGGGGCAACAGCACTCCTGCTTTTTCTCTCTACCCTTCATCCTTGCTTTGGGAGGAGAAGGTACTTGAGAGAAGTTACTGTATATACTTTGCTCAGAAGTTTGCACATTTGCAAAGATGTTTCATATTATTGCTTTCTGACGTGACCCAAGGAGCTGCCAGTAGTAGTCTGCCAAGGTGGGTAAATCAATTCAGACGTTATGTATTAAGAAGCATACTGGAATTGCACATCAAAGCCAGCTCCTCCAAATCAATTTTTATTCAGTAAAAAAGCTGATAATTTGATCTCAATATATCTGACTTTCATATTTCTCTATTGGCTCCAAAAGAAGGAAAGGGATACCCTCTAAACTCCTAAAATTCAAGATACAGAACATAAGTGTCTTTAAGGATAACCCTCTTCAGTGAAACAAATAATTTTTTTAAAGTGACAATGATCTAATTAGTACAAAATTATAAAGTGTACATAGTAGGGCTTGGTGTCTTCTGAAATAATCACACATGTAAAATACTATCAAATAAAACGTAAGTAGCTTCTTGCATAAGGAACTCTTTACGGTATGAATCTTCCACTTTTTTAAAGCATTTACATGGGTTAAATAACATAGCTCTTGAATGATAATAACCATTAATATAGACTGGTAATATATAAAAACTTTACAAAACGAAATTGAAACAAAAAAAAACAGCAGAAAGGATCAATGAAACAAAGAGCTGGTTCTTTGAGGCTATAAACAAAATTGACAAACCCTTAGCCAGACACACTAAGAAAAAAAGAGAGAAGGAACTCACAAGTGAACAACAAAAAAACAAACAACCCGATTACAAAATGAGCAGAGGATATGAACAGACATTTTTCCAAAGAAGATATACAGATGGTCAATAGGTACATGAGATGATGCTCAGCATCACTAATCATCAGGGAAACGCAAATCAACACTACACCAACACATCACTTTACACCATTAGAATGGCTATTATCAGCAAGACAAAAAATAACAAATGTTGAAGAGGATGTGGAGAAAAGGGAACCCTCATATACTGCTGGTGGGAATGCAAACTGGTCCAGCCACTATGGAAAACAGTATGGAGATTTCTCAGAAAATTAAAAATAGAAATACCATACAACCCAGCTATCCCACTACTGGGTGTTTATCCAAAGAACCTGAAATCAACAATTCAAAGAGATTTATGCACTCTCATGTTCATTGCCACATTATTCACTATAGCCAAGAAGTAGAAGCAACCCAAGTGTCCATCAACTGATGACTGGATAAAGATGTGGTACACACACACACACACACACACACACACACTGGAATACTACTCAACCATAAAAAAGGAAAAACCGTCCCATTCACAACATGGATGGACCTTGAGGGTATTATTTTAAGTGAAATAAGCCAGAGAAAGGCAATCATCGTATAATTTCACTCAGATGTGGAAGATAGACTATGTGGACAAAGAGAACAGTTTAGTGGTTACCAGAGGGGAAAGGGGTTGCAGGGTGAGCATAACGGGTAAAGGGGCACATTTACATGGTGACTGACAAATAATATTGTACAACTGAAATTTCACAATGTTATAAAGCATTATGACCTCAATTAAAAAAAAGAGATTAATTTTGATCTATCCCTATGAGACCAACTGGGGGGAAAAAACTTTACAAAGAATATGCTCTGTGGCTAGAAATAATAATGATCTAGTCTGATGCAGAACACATATTAACACACATATAATAAAGCCACATTTGGATTATAAGGCATATGACCATAACTAGGGAGAAATGATGCTTTCATTAATTCTAGGGAATTATTTAAATAAATCCTTTAGGCTAATTTCCTTTAGAAAATGATAGGTCTTTTCAGAAATACTAAACAAGTGAAATCCAGCATATCCGTGAATATTATCTTGGTATTCTAACAGAAAAGGCAATCTAATTGTTTTCATAGTTCTTGAAAGCCACTTTTGTCAGAGGAACACAGGTATTTTAACCGTATGTATTTTACCTACTACTTGCATTTTATTTATGTATTCAAGAGTTTCAAAAGCTATTTAGTAGGATATTTCAAGAAATGTTACCAAAAAAGAGAAGTCTGAATAGCTTTAAAACTCTAAAATATTTCTTATTTGGCTATCCTAAAATACTGATATACAGAAATTACTGTGAAATAACTGGAATATACAGAAGCAATGAGAAAAATCACTGTAACACTATCACCCAAAAAGTTTTATTTAAAAGTTGTCCTTAAGAATTTATTCTTCTGCTTCAAGAATAAAATATAGCTATACAGAACTATAAGAAAAAAAATCTATCATACTATGTTCCCCTTTTAGATCAAGTTAATAATAGCTATTGTACAATTTGAATGTTTATTATCAACAAGGTGACTGGTTCTTTTTTTTTGAGGAAGATTAGCCCTGAGCTAACTACTGCCAATCTTCCTCTTTTTGCTGAGGAAGACTGGCCCTGAGCTAACATCCATGCCCATCTTCCTCTATTTATATGTGGGATGCCTACCACAGCATGGCTTTTGCCAAGCAGTGCCACGTCTGCACCCAGGATCCGAACCGGCGAACCCCAGGCCGCCAAGAAGCGGAACGTGCGCACTTAACCACTGCACCACTGGGCCAGCCTCAACAACGCGACATTTTAACATATTCTGGTTTGATGTATAAATCATTAAACAGTTTGGACTTACTAGAGTCAGTGTATAATGAAAAGTTTTCATCTCAATCATATTGTCTTTATAATGGAATAAATATATCCACTTTGTATATTTAACAGTATTTTCTGTCAAAGCCAAGAATCCACAATAAAATGAAAACAGCACCAACTGTGCTTAATAGTAGAAATCAGAAAAGTCTTTTTAAAGCAGTTTCTTTTCTTTGAAAAACAATTAAATATGACACTGAAATTAAACAAGCAAAGAGGAAAAGGAAGTAAGAAATAACAGGTGAAAAAACAGGATGTCCTGATTCAAACATTATGCAAATATAAATGTTAAAAAACAAATCAGAATACACAACATTTACTCACACATTTACCAGAAAAAGTGGGCTATTAGCTAAACTTTCACAGAATTGTGAATCCCAGTGATGGCACACAATAACTAGCAGAGTTTTTGTTTGTTTTTTGAGGAAGATTAGCCCTGAGCTAACATCTGCCACCAATCCTCTACTTTTTTGCTGAGGAAGACTGGCCCTGAGCTAACATCCATGCCCATACTCCTCTACTTTATATGTGGGACGCCTGCCACAGCATGGCTTGCCAAGCCATGCCATGTCCCCACCCAGGATCCGAACCAGCGAACCCTGGGCCGTCAAATCGGAATGTGTGCACTTAACCGCTGCACCACCGGGCCAGCCCCATAGCACAGTTTTTTAAAGAGCAAATTCCATTAACCTAATCTAAAATAGCTTCCCATAATAAAATGATCTAGTTGAAGCAACAGAGTTTACAATACATTTAGCAATGCTTTTTAATACTACATCATATGACAAACTAATAGCCTAGATCAGATCTAATTCATATAGTTACACAGGAAAACTGGTATCTATGTAGGAATACACATAGATATATACAGATATACAAATAGATTTATTTATATTTATAACATTAGTGGTTTAATGGTTCTTCCCATGACCCTGCAAGATTAAGAAATAAGCAAAAGCCTGATATGCCAATGAACCCAAAGAGAGCGCTATACAAAACTGGTGTAATACCTGTCAGTGACCCAGACAATTAATTCAAAGTCCTTAAAAAAGCAAGGTCAAGTTTCGTGTAGGTGATCTGTTCTGAGGTATGGAAGACCAAGGGCTAACTTCTAGGACTCTTCCAGCACAAGAAAGAAAGTAAATATACTGCAACGTAATTGTACCAGTAGTACTTCTAGGGAAATTATAGATTTTTCTAGAACTTATAGGGGGTGGTCCTTCAAGCATTCACACAGAAGATACGATCCTAATACAACAAAAGGAAAACAAAAAAAGACAGCATTTATTTTTAACAGTTAAATGTTTTATCTTTACTGCCCCAAAACTAAAAATTATATACTAGATTCTTGGCTACAAAAAATACTTTTGTAGTAATTTTTTTAAATTTGTAGTAATTAAAAAAAATCTAGTTACTTACCTTGAACCACATAATAGACACAACTAAGGAGATAATGATTGTGAACAGAGCTGGCATTTATGCACAGCAAGCAACTGTCTCTGTGGTGTGGACTTTCCCAAAATATCTCCCACATGGGCCTATCCCTGATGTTTGAAATTCCTTTGCAGTTGGTGCCAGTTAGACATGCAAATGAACCTATAGCACTCATCATCATAATTAAGATTTTATTATCCACTAACTTTTTATGTCCTACAAATTCTTTACAATATGACACATAGTTGGAATGTCTGAAGAATATGATACACAGCTAGAATATGTTGAAAAGAGAACTCACAGAAAAGTGGAGGCAGGAATACAGCTATGAATACAAAGGTGTGCTTCAGGAGAGAGGATGAAAGAGCAGGGTATAACAGTTGGGTGAAAGAGGAGAGCACTGTAGAAAAGAGGGGCAGGGATGCTTAGAGAGGTCTGCAGTAGGAAAATAAGGATAAGCCTTTCCTACTCTGCATTACCATTTCTTTTATGACCAGCCACAGCATGTTACAGAATTTTGAGAATATAATGCACTGTATAGATTGTATGCTATTAACTAAGTTAAGGGATTAATTAAAAGTTTGATTTATATATTTGCATTTAAGAACTCAAAAAGAACTCAAAATTTCCCCCCAAATAACTTTTACTGATCTTTTAATTTTAATTAACACATGATTATAGAAAATTTGAAAAATACTACAAAGTATATACAGATTAAAATAATCTCTAATTCCTTCACCCTGCAATACCACTTAACATTTGGGGGCCTGCAGAGGGGTTTAACTTGAAGGTTTTATGTATGTGTGTGAAATACATATATAAAACAAAATTAGATACTATATAGTTCTGTATCTTAATTTTTATGTAAAACTGTATCATGATCATTTTTTCATGCCACTGAATATTCTTCATGGTTTTAGGGCCAAAAGGTTTGAAAACTAGTGGCTTCTTAATGTGTGTTATCCTAGAGAACTATTTTGATTTTAAACCTACTAAGGAAAATCACGTTTAAAACTTCCACCTTCTGGAAAGGATATACCAAACCTTGAGTATAATCAATATTGCTGCTTTGAATGAAAGAGTTTGAAAGATTTTCATGATCTCTTATCTTATTTAACTGACAAAGCAAATTAAGAGCTAAAACTGAAAAGGGTCAGTTAAAGTGTTAGATCTCGTGTTAACCAATATTGCAAAAGGGAGACACAAATCACAGTACTTATACTGTGTGAGTAAAATACTGTTTGGCTCTGAATGCTGTAACATCAGAGGAATTTAGTAATTCTGTACCCTCTTGGCCTAGGAGCCAAATTAGGCCTTTGGCTTAATTTCATTCAGTTGGCCTTTGGAATTTTTTTTTTTTAAAGATGTAGTGTGTTTCTTGCCCCATCCTTCAAAGATATGGGATGTGTGTGTGTGTACACGTAAATTAATTATCTGACTGAGGTCTCCAGAAGTGAGACTTGAAGGATGTTCTTACTTCAATGGCATTATTTGTGAAAGGAGCAGTGATAATCGGTCTCTTTGATGGCAAATTTAGCAGTAGAGGGAGGAAGTGGAGAAGTGACTGTGGTGAGGAAGAAATGAGAGTCTAAGAGGCTCTACAAAGATGCCCAATCTATCCAGTACTGTACAAGGCACAGGATGGACTACAGACGCTACTTTTAGGGATAAAAGGGCCCTTTTATCCTTAGTACCCTAGGAACTTTGTTTCACTTAGTGGGAGCAAAAGGCCTAACACTGAACAAGCAGGATTTCATTTTTATTGAGGACCAACTGTGGTCTGTACACGTCATAAATGTTAGTTTCTTTCCTTCCTGACAATGTAAGTGCTGTGTACTCTTCTAATACGGATGAGGATATAGGGGAATCGGAGAGATTAAGAAACTAACTCAAGAGCCAGCCCTGATGGCCTAGTGATTAAAGTTCAGCATGCTCCCCTTTGGCAGTCCAGGTTTGGTTCCTGGGCACAGAACCACACCACTCCCCTGTCAGTAGCCATGCGTTGGTGGCAGCTCATGTAAAAGAACTAGAAGCACCTGCAACTAGAATATACAACTATGTATATTTTGGGGATGGGGAAAAAAAGAGTGAGAGGAAGATTGCCAACAGATGTTAAGGGTGAATCTTTCCCAGCAAAAAAAAAGAAACTAACTCAAAGGTACACAGTTAGTAAATGCTGAAACCAAATCTGTTTCCACAAAAACTATGTGCCTTTCTACAATACCATTATGACTTAAATTTCAGAATTTAGTCTAACACCTTTAACCACATTGCAATTTTACAAACCAATCTATTCTCGGCTAGTGCAAGAGAAAAATACATTGCATGAAAAGGAATCTACTGTGAAGGTAGGGAGACATTTAGATCAGCAATATCACTGAAAATATTTAAACATAATTTAAATTAACTTCAGAAAAATAACACTAATGTCTAAAATTTCAAAGCATTTCTAGGAACAATCTAAAGAGTGACTTTTTTTCTTATGAAAAAGAAAGTTTTCATTATTTTCCTCTTGGAGCTGGTATTAACCACTACACTAATTCATATGGGCTTTTCTTCATCAAAAATAACAAAACTGAATATTTTTTATTTCAAAGTAATTTCGATATAAAGAAAGTAAAAACTAAGAGAACTTAAAAGTTTCAGGGCTATTTTACTTTCAAACAGTAAGACATCCTTAGAAGATGAGAAATAGTATATAGTACATTTTAGAACACATATTTTCCATTAGCATATTTAAGGAGAATCAATTACAAGAATAACAGATAATATTCCATTTTAGTTATATTTTTGAGAAACAAGGTTCTTCCCTTTTTTTTAGGTTTTATTATTCAGAGCCTATATAGAATTGTAGGTTTTGTTTAAAAAAATGTTTTGTTTAAATAGTGAAAAGACTCTGTCTTAAAATAATTAATCAGGAAAGTAAAGCTATACTATCGGTTTTCTAAAAACCAACCTTTTTGGACCCTTATAGAAATTATTAATATCTATTATGAAATCTTAAGTGTTTTGAATTTTGATTATGAAAGTAACCACATTTGACCACCTTTTCAAAGACTGTTTCACATGATTTATGCTTTCTGCTTTGGGAAAGAAAGAAAATATTAAATTATATAATTGAACTTCACTTAAGCTGAATAAGGCAAAAAGAAAATCTAGATTTAGAAAACAAATCTAATAGGGGCTTAATTGCATTAAGGCTGATTGAAGGCTAATCGTCTTTACAATAAAAATGTATATACATTCAAGTATTTAAATGTCTTAGTTCATTTAAATTAAGAATACACTCTGAGTTGACTTAGACATAATCAAATTAACTCCCTCATAAAAAACCATCCCAAACTATCAACTTATGTACTCAGCATCCGCAATACAGGTTAGACAAACTTTTCTAAAATGGGAACACCTTGCACATGAATAGATACTTCTAGGAATTGAGGCATAACGTAACAACATAAGCCAAAAAGGCGCAATATCACACAAGGTGCCGTGTCTGTCACACGTATACCATAACTTCAGTTTAAATTTTCATTCCTAATGTCTCAGCGGAAATTGTTGTTGTTGTTTTGGTATAGGATAGTCATTCGCCAAAAAAGAGCTTGGCGCTTCCTAAATCAAGCTCCATCTAATTTCTGGGTCAAATCCTGATATGGAGTACCCGAGGTAGATCTTTTTGTCAATATTTAATCAGAGGCTTCGGGAATGGAAGAAATCTAAGGATAACCACTTAGTCTTGTTCCCAGCCTTCTAGATATTATAATCCCCAGGAACACAGACCTTCCCTTTGGGGAAACGTGTGTGTGTTTGTGTATGCATGTTTAAAGGCCTACGTAGCAGAAGCGATATGTTCATTACCATTTGGATACGTTGAAAAAATTCTACTAGGGAGACAAGGATGACACCATTTCCCTCGTCACTGGAAGGTGGGCTGGGGGATCCCAGCCACCTGCACTGACGCTAAATTATGGAAAGCAGCCAAGAATCTGGGACTCGGAGAAGCGTCCCAGTCGGTTCTATGGAAACGAGAGACGCGGGCGGCCTAGCGCCTTCCTGCAGGGAACCGAGCGGCGGAGCTGCGCAAGCAGGAGGCGGGGGACGCGGCTCAGCCCGCACTGCAGAGAGGCGCCCGTGGCCGTCCTCGCGGCGGCGGCGCCGGCACGGCAGGGCGGGGCGGGGTCTGCGGCCGCAGCCCACCGACGCGGGCGCCGAGCGCTGCGAGTCCGGGCGAGCGGGAACGAACGGCGGCTGCGGAAAGCGCCAGGGGCAGGCACCGCCGCCGCTCACCCCAGCCCCTGCCCGGCCTCACAGCCGGGAGCCGCAGAAACTTCGGGGACACGGAGGAAACATCCCCAGAGAGTCAGGGTACACTGTGTCTTCTGAACTGAGGTCCTTTACCTTCCCGGACGGAGTGTCTGGGCCGCTTCCTTCGGGTGGCTGTGATGACAGGGGAGACGACTGCCGCTGCAGCACTCGCTGCTTCACTAATCCGGGCTCTGGGAAATAATTTCCCGCCGCGCGCTCGGCCGCCCCGGAAGCTATTGTACCACTTCCGGGTGGTTGTCAGTGACGCTCTCGAGCCGTCGTCAGGGTAGCCTGAGAGGGTGGCCCGCGGGATTCTGGCCGGCGGGCCAAGCTACTGCTAGATCCGCGCCGGAGGCGGGAGACTGGTAAGTGATTTTTCTGGATTGCCTCCTGGGCCTGATATTTCCGACCGGCCGGGGCTCCGTGCAGCGTCTTTGCCGGACCAAGAAGTGAGCGGGAAAGGGTTGAAGCAAGAGTCGTCCCCATCCAGCCCTGTGGCGCTGGACCCTCTGTGCTGCTGGAGAAGGCCCCGGGATCCTGGTTTACCGTCTGCTCCGCTCGCCACATCCACCTCCAACTTGGAACTCGCGCTCGGGTCCCCGCGTGTCCCTGGGCGAGGCCGAAGACACAGAGTACCGCACTCGGTTGAGTACCGAGTCTCCCTACCAATGATCCAGGAGTGCCTTTATTCTCCCATCGGCACGGTTTGGTCACCCTTGATTCTCCACAGCTGCTTTACCGTTCTTTTTCTGAGTACTGTTCCCATTGCCCTGGGAGGCAGTGGCCTGGGAGGCAGGCAGTCGGCCAAAGTGGACACCGTTTACAAACATTTTGGAAGTGGGGTGAGGGGGGACGTTCCCGATTTAGACTTAATTCCACACTACCCCCGCAGTTTGAGTTGGGTGAGAATGGTCTTTGTTTTCCTGGCTGCTATGAGGTAATGAGATATGAAAACAAGCTTAAAATTTCATGCATGGGCTTTTAGATACACGTGTTTACCGTTTGGAAACCAGTGATCGGGAAGTAGGTGTGCTTTCAGAAAGGAGTGCCCCTCTTGTGCTCCAGGCTTCCTCAGTAATGACGGATTCAGGAGAATTTTGGATGGAGGTCTGAGGTAGCCAGAAAGGCGCTCATTCCGCCAAAGATTTGAAAGATGTGATGTAGCGAACCTTAGCTACTTCTTTCTTGAGTAGTGCAGTTTCTTCAGGTAAGTAGTTTTCACTCACCACCTTATATTTGAATAATCATCCTTCTTTCCCGTAGAAGGTAGCTGATTGATTTTTTTTCAAAACCACCAGTTCCAAAAAGAGTTCTAGGGCTTACTCGACCATAAAGACAAATGCAGTATGTTTTTTCAAGGCCCCTGATGCTACCTTTGGAGAGTAAGGCAAACGTGTTTAGGACGGCACGTTGATCTTCTAATCTCCTTGTTAATAATTCAACTAACTTTTATAATCTCATTTGGTCCCGACTTTGCCATTTTTTTGAACCTTGTGCTTTTTCTTTATTTGTCGAGTTGAAAGGATTGTAAATAATTGAAGGGAATTTACATGTTTCTATATAGGAACTAGTTTTTACACAGACTGATTTTTTTTTTTATCATTGCTCTTGATTTGTGATATCTTCTTTCAAATTAAAATGGCCAACCACTAATACTAACCACTAACCACAGATAGCTACTGCCTGCTAGGCACTTTACATTTATTATTTTTCTTAAACTTACCACAATTCTACAAGAAAAATCATATTATCCGATTTTGCAAGCATTTTGTACTGAGACTTGAAGACATTCGCACAGATTATACAATTAAATGGCACAATTGAGATTTGAACCCAGTCTACCTGACTCCAAACTCAGGCTCTTTTTACTGTGCTTTATACTTCTCATAAATAGCCACAACAGAATCATTCTTTTCACTCTCGGGTAAAATTGGATAGATAGTATGTCACATTCAGAAACCAAATGGATAGCAAAACTTGAGTATAAGGAGATTTAAGGAATATGTTAAGGAATTAATTCCTTAGGTTAATGTTTAAGGATTAAGGAATGTGTTAGGGATTTAAGAAATCACGTGTAAGGTAATTTTGACATAGGAATAATCTAATTTCTCTTTTATGGTGATCCTTGGCCAGTTTTATCATTCTAACTCAAACAGATACAAGCAATCTAGAGACCATCAGTATATTAGTGACTCTAAGTCCAGAGTATCAGCTATCTCTTTAGGAGGCTTTTCACACACACACATTTACATACATATATATATTTGTGTGTGTGGAGAAAGAGAAAATGAGTGAATGAGCACAAATCCATAAAACTGAACTTTGTAATGCCCTGTAAGGAATTGTTATTACTTACTGGTTATTAGCAAAACTGTTCTATTCCATTCATATAACCCTCAGACAGATGGTGATTATCACACATTTTAAGGAAGTGTGCTTAAATAAACCTACCCACTCCAATATTCTGTTTTATGTAGAGAAGTAGAAATAGCCTGCTTGTCAGAGAATTTACTAAAATCTAGTTGAAATGACCAATACTAGAAGCGACATAAAAACTAATTCTAAAGGATATCCTGTTTTACAGAAAGACACAAGTATATATGTACAGCTAGTCTCAAATACTAATATGCATTTCATTACATTGTATTGACTTGACTGTGTGAAAGATGTTTGCATATCTCACAGGTAGATCTCAGGGATATTTTGTTTCAATCAAATTTCAGTGCTTATGAAGGTTGAGATTACATCTGTTTTGTTCACTATCTCATACCCAGCATCTGGCATTGTGCCTGGAGTGTAGTAAGGGGCTCAATAAACATTTATTGAACGAATAATTCCTTTTTAAAATGTTATTTATCCACAGAGAAATATTGCTACATGTGTTTTTTTGGTTTTTGCTGAGGAAGATTATCCCTGAGCTAACAGCTATGCCAGTCTTCCTCCACTTTATATATGGGCCATCACCACAGCATGGCTGACAAGTGGTGTAGGTCCACACCCAGGATCTGAACCTGCAAAACTGCGCCACTGAAGTGAAGCACACCAAACATACCCACTAGGCCACAGGGCCAGCCCCTTGTATATGTGTTTTTTAAAAAGGGACTTACCACGTAAATAGATGCATACTTATTTACTCACTTTGACCTTTAAATGTAATGTCCACTCCACATTCATCCAGAAAAGGCAATGTGGTATCCTGCAAAGACGACTGGACAGTGAAATAGGAGATAAGAGAATGTCTAATATTTATTGTTACTTACTCTCTGTGTATAGTGCTAGGTTTAGGCCTCACAGTACTATAGGGTAAGTATTATCCTTTTACAGAGGAGAAAACTGAAACAAAGATAAGCTTTGTAAAGCATCCTTGGTTACACACAGTCATTAAATACCAGAGCTATGATTTGAACCAACACTGACTTTAGAGTCCATCATCTTAACCTCTTTGCCATACACCTCTTCTTGGATTTTAATCCTGGTTCATCTACTAACTACCTGTATACACAGGGCAATTTATTTCTGAGGATCATATTTCTCATCTATAACATAGGGTTGGACTACATGATCTATAAGGTCCCTTCTAGCTCTAAAATCCTCTGATTTTAGTTGACTCCCAAGTATTATCTAAATATAGCAGTTCCAGTGTGCTAGAAGGCCTTCACGATTAGAGTTTTACATGTATTGGTGTCTTCTACATTGGTAGATGTACAATCGTGTTTTTGTAATGGAAAGAACAAGACCAGAGTTAAAAAAATCTTTGGTGTAGTGGTTAAATTCAGCATGCTCCGCTTTGGCAGCCCAAGTTCGTGGGTTTAGATCCTGGGCACAGACCTACACCATTCATCAGCCATGCTGTAGCAGTGACCCATATGCAAAATAGGGGAAGACTGACACAGATGTTAACTCAGGGAGAATCTTCCTCACCAAAAAAAAAAACCTATCATGCTTTTTGCCAGCTTATGACCCTAATAAGTACTGAACCTTTGTGAGCTTATGTTTTCATATGTAAAATGGATCCACAAGATTGCTTTGAGGGTTAAGTGAGATGAAATATATAAAGCCTCACACATGCTGCCTGATACACAGTTGCCATTAAATAAATATTGTCTTTCCCCCCAATCTTGTGAGAATAGAAGAAGATTGGTGAATATAAAAATGCTTTATAAATTAGTGAAAGGTGAAGAATCTTTTCACTTATAGTCTATCAGGAAAGGTAAAGTTTTATACACAAATAGTTATTAGAAAGGACAATTTACATACTATCATTGAACATAAATCATAATGGGAACACAGAGAAAAAATTTTGCTTCCAGGAGGACAAAAGAGGAAAGACATCATGAAGAAGGTAATGCTGAGTTTGGGTCTTAAAGGATGTGAGGATTTGGGCAGAGGGCCAAGAGGGAAGAATGTTTCACTGGAGGATGCAAAAGTGACAGAGAAGAGAATAATGACTACTTCACTTTGGATATATAGGATAGTGAAGGCTAGTAACAAAGGTAAAAAGGGTAAAGTTGAGTTCTGGGCAAGCTGTGGTTAACAGTGTGGTCATCTTAAAGATGTTAGGCTTTTCACAATAAGCAGTGATTTGTGTGTATAACCAGGAGCCGGTGGAGGGTAGGGTTGGTATTTGATTTCTTTGTTAAGAAAGTAATACCTATTTGTTAAAGAAATATAAGAATATACACATAAGCCAAAAAGAAAAAGAAAGATGAAAAATTGCCCGTAATCCCACTCCAGGCTCAGTCCAGCACTTGCCCTTTGACATCCCCAGCTTCCCCTCCTGGCTGGGAGCATTCCTCTCCTAGTGAACTGATAGCTGTGACTCAGGGCTCAGGCTGTCCCAGAGGTGGGAGGGGGCTCTGAGGGGCTGTCTAGCCCCCTGTTCCTGGGCCTCCACCCTGAGGGCATATGGACTCATATGGTGACTGGTCCACAAGTACATTGTTCCTATAGGTAGGGGCTGGGTGCTGCCACCAGGCAGTGATGGCAGAGGGCTCCCTTGAACTAAGAGGTCTTCCTGCCTATCCCTGTTGTCTCCTCCGTGGCTCCTACCCCTTTCTGATGTCTGTGACCCTGAGCAACCACCTGCCCCTTTCTCAGCCGTAGTTTCCACATCTGCAGTCACAGGGTGGACTGGGTAGGGGACCTTTGAGCTCTTCCCTCCCTGGAGTGGCTCCAGGACCCCTACCACAACCACCATGGTGGGGCCAGACCTGGCTCTGCCTCCCCTTCCTGACCTGCATGGCCCAGGTCCCCCAGGATCTCCCACTTCTGCTCCTTGACCTTCTATGCCTTCTCTACAGCAAAACAAAACAAAACGCACAAAAACAAAAACCCATCCCCCTCCAGTGTTTGAATACTGCTAACTTACTTCCAGGCTGCTCAACATCCGGCTCTGCCAGTCATAATACACACTACTGCAAGACACATCCTTTTAGGGCTCGGAAACAACCAGAGTTTAGTTATTAGAAATGATGATTCTGCAGGTTTCTGACTCATCTCATCAGGTGACTCTGGTTAGGGGAAGGTTTGAGTGGTGAACTCAAAGACTAGTTGAGTAAGGTGGCAAAAGCAGAAGTCAGCATAATTATATTAAAAAGCCTCAGGATTTGAGAGGAGAATACCGCCTTCCTGCCTCAACTGCTGATGTATTTTTTGGAGACAGGATTTTTGAACAGTGCTCCAGCTATTTCCCTGTAAACTTTGGTTAAAATACAAGTAGAGGAGAGAGGTGGCTCACTAGGAAATATTTAGGAATTTAGGAAATAATCTAAGTAGCTAGTTGGTATCTATAATATCTATGTATACACACACACCCATAGAGAGAGAGAATGAACATACATAGCTGTTTAAATTATTTGGGGAATTCTTTGCTGAATAAAATTCTCAAGAAAATTATCTAAAACTGAAAAAAAGACAATTGTCACTTTGACTAATTAGGCAAAACAGGTGAATTCTAAGAAGACCTGATGTGAGCTCAAACTCATGATCTTATATAATATGATCTCAAAGAAGTTACTTGAATTCCTTCAGCCCCTATTTCTTCATCTGTAAAATGGTAATATCAGTTTTGCAGATTTGTTAGGATTAAATGTAATAATGTGTGAAAGCTTACAGAGGCATCTGCCTAGTTTTTGTTATCGTTTAAATAAAGTCTAATTGCTTTAAAAGAGGTCTGTGGCTCCAACTATGAAGTCAAACAGACCTGAGTTCAAATCCTAGCTCTATCACTGGTTGTATGAGACTTGGAAAGTTACTTTTCTAGTTTGAGTGTTTTTTTTCTTATTTATAAGATGGGAATAGTGGGGCTGGCCTGGTTGCATAGTGGTTAAGTTCACATGCTCCACTTCAGTGGCCGGGGTTCACGGGTTTGGATCCTGGGCACGGACCTACACACTGCTCATCAAGCCATGCTATGGTGGCATCTCATATACAAAAAATAGAGAAAGATTGACACATGTGTTGGCTCAGTGACAGTCTTCCTCAAGCCAAAGAGGAAGATTGGCAACCCGATGTAAACTCAGAACCAATCTTCCTCACCAAAAAAAGAGAAAAAAAGGGGAATAGTAATAATGTCTTCATAGGGCTTTTGTGAAGATTAAATGAAATAATGATGCATAGATTTTAAAATGGTGGCTGGTCTTGTGAGCACTTTGTTCACTCAAATTCCCAGAGGAGCACATGCCAAGAGGGGATTAGACGTGCAGGAGGTTTATTGGGGAAACTGCCTGTGAAGGATAAAGGAGAGGGACAAGAGGAAGAGGGAAGTGCCTTCGGGCCTCAATACAGGTCTGACAACCTGTGGGGGGCGGGGTGGGGGGTGGAATGAGAGGAGGGGGAGAAGAATCTCAAACCACTGCACTGTTCTGAGAATGCTTCAACCAGGCTGATGGGGAATCCATGATCCGAAGTCATTTGTTAGAGAAATCCCATGTCGCCACAGTACTCAATATAATGTTAGCAATTAATAAAAATAATTAACAGTTGTCACATGCTATAATTTACAAGTATGTTTGAATTCCAACTCTTGAATTTTACTGCCTGTCCCCACCTCCCCTGAGAAAAGTGCGTTCCCTGCTGCCAGACATTGACGTTAACATTTGAGGCACATGTTCTTAGACTCACAACTTCTTATATTTTATAATACAATTTTCTTAGCCAAAGAACAGTTAAGGAATCAAGAGATCTGTTCCAAATAACGATTGAAAAATGCAAACATTAGCTAATCAACTGATTTTTTGACATTAGGTAGTTAAACACAAACTGCTGTCTAAATTTCTAAATTCAGGTAGCCAATTAATGTCACAATCCTAAATAGCTAAGTAATGCTCATATCCACAGTTTTCTGTCCATTTCTCTTCTTACCAAAGATACCTTTGTGGTTAAAATAATCAAGGTATTATAGCTGTGTAGGTCTCTACGCCGCCCCCCCCCCCCCTTTGTTGTTTTTGATAAACAATCATAGAGATCCTTCAGTTCAGTGCTTTCCAAATGGCAGGTCATGATCCATCAATTCGGTGAGTACTAGCCTGCATTTTTGTTTCAGATATGTGTGGCTTCAGGATTTGAATATAAAATGTTTGTTGCTGTGAATCACTGTAGAATTGTAAAGCAAGAGATTTAGACTAACTTCCTTATCTTACATGAGGAAATGAGGACTAAAGAGGTCATCTGACTTGCCCAGATAACTCTGGAAACATGTGACTTGAACCAGCAGCTCCCTCTTAAGAATCTAAATTTAGAACTCTTTCTTTTGTATCATGCTTCCTGGAAAAGGCTTCCTGTTTGCTCTGCTTAGGGCACATAATTAATTACTCTGTTTTCCAGTTGGTTAACATGATAGTCCTTTTCTGTCACTTTCATTTTTTGTTTCCTAAGATTTACTGAAAAGTGCTCCTCCGGGACTCTGACCATTGAGTGTCAGGAAGGTTGTACAGCTGTAGTTGTTTCTAGCAGTCAGCAACCATGCACATCACCTGAATTTACTGTCCCTTTGCCCTTTGGGGCACACAGCTAATTCAATAGTTTAAGTCTGGAGTATACTTGATTTAAACTGAGGAGTGATGAGAGCTCTTTTCGAGGAGCATTATACTGATAAAGTCTTAATTTTTACTAATGCCAGTGAATATTATTCTGTGTTTCATTGTCATGACATTCTTTTACTCATTTTTCTTGCTTTTTTAGACTTCAGCTCACCAAATATTTTTCACTTTTAAAATGCAAGTTTTGTGTATAATCACATCATATTCTTTATGATTTTTAAAAATATATCATTCTTTCCTTTTCAAGCATATATTCATACCTGCCCTCAAAAATGCCTGTGGGCACTTTAGCTCCTCAATGGTGAGCTCTGTCCTCTGCTATTCAGAAATTGGACTGGGAAGGAGTTTGGGAGTGGGACTGGTTTTAAATGGAGCCCTCCTTTTAGACTCTGTTTTTATGTTGCTTTCTGTACCCTGGTGTCATTGAGGCTGCCTACACTCATTCTTTTGTTAACTTTACCTGGTCATGATCTTTCTGGGGCTTTCTCCTTTCTCTAACTCAGCAGTTCTCCAATTTTTGGTTTCAGGAGTCCTTTACACTCTTAAAAAATTACTGATGCCCTCAAAGAGTTTTTATGTACGTAATTATATCTATGTATATTTATTATGTTATAAATTATAATTGAGTATTTTGAAAAATATTTAATTCAATAATAAAGCCATTACATGTAAACATAAATAACATTTTTTTAAAAAAACTTGTATTTTCCAGAACAAAAATTATAGTGGAAGAGTGGCATTGTTTTATATCTTTGCAGTCTCTTTAATGTCTGGCTTAATAGAAGAGAGCTGAATTCTCAGATCTGCTTCTGCATTCAATCTCTTGTAATATGCTGTTCTGATTGAAGTGAACAAAGTCCACCCTCATACAGACATGTAGTTGGAAAAAAAAAGGAGTGTTTTAGTGGCCTTTTCAGATAATTGTGAATATTTTTCTTTGATCCTATACCAGAACTTAACAAGTGATAGTTTCTTAAAATGTAATTGCAATGTAGAATCTGAAACCATATCGATGAACTTTTCATACTCTATTATTTTAAAATCTCTTGATCCATCTTCCACTTTGACTGAATCTTTTATAAATACATAATTTTTTGTTAGGCAATGCATTGGTCATATGGAAACTATTGACCCATTGAGGTATGCTGATCTCTCAAATCTTAATACATGTCATTATACAATATCAAAAAATTTCGTTTATTAATATCACCAGCAATTTCATCAGGAAAATGTTAAAATAATGGGAAAACTGTCCATCTGACAGTATACAAATTTTCCATAATTCTTATTTTTGCTTTGAAAGCTCTAGTTTTATCATTGGCAACAAATAGATTCTAATGGTCTTTCCTTGAGATGACAGCCCAATTTGGTTAATTTTGAGAAAATCTGTGGTATACTCAAAGCTTGAGTTAATAAAATTACTAATTTTTACTGCCTCATCAAGGACATTATTAAATGAACCCAACATTATTTTTATTCCAACTGTGTGGTGGTGAAAAAATATGACTACTGTGGTAGGCAGATGCCTCAAAGCTGCCTACATCCTAATCCCTGGACCCTGTGAATATGTTATGTCATATAGCAAAGGGGAATTAAAGTTGCTAATCAGTTTACCTTAAGATAGTGAGATTATCCCAGATTGTCCAAATGGGTTCAATGTCATCACAGTGGTTCTCGAAAGTGTAAGGAGGCAGAAGAGGAATTCAGAGTGAGGCAATATGAAAAGGACTCAACCCACATAGCTAGGTAGAAAATGGAGGAAGTGAGCCAGGAGCCAAGGAATGAGAGCAGCCTTTAAAAGCAAGGAAACAACAGATTGTCCTAAGAGCCTTCAGGAAGGAATGCAGCTCTGTGGACCATTTGGTTTTAGCCTAGTGAGAACGGTTTCAGACTTCTAACACAGAGAAAGTTAGTACAAATGTCAACCTAGCAAAGTGACATATAATGTCTTATTATTATGAAAATAGTTTTGACTTTGCCAACCCCCTGAAAGAATACTGGGGCTCCCCCCGGTTAAGTGCTATTTTGTATCACACTTTGGGATCTCTTATTTAACTTGTATATCTCGTGTGTCAACCGCTATGCTAGGTACTGGGATGCAAAAATAAAGAAGGCACAGTCCTTGTCCTAGGATGATGATGGTCTAGTGGTTGAGACAGGTAAGCAAGTCAATGATTGCAGATAGCACAGAATCAGTGCCCTAACTGATATATTTGGATGAGGGAAAGAGACCTAATCCCTGTCTCCATGTGCTTTCAGTCTAGTGGGAGAGATCACAGAAATAGTTACAAAATGCAAAGTGCTATAAAGGAAATATCTCCACTGACCGTGTGAGGATGGGGAGAGCTTTGCATTCCCACTAGCAGTGTATGAGAGTTTAAATCTCTCCACATCCTCCCCAACATGTGTTATTGTCTGTCTTTTGATTATAGCCATTCTAGGGAGTGGTGAAGTAGTATCTCATGGAGAAGTCTCAATTTGCATTCATCTAATAATTAATGATGCTTAGTATCATTTCATGTTCTTATTGACCATTTGTATATTTTCTTTGGAGAAAATGTCTATTCAAATCCTTTGTCATTTTTAAATTGAATTGTCGTTATTGTTGAGCTGTAATAGTTCTTTATAGATTCTGGGATACTATCCTCTTCTCAGTTGTTTGATTTGGAGATTTTCTCCCATTCCATGAGTTGTTTCATCATTTTGTTGATGGTATCCTTTGAAGCACAAATGGTTTTAATTTTGATGAAGTCCAATTTATCTATTTTTTTCTTATATGGCTTCTGCTTTTAGTGTTTTATCTAAGAAACCATTGAATAATCTAAGGTCAAGAAGATTTACACCTGTGATTTCTTCTAAGAATTTTAAACATTTTAGTCCTTATATTTAGATCTTTGATCAATTTTGAGTTAATTTTTGTATTTTTTTTTTTCTGATTTATCTCCCCAAAATACCCCTGGTACGTAGTTGTATATCTTAGTTGCAGGTCCCTGGCATGTGGGACGCCACCTCAACGTGGCCTGATGAGGGTGCCATGTCCACGCCCAGGATCCAAACAAGCAAAACCCTGGGCCGCTGCAGCGGAGTGCACGAACTTAACCACTCGGCCACGGGGCCGGCCCCCAATTTTTGTATCTCTTTTGATGAAGAAGTCCAACTTCATTCTTTAGCATGTTAGTATACAGTTGTCTCAGCAACATTTCTTGAAAAGACTAATCTTTCCCTATTGAATTTCCTTGAAACTCTCATCAAAAATCAATTGAATATTGTATGGGTTTATTTCTGGACTCTCAATTTTATTCCATTGATTACATGTCTATCCTTAATGCCTATCTTATCACACAATCTTGATTACTGTAACTCTGTGGTAAGTTTTGAAAAATGGGAAATGTGAGTTCTCTAACTTTGTTCTTTTTCAAGATTGCTTTAGCTATTCTGGGACCCTTGCATTTCGATATGAAATTTGAGATCAGTTTGTTAATTTCTGCAAAATAGGCAGCTGGAATTTTGATAGAGATTGCGTTAAATCTATAGGTTAATTTGGGAACTATTGCCACTTTAACAATATTAAATATTTCAATCCATAAACATAGACTTTTCATTTATTTAGGGCTAATTCAGTTTCTTTCAATGATGTTTTGTAGTTTTCAGTAGACAGGTCTTTTGTTAAATTTTTCCCGAAATATTTTATTCTATTTGATGCTATCGTAAATGGAATTGTTTTCTTAATTTCACTCTCAAATTGTTAAGTACTAGTATATAGAAATACAACTGATTTTTTATTAATCTTGTATCCTGCCAACTTTGTTGAATGTATTTATTAACTCCAAAAGCTTGGGAGTTTGTTTGTTTTAGAATTCCTTAGAAATTCCAAATAGAGATAGTTTTACTTTTCCTTTCCAATCTGGATGCCTTTTCTTTTCTTTTCTTGCCTAATTGTCCTGGCTAGAACCTCCAGTACAATGTTAAATAGGTGTGGTAGAAATAGACATTCTTGTCTTGTTACTGATCTTAAGAGCAAAGCTTTCAGTCTTTTACCATTAAGTGTGATGTCAAGTGAGTGTTTTTGGTAGATGTGTTTTATCAGATTGATGAAGTTCCCTTCTGTTCGTAGTTTGTTGAGTGTTTTTATCATAAAAGGGTGTTAGATTTTGACGCATTCTTCTCTGCATCTATTTAGGTCATCATATAGTTTTTGTCCTTTATTCTGTTAATAAGGCATATTACATTGACTCATTTTTCTGTATTGATTCAACTTTACATTCCTGGGATAAATCCCACCTAGTCATGGTGTAGAATTCTTTTTATATGTTGCTGGATTCAGTTTGCTAATATTTTGTTAAGTATTTTTGCCTCTATATTCATAAGGCATATTGGTCTATAGTTTTCTTTTCTTGTAATGTTTTTGCTAGTTTTGGTGTCAGAGTAATACTAACCTCAGAGAATGAGTTGCAAATTATTCTCTTTTCTTCTGTTTTATGGAAGAATTTGTGAAGGATTGGAGTTAATTCTTTAAATCTTTGGTAGAATTCACCAGTGAAGCCATTTGGCCCAAGCTTCCCTTTGTGGGAAAGTTTTTGATTATTAATTCAATCTGCTTGTTATAGGTCTGTTCATGTTTTTTTAACTTTTTTAAGTTATTTCAGTACATTATGTCTTTCTAGGAATTTGTCTGTTTCATCTAGGTTATATAATTTGATGATATTCAATTGTTTATAATATCCCCCATATAATATCTTTATTTTGGTAAGGTCAGTAATGTCCTCTCTTTCATTCCTGATTTTAGTAATTGAGTCTTCTCTCTCTGTCTTCTTTTTTTTCCATCTAGCTAAAGGTTTGTCAATTTTGTTCATCTTTTCAAGGAATCAATTTTGGGTTTAGCTTGCTTTTCTTTTTCTAGTTTCCTCAGTTTGAAGGTTAGGGAATTGATTTTAGATCGTTTTTAAAACAGGCATTTGGTCTGCATTTTTATTTTCTTGTGCTATGTTTGTTTGGCTTGGTTATCCTAGAATGAGTTAGGGAGGTTTCTTTCCTGTTTCCTGAGTTTGTGAAATGTTGATATTATTTCATTTTTTTATTTTATAGAATTCACCAGTGAAGCCCTTGGCACTTTGCTTTTCCTTGTGGGAAGATTTTGAATTACTAATTCAATATCTTTACTTACTTTAAGTCTATTCACTTTCGCATTTCTTCTTGAGTCAGTGTTAGTCAATTATGTCCTTCTAAGAATGTGTCCATTTCATCTGTGTGTCTGCTTTGTTGGCATAAAGTTGTTCATTGTGTTACCTTATAATCCTTTCAATTTTTCTATAGTCAGTAGTGATATCTTTTTCATTCATGATTTTGGTAATTTGTGTCTTTTTTTTTTTTCTTGATCAATCTAGCTAAGGGTTTACAATTTTGTTGATCTTTTTCAAAGAACCAACTTTTGATTTTATTTTTGCTGGTGCTTTTCTCTTTTCTATTTCATTTATTTCTGCTGTAATCTTTTGTGTTGCCTTTCTTCTCTTGGCTTTGGATATGGTTTGCTCTTTTTTCTAGTGTCCTAAGATCGAATCTTAAGTTATCTATTTGAGACCTTTCTTCTTTTCTGATATGTGTTTAAAGCTATAGATTTCCTTCTAAATACTGCTTTTTATGTATCCCATAAAATGTGACACATTGTGTTTTCACTGTCATTCAGTGAAAAATATTTTCTATTCTGCTATTGATTTCTAATTTAATTCTTTTGTACTTGTGGAATATGCTTTTTATGATCTCATTCCTTTTAAATTTGTTCCGGATTGTTTTATGACCTAGCATATAGTGTATTTTGGAAAATGTTTTTTTAGCGTTTGAAAAAAATGTGTATTCTGCCAACAAGAAATAGTCTATATATGTGAGTAGTCTATATTAGTGGAGTAGTCTATATATGTGAGTTAGGTTGAGTAGGTTGACAGTATTCAGATCTTCTCTACTCTTGCTGATTTTCTGTTTAATTCTATCAATTGCTGAGAGCAGAGTATTGAACTATCTGTCTATAATTGTCAAATGGTCTATTTCTTCTTTCAATTCTGTCATTTTTTGCTTCATTGATTTTGGTGCTTTGTTTTAGTGCAAATACATTTATAAGTATTATATCTTTCTGATGTATGGACCCTTCTGTCATTTAAAAATATCTCATTTTTCTCAAGTACTGTTTCTTAAAGCCTATTTTGTTTAACATTAGTGCAGTAACTCCAGCTCTGTTACGGTTACTGTTTGTATAGCATGTCTTTTTCCATCCTTTTACTTTTAATCTATTTTTTGTCTTTGAATGTAAGATATGTCTCTTATAGATGACACATGGTTGGATCTTGCTTTTTTATCTAATCTTACAATTTCTGCCTTTTTATTGAGGTGTTTAGACCGTTCACATTTAATGTACTTATTGATATAGTTGGGTTTGCATTTTCCATTTTGCTTTGTTTTTATGTGACCCTTGTCTTTTTTATTCTTCTACCTTGGTTGCCTTCTTTTGTATTAAATAAATATTTTTAGTGTATGCACATTTTAATTTCTAGTGTAACTTTACCTTTTTAAAAGTTATTTTCTTAGTGTTTGCTCTAGAGAATACAATCTACATCTTAATCTATCACAACCAGCTTAATACTAGCTAGTTAATGCCAATTTAATTTTGATATAATATAGAAACTTTGTTTCAATTTAGTTCTATATCTTCCTCCTCTTTCTGCTATTATTGTCAAATATATTAAATCTCTGTGTTATAAACTAACGAATACATTGTTATATGCAATCTATGTCTTTTAAAGAATTTAATGAAATGAAATGAAATAATATTTTATACAGTCTTTTATATTAACCCACATTTTACCATTTCTTTATTTCTTCCTCCGGACTTAAGTTACCATCCAGTGTCATTTTCTTTCAGCTTGAAGGGTTTCCTTTAGTATTTCTTTAAGACAGGTCTACTAGCAACAAATTCTCAATTTTCATTTCATCTTCAGTTTTAAAAGTGATGGCTGTATTTTGCCTTCCATTTAAAAGATAGTTATTCTTTTTTTTTTTTTCTTAAAGATTTTATTTTTTCCTTTTTCTCCCCAAAGCCCCCCAGTACATAGTTGTATATTCTTTGTTGTGGGTCCTTCTAGTTGTGGCATGTGGGACGCTGCCTCAGCGTGGTTTGATGAGCAGTGTCATGTCCGCGCCCGGGATTGGAACCAACGAAACACTGGGCCGCCTGCAGCGGAGCGCGCGAACTTAACCGCTCGGCCACGGGGCCAGCCCCAAAAGATGGTTATTCTTGATGTAGAAATTTGGTGGACAATTTGTTCTTTCAGCACTTTGAATTTCTCATTCCACTGATTTCTGACCTCCATTGTTTCATTGATGCTCACCTGTGTGTGATGAGTTAGTTTTCTCTTGCTGCTTTTAAGATTTTCTCTTTGTCTTTGTCCTTCAGTAGTTTGATTATGTTATGTCTAGATATCAGTCTCTTTATATTTGTCCTACTTGGGGTTCATTGAACTTCTTTGATGCATAGATTAATGTTTTTCATCAAATTTGGTATGTTTTTGTTCCTTATTTCTTCATATGTTTTTTTCTATCCCTTATCCCTCATTTTAAAAAATTCTTTTTTCTCTCTGTTCT
This sequence comes from Equus caballus, assembly GCF_041296265.1. Classification (NCBI taxonomy): domain Eukaryota; kingdom Metazoa; phylum Chordata; class Mammalia; order Perissodactyla; family Equidae; genus Equus; species Equus caballus. The sequence goes on from NC_091697.1 coordinate 89,678,030, forward strand.
TCAGATTGGGTAATTTATATTCATCTATCTTAAATTCACTGATTCTTTCCTCAGGTCATCTTAAATCTGTTGTCAAGTCCCTCTAGTGAATTTTCATTTATTGTACTTTTCAACTCCCAAATTTCCATTTGGTTCTTTCAAAAAACTTCTGTCTCCTTATTGAGAATTTCTATTTTTTATTCATTGTTGTCCTACTTTCCTTTTATTCTTTAAATATGGTCACCTTTGGTTCTTTAAATGTATTTATATCAGTTGCTTTGAAGTCTTTGTTTAAATCCAACATCTAGGGGCACTCAGACAGTTTCTATTGACTGCTTTTTCCTATGTCCTTGCATGTCTCGTAATTTCTTGTTGAAAACTGGATATTTTAGATCATATATTATAGCAACTCTGGATTCTGATTTTTTTCTCCCTGAAGGTGGTGGTGGTTGCTTTGTTTATTTGCTTGTTTCTTTTTTTAGTAATTTGCCTAAGCTAAATGAGTAACATCTGTCTCCCCTGTGATGGTGTAGCCACTGATGTATCTGTTTTTTGTTTTTTTTTAAGATTTTTGTTGTGAGTTTTACATTTGACTTCTTTCAACTTGCCCCATTGTGTAGCTTAAATGATAAGCCGATGATTGGACAGTGGTTGTGCTTAAACACTTCAAGTCAATAAGTTGTCGTCTGTTCATGGATCTCTGTATTAATAGAGGAATGTGTTTGATGAGGAATTTTTTACACTATTTTCAAGTGCGCCCTGCTTTTGCTTTCTGCTGGGCTCTTTCATACTTCCTCTCTATACGCGATCATTCAGCTTCAGGAATGTGTGGCTGGCTTTGTTACTCTCTGGTCTCCATTGCATATACTTTCAGTCTTAACCAAGAATACATTTGCCCCAGTTATGACTATGACCCTGGACTTATAGAGCCGTTGCCTCTCCTTGCTTGCCCACTTCTAAGATCATCTCTTCCACTGAAACACTGCCAGGCATGGGCATCACCTACCGCTCAGGCTCAAGTGAGCCCCCTTTGACCACAGCAGAGATGTTTCCAGTCCTAATGCTCTTCTCCACCCTAGGAGAACCTCTGTACTGACTGAGTTGTGGTTGATGGTGATAAGAGTAGCTCCAAGTCAGAATGCCACAGGGTCCTAGTGTTCTTACCTAAAGATTAGCAGTTTTTCAAATATAAATGCTTCTCAAATTGTTATATTCCTTTGGTCAATTTCTAGAGCACTGGTGTGGTTGTATTTGTCAGTTTTGTCTAGCTGTATTGTTTCTTTTTTAAGAATATTTGCTGATTGCATTCAGCCATAGCTAGAAATTTTGCTTCTGGTCGTGTATTACGTATACATTTATTTCTTTACTCACTTAGAATGATGGAAAATTTACATGTTCTATTAATTGATTTATCTCTGTTTTCTTTGGGGTAAATTGTTGTTTTACACTGGTCTCAAATGTGAAAAAGATGATGTTCTTCATATGCCCAGTGGGTCTTGGCTGTGCATTCGTGTTGGAAAAGAGAAAATCAAAAAGCTGCCTGCAAACCGTATTTGGATAGCACTGATTGACTGGTACAGTTTGCTTTAGAGTAAATAGCTGGGGAACCATGAGTATGCAGGAAGTCAGCTAAAGACCAGAATGAGGCCAACTTTTCTTTGGGGCACCCATACTCATGCTACCTTTCTTAGTTCTCTAGACAGTTAATTTCTTTAAACACAATGCTTCTCCCATTTCGTATTTTTTTTTTCTTACTCGCAGTCAGATATTTAACTACAGACAAGAGAAACACAAAGCAGTTGCTTGCATAAAAAGGTAGGGGAGGGAGATTTAGTGTTTCTTGGACAGACCTTCAGTTGATTGCATATTTTAGCTTCACTTCTTACTCCACAGTTCTGCCAGAGATATCAGGTCATTTCTTTAACTGCAGCATTCTTTGCACGCATTCTAGAGTTTGGCTTCTCCCACTCTGTTTCTTCCATGAATGCTCTTTCATCTGTCTTACCTTGTACAGATTTGTAGCCATGCTTTCTCAGTCTCTTCATTGTTATGAGTTCGATGAATAAATGAAAAGCCACAGGATTTATTGGAGTATATGAAGAAGCCATTTGGCTTAAAACTAATTTGGCCTGATCTTGTTTTTCCGGAAGGGCCTGACATGGCCTGTTGAGCATGCATTGCCCATCTGCTTTAAACGTTTACAGTGTTCCAAAGCCAAGAATGATGCTCTTAAAGATAGCAATGTTGCCTTTCCCAGCATTTCTTTAAGGATAAGCATTTCTTCCCAGAAACTAAGGATTAATTACTGACCTGCTTTAACTCATCTCGTGACCACTAACCTGCTGACCACCAACTTGTTGTGCTCACCTTGTGACCACTGATCTGCTATGCTAGCTGAGCATCTCTTGGCAGTAGTAAAAGAGATATTCCTGTCACATGTGATATATGCTCTTTGTTCCAAGGTGGTATATAATGACTCTGTATACCCCACTTCTTTGGAGAGCTTCATTCCTTTTTGGAAAAGTTCTCCTGGGCTAGTCCTCCAATTGGCTCATAATAAACTCACCACAATTTTTATGTTTAGATTGATTATTGATTATTTGCATTGACAGGTTTGCATCCTCTCCCTATCTTCAGCACACATCTTTATTATCTTTTTAACGAGATCTCTGGAGGGAGAGGGGGAAAATATACACTGATTGATCTTCCTAACCAAAAATTTAGTGCACGTATTTTTAAATGGTTGCAATGTAATATGTATATGCTCTTTTGGGTCTTGTTTTCACCTCTCCATTTAAGCATTTTCTACATTGCTATATTTCTTCGTAAATATGATTTGTAATGGATTATGAACACATTTTTAAAGAGACAGTTTGTTGTGTTTTTATCATTGTTATAATGGTTATTATTATTTTAGTTACTGCCACCTTCTCTTCCTGTACCCATTCCTCCATCCCACCATCATGCACATTTACCTTTCTTCAGGTAACCAATGTTAATAACGTTGACAGTTTCTGAAACAGTTAAGTCTCAGTTTTTTTCTTTTGGTCAAACAGATTGGCTGAAAGCTATCAAGAAGGGCAGTTCGCCCCAGAGCAGGCTGACATTGTCATCAAGAAAGCAATTTCAGTTATTTATGGGTTTTCCAAGAAATCTTGTGATTTCAGCTATGGAGTATAGGTGATGTGTTGTATCTCTGTAATGGCTTCCTAGCGCTGGCATCTCCGTCTTAGTTCTTAGATGGAACTGAACCATTTCCCCTATTGTAATTCCTCTGTTTCCCCTTTTGTTCAGATTCAGTTCCCAGAGTAGCCAAGTTATCCATGAGAATTTTTGTCTGTTTCTTACTGGAAGTCAACTTGGGGTAATGGATGTTAGTAAAATTGAACTGCTTGTATATCAGACACCAAAGAAAGGCAAGAAGTATGAAGATAATCAATAAATATCAAAAGAAACATTTGTATCCTTCTTCATATCAGCTTTTTAGTCAACGTAGGCCTAATCAATAGGTCAGTTTGGCTGATTATGGATAACAAAATAGTCTTTTCTATTAAATGATACATTTATTGTTTAACTTTTTTTCCTTTTCTTTTAGTAAGACAAGATAAAGAAAGTTTGAGAATATAGATTTTTGGAATTAAGAAGTAAAGCTCATTGTTTGTACATGATACAAAGCTACAGAAAAAAATAATAAGACTTTAGCAAATATCCTAGATAAAAAATCAATATACAAAAATTATACAAATATGTACATATATAAACAAAAAATGAAAAAGTTTTTGCAGAGAGATATTATTTACACTAACATTCAAAATATGAAGTGCCTAGGAATACATCTAACAAGATGTGCAGAACTCCCGTGGGGAAAATAGTAAAGCATTATTGTGTGACAATAAGACCTCAATAAGGGGAATGATATACAATTCATGTGGCTTGGAAAACTCTACATTTTACAGATGCCCAATTTGATCAATGCAATTTCAATCAAATTCCTGTTTGTTTTGGTGAGGAGGGGAGAATACTTGACAGACGATTCTAAAATGATATGGAAAGAGCAGGGCCAACAGCCAAGAATAACAACAGTGTACTTTGGTGCAGGGAAAGACAATAGACTAGTGGAAGCTTGCTAGTGAAAGTGTAGTCCATTACCTGGGAGCTTGTTAGAAATACAGACTCTCAGGCCCCAGCCCCAGATCAACTGAATCAGAATCTATTTTAACAAGATAACCTGGAAGAGTGGGAAAAGATGGTTTAATAAAATATTCTGGGACAACGGGTAACCAAACAGGAAAAAAGGAATTGTCTTGAAACCTTACTCTCTATGATCTACATTTCTTTAGGGACATTTGAAAAATCAATGAAAATAAGAAGAATGTTTTGAATATGCATTTTCCCAGGTGCCTCTGCTATTCCTGTGCCTGTAATTTATGGATCATCTTGTTAATAAGCTTTTCTTAGGGACCCAACTTCAGCATGTATTTATGTATTTCCAGCATCTCTTGGTGAAAGCCTGTATGTCATAACTTAATGGTAGTACTGTCACTACCAGTGTAGACATCTAAGGTTGTGACTATGCTGCCTCCATTGTGGCAGTGATAAAATTTGATCTAATTATTTTATAGGTGCATTTTGTGTATTTCGGAAATAACTCTGCTGAAGATACTAAAAAAAGGGCAGCTTTACTGACAACTCAGAAGGAAACAATTTTCTACCTACTTAGGATTAGAAGACCAGCTAATTCTTAGAGTCTTCTGAAACAAAATTAGGTAAGAAATGTTTCTCTTCATATTTTGAATAATTTGTACTCTGCCTACTCAGTTTCCTTGAAGACTTCTATAATTGTATTCCTTGGGCCTCTAAGAGAAATACAGTTAGCACTTTCCTTTCGGAAGTTAGTGTGCCAGCCAGCTGTCAGCCTTATGATGTACCTATCTCCAATGTCAGGGGAAACACAATTCAATTTTAAACTAAGTCTTCTGCACAACAGTGCAGCAGGGCTGCCAGCATCTCTCTTTATGTTCCTTTCTTTGAAATTCTCCCTTCTACCAAAATAGTATGGTTTTATTTTTAAATCCTTTGTGTGGGATGCAACCACCACTAACTTTACTTGTCTGTAGTTAAAAATCAATGAACTGAATGAAATAATCCATAAGTATTTCTGCTACCCTTTCTCAATTCTAGAAAATAAAGTACCACCTCTTGTTTAACTTATGACTTGTCTAAACATGTTGAAAGCATTGACTATAAGGCATAACATTCAGACTCTGAAAGGAAACTGTGACAAGTTCAGTCAAAAGGGAAAAGAAGAATAATTTATAAAAGGCGCTGCAGATAATGATGGCAGCCAGTTATTTTAAAATGCATCCATCTCACCTTTTAATGAATTAGATTTGTCAACAGCAAATGTTTTATGCACTACTTCTAATAAAAGTGGCACGCTAGGAATACAGTGCTTTGAGGTTGGCTTCTTCAAAGCTTTAGGAGTATCTTCAATTCAAAGATATTTTTTAAATAATAGATATTAAAAAAGTATATTTAAATAATATTGAGGTTGTGACACAAACACCAAATGACAAAATTCAGGAGTTTCAAAGCAGAGGCTGACATGCCATCACTATTTCACATAGTAACTGGTTTTTAAATTAGGAGTGTAGCAGACTGATTTGGGGATTCTGTGTCAGTTTAACTTTAAATTCTCTTATTGTTTTGGTTGGTGTCACAACCTTAATGTCAGCTTTTCAAATAGGTTTCTACATTTCCTTTGGTTTGGGGTCATTAAAAAATGCATATGATAAATCTAAGAGGCATAAATAGGTCACACTGAAGGGGAATTCCTTGCTTCTCTGCTGTTGAGAGACAGCTAATACCTGCCTTGTAAGTGGAAGAAGTTAGCTGAGACAGTTCAGTAAATTTGTTTTTCAGGAATTTGATTCTGACCGGTATGAACCCAAATAGCAAGATATGATGTTGATATAATCCTGTTCACACTCTATTCTTCTTGTATTTCTAATCCTAAGTATTTGATCTTGTTGATTATCACCTCTATAGATATTAAGAATCACAATTCCCACAATTGATATTTTTTTCACCAAAAGTACAAGTTAAACCTGATAATTATTTTATTTGAGGAATCCTTATTCGATATAGTTGAGAATGGGTAAACCCTGCCTTAAAAACTTCCATATGGCACTCGTTTAAGCACTTTTATGCAGGTTTGTTTTAGGGTAAAATCTTGTTTTTTAAAGTAATACTTGATATAGAAAGTAACATGTAAAGTAAAATCTGATATGTTGTGTTGTGTGTTAAAAAAAACTTCTAGTACCACACTGGACGTTAAAGCAGCAGCCAGGAGCATTCTGCAGGGAAAGAGAGAAATAGAAGAGAGGAGGGAGCGAATAATCTACTCCCCCAAATTCCTCCTCTTTCATTGATTATTATCCGTCATGATCTTACACGGCAGGTCTGCACTGCCTATGCTGGATCTAGTTTTAATTTAGAAAAATAAATATGTTAGAATCTGTCTCATAGTTGTCATTTTCATCACCTGTGTTAGAGAAATAAAAGATGAAAAGAGAAGCAAATTATTTATTGATCTTTTCTTGCTGACTCATAAAGATATTGACCAACCCAAAACACTTTATAGCTCTCATCTGCTCCTTAACTGAACTCGTAGGTTTTACCCTTCCTGGTTTTTATCAATGACTGGGCGAATATTAATCTTTCTTTTCTGTTGTACTCCATTCCATTCCTTCTATCTCTTTATTTTTTAAGCGGTGTTGAATTTGAGAAATTTCTGATAGTTTTCATTTGGGACCATGCCATGAAATTTTATCTTCATTTCTGGGCCTAACTTGACCTTTCCTGCCCTCTGCACCCTCCCATATCACATCATTATTAAGCATCACAGTTCTGACAAATAATGTTTTTTTCTAAGCCCTAGTCCTCAGTAGCAAGAGCTAATTATGCTGCATTGTGTAGTGGTTTGAAAATGTGTACAGTTGTCTGTGAAGGTTTTGGCTAAATCTTCCAACCTCATTTAAACTATATTAGTGCCTTTGAACAACTTTTTTAAATCAGTATTATTGTTCATACTAATACTAATTCTGATTTCTATCTGATAAAAATGAAATTTTTTAAACAAAAATGGCTGTTTCTAAATTCAGAGGAAGCTATTCAAATAAATGAATTGGAATTCAGTCTATACCTGCAATATAAAAACGTTTTCTGGCGGAGAAACAAAATATTCTCTTTAAATATTATAGGCTAAGCCAACTTCATGCAAATTCATTTAGAGCAGTTTTAGATTTATGTATTTAATAAAGCTGGCTAGTGGATCTAACTTATATATTTAATACCCTTCACTATACAGTGATGTTCTAGTGACTGCCTGGAAAAGAAGGAGGAAATTTTATTTAGTGTTCCTGCTACATCAGTCAATTCTATAAATGGCTTTCTAATGGGATACACTGTATGCTTTTAATAGTTTCTGTATATTAAGTGATAATATTTGTTGAGTGCTTTTTATATGCCAGTGATTGTTCTAAGTACTTTCCATGGATGATCTCATATAATCCTCATAGCAACCCTTGAATGATCTCACTATTTTACAGATGGGATAGAGGCACACAGGAGAAGGTTACAGAACTAGTAAGGAGCAGAGCTGGGATTCAAACATAAGCAGTGTAATTCCAGAGCTCACACTCTAAGCCCCTGCTTCTCAAAATGTGGTCCTCAGGCCAGCAGTATCACTATGACCTGGGAATTGTTAGAAATACAGAATCTCAGGCCCCACCCCAGACCTCCTGAAAATCTGCATTTTTTCATGAGATTCTTAGGTTTATTGGTACAGTAAAATTTGAGAAGCACAGCTCTAAACCACTATGCTATCTGCCCTTATATACTGAATTAAGTATTTTTAAAAAGTAGATTTCTATTTTTACGTATAATGTGATACTGAATTCCCATCTTTATGCTATTTTATGCTATTTTTGGGTATTCCTGTCATGTATAAAGTGCATTATAATGAGATCTAGTAACTAAACATGAGCAGGGATCCAAGGTAGACCCAGGTTGTCTTGAAATCAGTTGTATATAGAAAAGAAGGAAAAAAAATATCCCAGAGTATAAACAGAAAGACTTTCTCTCTATGGTGGCAGCTAACTATTTCCGCATCTGAGACTTTCTTACAGTCACAGTGTAGCACACTGCCTTTGAGTACAGACTCTGGAGACAGGCTACCCGGTGTGAATCTCAGCTCCTATTTCTAGCTGTGGGACCTCAGGAAAGTTAAACAGCTCTCTGCACCTCAGCTACATCATCCAGGAAATGAGGTCTAAAATGGTACTTACTTTCACAGAATTGTTGTGAAGATGCAATGAGTTAATCCATGTAAAGGATTTAGAACCAGGCCTGATATGAGGTAAGTGAATAAATGTTAGCTATTGTAGTTTTTGTTCTTGTTGTTAGATATGATTCTCATCTTAGAATGGAATCGATTCACATCTTATATTTCTTGGTTATCAATTGGTAGTAAATTGACAAATATTTTTGTTAGCAGAGCTTACTCCATAAAGGGATATCTTTGCTGTTAGAGTCTGAATCACAAACTTCAGTTTTTGTGTTTTTTGAAAACCATCTCCCTGTGGCAATTCCTGCCTGAATTATGCTAAATGCCACTTGATTGTGGTACCTAACCAGTTAAGTTCAGTGAAATCAGTTCAAAATCAAAATGAAATGTGTTAACAGTCTATTGAATTTTTGAATATATGTACTTTTAAATCGAATAAAGATAATGAGAATTGTAAGCCCATTTGACCAACCACTTGCATAAGTAATGTATGGAAAAATTAGATGGATGAAGAATGTTTGTTTAAAGGCAGAATGCTCCGGAAGCTTATTTCCTTCTGGGTGAACATAATTCTGAAATTAATCATGGTAGTTTTAAGGGGAATAACGGTTTGGTGTACAAGTACTCATGTGCAAGTACTCACTTAACAACTTTTCAAGAATACATCCAATGTTGGAAGTGAGATTGCATGTTCCTGGAAAGTACCAATTTGAAAGCTGATTTGTGAAAGGCACTGGGATAAAAATACTTGGTGAAAAGAATGCCCTGGGAAACGTAAAAATTGTCAGTTCCAGGACCCACATCCAGAGAGTTCAGTTCACTAGGCCTGGGATGAAGCCCAGGTATTTGAATTTTTAACAGATGGCTGGGGTAATTCTGCTTAAATTGGTTTTGGACTACACTTTGAGAAATACTGCAGTAGAGGCAAAGACATACGTTGATAAAAAGCTTTTGTTGACTACCCATTCCTTGTCCTCTTTGATACCGTTTTTTCCCATCCTCTGATCCCATTTTCTTTGTCCTCTTTGGCCTTTCTCCTATATACTGTCTGTGGTCTCCATGCCAATCCATAATTTTTTGCTTTTCTTTTTTTCACCCTTTCTCAAAGAACATCTCTTCTGGATTTATCAGTCGTATCTTTGCAGATGGTTCTACAAAATTATCACAAATATCTCTTTAATCAAAAACCTCTAAGCCAAAATACAGGTGCTGAAATCAATTTACAGGCTATGGCCAGCATTAAGAAAGAAAAGAAGAAGAAAGGAAAAGGAATAGGATAGAGTAGAATAGAAAATATCAAAGCAAGTATTAGGGGTAAGTAATATTTCATGAAGCTTTTGTTTAAGACATGTGTGTGTACACATACACATAGATTGAAATGCATTTTTTTGACCTGTGGATCATACTCCAAATCATTTTTTTTTTTTTTTTGAGGCAGGTCAGTTCTGAGCTAACATCTGCTGCCTATCCTCTTTTTGCTGAGGAAGACTGGCCCTGAGCTAACATCCGTGCCCATCTTCCTCTACTTTATATGTGGGATGCCTGCCACAGCATGGCTTGCCAAACAGTGCCATGTCTTTCTGCACCCGGGATCCGAACTGGTGAACCCCGGGCCACTGAAGCAGAACGTGCGCACTTAACTGCTGTGCCACTGGGCCGTCCCGAAAAAATTTGAAAGATACTGTGAGGCTTAGTCTCCAGAACTTGAGTGTGACATTAAGAGCACTATGCTTTCTTATGTATTCCCCTCAGATATCTCCTCCATCTCTGTTCTGAACATTTCCATTTGTATAATCAACTCAAAATCATCATGTGTAAAACTGAATTTACCATGCTTTCTTATCACATTTTCCCTCTAAATTTTTAAAATCTATTTTTAAACTACCATTCTGTCATCCAGTTTAAAATTTCAGAATTTCCTTTGTAATAATTTAGCGCTTACTACATAAACTTCGCTACAACCTCAACTCACTACCCTGGCCTATCCTTGAGCCCTAACCAGCAGAAAATCTTGTAGGCAACTATAGGAGTTACCCACTCCTTAGCCAGCTTCGTGAAGGCTAGCATGGACAATGCACCGCATGGTATCTATGACTGCCTTCAGCAAGACCAAATAACCTTTGACAACAAGCATGCCCTGTTCTGTGTGATACCCACCTCTTTATCGTACTGTATGACTGCCATTACTGTCATAATTGGGCTTTTCTTGCACTGATTTTTATTGCCCAAGAAGACCCACACCGTGGCTTTTACCCTTTGCTAGTTTCTAATGACATATCCACAAGTTTTCATTCTCTTAACATGACTTTATAATTTTCACATTGTCCTGTTTGGTTTCTCTGAAGTCTTGGGTCTAAAGTCGAAGCTTGTTGATGCCTGGGACGTGTAACATCTGCCTACTTTTCTCTCAGCTGTAATTGTCTACCTCACTCCGCAGCCCCAAGCTAGCTGTTCATACCCTGGAAATTCATTTCAAAAGCTGCCTTTCCTTTTCTCATGGCCACATCATCTTCCTTTTTATCATCAGCCTCATCTGGATTAATTCACTATCCTTCTAATTGATCTTTCTGCTTCCTGCTTCACCACACCAAACCATCTTAACACCCCATTTGATCAATATTTGTAAAACACTAGTCGTGTACTGCCTTAGTAAAACATTCCAAGACTTCCTGTTTTGTACAGGATAAAGTCCAAATATTTTCTTCCCGGAGGAAAAAAGATCTTAGCATACCTGTCCAGCCATAGCATACCTCTTCAATTTATCTTACTATTTTTATCCATGAATTTTCTGCTCTGGTTCCCCAGAACTGTCCCATTTTTGCTCCAGGGATGGTCTCATCATTTTAATTACCAGAGTCCCCTGTTAGTGGTGCTTCATGAATCTGGAGCAGGTGGCTGTGGCTGGGATTTAGAAGTGGTATCCCAGTACATACAAAGAAACCTCAAGTTGAGGACCTAATTACGCTTTGGCAATAAGAAGTTAGTAAGAGCTTAGGTTGTGGAGGAGGAGGGAAATAAGCAAGAGACAAACTCATTATTTACTTCTTAAGTTGCTGTCTGGCTGAGGCTTCTTATATTCTCCCTTCAGTAATTATTGGGTCATTCCCAGAATTGGAGAGCACTTGAACCTATATATAATGAGAGATTAAATGCCTCCAAGTGTGAGTCCTGCGAGGCTATAGATTTTGGAAGATCGCTGAGTTCCCACTTTTAGAAATGCCTTTATCTTCCTTTTTCTTAGTAGCCTGGCTTCGCTATCTCCGTCTTCCCGTAGGGAACTTCCCATTGTGGGACTTCTAGATCATTTGTTACTTGTACCACTCAGTTGATACTAAATTAGCTAATGTTTTCTCATATTTTTTGTATTTTTTTGTTTATTTCTTTTTGCTTCTCATGTGTCAAAAGTAAGACATACTCATTATAATAACTTCAAAAAAAATAGAAAATTATAAAGAGTAAAAATTCTCTTTTCCTCTGTCCCTTTTTAGTTCCACCACCTACAGATTAGCACTGTTAATAGTTTGTTGACTATCCTTCCTGATTCTTTGGGATGGTTTGTTTGTTTTTTTGAAAGTATTATACTGTGTCACGCTGTATATGTAGTTCTATAACTTAACTTTTTCAAATGAAATAATACAGCATTCTGGAAATCTTTCCATGTCATGCCATACAGAGCTAGAGTCTCATTTTTTTTATAGGTACATAAGTTCCATTTTGTATATGTGATAGTGTTACTTAAATTACATATACTGACATCACATTGTATACTTGCTTTGCCCAAGATAGTTCCATTTTATGCCTTTTATCTCAGTATTTCATCTGGTTTAGCTTTTGTCTCAGATTTTTCATTTTCGAATGAAGTATTGTTTAATAGTTGCATGTAAAGAAACCAGGATAGGTTTAGGTAGACCTACATTTTGTACTTCTGCCTTCTGACATGATCTCATGTGAGATGCCAGTGCAGTGAACAGAATTCTCACTTTAACGTATGGTTAAATTGGCGATAACCACTTCTCTTTTCAGATCTTTTACAGAAGTAATGTGAACCAACACATCTTTTCTCAGGACAGCATGAAGGGTGCTTGCTGTTAAAGTGAATGCACTCTGGCATGAGCAGTTAGGTATAGCTAACTTCTTCAGATCTTGGGTGATGGTGGCAGAAGTATTTGATGCTGCCACCCTTGCCGGACACTTGCTGTGTCAGCCAATTGTGTTGGGCACATGCCCTGGCCTGTGGATTGCATAATGTTTCCCATCCTTTATTTATTCTTGCCATAGAGTGAATACAGTCTGAACTCTTTGCTCAAGGCTTTTATCATGTATCATATGGTGTAAACCTACAACTACTTATTTATTTTATTGTTGGGTAACACATTTCTTTTTTATAATAACCTTTTTGGTGACAGCAATTTAAAAAAAGCAGGAGTGCACATTTAACAATTAGTTCTGAATTTCCTTTGACTTGCTGAAAAGAATTAATGTGTAACTCATACTATGGGAGATGTGATGACATCATTGACTAAATGATAACAAGAAGATACGAATTTTCTAAAGAAGTATCAACATCTGTTGCATACAGTTATTTTAAGACTGTGCCTGAAAATACTACATTTTAATACTTAACTGCAGAAGGTGCATTTGTGTACCACTGTGAAATATGACTTTTCCTTTAGACAAGTCACTGTTCTAAATTTTTTTCCTCATTTTCAGTTTCAAGTCTTCTTGTGCATGTATGAAAGGTGAAACAATAGTTATTAATGTATTGTCTCCATTAAAAGAACTTTACCAACAATTATAAGGTGCCAGTTTTACAACAGTATAGTTGGATATTTCTAACAAAAAAATCAGTTAATTCCAATAATGATTCAAGTTTCTCCTCTAATTTATGGAATCAAAGTAAAACATGTAGAAGTTCATTCTGTCAAAGGTGAAACACTTGACATTATCGTGAATACTACTGTAAATTTAATTACAAAATGCAACATAAAAGATAAAACTATTTGGTCTTGGTGATATTAAAAATATGTTCTGGTGGAACATACCATCATAAAAATTTTTAAATAAATTTAGAACCTGTGAAGAGAACAAGACTTGGAATATGTTTTGATGCACATGCTAATTCATAATCACATCCAAAAATTCTGCAAAATCTACCTGTCTAAATAGAAGATGTAGGAGTGATATCAATATCATGGCAGAGTGAACTTGCCCAGGACTCTCTCCCCTCCAACATTCAACAAAAAGGGAGAGCCATATTCCAAAGAAGACATCTTAACAACACAAAAACCTAGGAGAGACATGCAGCCACATGACAGAGGGCAGAGAGGCTGGAGCCCCGCTTGGTGGAGCTGGAACAGGATAAGAGAGAATCGCTCCCTCCCCTAAAGACTGCGAGCACTGCTGTGGCAGGATCTGTGAGGGAAGGAGTGGGAGTGGGGTCACTCATTCTCCGGATCACCCAAGACTCACACAGGTCCTTGCAGCCTAGAGGGAAGCCCTCTAACAGGGCGAAAGCTTCCGTATGGGGTACCTCATCAAGCCAAGACCCCAGGAAAGCAGATAGCGAGAGCTGATTGAGAAATCCCACAGTGCACGCAGGAGAAAGTGCCCCTCCCCCCACCCGCCTTGGACTGCACCTGGGATCTCAGCTGAAGGCGGAGGGCTCAGAATACATGGCTCTCAACCCCCACCCAGTGCCAATAGGCTGTACCTGCAACCAAATAATATCAGAATGAGAAAGAGCTGACCTTCCAACATCAGACACAACATCAAATCTCCAGACCAGAGAGCAAACAATAAGCACCCAGAACTCAGTCCTGAGGACACAGAAATATATAAGCTAAATGACAATGAATTCAAAATAGCTATCATCAAAAAACTCAACAAGTTAAAAGAGAATATAGAGAAACAATTCAACAAGTTCAGGAGCTACTTCACAGAAGAGATTGAAGTTATAAAGAAGAATCCATCAGAAATATTAGAGATAAAAGACACAATGGAAGAGATAAAACAAAGTATGGATTCCCTGAATGCTCGTGTGGACATGATAGAGGAGCAAATCAGCATAATCAAAGATAGACAAGATGAAATGCTCCAGACAGAGGAGGAGAGAGAACTAAGACTAAAAAGAAATGAAGAAAGTCTCCGAGAAATATCCAACTCAATAGGTATGCCAAAAGGTGAAGAGGAGAATGGAGCAGAAAGCATGTTCAAAGAAATAATAGCAGAGAACTTCCCAAATCTAGGGAAAGAGAGGGAAATATGGGTAGAAGAAACTTCCAGATCTCCTAGATTTGTGAATGTAAAAAGACCTACTGCAAGGCATGTAGTAGTAAAACTGGCAAAAATGAATGACAAAGAAAGAATACTCAGGGCAGCAAGGCAGAAGAAAATAACCTACAAAGCTACCCATATCAGGCTTTCAGCAGATTTCTCTGCAGAAACCTTACAAGCTAGGAGAGAATGGAACGACGTATTCAAAACCTTAAAAAACAAGAATCTTCAGCCAAGAATACTCTATCCAGCAAAAATATCCTTCAGATATGAGGGAGAAATTAAAGCTTTCCCAGACAAAGAAAAGCTAAGGGACTTTGTATCCACAAGACCCCCCCCCCCCCCACACACACACACACACAGGAATCCTCAAGAAGGCCCTCAGCTGAAAAAAGAAAAAAAGGGAGAAAGGGTCAAAAAACACAGAGTAAGGAGATAAATAGGTAGACAGAATCAGAATAGGATAGTAAATATTCAACTATAGCATTAGGCTAAAGGAAAGGAAAACACCAAAAACAAAGACAATCTTGTCACTTTAACCACAAACTCGTAACACAAATTGGAATAAGATATGAGAAAAACAACTTGGGAGGGGAGGAGGAAAGGGACTGAATCAGTTTAGACTAAGGAAATAAGAGGCCCTCAGAAAATGGGCTATATTATGCACAAGATTCTGAATACAAACCTCAGGGTAACCACTAAACAAAAAAGCAGAACAGAGACACAAAATAAATAAGGAAAAAACAAAAAAACACATCATTAAAAAAAACTACATAATTCAATGGGTAGACCAAAACACACAGGACGAGAAACAAAGGAAATACAGGAAAACTGGAAAACGAGTGCTGTAATGACAGCATTAAGCCCTCATACATCAATAATCACCCTAAATGTAAATGGATTGAATTCTCCAGTAAAAAGATACAGTGTGGCAAGATGGATTAAAGAACAAGACCCAACAATTTGCTACCACCAGGAAACAGCTCTCAGCTCCAATGACAAACACAGGCTCAGAGGGAAGGGGTGGAAGACGATACTCCAAGCTAATGGCAAACAAAAGAAAGCAAGTGTCTAACTGGGAAAAAATATTTGCAAGTCATATATCTGACAAAGGCTTAATATCCATAATATATAAAGGACTCTCGCAACTCAACAACAAAACATCAAACAACCCAATCAAAAAATGGTCTGGAGACATGAACAGACATTTCTCCAAAGAAGATATACTGATGGCCAATAGGCACATGAAAAGATGCTCATCATCGCTGATCATCAGGGAAATGCAAATCAAAACTACACTAAGATACTACCTTACAACCTGTTAGAATGACAAAAATATCTAAAACTAATAGCAACAAATGTTGGAGAGGTTGCAGAGAAAAAGGAACCCTCATACGCTGTTGGTGGGAATGCAAACTGGTGCAGCCACTATGGAAAACAGTATGGAGATTGCTCAAAAAACTAAAAGTAGAACTACCATACCATCCAGCCATCCCACTACTGGGTATTTATCCAAAGAACTTGAAGTCAGCAATCCCAAAAGTCCTATGCACCCCAATGTTTATTGCAGCACTGTTTACAATAGCCAAGACGTGGAAGCAACCTAAGTGTCCGGCAACAGACGAATGGATAAAGAAGATGTGGTACATATATACAATGGAATACTACTCAGCTGCAAAACAGAACAAAATCATTCCATTTGCAATAACATGGATGGACCTTGAGAGAATTATGTTAAGTGAGATAAGCCAGCAAGAGAAAGATAATCTGTGTATGACTCCACTCATATGAGGAATTTAAAATTATGGACTAAGAACAGTTTAGTGGATACCAGGGAAAAGGTGGGGTGGGGGGTGGGCACAAAGGGTGAAGTGGTGCACCTACAACATGACTGACAAACATTAATGTACAATTGAAATTTCACAAGATTGTAACCTATCAATAACTCAATAAAAAAAAAAGAAAGCAAGTGTCACAATATTTATATCAGACAAAATAGACTTCAAGATAAGACAGGTAAAGAGAGACAAAGAAGGGAGTATATAATGATCAAAGGGACACTCCATCAAGAAGAAATAATGCTTACAAATATCTATGCACCCAACACAGGAGCACCAAAGTTCATAAAGGAACTATTAACAAGCCTAAAAGAAGATATTAAAAGTAACACAATAATAGTAGGGGGCCTAAACACCCCACTCACATCATTGGACAGATCATCCAGACAGAAAATCAACAAGGAAACAGTGAAATTAAATGAAAAGCTAAAATAGTTGGACTTAGACATATATAGAACACTCCATCCAACAACAGCAGTATACACATTCTTCTCAAGTGCACACGGAACATTCTCAAGGATAGACCGTATGTTGGGAAACAAGGCAAGCCTCAATAAATTTAAAAAAATTGAAATAATAACAAGCATCTTTTCCAATCATAATGCTATAAAGCTAAAAATTAATTACAAGAAAAAAGCTGAGAAAGGGACAAAGATGTGCAGACAAAACGACATGCTATTGAACAAGCAATGGATCATTGAAGAAGTTAAAGGAGAAATCAAAAAATATCTGGACACAAAGGAAAGTGATAACATACCATACCAACTCATATGGGATGCAGCAAAAGCCATATTAAGAGGGAAATTCATCACAGTACAGGCACACCTTAACAAACAAGAAAAATCCCAAATAAGCAATCTCAAATTACATCTAACTGAATTAGAAAAAGAACAAACAAAGCTCAAAGTCAGCAAAAGGATAGAAATAATAAAAGTCAGAGCAGAAATAAATGCTATTGAAACAAGGCAGTAGAAAGGATCAACGAAACAAAGAGCTCATTCTTTGAGAAGATAGATAAAGTTGACAAACCCCTAGCCAGACTTACAAAGAAAAAAAGAGAGAAAGCTCAGATAAACAAAATCAGAAAGGAAAGAGGAGAAATAACAAGACTCCACAGAAATACAATAGATTATAAGAAGATACTGTGAAAAACTATATGCCAACAAAATGGATAACCTAGAGGACGTGGATAAATTCTTAGACTCTTACAACCTCCCAAAGCTGAGTCAAGAAGAAACAGACAATGTAAATAGACCAGTCTCAAGGAAAGAGATTGAAATTGTAATCAAAAGCATCCCAAAGAATAAAACCCCAGGACCAGATGGCTTTCCTGGGGAATTTTACCAAACTTTCAGAGAGGATTTAATACCTATCCTTCTCAAGCTATTCCAAAAAATTAGGGAAGACAGAATACGTCCTAACACATTCTGTGAGACCAACATCACTCTGATACCAAAGCCTGAGAAGGACAGCACACAAAAGGAGAACTACAGGCCAATATCGCTGATGAACATAGTTGCAAAAATCTTTAACAAAATTTTGGCAACCCGAATTCAGCAATACATCAAAAGGTTCATACATCATGATCAAGTAGGATTCATACCGGGGACACAGGGATGGTTCAACATCTGCAAATCAATCAACGTGATATACCACGTCAACAAATGGAGGAACAAAAACCACATGATCATCTCAATAGATGCAGAGAAAGCATTTGACAAGATCCCACAGCCATTTATGATAAAAACTCTTAACAAAATGGGGATAGAAGGAAATTACCCGATCATAATAAAGGCCATATATGACAAACCCACAGCTAACATCATACTCAATGGGCAAAAACTGAGTACCATCCCCCTGAAAACAGGAACAAGACAAGGATGCTCGCTATCACCACTCTTATTCAACATAGTACTGGAGGTTTTGGCCAGAGCAATTAGGCAAGAGAAAGGAATACAAGGAATCCAAATAGGGAAGGAAGAAGTAAAACTCTCACTGTTTGCAGACAACATGATCTTATACATAGAAAACCCCCCAAAATGCATCAGAAAATTAATAGAAATAATTAACAACTACAGTAAAGTTGCAGGGTACAGAATCAAGTTACAAAAATCGCTTCCTTTTATGTACTCCAATAACGAACTTACAGAAAGAGAACTCAAGAATACAATTCCATTTGCAATCGCAACTAAAAGAATAAAGTACCTAGGAATAAATTTAACCAAGGAAGTGAAGGACTTATACAATGAAAACTATAAGACATTACTGAAAGAAGTTGATAATGAGATAAAGAGATGGAAAGAAATTCCTTGCTCCTGGATTGGAAGAATAAACATAGTTAAAAGGTCCAAACTACCCAAAGCAATCTACAGATTCAATACAATCCCAACCAGAATCCCAATGACATTCTTCACAGAAATAGAGCAAAGATTCCCAAAATTCATATGGGGCAACCAAAAGCCCCAAATTGTAAGGCAATCCTGAGAAAAAGAACAAAGCTGGAGGTATCACATCCCTGACTTCAAAATGTCCTACAAAGTCATGGTGATCAAAACGTCATGGTACTGGTACAAAAACAGCCACACAGATCAATGGAACAGAACTGAAAGCCCAGAAATAAAGCCACACATCTACCGACAGCTAATCTTCGACAAAGGTGCCAAGAACATACAATGGAGAAAAGATAGTCTCTTCAATAAACGGTGTTGGGAAAACTGGACAGCCACATGCAAAAGCATGAAGGTAGACCACTATCTCACGCCATACGCAAAAATAAACTCAAAATGGATCAAAGACTTCAGATATGTCCTGAAACTATAAAACCCCTGGAAGATAATATCGGTAGTACACTCTTTGACATCAAACTAAAAAAGATCTTTTCAAATACCGTGTCCTCTCAGACAATGGAAACAAAAGAAAAAATAAACGAGTGGGAATTCATCAGAGTAAAGAGCTTCTGCAAGGCAAAAGAAACTAGAATCAAAACAAAGAGACAATCCAACAATTGGGAGAAAATATTTGCAAATCATATATCTGACAAGGGGTTAATCTGCATAATATATAAGGAACTCACACAACTGAACAATAAAAAAACAAACAACCTAATCAAAAAATGGGCAGAGGAAATGAACATTTTTCAAAAGAAGATATACAGATGACCAATAAACACATGAAAAGATGTTCAGCATCACTAATCATCAGGGAAATGCAAATCAAAACTACACTAAGATACCACCTTATGCCTGTAAAAATGGCTGTAATCACTAAGACAAAAAATAAATATTTGAGAAGAAGTTAAAGGAGAAATCAAAAAATATCTGGACACAAAGGAAAGTGATAACATACCATACCATACACCTTATGCCTGTAAAAATGGCTGTAATCACTAAGACTAAAAATAAATATTTGAGAAGGTGTGGAGAGAAGGGAAGCCTCATACACTGCTGGTGGGAATGCAAACTGGTGCAACCAGTATGGAAAACAATATGGAGATTACTCAAAAAACTAAAAATAGAACTATCATATGACCCAGCTATCCCACTACTGGGTATCTACCCAAATAATTTGAAGTCAACAATCCAAAGTAACATATGCACCCCTATGTTCATTGCAGCACTGTTCCCAATAGCCAAGACATGGAAGCAATCCAAGTACCCATCGACTGATGATTAGATAGAGAAGATATTGTGTGTATACACACACACACACACACACACACACACACACACACATGATGGAATACTACTCAGCCAGAAAAAAAGACAAATTCATCCCATTTGCAATAACATGGAAGGACCTAGGGGGAATTATGCTAAGCGAAATAAGCCAGTCTAAGAAAGACAACCACCAGATGATTTCACTCATTTGTGGAATATAAACAAATACATGGATAAAGAAAACAGTTCAGTTGGTACCAAGGGAAGGGGAGTCGGGGGTGGGCACGTGGGGTGAAGGGGAGCACTTATGTGGTGACAGTCAAGAAACAATGTACAACTGAAATCTCACATTGACGTAAACTATTATGAACTCAATAATAAATAAATAAATAGAAGATGTAGTTGTGAAAAAGTACAAATATGTTTATACATACAGAAAATAACCACTCTATAAATGTCTGTGATTAGACTAACATTGAATAAAACAAAAATAAGTATGGCAGTGTATACTTTCTGGATTTTAGAAATTTTGAGACTGAAGAATTAGTTTGTAAATCAACTTCAGTGTCCTACCATAGTATTAAATACTTTTGTAAAGATACCCTCTAAATTTTGGTTGCAGTTTCTTCAAAATCTATTAGAAATCTTTAATCAAAGTGTTCAACAAATGGAAGGCAAAAAATTTCAGTTTATGTGAACTTTTTAGAGAACTGCAATTATTGAAAACAAAACTTGCAAATAGGAAGACCTTGACCTATATCCCCATGAAATCAAAGAAGAAACCAAACAAATTAAATAGTGAGAGTGCAAATGATGGACAAGATTTAATTGTGAAATTTCATAATTGTTTTTTGAAATACCTAGACTTATGGGGAAAGTATCTTGATGGAGTTCATTTTTTAATTAAATAAATTTATAATCTGTTCCAGAATGAAGTTAAACTGGGAAAGCCTGCAAATTTGCAGTATCTTAATTAAGCAAAACATTAAAAATAATCATAAATATTTATTTGTTGAGTTTTATCTCTTTAAAATTTTGATCAAAAAAAGCACTTTGCGGGGCTGGCCCCGTGGTGTAGCAGTTAAGTTCCTGCACTCTGCTTTGGCAGCCCGTGGTTTGCCAGTTCAGATTCCAGGCACAGACCTATGCACTGCTCCTCAAGCTATGCTCTGGCAGGCACCCCACATATAAAGAAGAGGAAGATGGTCATGGATGTCATGGATGTTAGCTTCAGGGCCAGTCTTCCTCAGCAAAAAGAAGAGGATTGGCGATAGCTGTTAGCTCAGGGCTAATCTTCCTCCAAAAGAAAAAGAAATCCCTTTGAATGGATGCCAAAATAGTAGTACCTTTGGAAATATTTACCTAAAATATTTATGTATTTCATTATTAAAAATTAAAATAGACGATATTTACCACTAGCAAAATTTGCTCTGAACTTAATAAATTTACCAGGTAGCTTAGCACCTGAGTATATAGAAGAGTTAGTGGAAAGCATCAACATTTGAAATTTACTAACCATAAAATGTAACTAGGAAAAATATAAAAATAATTCAATCGCATTTAAAAAAATACTTTCTTCAGAAAGATATCTGTGAGAGACAGGTACAACTAAGAAATTGGTGAAAATATATGAATATGTATAATGAATCATCTGTATATATTTTTAATGTTCAAGTTTTATATTTTTTACACTAATGAGCACAGATATAAGAATTTTTTGAAAGAATTTTATTTTTGAAAACAATTTTGAATATGATTATTATATAGATCCACAAATAAAATAGAACCACTTAATTGGTTAGTAAATATACATTTGAAAGTTATATAGTTTTAATTCTTTTCAGTACACTTTTTACTCTAAATAAATGTTCTGGCTTGGATGATAAATTGTATAGTTCTTTTATGTATACATGTTTCATCCCCTCCTTTTCAAATTCCACTTCCCTTTTTCCTAATGATTGCTTTGTGTTTATACATGACTATAATTCTTGTATTTCAAATTTGTTGTTTCTAAAATGAACACCCCATTTTCCTCTACAACTCCTTCCCCTTATTTTTCTCTTTTTCTCTTGCGTATGACTTTTCAGTCACTTAGAGTTAAAATTTTGCTGTAAGATAAACACTGATTCTCCTCTCTCTTTTACAAAGTCATTCTGGTGGTAGGATAGAGAATGAGTTACAAGGAGATGATGCAAAAATCGGGAGACTCTTTAGGAAACTGTGGCACTAATCCAGATGGTGGAGTTTGAAACTACACAGGAGCAACATGAGGAGATGGATGGATATGAAAGATGAGAGGGAAGACTAATCATTTGGCTGTGGGATTGGCGACAGAATGTTGGAATATGAGAGATGACTCCCACATTTCTAACATGAGTGCCTAGGTTGATAGAGGTGCTATTAACTATCATAGGGACCTCAAGAAAAGGAAGAAATTTCAGAGGGGAGATATTAAAATTGTTTGGGGGCATATTGAGTTTGAGGCTTCTGTGGGACATCCAAGGAAGTTATCTGGTATGGAGTTGGGTAGCTAGAACAGGAGCAATTGCAAGATTCTGATAACTGTAGGAGGAATTCAGGCCTAGCTTAGACAGGAAATGTTCCCAGAAATATTTTACCATTTGAAACTTTTAGATTCAAGTTTAATAAATTAAACTTCAAAGATATAATAGTCCTTACTGTAGTTTTGCCAGCTAACTTGTATTCTAATACGCCTCTACAAACTTATTTTCATTATCCATTTTCATTCTGACTTCTTTGAAGTTTCACATTGTGTGTACAAGGGCACACTGAGTACAGAGTGGACTTTTTAATATCTCGTCAAGAACATCAGTTTTATTATCATTTGGCACTTAGTACTGTTCTGGAAATTTGACTTTGAAGTTGAGTTAATCTAAAACAATTTAAAAAAATCTCTTTAGATTTCATTCTTAGAACCTGTTTCTCAATGATATCTGTGGGTAAAATTTTAACTTTTGTACATTTTATTTTTACTTACTAGCTATTGCTTTTCATAGAATGTAGTCTGTATCTTTAGATTTTATTTAGTAATTAAATCACCTATTTTAAGTAGTTTTCCCCCTACAATCTGTGCTTCCACATTATCTCCTGTATGTTCATTTTGATCCCTCAGCTTTGGTGTATGATTCATCTTTTAGCAGAAAAATGCAGGGTTCTTTCATTACAATTACAGTCATTGCCCTGATAATCCTGTGAGTCAATCTATACAAAACAAGAAGCTCATATCAAACTCCTGGCAGGTTTAGTTAAAATTAAAATGCGTGCTCAACTGTAGAGATTGTCAAGTGTGGAAATAATATTTGTCCAGCTGGACAGCTTTCTTTTGTAGTTGCTAAATGAAAGTTGAGATTCTGTCTGCTCCTTGAAAGCTTCTGTGTCATGAAGGTAATTTGGACTGTTTGTGGTTTGACAGGGGTTATTAAAATCAGATGAAGTGAAGGGAAGCAAGTGTGAGAAAGCAAAATTGACACTGACACTCTCTATTATTTGCAGCTTGGATCATGATGACTATGTTGATATGATAGATTCACTGTTGAGATATGTTAAGCAGCAAATAAAGTCAAAAGCAGGTATAGTGATGGATTTTTGGATTTAACATGAAGAAATCCAATATTTACTTTCACTGATTGCTTTTTAAATAGACTTTCAGGTCACTTCATATGAATTTGTTCATAACCAACAACAAATTATCCTTCTATTGAACTATAGATTTAAAAAGTATACTGCAAAGGCAATATAACAGAAGATTAAATATTAAAGAAATAGATCACATGATTAAAATAGAATTTTAAAACTAGAAACGTCCTTAAAGATCATTTTTGTCTAATTTCTTTTTTTTGTAGATGGAAACTAGAAAGAGTTTTAAGGTATCACTTTTAAATTTTATGCGATAACTTAAATGTTAAATCCTGATTTTTCACCACAAGTATATTTTCTTACCTTTTCACAATATTTTTAAAAATGGTTTAAGTTGTTGAAAGGCATTTCAAAATGGTTTAAGCCACAATTGTGGATAACTTTTTTCTATTTAAAGATAATACACAAATTGTTATTATAGTTATATGTTGCCTATAAATAGTATTACCTACATTGATGAAGTAAATGCCTTCCATAAATTTGATTTTCTAATGAAAACATCCTTAGTAGGGGGAATTATAGCTAGAGGACTATTCCAAGATGTCAATCAAAGACATTTATATTAGAAAAATATAATTAAATATGAGGAACTATATGTATAAAACAGGATAAAGAACCTGGAGTTGTCCTATGCATTGTGGAAAACCTTCAGTGGTATTTAAACAGGGTAGTGAAATGATCTAATTTGGTTTGTAAAATGAGAAGTCTAATGCCTGTATGCAAAGTAGACACGAAGTAGGTGTCCTACAATTCAGTTCAGTTCAGTTCTAACACCACCTGGGGTTAGCGCAGACCCTACAAGTTAAAGGCTCAGTCCCATGAGACTGCCCCACTTCAGACGTGAGCTGCAAATGGAGTCTGCAGGGGAATCCCACTTCTGCCTGGTTGACTACAAATTTGGGGGTTCCCACAACCACCCCTCAAGTTCAGTGGTTCCTTAGAATGACTCAAAGAACTCAGGAAAGCTCAATACTTCTGATTACAGCTTTATTAGAAAAGATACAACTCAGAAATGGCCAAATGGAGGAGATGTATAGGATAAAGTAAGGAAGGGGTTGGGGGGACAGGGGACAAAAACCAAATATGTGTTTCTTATTTTACCACAGCGTGTGAGTCTCGGAGGCCAAATAGGAAGTTTTTCCTTTTTTTTTTCCAGCAAGAAATAACATCAGATTTGGGACACTGGTAGCAGAAAAAAGGGGAAGTCAAATTTGAGAGCATTTGGTGACTATTTAAGATATTAAGGAGAGAAAGAGTCGAAGAATTTGGTGATTGTTTAAGATAGGGCTCAGCAAACTTTTGCTGTTAAGGGCCAGGTAGTAAATATTTTAGGATTTGTGGACTGCATATGACCACTGTAGCATATTTTTTGTTTGCTTTTTATTTTTACAACTTATTAGAAATGTGAAAACCATTCCTAGGTCACAGTCCATAGAAAAAACAGACTGTGCCACAGTTTGCTGACACCTGATTTAAGATACTAGGGCAAGGGAGAGGGAGATTAGATAGGTGGTGACCCTATAAGGTAGGAAGAGAAGCCAATTTAAGGAAAAGATTTTGAATTAAATTTTGGACATTTTGAGTTAAGGGACCTTTGAATCAGCAAAGTGGCATTTTCTAGTAAATGCTTGGAAATATGGAAGGGGGTTTTAGAAGAGGAACTAGGGTTAGAGATACAGACTTTGAATTTTCAGCATTGACATAACAGGTGAATGAGGTTACTCGAGAAAAGCATGTAGAATAAGAGAATCAAGAACTCCAGCATGAAATGGATAGGAACAGAAGGAGAAGAAAAATTTCCCTATTCCCCTTCCCAAGTCAGGCAAGGGGAATAAGGAAATTTGGGAAGACTACAAAATGAGAGCTCATAAGAAGAGATTTTTTTGAGGTCTGAGGAAGAGAAAAATCCAATGAATTAAAGTAAAAATTTTTAAATATTAAAATACTTTAGGAAAAAAAGCAAAATAAATCTACTATGATAAAATTGCCCAAAGAGAAGCAGTAGCTTTGAATGAAGAATGCTCAGGGAGAGTGTTTAAAATGAGAAGCAGGTCTAGAGAGAAGCCTGTGGTGAATATCAGTGTTTCATGGCGGAGATGAGAGAGGAGCCAATCAAGATGTTTATTAGTTTAATAGAAACTACTCTGGATAATTTAAGCAAAAAACCAAAAAGTGGCTATTGGGCAGTGCAGCAGGGAGAGAATTTATTGTGTGTATCTCATAGAACCAAAATAAAACTGTATGAGCAATTAGTCAGAGAAGGGCAGGAACTGGACAATTATAGAGGCCTCAGCCAAAAAAAATTCATGCACCTTCTCTTGGGAGGCTAGAATTAACTAGATTGGTTTACCACCACTGGTTCCCTGTCCCTGCCTTCATTCCAAATTTCAGAGTTCATTCAGTATGCACCGTTCAGCTTAGGTCAGATGTCTAACCCTGGATCAATTAGTTATGACTAGAAAAGCTGGGTCCTCTAGCATAGAAGTGGACCACTATTGTACATCTGTATACCATATATCAGATAAAAATGAAATATTATAGCTGGCCAGCCGCCCGAAGTGGGGACTCCTACCAGGAGCCCGTGAACAAATGGTGTGAGAGACAAGAAGAGAACTAGAAAGGCATAATACTTAGGAAGATTTACAAGAGAGGAGACAATTTGAAGGAAGGAGCAGCTATCAGTACCACATAATACAGAGATTGAGTATGATAGGAACTGAAAAATATTTTGTCAGTTTCAGTTTGAGGATAGAGGCAGAAACCAGATTGCTCTGGGTTGAGAAGTGAATGAGAGATGAGTAATGTTGGGAAATACGGACTGCTATTTTGAGATGCTGGGCTATGAAAGGGAGGGATTCCTAGGAAGGGGTTTTGTTGATTTTTAAAAAGCAAGAAACTTGAACATGTTTATAGTCAGTTAAGGGGAATATTGATGATGTAGGACTAGTTAGTGATGATTGATGGAGCAAAGCCCTGAAAGTCATAAAAGGCTATTTCAATGGATAGATTTAGTCATCAAATTAACGTTAGGTTAATTAACAATATTATCAAAATTTAGGAGAACAATATCACATTAATATGACTAGCTAATCAATACTATTAACAACATTTTAGGAGAAATTCTTAAACTCTTGGAACATACTTTAAGAACCCTAAATCTTTTAGAAGCACCCATTTAGATACAAAGTGCACGCTAAGTTCAAATCATTCTTATCTAGTTGTTAAAATAGCTCCTTAAAAATGTAATTGACATCTCATAAGCTATGTTTATTATTATTCCCAGTTGCTACGTAATACAGCTGCCTTTTAAAAAGTGCTCCATAACTTAAACTTTCTATTAATGCAGATGTAATATTTCCCAAATTAATAGGATTTTACTGTACTTAAAAATTCATTAGTTAATCATAACCCCATGATCTGTGACATTATTTAGCTCTAGTCTCAAAATATATAATTTTATGATTTTTAAATCATTTGAAATGTGAGTGCCAAGTTATAAAAGAATGCTGCAATTAAAATTCATTTTCAGTTATCTTGATTTCACTGTTGTGTTAAAGCAAGAGATGGCTAGGATTGCATATTGAAGATTATAAAGAGTTATTAAAATGAAAATATTTTCTAGAAAGAGAAGTGCACTGAAAAGGAAAGAAAGCAACGTCAGATTTGGTGAGTAAAGCATATGACAATTAATTCTGTTTGCTTGTCAAGCTACAATGGTGTGTTCTGACTGATCTTGTCAATTTCTACTTCATACATACACATATATAAATTACTAATAGAGGAGTTACAATGAAGTATTTTATATTTTATCGAAAGGGATTTTAATACCTGTAGTATTTTAATATGAGTATTTACTGTATGTGTATTGAGATTCTAGTCCATATAATTATAGTAATCAGAACTTCCACAATTATTAGTAGAAAGTATAGCAGTCTATGGGGGAAAACTTAATATATAACTGAGAGTTGAGAAAATAAATTAAATAAATAACAAGTCCTTTATTTCCTAATATGAGACTTTAATGTATAAAGTATTTTAAATGACTACTAGCAAATTGATATCCATTTGGTTGTTTCTTAGTCTTTGGGGGACGCTAAAACATTAAAATTTCAACTCCCAGTAAAACAAAATTTCTTTTGGAAATTATGTAGGTTTCATAATGAAGGAAATTTGTAATGGTTCTAAGGAAAGCTGTTAAATATATATGGCAATAAACAAGTCAACATGTATAAGAGGTAAAATAATTTTTTTTTAAGTACAAATCTCTACAGACAGGCAGTTTCTGGCTATGTGATTGAGGACAGCCTTTGAAGCAGTCAGAATCCCAGCTTTGCTCCTTCCTATGTACTTGATCTTGGGCAAGTATGAACCTCTCTGTACCTCGCTTTCTACATCTTTAATATGGAGATTATAATAGTACCTATCACGCAGGATTATGGTAAGAATTAAATGATTTCATATATATATAAAGTACTTAGAACAGTGCATGGCCCATATAAATACTACATAAGAGTTAACTGTTATCATTAATATTATTACTTTTTAGCCATTATATCTTTAATCCGTGTCTCAATGAATGAGTTCACTGAACTACATAAAATTTTCAAGATTTGGTAAAAGTTAAATTTTGAATTATATAACGTTGGCAGGACTTTGTGAATGATAGAGGAAGACTACTTTCTGACTAGATATGGATGGAAGAGTATAAATGAGCCAGGCCTGAAGAAAAGGCTGGTCCAGGTTTAAGAATAACAACCTGGTCAAAGTTTCTTTTCACTTTGCTTTTTTTTTTATCAAAACAGCAAGTCAAACCAAACCAGCAATACAAAGAATAATACAAATAATATAAAGAATAATTGATCAAGGATACATGATGGCTATGAAGGTATGATTCCCATGTCACCCTTTTCCTTGTGGAGGCATGATATGCAAAGTCATTTGATCTCAGACATCTTTTCTTTCTTTTTTTTTTTTTAAAGATTTTATTTTTTTCCTTTTTCTCCCCAAAGCCCCCTGGTACATAGTTGCATTTTCTTCGTTGTGGGTCCTTCTAGTTGTGGCATGTGGGACGCTGCCTCAGCGTGGTTTGATGAGCAGTGCCATGTCCGCGCCCAGGATTCGAACCAACGAAACACTGGGCCGCCTGCAGCGGAGTGCGCGAACTTAACCACTCGGCCATGGGGCCAGCCCCTCAGACATCTTTTCTTGAGTGAAGAGTGTGCCAAGTCAGAGGAGCCCAGAAACATGGGCCAGCTGCTTCTCAGAATATTTTAGGGAGCTAGAGGTTTGAGGGTGGAACATCAGTACAGGGCATCTACCTATTACCATGAAAGAATATCTTGCTGCCTCATATTTCCTCTTTTTACATTATATTTCTTGCTAAGCTATAGATTCTGCTAGAAGAAACCTCAGAGCCTGAAAATCCGTTCACCTCATTTTATAAATGAGGAATGTGAGCTCCACTCCTTTTGAGAGGCTGAGTGACTTACTCAGTGTCACATAAACATTAGCAGACCAGGATCAAGGCTCAAATCTTTTGGTTCTTGGGTCAATGGTGTTTAGAGTTAAATGTATTTTATTACAGTGAATCTTTTTTTTTCTTTTAAAGATTGGCACCTGAGCTAACATCTGTTGCAGTCTTCTTTTTTTGTTTTTTGTTTTCCTTTTTCTTCTCTCTAAAGCCCCCCAGTACATAGTTGTATATTCTAGTTGTGCTATTTGGGACACTGCTTCAGCATGGCTTGATGAGTGGTGCCGTGTCCGTACCCAGGATCCAAACTGGTGAAACCCTGGGCTGCCAAAGTAGAGCGCATGAACTTAACCACTCGGCCAGGGGGCCGGCCCCACAGTGAAACATTTTGAAACTAGTTCAGTTATATGTGGAGCATATAATTATTTTTAGTTAATCAAGATACCCCACTTCCTTACCATGCTCATTAACAGTGTTTGGGTTAGACAGTGGTGTTGAACGGTAGGATTTCAGACAAGCCAGAGCTGGTGGACACATTAATTCCATGGTCTGTCTGTGGATCTAAGAAGGCATATGACCCTCTTCACTGGGCTTTTCCAGAGAAGAAAAATCACTCAGTCTGAATGTTTCCCCTTTACTAACTAAAGTTCAGCACAGACTTTTTCCCAATGATTGGTTTTTCTATCTTCTTTCACTCCTTTTTAAGCATGTATTGGTTGCTCATAAGAAGAATGATACTCTGGATTTTTATTACTGACAAAACAGAAAAAAGATTAAATAAGGACTCTAACCATTATATATGTTTAAATAAAGAAAAAAAGATCCTAGGATAGAAAGGTATCATTTTAAAATATGTTAAAGGACAAGTGAGATTCCAAAATTACTTTTGTGGGCTTTCTTTTGATAACATAAGGTATGATTTTTTTTTTATCATTTTGTTGTATTGTTTTCTGACAGTGCTTATAATATGTTCATATTTTATTATAGTCAGTGTTCTTAGGAATTTATAACTCAACTTTTATAATTTGCCTAGGGCCTAAACTTGATCTACAGATGTTTGGCTGAGATGTAATTCTTCAAACATAACTCATTTTTAAAAGGCAATAATTAATAATAGGTTGGCTTTTAATACTTGTTTGAAATATTGAGCACTATTTTTTTAATCTTATACAAAAATTGATCAGAAACATTACAAAAGAATGAACATTTAAAAACAGTATTATGGAATAGCAATTTCAAAAAAAAAGTTACAGCTTCCATTTTTGATTGATCATGGATTAGGATGAGAGACTTTATTCAGTACGTCAAGTTATTATTATCTCCTTGATGACAATTTAATAGTTGGAAGTACAGAAACATAAACAGAATGTAAAGTTGTATCTTGACCCACAGCTTCACAGCCTCTTCCTTTTTCCCCCTAAATTTTTTAAAGGTGGTTCTACTTTTTCTGAAATACCACTGAAGTAATTGCCAAAGTACATTAGTCCCTCAGTAATTTACTTTTCTGTTGTTGAGGTCATAGTTGTCTTTTACTTAAAGAATAGCAGTGACCTTTCTACTGGCTCCCTTCCTTGTGGTCTTATTCTTTTTACTGTCTCTGCTCCTTCATGATGCCCAGCACAGTGTCAGATACACTCTGGGCCTGAGGAGTGCATGTAAGGAAATGGGAGGATTGCTGCCTGTGCTCATGCCCATTTAGTGCATGCTTCTTTCTTACCACAGTCCTGCAGGGATCACTGCCGTTCTAATGAGAAAACTTCTTAATCCAAACTTTAGCATCACCTACCGCAGTTTACTCTCCCTCCTTTATTTGTTTCTCATGTTGGTCCTGTGCATCCCTATTCACTCCAGTTAATTTTCTTATCCTGTTAGTTCTATTTTCTCATTAAGTTTTCTCTTATGCTGTCACACAGCATCTTAAACTTGCTGCGTCTTTACCTACAAAGGTGACCCTTATTTCTCTTGTCCTTCATCACTTTATCATCATAGATATGGAAATGTCACAGATCTATGCAGGTCACATGAAAACTCTGAACCATCGTCATTCTGGTACCCTATCATTGTTATCAAATGACATTTCTTTAATGCATTCTTTCTGTTTATTGATTAGCTTCTATACTGAGGTTAGAGAATATCACACAACCATGTAGACTGGGAATCCTTCAAAATCATGGTCACTAACCCCAACATGTTTCAGTCCATTATTATTTTACTCTAGAACTGATTTTCAATGAATGACACAACACACACATTCAATATCAAAATAATACGAAACAACAGATTTTCTTTTAATAACATTTGCAGGCACGAATACCATAAAATAATGCAAAAAGTTTGGTGAAATGGTCATAGTCAAAGATATTTAGAAATTATGTAAGTTTTGAGTTAGATTTTGAAAGAAATTAGAAACATGAATTGGCAACAGAGAAGTATTAAGGTTAGAAGATGTTTTAAATGAAGACAGAAAATGTAAAATAAAAGATCATAAGCCCCCTAAGAGCAGGGGTAGTTTCTCTTTTAAATATCTTTTTCTGATTATATATAAAAGAAGAACTTATTACAAAAACATAGGAAAACGCTAATTAGAAAGAAAAAAAATAAAATTCAACCATAGTCTAAATATCCAGGGATAATCATTTTAACATTTCGGTTAATACTGTTTCCACAAAACAATGTTTTGTATGCAGTAAGTGATGCATTTCTCAAGAGACCAGCACCCTCAAGTTTGGAACCAAATAAATCTGGGTTCAAACCCTACCTCTAACACTGGTTGGCTGTGTAACATGGGCATGTTAGTTAATCTCTTTGGGCCCAAGTTTCCTCTTCTATAAGTGAGGATAATAGATATTTTGTAGAGTTATTATGAGAATTGAGGATGATAAGGTATGTAAAGAACCTTCTACGTAGTAGATATACAACAAGAGATATGCAACAAATCTGTTATTGTCTTTTTGCTGTTATATTTAAGCTGATTTCTATACCTAATTTTTAAGTTTTGAATTTGTGGTGTCTGAATTAATGCTGCTTTGTAGTATTGACAAACTGGACAACTCTAAACATAGTAGTAGTATATAACTTGTTTTATTACAGAGAGGCTGGCTACGAACAAATTTACTAAGTTTGGGTTCTCTAAAAGAATGCTCAGCCAATCAAATCTTTTCATTACAAAAGTCAAATTTTATTTTCTTGCAACAATTTTTGAATGACTCATCATTTGAAGAGTTGCACTACCAAAATGATTCAAAAATATGGAAATACATAAACTGAATTCATTATCAGTAATGTTTTCCATTGGATTTAGAAATGGCTATTCTGATAATAGCTATAACTAGTTGACCTGCTAGGGAAATATGAAGATGTCACACTCTTAGATTATATGAAAATATTGAGGTTTTGGTGTCCTAAAGAAGTATAACTTCTGATGGACATAGAGTTTTCTACTGTTTAGCTTATAGTTTTTGTTTTCTTTAGCCTGATTTCAAATTAATCTTTATTACGGCACGTTATAGGTAAAGTTTAGTTTTCAAATGAGAAATTATACCTTTTATTGCAAGATAGTTTGAAAGAGGAGAGTCCAAATTTATGCGGATTTTGGTATTTTAAAATGGCCCATCCGTGTTTATTCTGGTTTGGAATTAATTTGAGTTTACAAATGACAAACTTTGTGATGCTGTATAGTTTTATGTTAAAATGTTTTAGTTGTGTGTTTTCCTTTTAAAATAAAATCTCTGAAGAAAAATAAAAGCTTTATCCCAAGACTATGTCTTTCAAGTTTTGGATAGGACCTATGAGAAATCTTTGGTTGTTTCAGTATAGGATGATAAATTAGCACATCTGAATAATTCAAGATGAAGAAGTCCATTAATGTTGTGGTCTCTACAAAATACTTTAGACAGTTTTTCAAGTATTTTGGATTTATTTATTTTTACTCCTACAGCAGTGCCTGTACATATCAAACATTCAGTAAATACCTATGGAATGAACGATTGAAGCTTTGTTAGTGGGAAAATGGATATACCTCTAGAAAAAGTGCATATTTAAGTTTTAGTGAGTTATCAATACTTCAGTTCTCAGGAGCCTAGAGGAACTCAAGGAAAATTTTGCCTTCTTCATGTATGCATCGCGCCGGGGTGTGGGCTGGGGTGGGGGGGTGGGTATGAGACTTTAAAAAGGCTTTTCCTACAATTTCCACATCAGTATGTTGACAAGACTGGAGGGAAGGTGTGAATTCTTGCTGCAACCCTCCTTGTCACAGTGGTTTTTGAGGCTTTGTGATTTCCTGCCACTCTGGGTTACAGTGAGAAGCAGCAGGATGCTTACTTCTTCTCTACTGGGTGCTGTTTTATTCAGCTTTCAAACCACAGAGAAGTGTGAAAATTAGGTCACACATCATGAAATTTAAATAACCAAATACTGTACCTAGCTTAATATTACCTAGTTCTCCTACTGCTATATTTCATTTTGTCTATGAATGGAAATTATCAATATTACAACCTGAGGTATTTTTCTTTTCTTCATTTTGGGGGAACTGACATGTTTTTCATTCTTGTTTCTCAGAATGGATTGGGGAGATGAATATTCTCAAAATTCGTTTGATCTACATTGTTTGTTAAATTCCTTTCCTGAAGACTTGGAGTTTAAACAGATCTTCAGTGACATTGATGAAAAGATAGAACAAAATGCTGCAAGGTAAATATTGCTAATTGTTTAAAACAAGCTGATTTCATGTTTTATTTACATGAACTTTATTTAGTCTAGTTTTAGTGTTTACTACTCTTAGATAATTTTCTATTTTAATTATCATTAACTTTCCTGAAAAAAATTGATTAGACCCTCCCTCCTCAAATTTAACACGATTGCCCTTATCAGATTAGTAGTTTTAATAAGACTAGAAAATATAGGCACTGCCTTCAAATAGATAAAGTTCATAGAATTGCTATTAAAAGATTTCTTAGATTTTGCCAATGTTGATGGCCTGGTTTTTCATTAATGTACTTAGAGTTAAGCATTCTCCTTTGGTAGATAAGCACAGAAATAAAAAATTTGAAATTAAGATATTAAAATAAAATGGTAGTATAAAGCCATGGATTACTTGAGCTGCTGAAAACAGAACCTTAAAAATAAATTATTTTTATGTAATGTTTGTCATTTTAGTCTCCTTCTCATTTACTCGGGAGGCTGGGGACTCCATAGAGAGTTGCACTGCCAGATTAGTCTTCATCACCTACTCCAAAAGTTAGTGTTACCAAACACAGAAGGACAACTAAGAACTTTCCCACTAATACATGTTCTGTGATAGCAAGGACTGTGTATTTGTGGGCCCTAGTGTCAGATCACTTATTTGAATCCTTTTGATCAAAGGTTCTAATAATTCACCTCATGTGGGTTACAAATATGTAAACCACAGTAAATATTTCTATTGTAGAATGATACATAGTATTTCCTTTTTTAAAATTTAAAGTACAGTTATATTGAATTGTCAAAGAAGCTAAACCAAGTGAAATGTTCCTACGATTTTTTCCCTCATGTTTTGTTTGAGAATACAGTTAATTTTTAATCATCATAACAATAGGCGTAAATAACTTAAATTCAAAAGATAGCATGTTGTTGGGGAATTACAATTAAAAACAAAAATCTCCCATCCCAGAAATCCTCCCTACAAAGATAGAAGAGAAAGAAAACACTTTTATTATTCAACAAGCATTAAACCAGAATGCAAGGCACACCACAGGCAATCCGCTCAGATTGCAAAGACAGAAAGGAATCACTCCCCTTTATGTAGCCTAGTAGGTATAACCCATTACATACATGTTTTCGAGATAAAGAATAATTAGTCTTCAAATAGAGGATTTCATCCTAACTTACCATCGTTAAAGAACACCTATCTTAGCTAATTGGCCTTTTCCTGAGGAGAAACAAACTTCTCATATCTTTATGACAGGAGGTAGTTTTGCAAATTGGAACAAAACACCCACTGAAGGTGAGCTGCTACTCTCCCACAGGGACTTGGGGATGGGAGAGCTATCTCCCTTGTTTGCATTTTGCAAAGATGGCTCCCAGTTTCCTGAGAAAGATAGTCCTGGCTGAGAATGCTGACAAAAGGCCTGTCTAGTCTTCCAAGGCATACATTTCAAAGAGACAAAAAAGTCCTTGTAATTACAAGTTTCTAAGGTAAATGCTTTAAGAAAAAGGAAGGGAGGGAAATCTTTTCTCTTATTTTCAACAGAGAGAATTAAACCTCTTATTTTTAATATTTCTTTGCCCGTACTATATATATATATATTTTAAAAGATAGCATATCTATGACTTAACCATACTGTAGAGAGTGTATAATTGCTATTGTATATAAATATAAAATAACTGTATTTAACTAGTGTAATTATGTATTTATGTAATTTATATATTATACATTATATATTGCATGACACAGTTTCTAACCCAAAGGAACTTATAAATAAAAATAATCTTAGCATAAATAGATTAACAAGTCATTTATGTAAATTCCAGAGATGATTATATTAAAAGCAAATTTTAAATATTTTTAAAAAGGTAACCTTTATTCATAATGGCATTTAGGCTCCATCAAAGCAAAACAAATCACTGAACTCTGATGCTTTTGTTATAGAGTGTTTTATTTTATTTACTTATTTTGTTTATTTTTTTTGTGAGGAAGATTGTCCCTGAGCTAACATCTGTGCCAATCTTCCTCTATTTTGTGTATGAAACACCTGATGAGTGGTGTGTAGGTCCGTGCCTAGATCCAAACCTGCGAACCCCGGACCGCCAAAGTGGAGTATGCAAACTTAACCACTGTGCCACCAGGCCAGCTCCTAGATTGCTTCATTTTTATTTGCTAAACCATCTGTAGTTAATTTCTTGCCCTGCCTAGTCAATAGGAAATCATACTTAGAAATAAAACAGTGATTAAAATATTGTATTTTGCATTCATAAATTATTTAGGTAAAAACTCATATGTTAGTATTAAAAACAATGACATGGAATATAAGGGTATAATTTTTAAATTAAAAATATTTTTTTACCCATATATTAAAACGAACATAGAGCAGAATCACTTCAAGTGACCATTGATCTTCACAAGGGATAAAATAAGGGAGTAGCTGTGTGTGCCGTATGCTACATTTAGAATCAAGTCTATTTTTCATCAAATTCAATTACGTTTTTATTATACTCTAGAGAATAAACATAATAGTATAGGGTGTATATATTTTTAAAAATAAAGTACTGAATAATAACCATAGTTCAGAAGAGTATAAATCATTTATGCACTCATTTATTGCCTTCTAACAAAATAGCTTTTAGAAAATTGTATGTCATGACAAATCAGTTATGCCACACTTACACTGCAGTCGTTGAATTACCCTTGGCATTTTTGTATTCTAACAGTTCTATTTATCTCTCAGTGGTGTACATTGAATAAGTAATGAACATCTGTATGATATGGGCTTTCCCAATACTTTTAAAAGAAAAGAATATTAGTAATTCATTTTTAAATATAGTATTTTTCCCTACCCTTGAATTTTTAAAGTTGTATTTCTAGCGGTGACCCTGATGTCTAAGTGTGAATTCCTTTCCTCTTGTTAATATCATCAGGGTTTATGAGCCACAAGGTCTTTTGCTTCCCCAAAGCGGTGATTCACCACAATGGACCAGAGTGCCCAGAGGTCACTGAACCTTCATCTGCCCTTCAAGAGAGGCTGCCATTCTTTCAGACCATTTTCACTTTGCATTCTCATTTCCATTCAAGTCAGAGCTAGGTGACTCGTAGATCTGACAGTGGAAATCAGTGATGGTGAATCATTTACTTTTAACACATATCAAAGTTGGTAACAGGAGGGTAAATAACCTGCCAAGGAGGAATGCTATGAATGTTGTACCTATGGACACAGTTCAGTAACTGAAAACTGCTCATAGCACTGAAATATTTTTTGAACTGAATGGAACTTATTATTAGTTTAACAAGATATTTAGGTATAGGAGTTCTCTTGGGCTCACAATATGACATAGAATGATTTTTCTCCTCTTAATCTTCAGTTGGATATATAACTATATCATTAACAGTTTATTTTACCTTTCTGTTTTCCAATTATAGACAATCTTTGTGTGTACCTCAGGATGTAAGTTTTGCTGGTACTGGTGCAGGATTACTAATTTGTTTTTTTCACCTAAAGAAAGAACAAGAAATGCTACCGTGGATAATATCATTTTTCTTAATCCAGGAGATGTGGGAGGGTGGGGGGGAGTATTAACTTTATATTGTGACAAAATAATGGATGCATGGCTCCTATAAATTTAACTGTGTTTATTCATGGAGGATACATATTCCATAGATTACACTTATTTTTCACATAACGCTTAAATTTTTTGAATTTATATAAGAGAATTTTCTTTAGAATTTTCCACATGACCTAAAGGTCTGGAAGAAGTAACCAAAAGAAATCTTCAAATAAGCTATCAACATTGAACTTCCCCTGGCTGAACCACAAATCTGGACACACACACACATTAATATATTTTATGGCCTTAGCAAATTATATAAAATTAAAATTAGTCATTTCAGAGACTGTTATTATTCCAGATAATATACCAGAAATATTGTTATTTCTGGTAGTATTTTGGCACCTATTTAATAATGACAAGAGGATGAAAATTAATATTTACTCTTTCAACTTCCTGTGTTTGTACTTCTCTTTTGCATTTCTCTATTCTTCTGTACTCCCTGTCTGTCAGAATCTCTAACTCTTCTGCTATTTTACTGAACAAGACCAGGCCAGATGGAAAAAAGCCTGAAAGGCTTCCCCATCTGTCCTTGAACCCAGAGTAAGACTAAACAGCCACTTTCCAGTTTTTTCTGTCAGGGCCCTTTTTAGTACTTAGATCCTCCAGAATTAAAAGTGCCTCCCAGGCAGACAGCATCCTGGGCTCATCAGCTCAGTAGCCTAAACTTTCCCTGACCCCTTCGTATTTCCTGATTTTTAAACTTTTCCCATCTTCCCAGTGAAGCTCTCAACCGGAAGTTCAGTGATGCATGCAACTAGAAGTGGGGGTGAACGAGCCACTCTGTCTCACGTGGCCTATTGAACCACTTTCTCCTCGTCATTTTCTGTCACTAGTAGCTCCGTTATTGGAATGTCTGTGGTGCTCCTTACTCCTCTTCCCATCATCCTACATTCTGTGCCCTCAATGCTTCCCTTACACCTCTGCTTTAGGAGCTGGGGTAAGTAGGGTAAAATGTGAGATCCAGAGGTTTGTTAAGAGATTCTTTCAAGTAATACATTTTAAGTGTTAGACTTTTTTTAAAGTATAACTTTTATTTTTATGTGTGTTAGCTTCACCTACTCTTGGCTAAATATGCATAAGATAATAAAGAATTATTGTTTGAGGATATTCCTAAAGAGTATTATTATAATTATCTTTCCGTGGGAAATAAGGAAAGGGAAGCAAGTGTCTGCCTGCTTATAAACTGTTATGATACCAAAAGTTTGAATAATATTATACTGAAAATTCAGACTTGATAAGGAGATTGAACCAACAATAGTAAGGCCACTATTTCCCATTGAAGATCATAGTTAATGGGCCAATGAGAAGTAATTCCTCACTCGTAAGGTAACAACCTAAGGTTCCTGGTGAAGACCTGGCACAGCCGTGAGGGTAGGAACAGGGAATACTAAAAGGGGACTGAGCCCTGGTCACAAGATGTGACTGCTATTGTGGCTCATCTTTCCTGTTAGATGATTGACACCTTCAGATCTAAGCAACCTCACCAGCTTTCCCTGGAAAAGAGCCTTGTCAGGGATTCAGCAGAGTCAACACCTTGTCTAAAAAGGGTCACTAACACCACGTCCATTGCAAATCACAATCCTAATTCTAGACTGTCATGACTCAGAATATCCCTCTATGAGACCTGGGATAGGAGCTGAGTTGGGGGGCTGGAAGCTGGTACTATTACTTCCTTCATTTCTACCGTAAAGATTTTAAGTGTACATCACTGTATTCCCACTGCCAAAAACAGTCCTGGCACAAATTAGGCTAGAAGATAAATGTGTGTTAGGCATGTTTGGTGGGAGTCTATTGTGTTTGCTTTATTTTAAAGTAGTGTGAAGTCAGATGAGTAGAATGTGATAGAGGAAGCTGTCATCAAATTCTAGTTTTCTTTTTCATTAAGTACTTTTACATTTTAAAAGTAAGAGATACTCATGGAAAATTTCAGACAGTAGAGAAAGGCAGATATAAGGAAAAGTCGAGCACAGAAGGGCAGAGATGAGGAAAAGTTTCCCTACCTCTCTGACCCTGCCAATCTTGTTCTTCAGAGGGAACCTATGTTGATAAATTACTGTATAACTATCCAGAAATATTCTCTACATATGTTTGCATGCACCCAAAAATACATTTCCTTTTTTACACAGATGGGAATTATATATATGTACTGCAATTAGATTTTTCTCACTTAATATATATTTTAAAAATCTCTCCATATGATTCTACTTTATTCTTTTAATTTTTACTTGTATGGGTGTACAACAGTTTATTAAGCCACTTCCCTCTTGTTGAGCATTTACAGTCTTTCTGCCATTACTGCATATACACATGCATGTGTGTCCTTCCTTATGAGAGTTTGTCTATGCGATAATCTCTTAGAAGTTGTACAGTTAGCTGTCACAAAATTGTCCTTCAGAAGTGCTACAACTGTCTTCTCTCCCTTAGGCAGTATGTGAGAATGCATGCTGTATGTCCTACCTCCTCACAGCGTGACCATAGGTGTTATCAAAACCCTCAGTTTGTAACTTCTAGTCAAATGTATTGTCTGGCTTAGTGATTGAATTTATTTGGGCAATGGAGATAAAGATGTAGACTAGATGATTCCCAGATCTCTTCTGATTCTCCTTGTTACACATGTTCTCCCTTTCTCTTCTCTGCCTATCTCTTTCTCAGGAAGAGAATCAAGGGAATCGGCCCAGAGTAAATGCTAGTGCAGATTCCCCACTTTTTCTCCTCTTTATTTCAGTTTGCATGGTTTCATTGGAGTAGACTACATTCTGACTTTAGTATTGTGCTGAAATTACTGGACAAGCCTCCATAGATAAAAAAGAAAGCACATTAACTTATTCTTGCTTGTCATTGCCATATCCTTTCGTCCCTATAGAACATTTCTGGAAAATTCTTTTTATATTGTTACGTAACCCTGTGCCACTTCAGTCTAGTTCCCATCACTATAGTCTATGAAAAGTGATCCCAAGTCAGATATAAACTAAAGAAGGAGAAGAAAAGGTTTAACGATGTCTTGGGATATAATGCTGGACTGACTCTGGTCGATCCCAGCGCATTCTGGTACTTCCAGGGCTACCCTGCCATTGACTGGAAGTTTGGGGAGCATTTCACAATTGGTTGACTCTTTTGAAAGTGCTTTAGACTTTTTAGGTTGGTACAGCCCTACACTAGGTCTGAAGTTTCTTGAAGCCATCTGAACCATTCAAGAGTCTCTCAACTTTTGGGGTGAGGATTGGTGGTATAAAGCAACACAGAACAGAGAGTGCTAACTCTGAAGTTTCTTTCATATTGCGTTCTTCATTGAATAGCTCTGAGCAAAAGGTGAGTTAACAGTTGATGGGGATCTTAGGAGGCTATTAATATAGTCCAGGTGAGAGCTGATGACAACCTGAGCCTAGTCTTTCACTCACAATAGGAATAGAAAGGGGAGGATACATTCGAAAAAGATTTAAAGAGATTGTGTTAACAGAATTTGGTGTCAAGGATATGTTTTCCTTGAAAACATTTTGAAATAACCAAAACCTCTCTGAAATCAAAAACAGTTCAGCATAAATGTTTAATATCTTATTCCACCTTTTAGCCACTGAAGTAGTTGTTTGATGAATCCTTTTCTCAACCTTTTAAAAAATATTATCCAGAAATATCTTTGTCTCAGGAAAATTAGTTTTTATTTCATGACTGACTTATAGTTTAATTACACACCAATTTTTATACATCCACCCTCTTCCCTATTAATTCCCTGGTAATTCCAAGGAGTTTTAGCAATCTAGTTAAACTGGGCTTGTCAAAAAAACAGAAAATTCTAATTACCTCACAACTATTTGTGTTTTTAAACACATATGAAAGAATCGAAAAGACTTTTCCTTAGACTGAACTTATGTTATGGGTAAGAAGTATAAGCAAGAACATCAAAAATGTAAAAGCTTTAAAAAACATTTTTTAATATTGAGATTTTTCATACTGTAAAAGTAGTCTTTCGTCTCTGCCATGAAACCTGTACTCTCATTTTTAAAAGGTAAAAGTAAAAATCATAACCTTATATGAAAGCACACGTGTATGTTTCCTACAAACTTTACATCA
Organism: Equus caballus; assembly: GCF_041296265.1. NCBI lineage: Eukaryota > Metazoa > Chordata > Mammalia > Perissodactyla > Equidae > Equus > Equus caballus. Next base: position 89,719,616 of record NC_091697.1, read on the forward strand.
AAAAAATTCTCATAAATGTTACCAGTGAAACCTAACTTTTGATTTTCCTTTGAACTATTTTGTGGCTGAATAATAGACTATGTGTTTTAAATCTTGAAAGAGCTTCTAGAATAGGCTTAAGTTTCAAGATTTTATGTCATATTTATTCGCTTCCTTTTTTCTCAGTTCTTCTCCCTATCCTAAATGTCACCAACCTGGTACTAATAGGTTCTTGTGTTATTGTTATTTAATGCCGTCTGTTTAATTGTAGGACATCTCAATCCTTTTGGAAGTAAGAGAGTGCGTATATACATATACCTACATGCATAAGTGTAGTTGCAACCATAAAAATAATTTTTTTTTATTATCTGGATAAATATAGTTTTAAAGTGATGTAGCAGCGAGATTAGATAATCAGCACTGAATTCTCTGGGGTCAGGTGTCAGGGTTATTTTAAGTAAAATGATTCCATTAATTTTCTTAAACCATCAATATCCTCATTTATAATCTCCTTTTCTACGAGGCACATTTAGTGGCCCCCTCCTGTGTACTCCCTTAGTATGTTGTATACACCTCTTATCAAGTCTTACCGTATTGTAGTTATTTATTTACAGGTCTATCTCTCTCACTAGACAGAATTCCTTTATGGATGGGACCATCTCTTATTCATGTTTGGATCCCTAGCATATATTACAGTGCCTTCCACATATTCAGCATTCAGTTATCAAATATGCCTTCTTCCAGTAAGTAGTTTTTACACTCAAGGAATCTAGGAGTGAATGCTGAATGAGAAAATTACCACATATATCCTTTAAAAAAGCATACTGCATATGCATTTTATAAATGGTTTATAAATTGATTTACACACAGCTTCTCAGTAATGCATCCACTTGCACACATCATTAACTTGGATAATTCAGTCATTATAATTAAAGCACATTGGAGTTCAGATTTATTAAGAAATGTTGAGACATACGAAAAGACATAAAGAGTACTCTGATAGGGGCTGGCCCCGTGGCCGAGTGGTTAAGTTCGCGCGCTCCGCTGCAGGCGGCCCAGTGTTTCGTTGGTTCGAGTCCTGGGCGCGGACATGGCACTGCTCATCAGACCACGCTGAGGCAGCGTCCCACATGCCACAGCTAGAAGAACCCACAACGGAGAATGCACAGCTATGTACTGGGGGGCTTTGGGGAGAAAAAGGAAAAAATAAAAATCTTTAAAAAAAAAAAAAAAGAGTACTCTGATAAACCTTCATACACACCATCCATTATAAGGAATAAAACATTACCGGTACTGCTAAAGCTCACAGTGTACTTCTCCCCAGTCTCATCCCACTTCCATCCCCAGCCTGGATCTGGTGACGTTGATCATTCCAGCACGTTTCCCTACGCTTTGACTACCTGTGCTTGTAATCCTGAACGATATGCAGCGTCGTATGCCATGTTTTCATACTATTATGTGGATAGTGCCATCCTGTGTATATTCATTTGTACCTTTTTTCCCCGCAACGGTATATTTGTTAGATTCATCCTTGTTGATAGCTGTATTTGTACTTTATTTGTTTTCATGCCTCTATTCCACTGAATGAATATAATTTTTTAATCAGTTTCCTGTTGATGAACATTTAGGGTGTTTTCAGTGGTTTTAATATTACCGATAAAGTTAAGGAGATGCTTTCAAAAGTCCTTGCTAAGCCTACTAATGGTATAAATTTGAGAATTTAAACTATTTAGGAAGAGATTCTACTTCTGTTTTTAGACTATTTACACTTTTGGCCTAATGTTTGGGATCTAGCAATAAATGTGCTAGTTGGATTTCTGTTTGCTGAATTACTTGGTTATTTTTTCATGACTGACCTTGCTTCTAAAGAAAATTTGAAGCAACTTATAGTTAAACAGAAAACACATAAGCCAAGATAAAGACAAGTACCATGTTATTTCAAAAAACCTAGACTGAGATCTTGCATCATCTAAGTCTAAGGATATATAGACCTCCTCCCACACAAGATTACTATTCCCATCAGCAATATTACTACACATACACAAAAATAATATGTTACCTTTTAGATATTGAAAATTCATTTTGAGTTTAATTTTGACCTCAATGAAAGAAGATAAATTGTCAAATTACGTACCGAACTGACATTCATCTTAAATTTTGAAAAGATTTCTTTTATATAACAGGCAATAAATCTCTAGACTTCAAATGATTGTACTTTTAAAGCAAAATGTATAGACAGTGATGAATGGCAGAATGACAAGATATTTAGCCAACTAAAAACAAAATCAGGTGCAGATAACGAGTTCTGACCTTTAAATTTTGTGACAAAATGGTTTTAAAAGCGAGCTCAATTGTCTGAGTTTGTATCAATGAGGGAGGGCCTCTGAAATGCAACTGCTCAATCCCTTTATCAGTGTTTGGACAAATTACTAAAATACCTAGCCCTCTGAAGGCTTTCCCCTACTTATAAGTTGTAGTTATTGGCCTTTATCCAGATTCAGATGTTAGAGATTAGCCTAAAAGCTGAGTCCTGATTGAAACAGATTTAGGTAGACTAGCCGCTGAGCCTTTCCAATTCACATTGCTGTAATCTATTAATTTCACTGAATGAGACACATGAGGATGCTATAATAAAAACCTTTGATAAAGAGTCCCTAGAGTCAAGGTGTATGCTTAGGGCATCATGTTTCTCAGTCCGTAGAAGTGCTTACGTCAGTTAAGAAAATATATGCCCCTCTCATGTCAGACTTAAAACTGGTATTCCTGAATAAGACTGTCCATCAGGAAATTGAGTGGCCTGTGGCCTAAGGAGGTATTGTTTTTCTTGTAAGTTCTTTGTTTTCATGAAAAGGCTCTTTGATTCTCAGAATGTATTTGTTTCAGGGTAATTCAATTTGAATTCAGCAATGCTCAGAATTCTCCTGAAAAGCCTTCCTTCAAGTTTTACAGTGTATGTTTTATAGACAACTGCACCTGATGAAATTTGAACAGTCTTTCACATGACATCAATTTTAATAATCAGAGCTTGGTTTCTAAGGTCTACATGGTTCTATCATGTGGAATATATAATTAATAGCAATGATATTTTCAAAATAGTAGTAACCTTTTTAATAACAGATCTTTCTTAATACTATTGAGGCAAATGCATAGCTGTCAATTATGGTGAGGAGATTCAGCTTCAAAAGAATTTTGTTTAATAAGCTTTCTTGCAGTTTAGATATGCTGCCATCAGGTGGTAGTAATATGTCATATCCATTTGGCTCTGCCGATGACATTCTGCTTAAGGTCACCAGTTTGCCCTACAAGTATTTATAATCATGAATGCATAGATTTTTATATGAAAATTAAAATAACATGGTGTATCTTTTTTAGTTTCAGAGCTAAGGATACTTTGAATAGAATTTTTAAAACAGATATATATTGGAAGATTCAGTTGGGCATGTTTTCTCTGTTCTTTGTATATCTATTCAATTTTTTTTGGTAAATGAAGAGTTTCATTTATGCCTTCTAAAAATTTAGAAAATATAGAAAAGTAAAATTAAAAGCACCAAATTTCATCACCCAACGATTATTGCTGTTAACCTTTTGTTTCATTTCCTTCCAGTCTTTTTTTTTATATACAATTTTTAGTATGTTTGCATTTTTTAGAGTGGAGTTTGATGGCAGGAAAAGATACTTAGCTGTAGTAACGGTGTATATACAGCATGTCTGTTTTATAACTTTTAAAATTACAGACTCTGTATCTGCATTGTGACTTCTTAATATTCTATTAATTGAAGTTTTCCATAATTTTATATAGTCATTTACCTATTATCAGATAATGTATGTTTCTGATCTTCATTCATCAAGAGTATTTAATCTCTGCCTTCTATCCACTGTCTATCAAGAGGACCATTATTTCATTGCATTTGTGCTTAATTTTTTTTTTTAAAGATTTTATTTTTTTCCTTTCTCTCCCCAAAGCCCCCCGGTACATAGTTGTATATTCTTAGTTGTGGGTCCTTCTAGTTGTGGCATGTGGGATGCCGCCTCAGCGTGGCTTGATGAGCAGTGCCATGTCCGCGCCCAGGATTCGAACCAACGAAACACTGGGCTGCCTGCAGCAGAGCGCACTGACTTAACCACTCAGCCACGGGGCCAGCCCCTGTGCTTAATTTTTAACACAAAAGAATTTCTAATTCATCTCTGAGTAGCTAGATATTTTATATGTCCTCTATAGCAATTGAAATGAAACTTCCAGAAAATTTGAACTTTCAGTTATGAATGAAGATATATAATCTTTGTTATTATTTTCACATCATATGAATTTTTTACAATTTTTGAATGTTTTATAATTTTATAGATTGTATGCAACCAGGTACCCAATACATTCAGGGCCTGTGATATTATGAGATGGAACCATTAACTACTTCTTGCCAAAATAACTTTTTCCTTTCTTTTTTATAGCATAGAACATTGCATTAAAGAAATACAGTCCGAAGTTAACAAACAATGCCCAGATGTGCAGCTGCAAACAACAACTGACTGTTTTGAATGGCTAAATAGCTATAATTATAATTCTTTCAAGTCACCTTCCATTCCCCATGGAGATTTGATAAAATTCCTCAAAACATTGGTAATAAAAGAATCTTTGCTTTATGGTGAAGTGGGGTGGGTGAACAGGGAATACAATTCATTCAATTTCTCTATGTATGTATTTATTTTAGTGACCATATTAGCCTGCCATATCTTGGAGTCAAGACCTGTGTTTTGTTTTGTTTCTCTAACCCCAGTGGAATCCAGTGAGCTATTTGTTTTTATTTTTTACTATGATTTTTATCAATAAAATGAAATTTTATATAAAGATTAAACGTTATAATTCCTGAGTGATTTGTGGTATGGTGTATACTATATCAACCCACAAAGTATGTTGATACGTAACCACAATTATCTACCAGAAAAGTTCCTATTTGTTACCTTTTGTGTCCTTTCATAACTACTTATTTTCTCTGTGCTTCACTATTAAACATAATAAGATCTCCATCAATTCTATCTATTAAGTAGCCTTGTCTATCATTCCCTTCATCCTCAACCTGCAGGTATACCCAGTTCTTTTCAGTCAAGGCAGCAATTTGTACAAGACCTCTGTTAATTGATGGAGAATTATTACATTGGTCATTCCTTGATACTGACTACCCTCTATGCTAGAGAAGTTTTTGTAGCCTTCAATCAAAAGTTATTTTATTACACCTACATATGCAATGGTGGCTAACTTGCAAAAACAGTTTCCCAGAGAAATAGCACAGTTGTTAGAAAGCAGTATTTCTGTAGCTATGGTTTTAATTTAATTTAGGGGAAAAAAGGCACTGTTTTTGTCTAAACATCAAACATTGACTAAGGCAGATGTGGAAAATATCTTGAGGTTGTAGATGGCTTAGGATGACAGAATCAGATGAAAGTAGTTTTTGGCTGTTATTATTGCAGATGTCTCTTTAATGTTTACAAAGTAATAAAAGGAAGAGAAAGGAAGACTATGTGCCCTGAAGCCTTATTCTTTTAAGAAAATCCTCTCACCCATTATCTCTTGAAGGTGGAGCCTTGAAGAATAAATATGGATATAGTTATTCCTTTAATTTCTATTAAGAGCCATGTGTATTGAATTTCATTAATATTAATGTAATAATGCTTTCTCATTTAATTAAAAGCAAAAGCTTTTAATTATCTTTTAATCTGTCACACATAAGTCATCCTCTATTCACTGCAGGGCAAAGGCTGCCTTAGTTTTGCTCAAATTCATTAGACTGATAGACTTGTTCCAGAACTAGGTTTTTTTACATAATTGATCATGTTATTTTGAGGAAAGAACCACATTATTAAAACAGATCCAGATTAAAATAACCTTATTATGAAGTTTTTACATGCTAAAAGTGTCAATCTTGACAGCATTTTTCATACATCTGTTTTTTTCCATAGAAAACTTTTTATGTATTAATTTTCTAGCTATTTAAATAAGAAATAGAGGGCCTCATTATGGCAATTATACTGAAGTTATTTTCACAATTTAAGCAGTCATACTAAGCATATGTTTTAAACCTCTGTAATCTATTATTCTTTGCTTGATCAAATATTTGCAGTTATTGACCGACCCAGGGTTGAGGCACCAATACGACTCATTTGCTTTATAGAATTTATTATAATGCTGATGTCCTGGACTCTATCTAAGGACATTTCTTCTCCAGAAGTATCCAAAGAACTAAATACAGGGAGAATAGAGAGAGAGAAGCTTCAGAACGGTCAGTGTACTTTGTGGCTCTCTAGAGTGTAGTAGAAAGAACACAGACAAGGAGAATGAAGCCAGGGATCCATTCTTAGTTCTGTGCTTTATTGTGTGCGACGTTTGGAAAATAAACATGCTGCATTTTAGTGTGCTTATCTGTAGACTGGGTTTCTAAATATTTGTGTCTCCGACTTTTCATTATGAATACACCAAAGATTGTATGGAAAAGTGTTTGTATATAATAAAACACTGTAGAGATATTGGATAATTATTTATTACAGGTAGAAAATTAAATTAGACATTCCAATGCTTAGAATGACTGAGAGCAAATTTTTGGAGTTTGTCTAGGAGTTGTTCCTAATTCTGAATCACAAAACCTGTGGTATCTTTGTCAATAAGAAATTTCAAAGCCAGCCTGATTTTATGGCACTTGAATCTTGCTTTCATTTTTCTTATAATCAGCTTGTTGCTACTTAAAGAATATAAACTAATTTCAATATTAGCTGAAATAGACATAATTAGGAAAGTCAGCATGTAAGGAGAATGTGTGCATGTAATTCAAAGTCCAAAAAGAAAGTAATTCTTTTGTCCCTATGCTATTCTTAATTATACCTATCATTGTTTTCTGTCAGTTAACACAGAAAGTATAAAGGAATAATTTCATATGATCTTTTGGGGAATGAGTCTGAGAGTATTTTTTTCCCATTTTGTGTTAGTTATTTCTTTGGAGAAAACTGAAATATTTTCAGATTAATGTCCAAAGTAAAATCATTCTTAACATGGCTCTCAAAAAAGGAATTTAAATGAAAGTTACAGTCTTTAAATGTATTAAATTTTGTTTCTCAGGATGGCAGCTATTAGTAACCCCTAGGCGCATACTATATTTAAAAGTCTCCATTCTGTATGTTCATTTGGGGTTCTATAATAATAAGTATACTCATTCAGGCATGAAGATTATCTACCAAAAATTAATTAGGGGCATGATCTTGAATTTATTTTGTCTTAGGAATATATTTCAATCAATGTTTTACTATAGATTTTTATTTAGAGTTTTTAAGCTGTAGCTTTCATACAGCTCAGCTTATATTGGGGGTGGCTAACAATGAGGGCTAAAAACTGTATGTCTGGAAATCTATTTGAAAATATGGTTCATCACCTGGGCTTTATACAATTTAACAGACCATAAAGCTAACATTCTAAAATGTCTGAATTGATTAAATTTCAAATGCGAAAAACAAAAATCTTGACGAGCATCTGAGTATTGATTTTAAATGAATTATTATAAAAATTTAAATTTAAATGAATTTAAATTGAAATGAATTATTATAAAATTGTGTACAACTGTAGAAATCATTTTTTCCTGTTACTCTTACAGTTAATCATATTTCTAACATTATAATTTACTTTTACTAGCAAGATTTGTTGAAGAATGAACAAAATCAAGAAGAAATGATATTGGATTTACTTTGGGACCTCTCCTGCCAGAGCAGCGTTTCATTCCCATCTGCTCTAAGTGGAACATCTTTCCATTTCCTGTCTAGGACTTCTCTTCATTCTGTTGAAGATCATTCTTCTATGGATGTGAAGTCTATATGGGATGATATAAGCCTACATCTTCGACGCTTCTTAGTGAGCCAATTACAAAGCCATAATGAAATAAACAATGTACAGCAAAAAATTTTGTTGAAAAATCAGTGCATACAACAACTCTTGTTTCTTTATCCAGAATCAGAAGTTATAATCAAGTACCAAAACATACAGAATAAACTGTTAGCTAAACTTCTACAGAACTGCTTTCCTTCTTACAGCAGAGAATCAAATTTAGACATAATGGTTCGTGGACACCAAAGTACAATGCTTAAGTTATACTCAATGATAAGAGAGGATTTTAACACACTGTGTGGAATTTTAGCTTCATCCTCAACAGTGAAATTCATTAAAGAAACTTACCTGGATACTGTTACAGAAGAAATGGCAAAATTTCTTGCAAATTTTTGTGAGCTGCAGTTCAAAGAAAGTGCTGTCCGTGTGATTAAAACAAGCAAGAGCTCCAGCAGGCATAGAGGAGCAGTGCATGCTTTGGGTTAGTGATTTTAAAATTTCTGTTTGGTTTCACTTAAGCCTTTTGATATCTTTAATTTTCTAAGATTTTTCTATTTGGTTAAACCTAATTAATGAAAAGATGTGAAATTTTGCAGTATACATTTCTCTTATGCATTCCTTTTTCTGTAAGTATAGCAATAGAAGCGTTTTCTTTCCTGTTATTTAATTTATTAAAGATATTGTAAATGTAAGTCAAAAATATTGCCAATAAGAGTTTTGGTTTTTTTGATAGCATAAATTATTGGGTGAAACATACATATATATGTATACAGACATATATGCACATATATGTTCATATATATATATATATAATTTTTAACCCATTGTACCTTCCAAAGCCGAAGCATTATGAAGTAAAAAAAATTGTTGAAATTTACATTAACTAAAATTAGAAGTTTAAAATTATAGTATTTTAGCCAATTCCAATAAAGAGCTATTATGAAATACTAATAATAAAATTCTATCTTATAATTGGTTACAGAGGCATAGCATTTTAATATAGCTAATTTTAAAAGTTCCTCTAATATTATTTATATAAAAATAAAAGATGATTTGAAGATTCCTAATTTTATACAAAATATAAATGAAAAAGTAAAATGAAACTATTGTGATATAATAAACTTTTCCCTGTTGTCATTTTAATTTCCCACCAGTGGAGAAAAATCAAAGTAAAAAATACTGTTATTTTGAAAATTATGATTAGTCATGCTTTTACATAAAACTCCGAGGTATATATCTAAATAGGTTCATTAACTATATTTTTTAAGTATTTGAAAATTATCATTTGTTGAACTGCTATCTTTGAATTTATGATCCCTTTATAAAAATTTCCGTAGCTCACTATATTTTGACTTACCTTCCTTAATGAAATGCCAGAGTACCAAATTACTCTGATATGTGAATTTTCAAATAACTTAATTTTTTCTCTTAAAATTTTTATTTTCACCCGGAAGCTGGATCACATCACAGAACAGAGATGCATCAGCCAAGTTTAGGTTATGGCAGAATAGAAAGTCAGTTAATTTAGGAACATTACAGTCCTACTCAAAGCATATAGATTTTTCACTTTCATTGTTTAACACATAAATTTTAAATGCATTACATGAGTGTACTTATTTTCTAAAATTTTTATATTCTCTAAAAAAATTCCTGCTTACTTGTAAAGTGTTTTCAATATGAAAGTTTTATATGTGCTAAATATAGTTTATAACAGAAGAAAAGATCCATATGGTTGAAAATATGTGTAAGTTGCTATGGAGTCTTTAGGGCTGATATTGAGGTGTTTTCCCATTCGTGAAAGAAAACTATGCGTATCGGTTTTAACACCAAAATTTAAAACATTTTCCACAAGTCTCAGTGCACTGATCTTTCTCAAGCTCCTATATCTGAATGTTGGTTTAAATCACTTGATAAATGAATGCTTTCTATATGTCAGGCACTGTGCTAAGTACATCCCATTCCTTATTATTCCAATTTCATTAACGAGGAAAGAAGCTTAGAAGGATTAACTTGCCCTGGATCGTGTTGTACAGAGTCAGGATTCATATGTAGGTCTTTATGTCTCCAAGACCTATGTTCTCAACCATCATGCTATTTGACCTTGTCTCAAAGGATAGAATTAAATGCTTTGTCACTTGTAAAAGAAATTTCAAACAGCACTGTTCAAGTGGGCTGCCTGAATATCAATTCAGTTCAGCTCACCTACCATAAGCAAGGCATTTGGCAGCACCCATGTTTAAGGTTCTAAGCCAGACAGTGAGGGGAAGAAAATTAAAAGGGTAACTGCTGCTAATGCTGTAGGAGAACTGCTGAACTAACTTTTAGTGGATCAACCATATTTTCCAATAATATTTGACCCAGAGACCAAATTTTATTTATTAAGGAAATACAGTTGTAAATGAGCAAAATAACAATAATAATTTATTAATATTTATCCATAAAAAATTGTAACAATTTATTTTCCTATTTGAATAAAATGTAGATTGGCTTGAATGAGTTGTATATTATCTTTATTTATATCTATATCTTTATGTTCTCCAAGTCTTCAATATTTTGACTGAAACTATGGAAAAGATATTCCTTAAGTAACAATAGCTAACATTTATTGGGTCAGACATTGATGTGCATTATCTTATTTAATCCTTCTAACCACTTAAGAAGATAGGTACCATTATTTATTATCTCTATTATATAGTGAGGAAACTAAGGCAGAGGTACATAAAGTAATTTACTCAAGGTTACACAGTGAAGCCAGGATTCGAACTCAGGTCTGTCTGACTCCAGAACCCTTGCTCTATGACTGTGTTCTACTGCCTAAGAGTGCAGGAAGGAAAAAGCACATTCCATTAAAAACACTGCTCTGAATCCTCTGTATGCTAACTCTACTTTAGTATAGCCATTGTTTGACTTTTCTCTAAACTATCTCACACTCTTCTCATTTGAAGACTACATAATGCCAATTAGAAACTTTTTGCTTATAATTCCAATTTTGTGATCTATCAATATATCTTAAGCAGGCCTGTATGTGTACTAGTTTTTTTGTTTCCAGTTTTATTAAGATATAATTGACATATAACATTGTGTAAGTTTAAGATGTACAACATATACTATAGCTTGTACGTTTTGTTATTTGAAGAAAATGATGATATAATGTTAATACAAATATTACAGTATATTTGTGATTTGGTGATCTATCCTAGAAAAGAACAATATTATTTTTGCGGATACTCTTTTACAAAGTTTCAAGAATGATTTAAGAAGCAAGACTTGCTTAATAACTCTGATTTTATTAATCTGTATTCTTAGAGTTTCTCTAATAATTTTTGAGGAAAATTATAAATTTTATAAAGGTTTATACTACAGTATTTTATTTTTTCATGTAGTTTATAAGGCTTTAAAGTCAAAATAAACAACTTTCAAAAAGCTAGAAATTTGCATTTAGCATTTTGGTTACAATCTTGTTTGTCGTTATCTGGGAAGTCAGATTCATATTTACACATGTACTGGTGTACTTCCACATTTCAGGAGAATAGTACCATTCTTATATTGTAAGAGTCCTCTATGTCTGTATTTAGAGTGGTTAAGTGATCAAGTTAGTTTTACTTTTAAAACAGTGTTTTCTTTGGATTTAAGAAAAGTTATTGCTACTTTTCTCAATGCTTGAAAAAGAGAGGATTGTTTATGTATAATAAACTTCTGTTAAATGAATCCTCTCTATTTTAATATGAAAAGGTGCAATCAAGAGATTTCAGACATCAGATAAATTTCGTAGTCCCCTGTATATCTTACCCTGAATTTTTCTAGAGGTTATTGTTAGCTTGAAAGAGAAAGGCCTAAGAGAGTATGATACATGCTTTTGAATATTTGTAAGGTCTAAAAATCTACGATGGATGAGAGTTTGAACCTGAGTGGCCTCTAAAGCCACTTGCCTTTCACAGTCTCTTGCTATTTTGTTTAAGGAAGATGAGGGGTGAGGGAAATGGAATCTCTCAGGGGATGGAAAGATCCTTCAGGGTAAAGAAGTCCTGCAAACCAAAATAAAGGTAGAATTCTTGACTAGGGAGGCACAGATTTAAGCAGGCCAGTCAAAAGTCACCCTGCTGTCTCTCCTATTCCTCCAGTAGCTCCGACTAGCTGAGTGGTGATCTCAGGGAAAGGTGAAGGAGTGTATTGAGGCCAGCATGCAAAATGCATACGAAAGGAAGCGTTTGTATGAGTATTGCTAGAGAAGAGACTAAGTAAGCCTCCTAGGAAACTGCATCTCTTCTCCCTGTTGTGCTCCTGAGACAGAAGTAAAGATCTCCATTAGATCTCTGGTGACAATTACGCTTGTTATTAGTTGAAGCTGGAATTTCAAGTAATACATAAACAGTAAATGGGAAAAAAATTCATAAGCAAAAGTAATATCTTTACGCATTATCACAAATTTCTTTAAAGTAGTAATATAGTTTTAGTGTTTTTTGATGTATCATTGTTGAAAATACTAATAAGTGGCATCATTGATCAGCTTTTTTCCCCCCTACTGCTTTATCATAATTGCTATTTTTAAATGAAATACTGGTACATTCCTTGTTTACAATTTCTTTACTCTGAGAAAGTGAAAAGTGTGCTTGATTGGGAGTCAAGGATGCTGGTCCTGAATCTCCTTCCTCCTTGTTTTGTGACCTTAGATAAGTCATTTAAGCTCATTGAATTTTTCTAATCAATAAGATGGAAGGGTTTTATTAGGTAATATCTGAGGACCTTTTATCTTTAAACTTTTTCTGATTCTTTAAGTGACAGTGAAATCATTCCCCAACCAGAGTTTAATGCCTACGATTTGTCATTGGAAACTGCCACATTTATTTTCTCTACTGTCAGTACAGATATATTAACTGGCTAAGCATGTGGCTTTGTGTGCCACAGTAGCAGATACAAAAGCCTCCTTTAGATCTTTATCTGTGTGATTTTCCTTTTCCAAGTGAAACTTGAAAATAACAATATGAAAACTGCCCTCCTCCTGTGTTTGCATTTTTTATAAGGATGAAAGGGTGAAGAGGGGAGTGGGTGATTAGGCAAAAAAGGAAGTGGAGTCTCCTTCCAGTTTACATCGGAAGCTATTCCCAGTCATTCTTTTCAGTTTTCTCTTTGATCCCACAACCAAATGTTTTTATTTTGTTTTATTTTTAGTTTCATTTTTTATTTTTTATTTTTTTGCAGGAGCATCTTTAATCAAATAATTGAAAATTAAGATCACAGGCAAGAACTGGAAATGCAATTATTAGTCTGTATTGTTGATTGAAAGAAATCCATATCCCTTTCCTCTGGCATGTATTTAAAGCAGGCAAGGCAGGGATTTAATAATGACTTGTGCTTTGGCCTGGGGAAGAACCGGCTCATTTCGGCAAGGCTGTAGACAGTAGGCATGGACAATACTATTTCTTGGAAAGCAGCTCTGGATCCATACAAATGCTTGTATGAGTACGAAATGAAAGCCTCAGAGTTAGTCCTATAAAGCATGGAAGAGTAATCTTGTCCTAAGAGTCTGTGGGTAAGAATTTCAGAAGCCATATTTTAATGAAACATTATACGTGTTAAACTTTTGTAAATAATTTTAGTATTTTTTTCAGCATGTAAAGAAAGTCAAAAGTGATGATTTGGGTTTTGACATAATTGATCCTAAAGCCTTTGCTTCTGCCAGTGATGTTACATGGCATGTTCAGTGTCTTCTCGAGGCTTCTCCTAGAATATGCCAGGGTGACCGTGCCATCAGCAGAGAGACTTGTCTTCCCTTTTTCTGAGCCAGGAGGGCATTTGCCGTTCAACCTGATTCCTTTCTGTACCATCGGTCTTTCCATAGTAGAAGTGCACAAGGTGATCCATCGGGGTGAGAGTAAAAATTAGAACTATTCATTTTTATTTCATCCTTAATATAGGAAACAGGACAGAACAAGCTCTTCATGCCATTTGAGATAGTGTTTTCTGTGTTAAAAGTCATTCTCAGCCATTCTGTTTCTTGAGTTTTAATAAGACAACGAATAGCTTAGGATCTATTTTGCAGGAAATATTTGAATAAAGTATATACTTTGCAAAGGATGCTACTCAGAACATGAATTCAACATTAATTTTTGTTACTGTTTTTCCATTGATCATCTTCACTTTTACTTATTAATCTATTTACAAATATGCAAAGTCAGTCATATAATAGATACTGTTTTTAGGTGCTTTTAATTTGCCAGGCACCATGGTAACCACTTTATGCACCAGTAGACCGCTTGGTTCTTACAACGTCTCTGAAAAGTTGGACATTTTCCCTATTTTATAGTTGTAAAAACTGAGGTTTGAACAAGTTAAGTAGCTTTCCCAAAGTTCCACTGCTAGGAAGTACCTTAGCTGGGATTCAAATCCATTTCTGAATTACTACCAAACCTATTCTCTTAACTACTGACTTACTGTCAGTGACTTACTGTCTCTTGCTAAATGAATTCACTTGTAAAAATCCTTTTATAATTTGAAGAGTAATTCCCATTTTAGCCACTTTGTAGATCCTGGTTTTTGTGTTGGACTTTCTGGAATTGTAACACATTGATTTCTGTACATAAAAAATTAAACAAACTTGAATTTTGGAAGGAACTATGATAGTAATAGAGTGCAAAACTGCATCATGGATTTTCTGTTTGGGAAAAATTTGAATAGAAAAAAAAATCCAAGACTTTACATATTAATGCATGAAAAGGAAAATAATAATATTAATTTTTGTTTTAGTACAAAAAAAAAGTACCTAGATAGAGACTCTCATTTTCTTCCTAGAGATTCAAGTAAGCTGCTTACACTTAAGCTTTCTGCCAGTTAAGGTAAAAGTAACTAAGTTACTGAAATAGTTGAAGCAATTATTGCCAGGTCGAGATTGTTGGGGAGGAAGAAATTTTTCCTCCTCCTTTTCTAAGTTCTTCTGGCTGGTCTAAGAATTGAATTGACATGAGACAGATTAGCAGGAGAAAATAAAATTTAATTATCTATGTACGGGAACCCCAAAGATGTGAGGGTCAGGCAATTGAGGTTTATATGCCATCCTGAGCTAAGGAGAAAGGGGCTGGGGTCTGAGACTTTAAAGAGGAGGGAAACAATTTACAGGAAGATGGGAAAACAAATGTTTGGTAAACAAATGTTTGCCATGCCATGCAAAGACAATGGGACACAAGGAGGACTTTGATCTTCCAGGCCCTGCTGAGCTCTCCCCACTACTCCTAGCCCATGTTCTTTGTAGATTATCTCTGGAGATAGTGCTCTTCTAGGACAGGGCCCTGTATCTAAATTCTTTTAGGCAGTTAAGGGAGAGGTAAAAAGTAAAACTTCCTGAGTCTCTCTGTTCATTTAAAGTAATGAGCCTAGAATAATCCTTATGCCAAAGAGACACATTTTGGGGTGGCAAATTTTGTTCCCCTACAAGGTCCTCTTTATGATTAATTAATAACAATACCATTAGTTAATATTATGTCTTCAAGATGCTTCCACATTTTTGTTTTTTTTATTTGACTTATCTTTGCTACATCACCACTCTGAAATTAAGCAGAGCAGCAATTCCAGTTCTTGTTTTATGGATGAAAAAACTAAAGAATTTTGGCTGGTTAACAAGTCAAGTTGGAAACAGAACTAAGTTAGAAGTATCTTCCCACTGAACCTCAATGCTGCGTAAAGAAATAAATAAGGCAGGGCCGGCCCCATGGCCAAGTGGTTAAGTTTGCACCTCCGCTTCCACGGCCCAGGGGTTCACTGGTTCTGATCCTGGGCGTGGACATGGTACCGCTCATCAGGCCAAGCTGAGGTGGCATCCCACATAGCACAACCAGAGGCACTCACAACTAGAATATACAACCATGTACCAGGGGGCTTTGGGGAGAAGGGGGAAAAAAGAAAGATTGGCAACAGATGTTAGCACAGGTGCCAATCTTTTAAATAAATAAATGAAAAGTCTGACACTAGAATGTCTTTCCCCTAAGGAATTGATGGTGTTTTTAAGTTCTTCCTACTAAAGATTGTATCATCTGTGAAAATTACTTATTTGATTAAAAATATGAGAAAAATGACTGTGTATGAGAGGGGGGTGTATGTTACGTGCTTGGGTTGATGCATAGATTTACGTGTATGTGCGCATCTTTATTTACCTGAAACGTTTTCTGCTGAATGAACTGTTTTTCTGACTCAGTTGTTGACCATTAAATGTTCTGAGGCTTCTGAATCTTTGTTCTAAAGACAGTAGGGCAACAAAGATGGAAACTATATTCCATAACGGAGAAAGTAGATACAATTTAATTTTAGTAATATTTTTGCTCCCATACAGCAACAATTAGCAAACGCTAAATTGCACTCAATTATCAATTTCCTTCCTTCTTGGAACACCTGTGTGTTCTTCCTAAGGGTGGAACAAATATTTCACTTGCTACATCCTCTAATTATGACATTCAAATACTAAGGATGGTAGATAAAAAATGACTGACTGTTTGGTTTCTCATGAGGAGTCAGAGGTCAATTTGAGATTTATATACCTTATTAACCATGCAATAACATTTTTAAAAACTGAAAAACTAAAAAAGAATTAAAATACTGATATTTTAAAACCCTTGTTTTTTTACTTGGAAAAAGAAATTGTCTAATTAAAAATATAAGTAACATTAAGAGCAGAATGAGAATATTTGCAAAAAATATTGAAAAGAAGTTTAGAATAAAGTTATTCTAAAAATGAACAAATTTATTTTGCAACTATTCTGTGTTGAGCAAAGACTGTGGACACGTAATATACATGAAGTTGTTGCAAACTAAAAATTCATTTTCTGTAGAAAATGAGTTGCTAAGTCTATGCAACCTTCATAAAACTTTTCTAACTTCTGCTTTCCCCTGCTAAAATTATTTGTTCTTCTCTATCTTGAATTATGGACGTAATAATACATGTGAATGCTTACTTCTATTGTTTAGATAAGAACATTTGCAGGGTTTTACATTTACAGGTCGTGAATCCCTAAATTCTTATTTAACATATGGTCATTTTTTCTGTGGACTATGATAACGTTGAATATTGTTTAATTAACAATTTTTCTCAGGTTCTCAGAAAATTAATATGTGATTTCTGGTTATTATATTATTAATCAGTTATTAGTACCCAACATATTTCTTTTGTAAATATTCAAGAAGAAAGCTTAATAAGCAAAAAATCATTGATAAGATTCCTTTAAAAATGGAATCTTTTTAACTGGAGACTGAGAATTTTAATGGTTGTCACTGCACCGCATCATTTTTTATTACGAAAATCAACTTGGAAAATGTACATTATGATATAAGATTTTTACTGTCATTATATATAAATATGAAAATCTTTGACCATCGGTGTCACATCTATGAAGTCAAATATTTGGTATAAAACACATCTTCTGTCTCAAAGTAGTTGTCATGTAACATCTCCACCTATTATTTTTGAACTCAGGGGAAATCTATGTCTTTTATACCAGGGACTGTTAAAATTCTTTGTCTAAAGTAGCATTTTCTGACTATGGACTGATCTCTCTGCACAGGGATTTATGCAGGAGAAACTGCTGGTAGCTTTGAAAGTTAGACCAATCAATCCTGCACATGTAGAAATGAGAAAATAATCCTTACCTTTGGGTAAAATGTTTAAAAGTCATAATGGACTTCCAGTCAGAAGTTCTTTAGCTTCTGTCATTCTTAAAATTGAATTTCTATTCTGTTGTTTATACAAGTATTTTTAATTTGCTTCTAGTCTTACCACAACATTCATGAGAACTTTGATGGTAGGGCAATCTAAATGGAGATCTAAAATTGCACATGTAAGGAAATGAAAAGTTATGTTAAATGAAGTACAGTATATTGTCTCAATCAAAAGCAAAACCTACCAATGTTTGTTTTTGCAGCTTCTTTTCAACATTGAGTAAAGACAGAAAACCCAATCTATTTTTTAGAAAAGCCTAGTTTACCCTATTACTAGGTTAATCTCTTCCGTAATAGAACCAGTTAGCAGGTAAGTACTAGTGCGAGATGAGACTCCCATAAGGCCTTTGGAATTATGATGCCAGTGAGATATAAAAAACTAAATAAATTGGAGTTTTAATATTTTAGATTTCTATAACATAGTTATACTAAGCCAGTTTTAGAATAACTGGCATTGTATTGTTTGTCCACCAAGGTAGAAATTACTTTAAGTTCAGTATTACCATTTCCATTAGCAAAAGGCACACAATACTAATTGTTGTAATAATTTTTGGAGTAGACACCCAGGTTTGAGAAATAACCTATTCTGAAAAGAAGAGAAATTGTGTCCAAATTTTATGATGATCATTGTCTGAGAAAGTTACATTATAAAACTGTTTTATAGTGACTTCCTATGTCTTTTTCCAAACTGTGTACTGAAATCGATTATAATCATCATTGGTAATGTTATTTTTGTGGTGCAATAAAACAGTAATCTTTTAGCTGTTTGAAGTGGGTATATTTTTAAGGGACATTTTTCTTATAATTTTTCTTAGTCATGGTTACAAAAGGCATAAAGTTCACAATTATTGGTACATGAGTCTAGTTAGCAGAGACTGGACCCTAAAGAGAACTAGGATGATGCAGCAATCAATGCATCTTTAAGCTTTAATGGCTGAGATCTAATGTGGACTCAGGATGTAAAGATGAGAGAAATCCTGGTTGCTTTTATAGATAAGAAATCACTGTACAAATTTGGTTGAAGCTGTATCTTCAGTGAGTCCCTGTAAAGACACTTGTGTTGTCTTTATTGAGCAGTTGGCCTTCATATGTCATTATTCAGATTAAACATATGCAAATTTATACAAGCTTTCTGTGTTTATTGATAAATGATGATCTCATATTTTGCCTGTTTCTGTGACATACAGACTGCAAAGTATAAAGTACAAGTTCTTTACATTTTTGTGAAATGCACTTGTAAGGATTTGCGTTACAGGAAAACACATACTTTCTCGACATTTATGACTGTATCTAAAAATAGAATTACTAAATACTATATTTGGTGAAGGTCACTCAGTCATGAACCCATGTAAGTTTGTTTTTTATTTTTCGTTAAATTTCGATCATGTGCCAAGGTTTCTCGGACATGAAAAGGAAACCAGAAATCAGACAGATGTTTAAAAACACTAAACACTCTGCAAAGGTTTGCATCTTTGTGGTTTTCTCTGCCATCCTGATGGTTCTTTAAGGTTCTGTCATTTTCAATCAACAGAGAGTACATGTGATCAGTATATCTGATAAACTTGTCAATGCCTCTTTAAAGCAGGATTCCCCAACCTATTCAATTCAGACCCCCCTGCTTCATTTCAAGTATCATCTTGATAAGACAGAGCCATGTCACAGGCATCTGTGTATAGCCAGCTCAGTCTACAACTAATTTGTGCAGGAAAAAATTAAATCAGGAGGTAAATTATTTCATGATTGCTCATTCCCAACAGAGTTGGGCATCATTCTGAAGAAAATATCAAATAATTGGTTTCAGGCCGTGTCAGACACATGCAATTCCCTTCTCTAATGGCTGTGTGTGGTAGCACCAGGCCTCAGGGGTCAGCAAAGAACTGGAAATAGCTTAGTGCCAGGCCCAGCAATAGAGAGACGGAGCACAGAGGAAATGAAGTGGCAATAAGTGCAATCCATAGGGGGAATGTGCTTCACTTGGAGTTTAATATATCGGTTCAGAATCTGGCAGGAAGCCATGCAACAATTGTTTACCTTTTTGTCAGCATCTGCATCTGTTCTGTTTTGTAAACAGCACTTAGCTCTCAGTCAGTAAATGCTGGAATCAATAACAACTGTTAAGGGAGTTCCTTATCCGCCCCCCCCCCTTTTTCATATTCTATAACAAATGCACACTACAAACAATGTTTGCCTTAGATTAACAAGGAACAGACATTAACAGGGTCAAAGGGATTTGGTTGGGAACATTTTATAGCTTCTTGGGTTTACAGTAATTATATCTGTGTGATTTGAATGTATTTTGTAACCTATCCAAATTAAACTGTTAAAAAAATGCTAGCAAGCAGTAATGAAGATGATTTTTTATAATTATCTTAAGTACTGTGTATAGAAAACTGCTGGCACTGTTTGTAATAATTTAGTTCTGTGCAATATTGTGTATTACAGCTGCTATGTAGAAATATTAAGTTGCCTTTTGCAGTTTTAGGAAATTACTGATTATATCCAGCAGTACTAATTATTTTAAACATACAGTTATTAAAAAAAAATTACACACCACAGTGAGACATAAAAAAGGGTCAATCTGTGACTAGTGCCTATAAAACTAAATATATCATTAGTAAATGCAAAAGAAAGAATAACACTACTTTTAGGTTCACTGTCTTCAGGGACAGAGAGTAAATGAATGCTGTCATAAATGCAGGATTGTTAACAATAGTTATGGCATCACTTAAAAGTGAATCTCACCAAGATCAGAAGAACACATTATTGCTAATGGGATTTGTGCATACATCTCCCCATGCTCTACTTTGAAAATTTACTCCTTAAAATTTCCCCATGCATGATTGCTAAGTTGTCTTGTTTTCACTTTATTAAACTACTTCATATCTGATTTAACCCAAACCTAATTTAGTTTTCTTCTGTTTTTACTTGTATAATAAGCATTAAATCTTAGGCTTTTCCATTAATTTTTGTCAAATGTATACTTCTTTGAATCTTTCATTGGATTACCATAAACCACAAATAAAATTGGGAATTATTTGATCAAGTCACTTAGCCAAACTTTACATTCTCTTGTCCTTTTTTATTTTATATGTCTAAGTGTTGAGTCTGAATTTTTCAGTTTTCTTGACAATCATTTTGCTATCTCACTTATCTAATTATTTTGATCAACATTTTTTTGATAGTTTGTCATTGTTTTTAAATAGATTTAATTAGAAATAAGAATTTGGAAATTTGGTAATAATGTTTTTCTTACTCTTACGGAGACTAGGAAGTACTTTGACTTCATTTTCTTGACTGTGTATTCGTTTATTTGGCATTCTGTCACTGCATATGATATTAATTAATATATGGTAATATACATACAGCCACAAGTTATATATACATTGTAAATTCATTATCACCTATAATATCCAGATTTCAGTGTTTTCACCATCATCAGAATCACAATCCAAATTTCATAAATTTGCACTTGGAACTCATTTATTTGAATGAAGTATAGCATGTTTTCAGGCTTAGAAATTAGAGAGGTGTTGCCTATCCAAAGATAGAGAATCTACTTTATTAATCCATCCTGTTATGACATTTATAAGATTCAATAAAAATGAAATATGGTTTAACACTGTTACATGCTCTGATCTGTAAATAAAATGAAAAAAATATATTTTAATAGAGTTTTGTTTCCAGGTTAGAATCTGCCATTGAAAACCATAGACAATATTTAGAAATCAACTTTCACCTTTTGGAATTACTTCCTTTACCGAGAGAAAAATAGTCATGTTACCAAATATCTCTCTTCAAATTTAAAGAATATAAAAGTGAAAGACTTGAGCCTCTGTTGTTTGTGCTTTGCCTCTTTAACAATTACTTGATAGGAATTAATCTCTCACTTTTGCCATTTCATGTTAAATATTTTAAATCACACCCTCATAATTTAGTATGCAAGTTTAAAACTGTTGTGATTGAAATTTTTATACCAAAGGTCAAAATATTCTAGGTTTTGAAAATAATCAAAGTGGCTATCCTGCATTTATGTTAACATTAAAATTAACAATCTCCAGCAGAGTCTGAAAAATTGTAGTGGTTATTATATCCTGATGGAATATGTAAGGCACTCATGGGGGGATGGGTATTGTCTGTGCATTATCAGCTAATTTTAAAAAATTGATGGTTAAAGGTAGCCCTTTGTTGTATTACATGAAGGCAATAATCATTATTCCCTAAGCAAAGGGAAAATTAAGTGCTAATTAGCAGATTATGAAGTGTGCACTAGTAGTTAGAGCATAAGCAGTATTTTCCCACTGATAGCAAATGCTATCTGGGGACAACAGAGTCAACAAATTGATTGCTGATAACTAATTGTATTTTTCAAATCCCGCAAAGTAATATTAAATGTCATGAGGTTACTCAACAATATAGCAAAGTTTCCGCATTGAAATCTTAACTTATAATAAACTTTGAATTTTCTTCTAAATTATTATTAGTTTAGAATTTATCCGATGCATGATTATTTACATGTAGTATGTTTATCATTAATTAGATCTTTTCCTTTAAGAACTTGCAGTTTTAATTAGTTATAATTTAATTTCTTTGTTTTTAATTTAAGATAAATCTTTGAAAAAGAGATATATGTGGCCCTCTTTCTACTAATTTTTAAGTAATTTGAATGATACTAGCTTTCACAATCATTAAAAGAGAATTGCTAAGTTACGTGTGTTTTTACAATTTAAAGCGGCTAACCTTTATTGATGATGTATTGGAGCTGACATATTTTATGCTCTTAGGTATGCCATAACTTAGATTTGATCTTGAAAATCAGCTTTTCAGATATTTTAAGTTGATATCTCCATGAAATAAAGGGTTGATTACTGACATTAACTTTTTAATATCATGTGGCCATAATTTCAAATATTAACTTTGATTTATAATAAATATAAGAGAATACTGAAAAAGGCTGCCTCTGTTAATATAGTTTTGTGATTTCTCAGGGAAAGAACATTTTGTACTTTTCTTCTTTTTTTTTAATTTTTTTAAATTTTTTTAAAGATTGGCACCTGAGCTAACATCTGTTTCCAATCTTCTTTTTTTTCCCTCCCTTCTTCTTCTTCTCCCCAAAGCCCCCCAGTTCATAGTTGTATATTCTAGTTGTGAGTGCCTCTGGTTGTGCTATGTGGGACACTGCCTCAGCATGACCTGATGAGCGGTGCCATGTCCACGCCCAGGATCTGAACCCCCGAAATCCTGGGCCGTCCAAGCAGAGCACGCAAACTTAACCACTTGGCCACAGGGCGGCCCCTGTACTTTTCAGTAGTTAGAATTGAGGATAGGAAAGCGTTAAGATAAAATTTGGTTTCCATGTTGAATCACTTGCAAAAATACGATTGTTTATATAATATCACTTTGGAATCACTCATGCCACTTTGTGATAAAAACAAAGACATACAAGGGCCGGCCTGGTGGCGCAGCAGTTAACTTCTCATGTTGCGCTTCTCAGCTGCCTGGGCTTTGCTGGTTCAGATCCCGGGTGCGGACATGGCACCGCTTGGCACACCATGCTGTGGTAGGCATCCCACATATAAAGTAGAGGAAGATGGTCATGGATGTTAGCTCAGGGCCAGTCTTCCTCAGCAAAAATAGGAGTATTGGCAGTAGTTAGCTCAGGGCTAATCTTCCTCAAAAAAAGAGAGAGAGACAGCTGCATCCCCAATTGATCACATCTAGCCTTCTAGCCTCCAAAGGGAATTCCAAGCATATGTGTCTCATTTTGGCATACTGGAAATCTTGGCTTTCCAAACAACTGTAAATGGCTGCTTTCTGATCCTCTTGCTTGGTATGAGTGAAAGCAAACTCAGTCTATGATTAAAGAAAGGAACTCGATGGTTAAAGAGAGGGACTTTACAACTTTCACTCCAGTTTATTGTCCATTGTCCCTTCACCCATTTGCGACAAGGACCACTGGACAACCCTTAGCTTTATACAAAATTCCCATTTATTGCTCAAATTTACTTTTTTTCAGTTACTTGTAACCAAAAACCTTGGTGAAATAAGATCTTCTCAATAAATGCCTTGGTTAAGATATCTTAAGGTCTCTGATAATATTCTCTTTATATCATTTGTTAAAAGCAGGGTGATTTATAAACTGATCTAATTGAGGCTCTTTCCCCCTTAGGTCAGTTTGAATTTTAGTTACATATTTATGATCATAATCCTTGATCCACAGGCTGGAGTCATAGGCGTCTCCCACACCATGCCCTTCCAGTGCCCTGCCACTTTGGACTAGCAGTGAGGAAGTCTGGCTCTGAGAAGTCTAGCTCCCTGGAGGATGCCAAAGCTTGGACAAAGCAGAGTGGACTCTTCCTCATTAGGAAGAGACCCATATTTGCTTCTCAAGAGGCAAGACTTTCCTTCTGAACCGTTAGGAGAAATCAGAGAGGTTCTTAACTGGTCTTCTCTAAAGACAACCAAGAAGGGACTTAAGGCATGAGCAAGAGTTTACAAGCATTCGGGAATGAGATTATCAGATAATGAAGAAGTAGTGAGTGCTGTGGGAAGAGTTTGAGCAGAGGTGAGAATTTCTGTTAATCTGAAATCAAGGCGAGGACACGCATCCTGATTTGTAGGGAGTGAGGTCTCACTAGGGCCTTCCCAGATGAAGAAATGTTCATGAGAGAAGAGGTCAGACCAGAGAGGAGGCGGCTCCACATCCAAAATGAACACCAGGAGCATTTCTGGAGCCCTGGTTTATTTTTGTTCATTTCAGAAATGATACAAAATGATACAAATGAAAATAAAAGCTTTATGAAAGGCTTGAATATGTTTCCTCATGTTAGCAAGGGGAAGGAAATGATAAAATTGTGATTGTTTAGATTGTTCATGGAAATGTTATAGGAAACATTTTCATCAGGAGATTATGTGAAGAGAGCCTAGATTTACATTGTGGGAATGGGAAGAAAGAGAAAAACAGATTTTGAAAATATTTTAAAGTATTTTTACTTTCTGTACAGTCTTTTTTTTTAAAGTAGTTTTTTTTTTTTAAGATTTTTATTTTTCCTTTTTCTCCCCAAAGCCCCCCGGTACACAGTTGCATATTTTTAGTTGTGGGTTCTTCTAGTTGTGGCATGTGGGATGCCGCCGATGAGCAGTGCCATGCCCACGCCCAGGACTCGAACCAGCGAAACCCTGGGCCACCAAAGCGGAGCGTGAGAACTTAACCACTCGGCCACGGGGCTGGCCACTCTATGCAGTCTTTGATGTGCCAGTAAACATGTAAAGCTATGCTAAATTATGTATTTCATGAACATTATAAATCTGAAATTTTTTCTAGGACATGTTTGGAGATTGTGATATCAAATATTTAAGATCTGCATTAAAGTGAAAATAAAGTGCTCCACTGCTAAAACTACATTTTGTTAGGAATGTTTTTATTACTTAAAAAAATTATCGGCTAATACATTTTCATTATAAAAATTAAAACATCAAATATGTATTAAGGAGAAAGTCGGAGTCCTTGCATTTCCTTCCGTCCAATCCCAATCTCCAGGATCACCACTCTTATTCACACTTTGTTAAACATTCTAGAATTTTTCTTATGCATATATAAGAATTAATATACAAATTTGTATTTTTTTAAATAAGATCAAACTAGACATATTGTTCTGCAATATGCTTTTTGCAATTAATATTTCATGACCTTCTCCCGTGTCAGTGCAATCTGGTCTGACTTTCTTTTCAATAGTGCCATGATATTCCATAATATAGATGGAGCATAACTTATTTGCATATGGCTAAACTTAAATTGATCTTATCAGATGGTTGACTCACTGGATTTAGAAAAATCTTAGTTTTTTTCTTCCCAACAGCAATACATGCCCACTGTTATATAAATATACATATACACACACACATTTATTTATGTGTATGTGTGTGTATGTACATATTTAAAATGTATAAACTAAAAAGTGTTAGGTTTCTTTCGCCCTCTCTACCCTTAATCCTACCACCCCAGAGTAATCCCTGTTAACGATTTGGTGTGTACCCTTCCACACTTATGTGCATGAACTCTATATATACATTCCACAAATTCCCCTGCAGTGTTTTTTTACTTACTGTATCATGGGCCTCTTTTGTATCAATATGTGCAAAATGATCTGCAGTATTCTTTTTTACAGGCTGCAAGCGATCGTATTGTATGATTATATCAGTTAGTTATTTATCTAACTCCTGTTGATAGATACTAGGATTTTCCCAGGTTTTTTTCTTTGTGTGCTCTTTTGAGTATCTTTGAAAGTTTTATTCCTAAAAGAGATATTCTTGGGCTAGAGAGTAAGCTAATTTAAATTTTGATATGTAAATTCAAATTGCCCTTCTCCAAAACCAATATGCTCACTGGCTTTTAACTACAAATATTCAGAAGCATGAATCTCCAGATTGAGGCATGTATTCATTTAGACATCATTACTCATGGTTTTCTTAAGTGTTAAAAATTCCTGTGTTCACCTGCCTCCTTCTGGCTTATTAAGGCTATTGCTGTCTTGTCAGCTATCCTCTCATGGCTGCAAAAAAAGGCCTGAGCAGAAGGATGGGAGTGAAGGAGGGGTACTTAATGCTCAGCATCTTGTAGCTGTTAGGAGCCTTGGAGAAAGACAGTCTTGGCTTTGTATTCCAGCTTTGCCACCTGGCAGCTATGTGGCCTTGGACAGGTTGCTTATCTTCTATGAGAGTCAGTTGCTTATACAATGGAGATGATAATAATAAAACCTACCCCACGGTCTCTGAATATTAATAGACATACTATGCATAGTGTCTGACACAAAACTAAGAGCTTTGTTATTATCATTATTTAAAACATAGGCATATATGCGTACTGTATTTAGCATTCAACTGACAAGATGATTTGACGTCATATATTAATGTAATGTTTCTAAACACCAGTATATGACAAAGGGCTGCATATTTGTGATTTTTAAATCAGTTTCTCATTGACTACTTCATCCTATCTTAAAAATTCTTCATATAAGGTTCTCTTGAAGTGCTATATTAACTTTTTCAGTTTAAAAATAATGGTAGTGAAATAGGATACATTAAAATAATAGATGTATCTGGATATCTCCTTTGTATATCCTCTTGACTCTGTCACTATGCATGAACAATGCCCGATCTAGCTCCAGCACTGATCCCACCCGGAGCTTCATACTTCTAGAGCTAAGTGCCTGCTCATCTGGTCCCTCGGATGTTCCACCGGCACTCCGAACACAGCATGGATAAACCGAACTCCTCCTCATTTCTCTGATCCCTGATCCTCTTCTCCAATCCAAGTTAATACCACTAATAATCACTCGAGCAGAGACTATGACTCATTCTCCCCTTCTGTCCGCCTCCCGACCAGCAAAAGAATCACCAAGATTCTTTGTTTTGCCTCACTACCTAAATGTTTGCAAGTCTCTCTCTTCTTCTCCATTCCTACCATCAAGGCCCAATTTAGGTCTTCATCATCTCTGTTAAAAGAGTTTTGTTTTTTAATTGGATTCCTTATTTATTCTTCTTTCCCTCTAAAACATCTACCAAGCACATGCCGCTTCCCTGTTTAAAGCTCTTCAGTGGCTCCTCATCACTGTCAACATAAAGCCCCAGCTACTCGGTATTAAAAACCAAGCCTTCCTTGACCTAGCACTTGCCTTCTCCAGCCTCACCTCATGCCTCTCCCCATCTCATATTTTTCACTCTCTAGGAACACTGAACTGACAGAAACTCCTGCTCATGCTGTGCTGTCTCCCACCTCCTTACCCTCTTCCTCCCCTTCTTTGCCTAATTCCCATTGATTCTTTATGACAGCTCATGTGTCATTTCTTCCAGGAAGCTTTCACTGAGCTAAAGCCCCTAATCCATGCTCCCACAGCATCTCCATATGCCTTTCTCAAAGCTCTTAGCATATTCTATTAAAATATCTAATTAGGGGTCTGTCTCCCCATATGGACTCTAAGCACCTCAAGGGCAAGTATTATTTATTTTCTCCAGCACCCAATCCACTGTTTAACACACGACAGGAGTTCAATGAATATTTTTTTAACTGAATCATTTTCTTGAAATAAATCAGTATTTGGAGGTATCATGTAGTAGTCAACTAATCAACTTATTAATTGAGCCCCTCCTATTTAAAAAATATTGTACTAAGATTAATGGAGATTCCAAAAAGTGTAAGACCTTTACTTCCCATCTAGACTGGGAAATAAAACATAAATAAATGAAAAGCTGCTGAGAGTTATGCAGACAAGCAGTTGCAGAGTTCTGAGAAAGTGATTTTGGCGTGTAGGCGTCCCTTCTGACTTCTGTCCAGGGGGATCAAGAAGAAATGGAACTGTGTTGGTTGCAGGATGGGCAGTATCGAGAAGCAGAAAGCAGGAAGAGATGAACTACAGTGTTCACTTTCTGGTGCTTTCCTGTAATGCAAAGTAGGAGATGTATACTGAATAAAGGGTTTATTTGGAAGGCACAACAGAAGGAAAATCTGGGCATTGTTTCTTAGGTGTTCTGGCTTCTCCCATCTCATCACTCAACCCTGAGAGTTCCGACAAGATGGCTTATTTTGAAGCTCGGTGCTACTCTCTACCACCCACTCCCACCTCCAGCTCAACTCTGGAGGAAATATTTCTTTTGAGAAAAAATACTTTCCTCCAAGCAATTTTTTCTGAAGTTTGAAATCAATTTAAAGGCAAATTTTATTTGGTGTCTTCAAGTGCCTTCAAATCTAGGACCAAAAAAGACTAACTCACAAAACAATATGAAGAAAAAGTATGTAGTACCATATTCAATTAATTACAAGTAATTTGTGTAAGACTTTAGTTACATAAGGAATTCAGGGAAGGGAGTTTTTAGTGTAAGGAAGAGCAAGCTAGAAAACCTTCATGAAGGATTTGGACTTGAGTTTGGCCTTGAAGAATAAGTAGACCTTGCGTAGGCAGAGGGAAAGGGAAAGAGCTTCCCTTGCAATTCAGACAGAACCAGCAGGAGAGATTACTGTGGCTTGTTGGAGACGGTGAAGAGACCTGTGCCTGCCGCATAGGAGCTATTCTACATATAATTTGACAAAGGCATAGCCAGGACTCTGAGCTTGCAAGTGACATCTTTGTTCTTCCATTCCTCATTTCTGCCTCTTGCCAGCAAACAAGGGAGGGACATTTATTAAAGGAAGAATATGGTAGGTCACACAATAGAAAAAAGAGCTAAATAATTCAACTTCTGGAAGGACAGACACTGGAGGACTTCTAGAGACTTGAGCAATTGGAACCTAACTTTCCAGCTGTATTTCATCATCTGTTGTCTTGATTTCTTTCTGTGTGACAACTTCATTCTCCCACCAGTTTCTCCACTCAGTAGGGTATGTGGCCCCTGGCAGCTTTCTGCTCACATCCTAACAGCTTCCCTGGTACCTCTTTTCAAAAAGTCTCAGGGAAGGCCTCTGATTGGCCAAGGCGTCAGCTTGTTAGTAGAAGGGAAAAAGGAATGCTGGGCAGACAAAAATTAAGGTGTCAAATAAATGGATGCCTGAATGAATGATGTGATACCTAGCGTAAAGACAGATTACAAAGAATCTTGAAAACCAGCCTTGATGTTTAAATTATACATGGTGGTTGTTAAAGGTTTTTGAGTAGAAAATTAACTTGAAAGAAGTGTTTAAGAAATAGAACCTGTCCAGTGATGTGTAAGATTACCTGAATGGGGGAGAAGGATAGAAGGAAACCACCGAGAAGACCATTTTCCCCCAGATCCACTTGTGAATTTTTATAAGAATTTATACTGAGGCAAAGCCTTAAAAAATGAGAACAGAATGGCTAAGTTGGAGCACAAGGAAGCAATAGAGATGCCAATGAGCAATGGTTCTTTTTTTTCCTAGTCATTTTATCAGGATTATGATGGTTTATAACATTGTGTAATTTCGGGTGTACATTATTGTTTATCAATTCCTAGAGACACTTCATCATACCCCCAGTAGTCTAATTTTTATCCATCACCATATGTATGTGCCCCTTTATCCCTTTCACCCCCCTAACCCCCATCTCCTCTGGTAACCCTAATCTGTTCTCTTTATCCATGTATTTGTTATCTTCCACATATGAATGAAATCGTAGTATTTGTCTTTCTCTGTCTGGCTTATTTCACTGAACATCGTGCCCTCAAGATCCATCCAGGTTGTTGCAAATGGGATGATTTTGTCTTTTTTGTGGCTGAATAGTATTCCAATGAACAATGGTTCTTAAGAGTTGTGGTTTCCAAATCAGCAACAGCAGTATCACCTAGAGCATGTTAGACATCTAAATTCTCAGGCTCTGCTTCAGAATCAGAAACTTGCTGAATCAGTAACTTCGGGAGCAGCCCAGCAATCTGTGTGTTAACTATTCTGCAGGTGATTCTGGTGCCTGCTACAATTTGATACTAACACAGTGCATTTTGAAGGTTCCTTATGAGCTTTGTGACCTTGAAAAACTTATTAACCTCTTCATGCCTTAGAGGTAAATGCTAATATTAGTGCTTTTCTCACCGATTTTAGAGGATTAGCATAAATATATGGAAAATGCTTACAATAGCACCTGGCACATAGTAAGCATTATATAATTTTTTTCTATTATTATCATTGATAGGACTTGGTGCTTAAAGGAAAGATCCAAATAAAAGATGATTGCTAGTTCTGCCTGAAGTTTACTTGGCTCTTGTTGACGGCCAAAAATTGTCCATATTATTCCAATGTGGATCTTACAGATTCAAACTGTTCAAAGAAATCATCTCCTGACTCCCATACTTTGTTATTCAATTGAAATCTGGTGTGATTGCTATTTTCTTAGGATGCATTCACATTGTTTCTCACTGTAAGTAACTTACCCTCTCTGAGCCTCAGTTTCCTCATTATGGTTTCAGTGAAGATTAGAAATAGCATATATAAAGTTTTTACCATATAGTATGTATTCAGTAAACAGTCACTCTTAATTATTCATATCTCCATTTCATCATCTTGCCTCCCCCTTTTTAATCATGGTTTCTCCTTTTGTGCATCAAGATGTCCGTGACTGTTTCTCTCTTTAGCAGTCTTCCTACTCTTCTAGGGCAGAGGTTATCCTTTCTGTAAAAGGATAAATAGTTAATATTTTGGGTTTTGCAGGCCATACATTCTCTGTCTACTGCTCAACTCTGTTGTTGTAGCCAAAGCAGCCATAGACAATATGTAAATAAGGCATTGTGGCTATGTTCCAATGAAACTTTATTTGTGGACACTGAAACTTGAATTTCATATAATTTGCACATGTCATAAAATATTCTCCTTTTGATTTTTTTCCCATCCATTTACAAAAAGAAAAGCCAGTTTAGCTTACAGACCATACCATGACAGGCTGTGGGCCAGATTTTTCCCACAAAGTAATGTGCCGACTTCTATTTAGAGGAAATTTCCTCCCCTCTGGCCTTTCTTTCTTTCCATCTACTCTTGTCTTCGTTTCTTCTTCATCACAACCCAGACACCAACAACACTGGACCCAAAATGCAATGCAAGTTGAATTCTAAAATATTTGTGTTTATTGAACAGTTTTAGGTTTTTTATTATAATATAAAAATCAAGTACATCTAAGATTTGCTATCTACTCAAAAAAAGAAAACGAAGTCCAGTAGTTTAATTTTTCATGTGTTTTTTATGTACTTTTTCCAATTAAAAAAATATTCCCGTGAGGGGCCGGCCCTGGGGCCAAGTTTGCATGTTCCGCTTCCGCGGCCCAGGGTTCCACCTGTTCACTCCTGGGCACAGATCTAGCACCACTCATCAAGCCATGCTGAGGTAGCATCCCATGTAGCAAAGCCAGAAGGACCTACAACTAGAATATACGACTATGTACTGGGGGACTTTGGGGAGAAGAAGAAGAAAAAAAGAGAGAAGATTGGCAACAGATGTTACTCAGGTGCCAATCTTTAAAAGTATATTCCCAGGAAATAAACCATAACAGAATAACAGAGCCCAGCATTGACCATTTGTATCAAAATAGGATGACAATCAACTCCTAATAATTTCTTCAGTTAGTTTTTACCTAAGGACTTTTCTTAGCTGTGAGTTTTTCTTATATATCTAACCTAATGCCTTTCTTCTTGCCTGAACTTAAATGGTTGAAGAGAGATCAATCTACTCTGAGGAGACAGGGATGGCCACAGGAGCTGACGGTGACTGGTATGAGGCATGGCCCAGTTAGTCACCCCCATGCTGCTTTCAGATCTTACTCTGTGCCTCTCTCCTGTCTGTCCCACAAGGACACCACATGTGGTGTATGTCACATGGTGCCTGGTGCATTGTAGGCACAAGGCAAATCTTTATTGAATTAGAAGTGAACCCCATTTAAAGGTGCTTTTTGTAGCTCATAGGCCTTTTGGGGGAAGACTACGTAAAAGATGATACAAGGTGCTCCAAAGTCAGATTTGAAGTTCGAAGGAAATGCGACTCTGCTTTTGTGGCAGAATAACTATTTCTTAGATGAGGAAGGCAGCAAAAAGGTAAAATAACCATAAATTTGCTCAATGGGGTATCATCACACCTGGTGACTGGCTTCCGTAATTCTAAGGCCTACCCTACTCTCTGTTAGAATAATGAGCTCATGAGGACAACTTTCCAGGTGAGTACAAGATATTGCTATTATCACCATGGCTATCTCTTTTCATATTAATTTTAACATACATTTATACACATTATAACTTGCCTACCTGATAAAAAAGTGTAAAGAGAATCTTATTCTTTATTTTTTAATGTAAAAGAAAAAAGTTCAATCTCTTTTGAAAGGTTATGATTCATTTAGGCCTTAGACTATAGTAAAATTGAATTGTTAACTTAAAGTTTTTTCTATAGGTTTTGGTCACGATAATAGAAAGTAACACATATGATAAGAAATATAATTAACTGAACTCTAGCAAAATTTGAGACCAAGAAAAAGATATTAGGATTATATTTCATTAATAATGTGTCATTAGCATATGGTACTTAGAATTTATACCCCATTTCATTACACTAGAGATATCTTTTTATGAAGATGTTCCCTGAAAAAGTAAGCATATCTATGTATTTATAACTGAGAGTTAAACCAGCATAAAACAAAAGAAAAGTCAGTTGAGAAAATATTCAGAAATTTGCCCTAGATACATTTCTCAATTTTGGCTGAAGTCAAATGTAAAGCCATTCTTTGATTAGCATCTTCAACTAACAGTGGCCACATCAGGAGTCAAATAGGCTCTCTCAAGTTCTGAGAAAAACAAAATAAGAAAGAAAATAGAAGAGAGTATTATACCCTTGGTAAGTGAATGAGAAGTCCGATCCCTTGTTAATGTAATACTGACAGCTTTTGCCAGAGGAGATGGAATAGAGTGTGGGAAGATTTTGTTATCATCTAACAGCACGTTTAGGTGACATCCAGCGGAGCCACTGTTGGCCTGGGAATCATAAAAGGGGAATAATAGATGCAGTATCTTTTTAGTTTTTCTCATTGACCTGGAAGAATAGCTTCAAGGTGACTCTATCTCTATACTTTTCATCCAGTTAGGTTTTTCTTGGTATGTGAAGCAAGGAGATATTTTGGGTCCCTCCAAAAGTAACAGCAAACCTCCCTGTCAGGTGGGGGCTTTTGGTGCATTGTGAGGATTTATTCCAAACCCAGCAGTTCTCTCTGTCCATATCTCTACCTGTCTTTAGATCACGATTACTTATCCTGTCAATGGATGCAAAATTAAGTGGAACAAGTATCTTGGCCTAGAATAATCAGAGGAAGAAGGTATAAAGAATGCAAATATAGTATATACTAGTAATTCAGCCTTTTCTAATAGAATATACGACTATCAAAGCAGTAGCCACTTAGTACTAATCAGTGTGTTTGTCTAAGTTCCTGAAAGAATAGAGCCACTAGTTACTCCTTAGTTTACCCCTCACCCTACCTGGGGCCTATGTTAGAATAGCCAAGAGAGTTAGTTGTCTGTATAATTGTTTTGAAACCTTTCATTATTGTCACATGGGAATAGTGATAAGATTATGAGGTAGAGACGAGACAAGACCGACTGTTCTTGCAAAGGGAAGTAGAAATTTCTAGAAGCTACAGGTCTCCTTAGTGGAAGGGAGACCTGTGGAACCTTCTTCTCATAAAGTCAGACAGACCAAGGCAAAGGGCCTTATCCAGATGATTATATTGTAAAAAAGATGATGACCACACATACACAAAAACAAAACCAATGTTTTGAAGGGTTGGCATAGCAAAGAAGCAGTGGAAAGTCTTGGAGTGGGGCCACCATTCAACTTTAAGAGTGTTTATGCTTAGAGATGGAGTCCATTAAATAAGAGTAATATTTAAAGTAGTCTGTAGTGAAACAGGTCTCTGATTTGATATTTATGGTTCTTTCTCCTCAAAATATTTTGTGTTCAAATTGGCACATAGTAATTAATATTAAGCTCATTCAATATAAGTATTTTACTAAAGAAGCATGTGTATGGCAGGAGAAAAAGCCAAGTAAAATGAGTTAAAAGCAGTTGGTTTTGTTTCCGACACTCAGCAATATGTATCATTTTGAAGTCATTCACTCATGTAGGCACTATGATGAATAGTGGAAATACAATAATGGGAAAAAAGGTCTCTGCCATTCAGGAGATTAAAGTTTCAAGTGATGTCTCCCAAATTAACAATTACAATGTAACATAGTAAGTGCTAAAAAAGAAGGTTATGTACAGGGTCAAATAGGAGGAGCAAGGAGAATAGGAAACCAAGCTGGCCTGGGATCTGAGGGCAGACTTCTCAGAGGAGATGATAATAATATTTAACATTTATACTGCTCTTACTACCCCTCAGGTACCGCTCTAATGTATTAACACAGTTGAACCTCATATGCTGTTGAGGCATAGAGAGATTAAGTAAGTGTCCCGTCACAGAGCTAGTAGGGAGCACTGTTAGGGTTTGAACCCAGACCATCTGGCTCATAATTCCATATGTTAGCCTCTCTACTGTACTACCTCCTGTGCACTTCAGGTAGTGCTATTATAAATAGCAGTACACCACATAACACAACATGCAGGGAAAAACGGAAGTGGGGCAAAGCAGAGAGGACAGAGTTCAACTTCCGCTTCTGAAGTAAGTGTTTTCTGAATTCAAATTCAGAGTAACCTTTTATGAGGCTCACCTTTCCCTATATATAGTTCCTTCTCCGTTCTCCCACCATTAGGAAGAGGGGTCCTGTCCTTATCTGTGGGGTGTCTAAATTCCCACATATTCAGTTTGTATCAAGTTGCATTTTCACTCAACTTTAAAGATATTTACTCATCCTTTTAATCAGTTATTCACTCACTCCTTCATTTACTCAATTGATTTTAGAGTTTTACCCTATCTGTTTGGGTGGTAGTTATGAAAGCTGCCTCAAAGGAGATAAGAAATAATGAAGTCAGTTTTGAAAACTAAAGTGGAAATATTCTTTGTCTTAGTTTTACGTCAAATGCTTTCCTAGTCATATAAATTTGAAAAGTAACTACAGTTACAAAAATAATGCCAGAGAAAAGGGGAAAAAACACCTTCAATTTCTTCCTAGTGTCTGTGACAGAAAACAATGCCTGCAGGTCCTCCTTGATTTTCCATCTTCACGTTGGGCTTACATAACAAAGAAGGTATGTGGTGTCTGCATCCTGTTCCCTCCCTAGCTGTGTGGTTACATGGAAGCCCGCACTCAAGGAGGCACTGAGCTCCTTCGGGCCACTGGAAAAATCACAGCGTACTCCAAAGTCCCACCTGCTCTCAGGAAGTGACTTGAGTACTGGGAAAAATACTGCTTATCATTTGTTCCTATGTGGTCTCTGCTGACTTCTTATTGTAATATTGTTAAAAAGTTTTCTTTACTGGAACAAATATATTCCATTTGGATTATGTCATGAATTGCATCTGGGATAATGAGACTTTCAATAGCTTTTGTGTGTCACCTCTTTTTTACATCACTTGTCTGGTGGCACCAAGAATACTTCCTCACTGAAAATGGATCCATTTACAGTCAATAATAGAGTGGCTAGTGTTCGCTTTTCTTGGGAAAACTAAAATGTGCACCTTTTATCCTATTATACTGATCCACCAGCTTCAGATTATCTGGTTTTCTAGCTTCTCATTTTCTCCTGTATCTTAATGCTATTTTTAACAAGAATTCTGTTGCTAATGGTTTTGGAAAATAATATGTGTACTTTCAGCTGCAACCCGTATTTTTATGTTTTGTCTGATTTAGCTAGGCTTTGATTTTTATTTCAAATGCTGCCTTGTTGTGGATCAAATGTGAGAAGCCCTAATATGTCCTTCTAGATTTATTTTCAATGTCCTTAATTTTGCTACAAGAGAGTAGAGTTAATATTTTAACTATTAGTAACTAGGTGAAAAACACCTTTAGGTGTATAATCTATAATATATATTCTTTATGAGTAGTAATATCTATATATATGTGTGTGTATGTGTATATATAAATAGAAGAGAGAGACTTTCTATTTTGTTTTTTATTTTAGAACAACAGTTCTATGAATATATGCATATTTTTTTCATGGTGAAATTTTTTTCTAAGTATAATTTTATTTTTTAAATGCAAAAAAATCGTGTTTGAGAGTCAATTGTATTGATATACTCTGTCAAGTTCCCAGCTCATCATTGTTTTTATATCCTTTTGCACACATCTTCTA
This sequence comes from Equus caballus, assembly GCF_041296265.1. Taxonomy (NCBI): domain Eukaryota; kingdom Metazoa; phylum Chordata; class Mammalia; order Perissodactyla; family Equidae; genus Equus; species Equus caballus. The sequence goes on from NC_091697.1 coordinate 89,755,846, forward strand.
TATTAGAAATAATCTTCAAATCTATTTTGTCAAACAAAATACTAAAAAGAGTGTGTATATAATACTTTAATTATTTATTTATCTATTTATTTATTTATTGACTTACATCTATAAATATTTATTGTTTTGAAGAATGCATTTTAGGATTAGATATAAAAATCTTTGTTTGTTCTAGCCCAAACCTAGCTGTTTCTGGGACCCATGGGATTTTATACATTTCTTCTTTTGACCAGTTTCTTTTGGGTGCCTACTTTTTGCTGGGTTCTTGAGATATTATAGTGAATAAACTGGACGTAGTCTCTGGCTTCATGGAAATCATTTTGCGTTTGTGACAAATGTGCCTGAAGAGCTCCAACTATTCTTCAGACGTTTCTCTAGGAGCAGTTCTTCTTTTGCCCAGGGCCAATGTGTAAATAAATAATAATTTATTTATCTTAGAAATTTCCTACAAACATTCCATATTTCTTCCAGACATAAAAAAAAAAAATCATAAATTTCTTGACCACGGAAAAATTGGAGAAAGTCATTATTGTTTTATTCAATAGCACTTCTTTGGCTGACTTGCAAAAACCAAAATCCACGTTTTCTGATGTCTAGAGAGTGATTTTCAACCACAAGAGTTTTTACCTAGGGCTCCTGGATCCCTCAGGCAGTGGTCTTAAACTCTAGTGTGTGGAAACTCACCTGGGGTACTTGCTTAAAAGGATCTGGAAATGACCCAGGAATTTGCATTTTTAATTATATAGAAAGTCCTGCACCACACCACCCTGTGAGAGCCATGGACAGACTTCAGATGGTTCTGTTTAGCCCTGAAACTATGACTACATGGATTTTTTTCAACAAGAGGGTCTATGAGGGTTTAGGAGACTTTCATTAGCTTCTCAAAGCAGTATGCAAAATACTGATACCAGCTCAATACAAGGTTGACATAAGGGAAGCCATACTGTAGAAAAGAGACCATGTTGTAACTTTGAATGACCTCTGATAAACTAACCCAGCTGGATATGCACCCTCCAGGAGATGTATGTGCTCTGTAGATTTTATGGCCCCTCCCAGCTGTGATAAGACAATAACTTTGTTCTTTGAGTTCCCTGGGAATGTGATGACCCCTGGACAGAGATTCTATACTGCTATCCATGACAACTGAAAGATCCGGTGTGGTGACTCCCAGTCCGTAACACCAGAGAGAGAACATTCCTAACCCCCTCCCCTATAAGCCATTGGCCTATATAACTGCTTCAATATTCTGCCCTCTTGGGGGCCAGCCCAGTGGCGCAACGGTTAAGTGCACGCATTCTGCTTCTCAGTGGCTCAGGGTTCGCCGGTTGGGATGCCGGGTGTGGACATGGCACCGCTTGGCAAAAGCCATGCTTTGGTAGGCATTCTACGTATAAAGTAGAGGAAGATGGGCTTGGATGTTAGCTCAGGGCCAGTCTTCCTCAGCAAACAGAGGAGGATTGGCAGTAGTTAGCTCAGGGCTAATCTTCCTCAAAAAACAAAAGAAAGATTCTGCCCTCCCCTTAAGATGGTTCTTTTGGACATTAGTCCCCCCATCTTCCACCTTGCTAGCAAGCTGTAATAAAACCCCTTCTCTCCTACCACCTTGCCCCTCAACTGTTGGCTTGTCTTTGCGTTGAGTAGAAGACCCCATTTTGGCGGTAACACTACCGTGATGCAATTAGGAGCAGTAGTTTCCAAGTGGAGGCGGGTACTGGTAAAATCAGTCACACAGCCAGCAATAAGAATTCACAGTGAAACACCTGGTAATGGGAAGAAACACTACAAAGCCAATATACTAATTAGTTTTGTAATCCAGAGCAGTGTCCCCTAAGCAGTTATTTTTGAGAAAATCCTAGAAGTTACAAGATGTGTTGGTAAACTGATATTCATTAGTCAAAAAAGTTTGGGAAGCGTTGTTTTAAAATTTTTTACATTTTATAAAAGTAAATACTAGAGACTTTAATATACTAATTTGCATTGTGAATCACTTTAAACAGTATTTAGTGTGTAGTGATTCCCAAACCTATTTGATCATAGAACCCTTTTCAAATGATTATCAGCTTGAGAATGCCCATTAACAGAGGGAGGCATTAGTGTGCCCATAGTGTCCAGCATAGAAATAAGTAATTTTCATTGTAACCCTATCATGAAGAAAAATTTAAATTGTGTTCTAAATACTCTAAGTAACAGGACAAAGAGAATTTTATATGTGCGTTTTAGAAAAATTTTTATTGAAATTATCAGAGGGGGGTGCTGACCTGGTGGCATAGTGGTTAAGTTTACGTGCTCTGCTTCAGCAACCCAGGGTTTGCAGTTTTAGATCCCAGGTGCAGACCTACACACTGCTCAAGTCATGCTGTGGTGACCTCCCACATATAAAATGGAGGAAGATGGCACAGATGTTAACTCAGGGACGATCTTCCTCACCAGAATAAATAAATAAATAATCAAAAATAAAATAAAATTATAACAGGTAAGGAACCCTCAACTCTCTAGTTATTATTTACATGGACTTAGTCATTGCTCGTTGATGGTAATTAAATAATATCTTACTCTAAAATGGAAACGATTTTTTCTTTATAATACTCTTGGGAATTAGGCGAAATTTGTATTTCCGAAGAATCATAGCTCATCCTATAATAAGACAACAATAATTATTTCAGATATCTTAAAGCAATGATTGGTGGCCAGCTAAACATAGATGCCTGTGTGTAAACATGTGTGTCCAAAATTTCTTGAAGCAAAACAGCTTCATGGTGATAAAAAAAAAAAAAAAAAAGATAAAGTCCTTATTGACTTAGATGGTGAAGGAGAACTCCTGGGTTGCTTGTATCAAGATAAGGTTTTACGGAGAGGTGACTTGAAGGAGAGGAGTAAAGAAATCTTGAAAGAAGGAGGAAAGAGTGATTAATTTAGTAAAGGCAAAAGTAAAGGGAATTTCTGCTGGGGGAAACCCTTTTCTAATCTGATTAACAGTGAAGAGTTGAAGGAACAGAAAAATAGATATGCTTAGGCAGATAGAAATCATGAGCTAAAGTGTGATGATTAGAACACTAGTCCTGTGAGATACTGTGGGGAAAAGAAGACAAATAAGTTTGGGAAATGCCATTTCATCCTTTGTGTTTAATTTTGCTTTGATTGGACTTTCACAAAATGAATTTATCACAGGATTATTTTCCCCATAATTTAAGAACTCTCACGATACCCCTTGGGAGAACACTGAGCTAATAGTAATAGGAAATAAAGACCACTACGAATTAATGGAACTCTACCATAATCTTTGCTTCTTTGGGACAAAAATGATTGGATTTAGGTCATACATTTTACTCTGTCCTCTTTCATTATTAAATTATAAAGAGTCATTGAATTAAAATATATTACCTTACAATATTGTTGCACTTCTGGAATACGAGATCCTTCTGAATCCAGGTCATGAGGTTAAGACTTCTTCATGTAGACTCCTCAGACCCTACTTAATTTTTAAACAAGTAGCACTGGTAGTTTGTAGTTTTTTGACTCAAAGATTTTTTGGGGGGGTGAGAGGAGCTTCTTTGCTTACTTTATAAATATTCACAATACTTCCAGTTTATAAGTGAGCTACACAAAGACTTCTTAAATATGTTTAATTTCTAGTCAAACTATCAAAGAATTAGGAAGAATTCTTAAAGTTTTTGAAAATTTGGCTTATAAACATTTTAGTTCCAAAAGGAACATCTTTAAGTTTTAGAAAGTTAAGCCAGCCCTGCCATCTACATGAGCAAAGCTTGAAAGAAATCAAACAGACCAAATGAAAATCAAGCAACAGCTAAATGAAGCATAATATGTTTATTTTCTTTTCTTTTCATTTTTGGGTTGTGACTTTAACAGAAAACCTTACTTATACGTGTTGGTTGTACATGCTCACATTCTCTGGCATGCCTATGGAAGAATGGTAGATATGAGAAGGGCTGTTAGAGACAGACTTTGGCATATGTGGAGCTAACATCAAATTAGAGACGACATAGAGTTTTTGTAGGTACTCGTAAATTTTTTAAGCCTTTTTTTACTCTTCAAGAACAGACTGAATTCCGCAACTTAAGTTGGTTGACAAGTCTCTCTCATATTATCTGCAAAGATACTATGACATCTTTGGTCCTCAGTGAAAAACTATCATACGGTTACAAGTTTGATGTCACCATTTTAAAGTTTAACTGAAGTGAAGTAGATTGCCCATAAAATTGTTATATTTCTGGAACCTTCCTTTTAAATCCATGTGATGAAGGTAATCTTTTTTCACATGGAATCGCTAGACCTTATATCATTTCTAAGTAGCACTCTTAATATTTTCTCTTCAAAGGCACTTTATGCTTACTTTATATGAGTTTACAAATTTTCCAATTTGTAATTAAGCCTCAAGACACTATTTAAATATATGTTTTAAGAAGTGGCAATAATAAAGGAAGGATTCTTTAAGTCCCTGAAAACCTGGTCAAAAGAGCCGTTTGGTGAGGTCAATCTTATCCTCCATACTCTTAAACAGTGTAAGATGTTTTCCTATCATATTAAAATGGTAGTATGATGATGAATACCATAATTATAAAAGGAAAAAAATTAACCTTTCTTTATCTTAAGTTGTAGTGTCCTTATGAAAGCACTAGATATCACAATTATTTAAACAAGTTATTTTTAAACATGATTTCATGAAAAATATAGTCTAGATTTAATAGCTAACTTAATTTACTTCTTTTTATGGTATAAGAACAAGTCTTGTAAGGTCGTGAAGACATGTACCTTTTATCTGGTTTTTTTTCCTTAAATTTTTTGGTTTAATTTCAGACTTAGAAAAAATATCCAGATTCTCCAAATGTTAATATTTTACCACATTCCCACATTTGCATTCTCTCCTTTTCTTAAAACTATTTTTTTCAGGAACAGAGAATATTGTGAACTGAATTATATACTTCAACGTGTATTTCTTAAAAACAAGGGTCTTCTTTTTTATAACCACAGTGTAGTTGTCTAAATCAGAAAATTAACAGTCTTGCAATAATAGCATTGGATTGTAGATCTTACTCAGATTTCACCAAATTACCCCAATAATGTCTTTTATAATAAAATAAAATGCTGGTCATGTATTGATTGCAGTTGTCATGTCTTTTTAGACTCCTTTTGACTAGAACATTTCCTAGTCTTTGTGTTTCCTGACACTTTTGAAGAGTACAGACCAGCTATTTTGTAGAATGTCCCTGAATTTGAGTTTGATGTTTCCTTGTGACTAGATTCAAATTATGCCAGACTTTTTAAAAAATAGAATTGTATAAGATGTAATTTTACAAGAACAAATCACATTCCTGTTTATAAGTCTGAAAATCAGTATAATTATTTGTCATGTTTGCATCAAACAGAATACTCATCTCCAACTTACCAGAAGAAAACACTCTCCTAGGAGATTTTATATGTATTTCTTAAAGAACAAGCTTGGTTTAATTATTGAGAATCTTCTCAGTTTTGATGGTTTATAGAATCATAGCTTGTTCTAATATTTAAAGAGAAAACAAATAAAATGTACAATCGTATTGATCTTCTCTTTTCAGTTGCTCCTGAATGCCCAAAGAAAGGAAGCAACTTTTTCCTTTCCTTAGATGAACTCAAATTCTTATCACAGCTCGTAGAATCATTTGTGAAGCTGGAAAAAAGTGTCGAAGAATTGTTTGAAGAAATGTTTTTATCGCTCAGGAGACCCAGGAGTACTTCAGGTAATATGCTCTTTTGTTTAAATTTCTAGATCTAGACGGCCAGCCCTGTGGCGCAGCAGTTAAGCGAGCACGTTCCGCTTCTCGTAGGCCCCAGGGTTCGCTGGTTCGGATCCCCGGTGTGGACATGGCACCGGTTGGCAAAAGCCATGCTGTGGTAGGCGTCCCACGTATAAAGTAGAGGAAGATGGGCACGGATGTTAGCTCAGGGCCAGGTTTCCTCAGCAAAAAGGGGAAGACTGGCAGTAGTTAGCTCAGGGCTAATCTTCTAAAAAAAAAAAAAAGAAAATTTGTAGATCTATAATTCTCCCTGTTGTTCCTTCCTGCTACTGAAGCTATCTCATTACTTGAAAAAAAATGCATAACAGAATTCTTTAAATAAACTTTAAAGTGTAATGCACATCATGAAATTACATTTTTATCCTTTATATGCAGCAAGTTCCATAATTCTAATTGACAAAACATCATAAGTCAATTCTGGATAATTGTCTTTAGCTAAAATTAGATTTTTTTTTTTTTTTTAATTCCAAGAAACCCATCCTGGCCTTGGGAAAGAATGAGCAGATCAGATGATCTAGTACCTCTCCTTCTGCTGCTAGCAGCCTGATGACCTTGAACAAAATATTTTGTTCCTTAGACCTCCAAGTTCTCTTGGAATGATGGTGTGGGACTAGACTAATTTTCTCTTTGTTTTCTTTCAGGATTAGATGCTTTAGATTCCAATATGTTACGTAGGGTTGTGAGGATTACATGATTTCATGTATGTAAAGTATTTAAAAGAATGTCTAGCATATTATAAACGATAAATCTGAGTTGTTACAATGGTAATTATAATATCTTGTTTTTAGTTAGTCTTAACAAAATCGTTTTGAAGAAAACTGTACCATGTGTGTTGAAATAATGTTTCTAACATTAAAGGTAGAATTCAAAGGCATAATGGTTAAGACGTGTTCTCTGTTTTCAGATCTGTATTTATAAAGATTTTCATCTATATCAGAATGAACTACACAAAGTTCTGTTTTACATGATACCATATATCATTTTTAGGAGAGTAAATATAGAGAGTGGCTGAATTTGCAAAACAAAATGAGGGAAGCAAGTGATTAACAATCAATCTAAAAATTTCAAAACCTAATTTCTTAGTAAAGAATTACATTTACTTTAATATGTTTATTTTTGTATTTCTTCATTTGCTTTCCCTGGGTAATTTATGTTAGAAAGTTATAAGGTTGGAGTTTGTTTGTTTTATAATTAGCATAACTTACTAGCCTTCTATGTTTCAGGTTAAGTTTAAGTAGCACTGTTAAATTGTAAAGTAAATAATGTAGATCATTTTTCCAAATTTGGAGATAATTTGAAGAAAAAATGGAGGAGGATTATAGATTTCTGACACACACAAAAAAAAATCCAATGGGAAAATAAAAAATATAAGACAGAAGATATGAAAATTAAAGGACAGAATGGAAAAGTAGATTTAATTAGGAGATTATGTAAGCCCTAGAGGATCTTCTACATGAAACTGACTGGGTCTGAATAGAGAAATATGGCATACTAATTTTTGACTGACATGTTGGCGCCTCGAGCAGTTGACACTTGGTGTTGGTGCTCATCCATCATGCCTGGCTAAGATTTGGCATTCCTCATTCACATCTCTAGCAGATCTTTTCTGAGGTGTGGATCAAGAAAGAGAGTGAACTCTAAAACATCTAGACTCCTGCCCATTTGGACTCATCTTGTATGGCTCCTAGGCCAGGCCCTAGAAAAACCAGATCAATTCTGAGAACTTTATCCATCTTAAGGGCAGCATAATTCAAAATTAGAAGTATGTTAGAGAGGTATTGGAAAGGTATAAAACTGAAATGGCCAAGAATTGAAGCAAAGGGTTGATAAATTGATTTCAGAAAAAAAGAGAAAAAGAAAAAGCTGGTTTGACTCTATCAGGTTAAGATCAAGCAATGTTGAGGCTTCAAAATACATATTTGAGAGCCATAGTTACCATTATTGAATAAAATTAACAGAGCAAATATATAATTATGCCACTTTATACTGTTTTACCCCAAATTTGTCATCATATAAGAAGTATGGCAGATAAAAGCAACTTCAAAATCACATTAATAATAGTGTACTGTAGAAACATATTTGTGGATTATCAAACATACTATGTGGAAGAAATTTTGAAGGACAGGCATAAAAAATTTCAAAGTACCAGAACCTCCCCCACGATATATGTGTTCTTCATTGTTGAGATTCACTTTTTTGTAACAAAGCCAAAATTTATTTAATCTGACATAACTTTATTTAAATGGCTCCTTGAAGATAATGATCTTGAGAGAAATTCTCAAGAAAATCTAAAGTGTTTCATTCAGTGTAGCCAAGTTAATAAATTCTTATCAAAAACATTGGTTTCTTAAATCAGGAAGAAAAAGATTCCTTGAAATGGATGATTAAAGAAACCAAATGTATCTTAAGTTATCCTGATAGTGAATGTTTTACTTAGAAATCTTGTGTGGGAGAGGATGGGGGAAAAAAAGATCAAGCCATTTGGTTTCCTGTGTATTTCTTTTGATTGGAGCATATTTTGCTAATAAAGATCTTGGAAAGAGTTGCCTACTATGTCTATGTAACCAAAACAATGTGATGAAAAGTGAGGGTTTTTTTTTCATTGTTCAGATGTTTTAAAAATATCCAGGTGTTTAACATCACAGAGAGAAAATATAAAGATGATTATCCAAATATTTTGCCTTTTACTTTGATGTTTACTACTATATTGTCAATTTACCCAAATTGGTAGTGCTCTTAGTAATTTGAATATGATGCAATAGATTTCATAGACACAAGAAATATTTTCTGAGAAAGAAAAGATATTTAGTCATTATATTTATTTGCTTTTTTTGGTCATGATTTGATGGTTTTCTATTTTGGCCATTTCAGAAAATGATAGGATGTTATGTGACTATTATGGTGCCATACTGTATTTCTTTTAGATGATCATATCTAATGGGGTGGCCTGAGGTTTGATTTATGGGGCATTTCTAATTCTCCTTCAGAATAAAGTTGTTCTTCGGGCAGTTCCTCAAATTTTCCAAAGGTGGCATCTGAGATTTATCTAAACCAGGAGGCTTCTTGGCCCTCATTTTTCTTTAGCCCCAGCAATGACAAAGAGCAATGGCTGCTTCAATTGGATGTAAGAAGAACACTTAGGGTTTGTCTCAGAAGAATCAAAGATTTCAGATCTTCTGAAAGATTGTTTGTACTCTTAGGGGGTCTTAAGAGGGGTCAAATGGCTTCTAAGAGTTCCTTAGCTAGATGGTTAAGGGATTGTATTAGGGAGGCGTATGTAGTTAAGGTAAAGAGGCTCCTAGGGTTTGTAAAGCTCATTACACTAGGACTTTAGCTGTTTCTTGGGCAGAGAGGTCGAAGGCTTCCACATTGGAAATTTGCAAGGTGGCCACCTGGGCTTCTCTTCATACTTTTTCATAGTATTATCTCTTGGATGTAGTCTCTTCTACAGATTCAGCTTTTGGTGGGAGGTTGCTTGTGAGCCAGAAAAGAACAGTGAAGAAAAGAAAGACTTGTAGTTCCCACTTAGAGCTGCCAACAAGGCAAGTTGCTTTGTAGTGCACACAATGGGAGCCTATGAAGACCAATTTGGGTGTGAAAGTGGATGTCACAGGGAAGTACTGCCAACCTCCACTCTCAATGAAAGAAAGCAGCAGTGTGGAAACTAACCAGAAGTGTAAAATGAACCACAGTGAACTCTGTAGGGGGAGGCTGTTCAGCAGCTGGCATTCCTGTGAGCCTCTGCACTCTACTGAGGTCCTTAATCTGGGCGTGCTCTTAAAGAAACCAGTGTTGTTTGCATGCAAATAACTATGTTTTAGAGCAATGAGCCAAAAATGGGCTACCTTTTCGAGACAATGCTAGTAAGTGTATAGAACTTTTGATATATTTTAAATAGGTGAAATAATTTGTCTCATGTTAACAGAACTCATAAAGTTTGACAATGCCAAATTTTGAAACTGGCCATTTTAAATTCCAAACAAATATAAAAATGCCGCAATTCTCTAAAACCAAGAGCTATCTGATTAGTCTAGATTCAATGTTACTAATCCTGCCTAAAAATGATCCTTTTCGCTTCTCTATATAGGATTAAGTTTTTAAAAAATCTTTTTAATTTTGGGAGGGAAAGATTATATTATAAAGGTTATCATAATTACTTGATAACTTGTTTCCCATCTCATTATAGAATTGCTTACCAGCAAGAGAAGTCTTGGGAAGCTTATCTTTTTTTCTTTCTCATCTTGAAAATAGGCAGATGGTTTGTATAAACATCAAAGCACATTACTTTGAGTGAATAAGCATAATGTATTTGGGAGTGAAATGATAAACATAAGATAATTAACTTTTTTCATAACTCTTAAACTATAGTTACACAATGGCAGATAGTTATTTCCAGAAATAGATCTGCAAAGCTTATCCTTCAAACTAGCATTATTTTTCCAGAGAGTAAATACCTTTTAAATTAGCTGGTTTTATGAGCTATCTGTAGAAAAGTAAAGTGACATTGAGAATGCAAGTGTTGTCCCTCTCATTTGATTTAACAACTTGATCTTTATTATTTTTTCTTCTTTAAATTGTTTTTTGAATAGTAGTCCATGCATATAGTAAAACTTTTAAACACGACAAAAGAGTATATTGTGAAAATTAAGTCTTTTTCCACTCCAGTTATCTGCTTTCCCTTTCTAGAGGCAACTACTTCCATATATTCCCCATGTTAAAATAACACAAAATCTTGTCATACTATGCAGAGGTTCTTTTTTATTAACAGTTATGTAGAAACATCTCATTCTTTCTAGCAGCTGAATAGTTTTCCATTGATGCGTGTGCCATCATTTGACCAGTTACCCATCGATGGACATTTAGGGTTCTTGTTCCCTCTTCATTTGCTACCACAAACAATGATACGGCAAATTTCCTTGAACTGTCTTAATATGTGCACATGTATAGCTGTATGGTAAATTTGTAAAGTGGAATTGCCAAGTAAAAAGGTATGTCATTAAGAGGATGAAAAGACAAGCCATAGACTGAGAAAAATATTTGCAAAACACATATCTGATAAAGCTCTTGTATCCAAAATATACAAAGAACTCTTAAAATTCAATAGGAAAACAAAAATTCAATTTAAAAAATGAGCAAAAGATCTGAACAGACAACTCACCAAAGAAGATAGACAGATGGCAAATAAGCATATGAAAAGATGGTCAACATCATATGTCATCAGGGAAATGTAAATTAAAACAAGGAGATACCACTAAAAAATCCAAAACAGTCACACCACCAAATTCTGGCAAGGATGTGAAGCAATAGGAACCCTCATTCATTGCTGATAGGAATGTAAAATAGTATAGCCTCTTTGGAAGATGTTTGGTTGTATCTTACAAAGCTAAACATTGTCTTATATGAATGATCCAGTAATCATGCTGCTAGGTATTTAGACAAATGAATTAAAAACTTATGTCCACACAAAAACCTGCACACAAATGTTTATAGCAGCTTTATTCATAATTGCCAAAACTTGGAAGCAACCAAGATGTCCTTCCGCAGGTGAATGGATAAACAAACTGCAGTACATCAATACAATAGAGTATTATTCAGTGATTAAAAGAAATGAGATATCATGTCACTAAAAAAACATGGAGGAATCTTAAAGGCATATTGCTAAGTGAAAGAGAACAATGTGTAAAGGCTACATACTATGTGATTCCAACTATATGACATTCGGGAAAAAGCAAAAGTATAGAGACAGTAAAAAGATCAATGGTTCCTAGAGCGGGGGAAGAGAGGAGAAGAAGTGAACAGGTGGAGAAGAGGGGATTTTTAGAGCAATGAAATCATTCTATTTGATACAGTAATGGTGGATACATGACATTATGCATTTGGCAAAACCTATAGAACTTCACCACACAAAGAATGAACCTTAATGTAAACTATAGCCTTTAGTTAATAGTAATCTATCAATATTGGTTCATTAATTATAACAAGTGTACCACACCAATGCCAGATGTTAACAATAGGGGAAACTGAGGGGGGTGGAAGAGGGAATATATGCAAACTGTACTTTCTACTCAGTTTTTTTGTAAACCTAAAACTGCTCTAAAAACTAAAGTCTATTAATTTTGTAAAAAGGTATGGATGTTTTGAGAGAGAATGCCAAGTCAGTTTGTCATATCTATTTTGAGTGCTAATGGTATTTTTGTTATGCAGAATTGTTTTATGGCTTCTGCATTTTGTATCCTTCTGAAAAGTTGTCTCTACACAGATCTTTTGAAAAGAGGTTCCATATTTTCTTTTAATAGCCTATAGTTTCATTTTTCTTTTTTTAGAAATCTTTAATTGGTCTGGATTTTGTTTCAATGTTAGAATTGATCCTCATTTAAAATACCATCTTCTTGAAAAGACATAATAAAATACAAGCCATAGGGAAAACATTTTAGGTGAAATGGTATAACACTGATCTAAAACCTTCTCTATGTTGTGATGTGTATTGAGAAATGAAGCAGAATTCCTAAACAGCAGTCCATGGGCCCTTGGGGTTCATGAATGTGCTTTACAAGAAGGCCTAGGAATCCCCACCAGTATGTGTGAGTGACTGAGTGTGTATGTGTGTGTGTATATGTGTGTGCATGAATGCATGCACATACCATGTAGTCATATTGTGCATTTTGGATGGAGTGTTCTGTCAGTTTAATCAAGTTCTCAGAAGTGTTCACAAATCCAAAATGATCAAGAAACACTACAGTTGAGGCAAACTTTTCCTCAGAATAAACTCTGATAAAATTTCCCAAAAGGATGTTTTTATTGCCTACCAAATAGAATATTTACCTCTCTAGAGAATGTTTCCATGAACTCTGTTACTTAGGAATCATTCATGATTAAGCTCATAGAACCACATTTAGAAAAAACAAAAACACAAAAAAACCACTCATCTTCCCAATGACTATATTGCTCAGAAGCCCTACCAATAAGAATCAGTAAGATTTTGAAGTTTGTTTGTCCAGGACGTAAGGAGAAACTCACTCTTAAGATTCTTAAAATAAGAGAAAAATTATATCAAAGTATATAATTCATCATCATATATCAAGTCTAAGCGGAAAACTAAAGGTAAATGCTAACTTACTCATTTCTGATTAAATTATAAATAATAGAACCTTAATGGAAAAGTGGAAAGATTTCTTCTTGGCATATTTATTCATTTCATTTTTGTAGGTCTATTTTTTTTCCCCCATGGAAAAGGGTTTCTTAATTCTAAGAAATAAAAGTTGAGGAAACATTTCCATTTTAGGAGCTAGTGATTATTTCTTATCTGTACAAGTGTTTGTGTTTCTCCAATGAATTATTGATATACTTATTAAGAGTGTAATTTTTCCTGATATGCTGATGTTTATCCATGTACTTTTGTTCTTCATTTGAAGAAAAGAAGTATTAATGTTCTAAGGGACATCACCGGTTTTTAAATGCAGTTCTTTAGAATTTAACTTTTTAAATGAACAAGGAAATTAATATTTACTTTGTACTCTTAACTTATCCTACATTATCAACGTGAAAATGAATTAATGACAAGGATGCATGTACATCAAATATGAATATAAATAGCATACAAATTTCATAAAGTTGTATGTATGGAAAAAGAGTATATATTTTGATTCTGTTGTTGTAATGGTGACATCACCCTACATCTTGTTGACTATATTCTCTACATCTTGATATATATGTATGTGTGTATATATACTATGGATAGAGCTTTTCTACATAATTAATTTTAACCTGAATCTATTAATTACATCTAGTATGATTTGCTTTTCTTAATGTATGTTTGTGTGTTTGTTTTCTTTCCTATTGCACAGGAATTTTGGAGACATCCAATAGAGAAGTTGTATTAGAGAAACCTAGAGCAAATGAAAGCAATATTCCTTCAGAGCAATTGCTACTGGTAAAAGAGGTAAGTGAGGAAAAAAGCATGGTATTTTTTTATTCATATATAATATTATTGTCATATGACTGTGAATCCAATATGAATCAAAATGTCTTGAGTTTTACCCTTTGCCACTAAAAAAATAATTCCTGGTTGAATATTGGCTTGTAAGTTTTGGCAAAAATTGAATTTAGTGGGGACACTGCTCTCTTGCACAGTCCGTTCATGGAAGGTGCAGAGAGCTGGAAGTGAAGAGATCTTTTTTCTCAACTCATGGTCTAAACTTTGAGAATTTGTGCTGTCTATAATTGTTGAGAAGTGAGAAAATGGAGATTAAAAAAGGAAAAGAAAGAGGAAAAAAGAGTTTGAACTGGCCTCTTATTTTGGTTCGTCCAGCATATGCCTATTCATTCTCATATCCATTGCCATTCTTCTCCTGTTCTATTCTGTGTCGTAAAGAATTACATCTTCCAGGCTTCCTTGCTTTCTGGATTCTGGGAAGGTTGGCCAATGAAAGGCATTGATGGAAGACTGGAGGGTATATTTTGTAGAGAAACCAGAGCATTTCTTCCCCTCTCTCTGTTTTAGGGAATGTCTCTAGTAGTGGCTATGACTTCTTCATCTCCTCCGTGGGCCCTTCTACCAACACACAGTCCTTCCTCCATGGTTCCAGTTCCACATGGCAGGTCTGCCTTACTTTCAGCTTTGACTGGTGGTCCCAGGAACTAGACTCCCATAGACAGTTCCCTTTCTTTGTTCCTCCAGCCTGGAGTGGTAGTGGCTTCCTGCTGTATTAATATCTGTCTTGCTTCATAACCCATGTTTGGCTCCTCAAGTCTTCTATCACTTTAGTAACTAATACCCTATGTTAAAATTCTTCCTTTTGAAATACCTAGGGTAGTCTCTGATTTCTAAATGGATCTTCACTAATATACTAGGTAAACATTTAAAAAGGCAAAAGAACATAGAGTTTTAACAGAGTTTCAACCTAGAAAGCAAGGGAAACAATAAAAAAAAATGCAGTTATACATTATGCTTTAACCAAATATCAGAGTAGGTATTAAGAATACATATGTAGGTAATAGAAGAAAGAGATTCAACTGATATCTACTTTGTGCATGGAACAGCAAGCTGCATTATTTCCTCCTTCTTCTTGGATCAACTAGTAAATGTTCTCTATTCTACCCAGAATATGTATGATGCCAGACATCAGATGGGAAGAGTGGAAGTCAGCAAACAATATTTCATGAAAACAAATAGACTTCTAAGAGGAGATTTGAGTAGTAAACATTTTCAGTTTTCTTTTGAAGAGAAGCTATTAAAATCCTTGGTTTTCTATATTTTGAAAAGAGAATTCAGTTGGGCCAAGGTATTATAGTCACATATAAATTACTATGGGCAAAGATAATCATCATTGCACACACAAAAAATTGTCGCTACAGCCATGGCAATTAATGGCTATTTTTGCCAGAATATATTTTTTTCTTTTTTTTTTTAAAGATTGGCACCTGAGCTAACAACTGTTGCCAATCTTTTTTTTTCTTCCCAATCCCCCCTCCCCCCCCCCAGTATATAGTTGTATATCTTTTTAGTTGTGGGTCCTTCTAGTTGTGGCATGTGGGACGCCACCTCAGCATGGCCTGATGAGCGGTGCCATCTCCGCACCCAGGATCCTAACCGGTGAAACCCTGGGCCGCCGAAGCAAAGTGCGTGAACTTAACCACTCGGCCACGGGGCCAGCCCCAGAATATATTTCCTTGAATGAATGAATGGCTTTAATCAATAGACATGCCCTGGTGGAGAGAACAAAAAGTAGAGTTTTGTTGTTGTTTTTAACAGAGGTAGGTTCCTTTTAATGTTTCTATCATAAATCTACAATTATACCACAAGACTATACCCATGACACTTCTAAAGTTTCACTTATAAGAAAGGAGATTCTCTGAGCTGAGTAGCTTCAATTATTAGTTTTATGTAAAAATAAGAAGAGAGATGTGTTTTCAGGTTCTATGATGTTAAAGGTCCAAATAAACTTTAGAAAAGAAAGTTCAATTACAACTTAATTATAAGGATAATGAGAATGGGAGCCACTTTTTCTGATTATGAGTCATGGAATCATAGAATTTTAGCTCTAGAAAATGAATCACCTTTATTACATTTTACAGTATATATAAAAAGCATTAAATTAGTGCTGAGTGGAATGTGTGTACAAGAAAATTAAACTAATGATCATAATCTCAATAATTTTAGACTGAAAGAGACCATAGAAATCATCCAATTCAGCTCTTTTATTTTTCTAACAAAAAACCTGAGATCCAGAAAAATAAGTAATTCAGTAAGAGATATTGAGCCTAGGGTCTTCTGAAGTTCAAGTCGGTGAATTATTACTGTAAAGAAGATTACATGAAAACAGAGAAAGTTTAATTCTAAGCATAGGTTTAGCCTACTACCCACAATATTTTTAGTACTTTAGAGAGCATTAGAGGCCTTGGGGGAAATATACACACGTAAATACATTGCCACGTGAGCCAAAGACCCAAAGAAAGAAAATGAAACAACACCAGCCTGCACTCCAACCCTTCCTACTCCCCCTCCACCCAGAGCATTGCAGATCATTTTAATTCCTCATTTCCTGGAACGAAAGTAGTGCTGCTTCCCATTTTGTGGGTGGAGAAACTACATAAAATTCTAAGGAAATAAAAATCTAGAAAGGTGCAGTGGTGTGTTTTCTCTGAGAAATTTATTTCTTATTGCTATTTTTTGGCTTGCCTGGATTTCTGAGAGTGAAAAAGAAATAAAAGATTGAATATTAAATGCTGTCTTATGTTACAATACTTGTTAACAATAAACTATAAAAAAGACTATAAAAATCTAATTTAGACTTTATTAAATATATTGAATTTAAAGGTTGCTTTATGTGATAAATGGTAAGTGTAACTTTCAATTCTCATAAAGATGGTTTTATTGGACGATATTTAAGAGATTAAATTTTGAAAAAAAATTTTGATTAAATCCACTGATGAATTAAAATGAAATGTCAGTATATTACTGTGTGTAAAGAATGCACATGTTTTTGTATATTGCTTTATTCACTAGGTAATATTTTTCAGGTTATAAGAATGGCTTTTACAATTTATCAAACAATACCTATATGCAATATGCCGAATGAAAGCAGTAATTTTATATCTATAACAATTGAAACACTTGTTGCTGAGTTAAGATTAATCTAACTTCATATAAATTTATCTTTCAGACTACTTTACTAGATTTTGGCTGGAGAACTGCATTTAAAGGGGTGTCTCTTCCCATGTCACATAGTATAACAGCAGCAATTGAAGATTTTTCCACAAAAATTCTCCAACAAGAACAGAATGAAAGGTCTTCAGCTGTGAGCTATACCATGAACCTTGTAAATGTCAAGCAAGTTTGGCAAGATAGCCATGTGGTTCCTGAGGAGGACCAACCAAAGAAAATTGCAAAAGCAAGTGTCAAATGAAATTCTTTCAAACTGTAGACTTGCATAATGAGATTTTTTTCTTTCCTTTTTAAAAAGTATAAGGCTTGACGAAGGGAACCTATAGAAAAATGGTTGTCTCTTGGCAAATATTTGGTACTTGACCCAGTACCGGTTTTCCTCTCTGGTATCCATGGGCCACTGCTAGCAAAAAGGACTTAAAACTGTTGCCAACTTGTTGCCTTTTGAGTCTGAGGCAACATGAGGGGGCCTCTGTGACTTCACGGGAAGCCGGGAAAACTGCTTGCTTGGCTTATATCTTTGAATGACTCCAGGAGAAATTTAGGAGATTGAAGCCCTTACTGTCTTTTATTGATTTAGGCAACTTTTAAACCTTTATTTACACTTTAATGAACATTCAATTTCATTAGCATCAATCTTACATCTTTACATGTGCTTTGAGAGTCACAGAACATACTAGGAAAATAGGAAGTAATTACGCAAATAGATAAATACAGTTATTCACTATTAAGTCCGCAATGAGTTCAACAAGCTATGATTGAATGCTTTTAAGAGAGTTCTTAAAGTGGCCTCCTTATTCTGCTACTGCCACCCTGAGGCTCCAGAACATTCAGGGGACACCATTGACTGATCTGGAGTGGAGGCAAGTTTTGCTTTCCCATCCACCATGCCTCTTTTACCATTAAGGAGTAGATTCATAATAAGTAGTGAAAAACTAGGCACATCACTTCTGAAAGTTGCTGAATTTTGACCAATAAGAAGATGCTACATGAGTTTGTTTCTGATGCTTCTAGATTAAAGTTAAACTGATATAACTTTATTTAGATGTGATGATTAATAAAAAAATGTTTTATGAAAATTTAGCAAAATAAAATTAAAATAAGTTCAAAAGTAATACAATCATATTAATATCAAGGATACATATTTTCTGAGTTCTATTAATGACAAATCAAAGTACCGTCTTGTAAAGCTATTTCATGAGTTTTTCATAATATCTGTCTGGTAAGCATAAGTTTTGAAGGTTACATATAGGGAAGCGTTCTTTTGTTATTTCCTTATTTGACATAAAATATTTAACTTTCTACAACTGAGAAATCGATTATTATAAGCTTGTGTCATTATATTTATGTTTGATGCCAAATTCTTTATTTAGGAATTTGGCTCCCCTGTACATAAATTACATGGTGCTGTCAGAGCACAAATAACGCAGTGCTACATTTTTTTCTCCCTAGTTTTGTTCTGACATCATGGAAAAACTTGACACAATGCTTCCACTGGCTCTGGCATGCAGAGATGATTCTTTCCAGGAAATTAGAGCAAACTTTGTGGAAGCCTGTTGTAAAGTGGCAACAGCTGTCCTGGTGAGACTGCAAGAGAGAGGAAAGGAGTTTCCTTCCAAGGCACCCCTGAAAAACTTGCACACATTGCTCTCCACAGCAGTGTATGTCTTCCAGCAGTTTTCCCGATATGATCATTTGATGAAAGAAACTACTAAGAAGTGAGTGTCATTTAAATTAAGTTGACGGCCATGCTTAAA
This sequence comes from Equus caballus, assembly GCF_041296265.1. Classification (NCBI taxonomy): domain Eukaryota; kingdom Metazoa; phylum Chordata; class Mammalia; order Perissodactyla; family Equidae; genus Equus; species Equus caballus. Next base: position 89,774,559 of record NC_091697.1, read on the forward strand.
GTAATACGTAATCTTTGGATTATCACAGGAGTGAAATTTTGATGATAATATTTGAGAAGGAGAAAATAATAATTAACATGGTGAATTGTTTTCCTTTGTCTTGACAGGGAAATGTCCAAAAGGTAGAGCATGGGATATATTAAATCAGATGCATAGATAGTAAGCTAGGTATTCTTTCTAAGGCCCATTCAAAGACCCATGCTTTTTCCATACTCTAATCTGGAGCAGGTATTTTCTGCATGCTGTTATGACATGACCAAACACACCCTTCCCATTTTGTAAAGCACATTGTGCTGGCTACACCAAAGGAAAAATAAACTTGTTTTTGTCCCACATATACACAGTTGTGAAATCTGCACTTCTCTCTGTTGTTTCTAAGCCAACAGACTGTTAGGAGCTGACAGAGAGAGTACATGCCTTTCAGTCTATTCCGCTAACCAATGTAAACATTTCAGAACATCCACTTAGTTAAAAAACTATCCTTAATGTTTGAAGAGGAAGCATCTGGCAGTTTTAATTCTCATGTATTAGTAGTCTAAAAAGATGATATGTTTTCTGGATAGAGAATAAAAATGACTGCAGGTATTATTACATGGTCTTTCTGCCTATCCTTGTATTCTCTAGAAGATAGATTGGACCCTTGCAAAGGGAACGTGTCAACTTGGCAGTCCACTGTGAGCCCAAGAATCCTTTCTATATTCCTTATTCAGCCTTTGCAGTCCCTTAGTTCTGAGAGAAAGCATTAGATAGTATAATATAGATAGCTAAAGATAAAAGAAAATAAATTTGGCTTGATGTAGGATATAACCATGATATTTCTTTAATTCTCATAAGTAGTCAGATGTTGTGATTCATACTTGAATTTATAAACAAAATGTACCAGAAGTCACTGTATTTTTGTAGAATATTTTAAAAGTTTATGAGATAATTGACATCTACAAAATTACAATTTTTAAAATAAAAAGAGTGTGTTTGTGGGATGTGATAGCTTTATAAAAGTTGCTTCTGACAAATGCATGTTGTTCTCTATAATAACAATAACCTAATGCCTAAATAATGTACTGATCTCTAATAATAGGCTTACAAAGAATACTTTTATTTTTGAATGATGTATTGACAGTGCAGTTTGTCTCAAGTTGAAGTGCATATTTGTGGAACAGCAGATGTACGTTTTCAAAGGACTTACGAAACAAAGACTAGCTTTTTTTTTCTTTTTGGAAAGTGAATGTGGATGCAGACTTCAGCATTAGGAGGAAATGAATGATTGATATCTAATAATCAAAACCATTTGTAGTACTGGAGATTGTTACCTCCTACTGCACAGGCCTTAAATCTCTGTCTCTTTGATCATTCCTTCTGAACAGACCCATATTCCTGGTGCCTGTCCAACGATATCAGGAATTCATCAACACTCTACAGTTTCAGGTTACGGACTACTGCGTCAGAGTTTGTGCTACAAGCATTTTACAGGATGCTGAGAGCCACCACTGGGATGACTACAAAGCTTTTTATGAGGTGTGAAGTTAAGTTTATTCTCCCTCCTTTTTAACAAATATGTTTTACTGCCTACCTGCTTTCTGGCTAATTAGAAACATGAGCTTGGCATTACTAACACACGAAGGCTGCTAGGATAATATTTTTTAAATATTGAATTTGTACTTAGGAAAAACACTGTTTTTAAAAACCTGAAATAATTAGACATCAGAACTCTCTCCTTCTGCTTAAAAGTAAAAATAACTTAATTTGAGTTGCAAGGTTTCAGTGCTATATAATAAGTTGGAATATAATGGGATACAATGAAAACTCAGAGATAACAATGCCAAATTGCTACAGCCTTGTGGTTTTTCCAAAAGGATCAGTTATAGATATTCTTGCATTTTTTTTCTTGTTATGTATTTCCATCTGTGTTTGATAAATATTTTTTATTAAACAGCTTTATTCTTTATATTTACTTTTTCCCTGCTCATTGTATATCCTTATGTGTGTGCTTTAAGACCCATCTGATCATTTATAGCTTACCTATTTTCATTTAGCCTGTGTTTTGAAATCCCAAATTTCTACTGAATTAAAGCTTAATGATTCCCAGTGCAATGAAACCCAGGATCAATTAAAATTATTCATCATCAGGCTTCATTAGTTTCCTTTCTCGTAAATCCTCTTGATTATACATAAGCCACAATACTTGAAATTCCTTGAAGTTGATTCCAAGGCAGGGTGAAACATTTATAATATCTTAATAAAAGATAATCAGGGTTTTTAAAAAATTCATCCATCAAGCCCAGCTCCATTAGCTTTTTCAGTTTACCCTTTCCTCCAGATTGAAGCTTATGATTTTTGTTTTTCCTGATTGTCCTAATCACTATGGAGTATTGAGAAAAACAGAGTGGGATTTTATTCAATGGAGGCACTCTTGTCACGTCCCTGACACTGAAGGTTCCTGTGGCTCCATTTATGCCTGAGTTATCATCGTCGTAAATGTTACCACAACAGAGAAGAAGAGCTAAGAAGCAGCTCTTTTAAAGGACTTTCCACTTTTTCTAAGGCCATTTCATCTCCCCTTTAGAGGTCCTTCCCAGATAGCTTTTCTTTTTGCAAGAGCCTCCGTATGAGTCTTCCAAACCTGACATACTTCAAACAGCAGTGAGCAGAATGCAAACGAGAAAGTGGTATGGTGCAGCTGGTAGCCTGAGATAAGAATGAAAGTATTGGTCTTCCCCTCTCCTGGCAGCATCACAGCTTCCTTATTGCCTGGGGTAAACAGAGAGGTTGAAAATGAATCTATCTCCTGTTTCAAACTATTTCAATATGTCAGTGTACTAATGAGCAATTTTATGTTTTAATTGAAAAACAGGTATCATTTCACTGTATGTCCAACATAGGGGTATTATGTTTCTTATGCAAATAGGGAGCTAGAAGAGTTGTACAGTATAAATAATATGTGGATACATTGAGAACCTGTTATTGAAGTTACTAAGTATTTTTTTAAAAAAACAACAAATTACCATGTAACACGCAGCTCTTACATCTTATGACAAGGCTTTAGCTTCAAAGACAGAATTAACTAGATAGTTACCCTGTGATTACATGGTACTGTAGCTTCCATATACTTACATGGTCAGTAGTTACAATTTAATTGCAGAGTTAATGGTGTTATTTATGCTCAGAAAAATAAAGTGATACTGCTCTTCTATTTACCAAAAATAAGAACCTTCTAAAAATAGCACAGATTTTAAACTGTTTTGACAACTGGAGTACCTGACATGGTTTTATCCCGTTTGCTGCGCCTCTTTCTCCTCCTCTCCCCATTATTCCAACTGATTTGTAAAACAGGACTAGCGTGTTTTTGGCAGGGCTGTTTGAGAGGAAAGGATACGAGATCTGTCTGACTGGAGGTGAAGGGTAGGATAGAGATCTCCGGGGAACCTATCGCCATGTGCAGAGTGTCATAAAAAATAGTGAAAGAATTTACAAGACATAGAGCAATATATGTTCATGTTTTGATATCAAGTGAGCCCTAGATACATTATTTCCATTTTCTAAACTGTCAGCTTGAGAAAGTCGAAGAATTTGGTATCTCTCTGATGAGGTGCTGGTCAGATGGCACAATGGGTGTTCAGAGTACATGTTTAAAATTAAGCTTTTAGTATAGTTGACATCTGCTCAATTTTAGCAACAATTTTAGCGACTTATGTTTTCCAATACTCAAAGAATAAAGAATTGTCTGTTGAAAGATAATACTGAGTGGCTTATATAATAAAGCCCAGCTGCTTGTTTCCTGATATATAATCTAAATAAAAGCTCACATCTGTTTACATTATAGTAAGTCTACAAAAATAACAGATGTTTACTAGCAGAGTACTTTTGAAATGACAACAAATAGAGAAACAGGTCAGAAAAATAAATGAATCACATTTAGTTTAATGAAAACCCTTGCATACATTGATATTACACACATTTTGAAGAGAATTGTGAGAATGATGACCAGTTTGGAATGTTTTTAAGTAAACATGAAGGTTGTATTTTAAAAAGTCATGAAAATAAGTTTTTTCACTTTAGGAGAAGAAGTCTGTGTGTGCCTAAAGTTATTTTTGTTTTTCCTTTTATTGCTAAAAGGTAGCTATTAAGAAAATTGTTTTTTTATATTCTGAAAAATATGGGAAATCATGTTGGCTGTGTTATTATAACCACCCATCCACTGCCATGGAGAAAGTTAGGGTAAATCGTTCATACTGGTCATTACATCAGCTAGGGTCAGTTTTGCTTTAATTAACATACAACACGAAAAGTATGAGAAAATCAAGCTTTCAAACTCCTGTCTTACTTTAGGAAATTGTTTAAAAGCATTGTTTATCACAGGACACACAACAAAGAAAGCATTGGTGACTACAATTTTGCTGATCCACATTAATTCTGTAATTTTTTTTTATTAAATAGCTTTGATACACATCTAGTCAGGAAGTCAGAAGCCAGTGGTCCAAGTTCCTTTTAGCTTGAACTTGACCCTTTGACATTTTGATGCCCGAGTTTCCCACCCAAGGATAAAAATTCTACTCATTTCTAAACTTCATTTGAAACTATAAATTATTATTATTACAGTGATTGCAAAAGATTTTAGTAAATCAAAGAAATCACCAGAATAATAGTATGTAAGAAAAATACTAATAGAAGTATCTCATAAGAAACTATGAACTTTTGGTATAGAGAACAGATTTTTTTAGATGACATTTGTTTGAGAAATATAAGTAGTGGGCAAAGCAGAAATTTTAAGTCAAAGAGGATTACTTAGTGATAAAATGGGAAGTTTTACTAGTTTAACTTTTGATATAGTAACATAATCAGGATAATGTCTAAAGAATGCATTCTACTGTTCCTATTTCAAATAATCTTTTGATCTGGTTTGAAGAAAATGAGGTCAAACTACTAGCATACCTCCCTGAGAGCATGTTAACTAATTAATCCTTGTAAATCACTTGAGGCTACCTTCTCATTTCTGCCTGCTCCCCTTGGCCTTGGCCTCTGTCGGGTCCCCCTCTGCGGTCAGGGAAAATTTGGCACACAGAAGGGATCTGTAAGGGGGTCATAGGGAATGAGAATCTGGCCCCTTGAAGTATAACGTGCTATAAAAATACTAAGAAATGATGATATCTGCCTAGGCTTTACAAAATCTTGTAAATCAGACTACTGTAGTATCTGTTTCTAGTATTGTTATTAAACTACCTTGGATAAAATAGCATAATGTAATAATCTTCACTAGTTACCCATTCTCCTTGGTTTCATGCATGTTGATAAGGATACGGTATGCAAGTTTATTTTTGCTCCTATCATTTCATTATAATGTGAAATCTGAAACATTTATAAAATTATCTCAATGATGCTGTCTCAGAAAATATATACATACTTAATTTACATAATTAAATTTTAAAGGAATCAGCCCACCGTCTTAAACTAGCATGACTAGCAACCATAAAGCTGATTGTTTAAAAGTAAATTTTAAACTCCAGGCCAGGAGTAGGTAAATCAAGAATATACTAGGTTAAATGCTTGTGGTCTGGATTTGCACTAGAATATCTGGTTGCGTAATTGAAATAAAACATATGTTCCTTTGTCAATAAAGATGTTTTACATCTTGTCAAAAATCTTTCCTGGTCATCTAGTGTGTCAAACTCTCCAGCTATTTCCTTTCAGCCTGAACTAATTAGGTTCATAGGAAGCAAACTGATGTTTTGGAAGTCATGATTCTATTGTTTAATGTGCGGTCGTTTTGCCAGGGGGAAAGATGCTCCTTCTCGCTCCAGATGTGGCATTATTTCTTGTGGGCTCTTCATCACGATCTCTGGACCATTCTCTCCTCTAAGTTAGCCCAGGAGATTCTAGCAGAAGTGCTGGAGAAATCTTTGGGTCTACTAGCCTCCAGATATGCTCGGGCCCATCCCAGTTATAAGAGAACTCCACAGATAAGGTAATTGAAGTTGTGAAAACCGTTGCTTTTCAAGAAAACTTTTTCATCAGCTGGTATTAAGCAGAATGTAATTCTGAATCTCATGACATAACACCTTGTGTATTTAACATGCTTCTAACATCTGAAAGGAAATTGTGTTCAATTCTCCTGAGACACTCAAGTGGAAGTGTGGGACTTGAATCAAAATAACTTTGCTCTTTTTTCCTCTTAAAATTGTATAGAGAACCCACTTGTTTCTAAAAAATGATTCAAGACATATTACAATCTAGGACATATATATGCAGAAGTTAATAAATAAGATAAAGAGTGAAAATTAACATCCTGAAATGGAGAAAAAAGCAGCAGTGGTGTGATGAAGCAGTCAATGTGACTTTGAGATTCTAGGCAACCAAGGGATTTTAGTTTTAGTGTTTCTTTTTAAGCCTTTAAATAATGTAGTTAATCTTCATTAAGGAAACTCCATTGTCTGATTATTTTTCTCCTTAATATATTCTAATTACTTGTGTTCTCTTTTTATTTACTTTTTTTCCTTTGTTTTCATTATGTATTACTAAAAAGCCAGTTCAACAAATGTGAAATCACAGAAAATGAGGAGCAGCAGTCAACGGGTATTAAATTAAAGAGTGAATCATAGTCCAGTTCTGTGAGTTATCTAGGCAGTGAATATTACAAAAATGTGCTTACATGACACCAATGATTTATACGAAGAGTAGGCTTTTGTCTTATAAATATTCTGACTAATGTGATTAAGACCTGTCTTTTAGGTATAAGAATTTTTTTTCAGATCTATTTTAGGAGGAACCAAAAGACATCAGAGCTTTGTTTTTCGGCAGGAGGAATCATTTCCTGATCTCATTCTTGTAAAGTGTGCTGTATTTGAAGGGCGTTTAGGTCCTGCTACAGTGTTTCATAAATATGGTATTTTGCACAGGCTGTTTTGAATTACTCACCAAGCATTTTTTAAAACATTGAACTCTGAAGAAGAGATGGAAAATTCCTTTTGAGAGCAAAGAATATCTTCATTCTTTTCCTTACGTAGCTTAAATCACTTTTGACTATGAGGTGGCAAGTCATTATGAGATGTTTGTGAAATCAGATTTACTATGAGCTCATGAAATAGGTAGTATATTTAATTAATTAACTACACTATAGAGACTTTTGGTTTTTATTTTCTGGGTGGTTACATAAAAATGCCATGCAAAGCTAGAGTTATTTCTTGTAGTTTTTATAAGTAATATAAATAAATATTTTTATTTGAATGGTTAATCCTAAACCACCATTATTGTGGAAATCAGATTATGTGTGTGTGTGTGTGTATGTGTATATATATCTTGAATTTGTAATTGTTTAATTAGTGATTAGAATAAATGGATGCGAGCTACAATTAAACCTTTCTAAAGACAATTATTGATGCTTTTAGTATTCCCGTAGCCTCCAACTGTCGTAAAACCAAAACCCTATATGCGATTTTTATATAATATGTTATCTATTATTAATATATGTATAACTTTATTATATATATTAAAAATTTGAGGCCAAAATGTCATTTTAAAAGATCCTCAAACTTATTTGTTTTCTTGTCATTTCAAAATTTCCATCTTCCATTTCTTCAGCACTGAATTTGAGAGGAAAATAACTGAGATCTGTACAGTTTAGCCATATACCAAAATAATCTCTAAACGGATCTTTGGGTCTCTATTAAAACTCAAGAGAGATAGAAACAAGCAAATGAATTTATGAAAAAGATAAATAGTACAGCATATTTTCCACAAATTTATTAAATATTGGAAATGTCTGAAACTGTAGGCTTCTCCATTTGTCCTTCTGGTGTCATTTTTCTCATCTCCCACTTGCTGAGAGAACATTTTACCCAACCTTGTGACTTTCTTTTATAGCTTGTACTGGGTTGAGGAAAATTGTTCTGCTATCAAATTTTTACCTATCATATGTATGTGGACAATAGCAAATTTTCTTTTAGTTTGAATTCCCTTTTGTTGAATGTAATTTCAGGGAAAGTCTCTTGAGCTTCTTAAACAGAATCCTGATGGGGCAAAATCAACATATTTTTTTAAAAAGCACTCCTAAAACACTTCATTATTATAGACCACATGATTCCTAAAAATAATGGTATTATGAGTCACCTAGAAACTCAAACGCTATGATGCTTTCTATCTGTCTTTGATCTCTGAAGGTCTGTTATCCAACCAAATATTTCTATTCTTACATATATATGCTTCATATAAGAGATATGGATGATAGTGTATATACCAGGCAGAAAAACAATTTTGTTTAACATGATTTTTTCTTTTTCTTTCCAATAGACTTGATGTCACAACTATTTTAATATGCACTGAGAACATGTTATGGTCAGTTTGCACATCTGTACAGAAGCTTTTGAAGCCTCATGAGTATACAGATGATAAAATTTTTAGAATTCATACCCATTGTAATAATCTGTTTACAACATTAGTCATTTTGACTTCACCGTTAACTGAATTATATCAGTAAGTATCAAATATATTTTCTTTTTAGCTATTATGATATATAAAATAATGTGATTTAGCAAAGATATTTTCATACTACTTACTGAGTTGTGTGAAGTACCATGGAGAAATTTTTAAGCAGAATGTAATTAAGCAGAAGTGCCTTTTTGATTTTGTGAATTGGGCCATTTTATAAAACTAACACTGACGGGTTTCTTCATTCTCAAAGCAGTTTAGTCGTAATACTGTGTTATATCTCTATTGGCCAATCGTATTCAGTTGATAATGCTCCAGTACAATCAGGACCATTTTGTACTTCACTATCTGAGTTGCTTAAATGATCAAATTATATTAATGTGTTGGTTATTTTACTCATAGCTTGATATTCTATGAAAAAGAAAATCATATCTAACGGCTTTTTGCTCTTTTTAAAATATGTTTTAGTTTTTAATTTTATGTAAAGTGATTTACTCTAATAAAACTTTTAAAAAGAGAATTCTAAAATATTGGCCATTCTGGAAGAGAATGCCACATTGCCAGTTAATCTGCCATAGACTTGCATTTTTAGTATTAGGCTTCAGTGTCTGAGCTAGTAATGGCAAGTGGAAATAGAAATAAGCAATTACACTTTTACAATGTTGAAATATATTACTTAGCTAAGTAAATAGGATTGAGGGAAAGGAAAAAGATTTTGAACTACTTTTCTGTTTATTTCACTCAAATTTATAATATTATAGAAGAGGTTGGAGTAGATCTTATAATAAAACATTAATAAAATTTTGTTTAAATCCTCCTCCAAAATAGTCACTTTATCCTGAAAGACTAGATCATTACATGTTCTTAGTTTCTTGGATGGTAAAAAGTATATATATTTCTATTCCTTAGGATAAATTAGGTAAAGTATTCCTTTCTGTGACATTCTGATAAGGGTGATATGTGAATCTTGATTTTCAGTAAATTTTGAGGCTTTTGTGTTAGAAATCCTAAGCATAATTAACAACTTTGATTTCAATTTCCCTATAATTTTCACCCACTCTTTGACTTTCAACAAACCCATTGTTTACAGATTGTTTCTTCTGGCAACCCTATGGTTGAGGACTAATTTTAGACATGGAGAATTCTTTCAGAAATGGGAAGGAATGGTGAGGTAAATTGCCATAAATTTGGGATTATATACATAATAGTTCATAATCATAAAAAGCTCAAGGTCTGAAGCCCATAATAAATCCTAGTAAACTAAACTGATTTACCATAGATGAAAAAATCACCATGCTCTTAGTTCAATGGGTCACTTCATCTAAGAGGAAGGCCCTGTGAAAATCAGGAACAACGTCGACAAATTTCATGGATTGGTCATGGTGAGCAATATTGAATTTCACGGTTTGTCACAGATGAATAGAAAAATTTTAACCCCCAATGCATTTGTAAAACAAATAAATTATTATCAAAGATTGCATATTTTAATAAAAATAATGTAACATGCATTCATTATTGTTAACCTACAGCCTTTTGATACATTTTTTACCAACGATGCAAGGACTCAAATCTCTGTGATTTGTGCATTAGATATTGCATTGTAACCTCATTCAACAAATTTAAATTGCTAATTTCAACTAGGATTACAGAACATTTTACACCAAGTACTGCCTCTGGTTTTTCTTAATATAAAACATAGATAGCTATAGTGCTTTGAAGCATGAACAAAAGCCTAGATATACTTTCTTTTCTAATATTTCTCAGTTAATAAAAATTTTCACGAGTTTTATCCATTCATATTGATTTAAATTTTATGATTGTTTTCCTAGAATATAGATCTAATCTTAGAAATATATTTTGCTTTGTATTGACAAAGGAAATCTACAGGGCAGCTGTTCCTCACCAACTAGGGAAAAAATTGTAAGTGTGTTGCAAGAACCCTATTGACTTATTTAGCTTCTTTTCACAGTCAGGATATGAGGTTGTCGTATTATTAGCATTTTAGAAAAAATTATATCTCTATCTCACATTTAAAAATTAAACTGTGTGCTTTGAGGACTTGGGGAAAGAACAATCAGATGTCGATAGTATTGAATTTTTTATAAACTGCACCTGACATTTGTCACTCTATGTGATATGCCTTTTTTGAAGGTGGCCGCCTTTCTTCCAAGTAGTTCTGACAGATAAACTGAATGTATTTTCCTTTCTGAGCTTAGCGTAGGACCACTAAATTCCAGGGCAGGAATATATGATTTTAAAATCTTCACAGGAAGAATGAAACATTTTTGCAAAAATGCGTTTTCTTTTTTAACTCTCCTTTGTAGATTTCTGTTAGAATGTTGTAAAAGGAGCACTTTAGGTTTGTCCTACAGGGAAAGAGACCTGCTGAAACATAAAATATTCACCGTGTATTTTCCAAAATGCTTATCGCCTGTAGATGTTTCGTAAAGGCAGTTGCACTGCACATTCAGAAGCGTACTGAGTGCACATGCACACACATACCCAGACAGTGGTTTCATATGTTGTGTTTTGCTTGCAGAGAGTATTAGTTTTAGTTTGTATATCGCAAATTAAAAATTAATTCTTAGAATTTTAGGAAAATGCAATTTAGTTTCAATTCAACAAATGTTATTGCCTCCCTAGCCCCTATGATTAAGCACAAGGATTAAACACAAGGGGTACGGCAGTGAGCAAGATGAAATATCTGCCCTCAAGTAATTTAGGAACGTATAATTTTTAATGTTAAAATTAGATTATGTATTTGTGTGTGTGTAGACATATATATACGTCCCCAAAATGTTTTGTTGTGTCATATAAAAACCCCTAAAAGTGCAAACTTTTGAAAATTGACCGTCCCCAATGTTACAACATTTAATAACGTGCAACAATGAATTTCAGTACAAGTGCCGACATACCAAAGACTGGAGTCATCAGAAATAGGCCAGAATGTTCATGATCATTAAGCCAGGGAACAGCAGACCTATCTTGGGATTCACTTGGTATCACTCATGTGGCTTTTGAATCCCTAAATTCCAAGGTATTTCAATGCTGTGTCTATAGTTTCTTTTCAAACTAGTGCTAGGTGTTTTGATGTTATGGTCTCAGCCTATTTATTTATTTAAAACTATTTCACTCGTAAAATGGAAAACGTTGGATAAAACTTTGTTTTTCATACCACGAGATTGTCTGGCACACTCTGGAAAACAGGTAGTTCCTCCAAATGTTATGCATAGAATATGCTTACATAAAATGTTGAGCATATGGTCATATGACCCAGAAATTTTACTCATAGGTGTATACCCAAAAGAAATGAAAGCACACGTCCACACAAAGGTTTGTACACAAATGTTTACAGCAGCATTTTTCATAATAGTACAAAGTAGAAAGAACCCAAATGTCCATCAACTGATGAATGGATAAACAAAATGTGGCATATCCATACAGTGTAATATTGTTCAGCGATAGAAAGGAATAGAGGACTGATCGATGCAACAACAAAGATGAACCTCAAAAACATTATGCTGAGTGAAAAAAGCCAGATGTTAGAGTGCACATAGTGTATGATTCCATTTATTAGAAATGTCCAGAATAGGCAAATTCATAGAGACAGAAAGTAGATTAGTGGTTCCCAGGGGCTGAGAGGGAGGGAGATTGGGTAGTACCTGCTGATGGGGACAGGGTTTCTTTTGAGGCCAATAAAAATGTTGTAAAATTAGATAGTGGTGAAGGTTACACAACTCTGTGAATATAATAGAAATCATTTAGTTGTACTCTTAAAATGGGTAAAATTTGTGGTATGTGAATTATATGTTTCAATAAAGATATTAAAAAATGAATGCAGACTGAATGGAAAAAAATAAAAATTTTTTACATGTAAAAAACCAAAAATGTGTCTGGTAGAATTCAAAATGATCCAGAAAGTGACGTTAGTTGTCATAGCCATTTTGTTTAGACTAAATGACTTTCTTTGTTTCATTCCCTCTAAACATTATTTTACAGGGGAAATCTCTATTAAAAAATTTTTTAAAAATAGCTTTGTGTGTGGTCCTAATAAGACAAAACCCTTAGGTGAGGGTGAAGGGCCAGTCATTAACTTTGGAGAAGGCCTGTGCCCTGGGTCTTTGACTAGCTGGGTCCTGCTCTATACTCTGGGGTCAAGTCTTGTTCTCTTTCTCAACCATATGTCCTGTTCTCAGACGGTCCCTTGGCTGTGTACCACCCAACAGTGCTCTTCAAATATGACCTCAAAAATTCCTCCTCCTTTCCACTAAGCAGATCTGACAGCACCTTCTACTCATTCTTTCTCTTTTTCTCTTCTTTCTTTTTTACCAGTTTTTAACAGTATGTACCTACTATAAGCCAGGCACTGTGCCAGTCGTTTTCTAACTTCAAATCATCATTTTCTTACCTCGAAGAGTTATCTTCATGATGAGAAACACAAGCCAGGGGGCAGGAGAAATGTGGGAGCCATATTTTACTGCACTGTCTTACTTTGATTTCTCTCACTTCATGACATTTAGGCAACTACTTATAGTCCCAGGAGTAATGCTGGTTTATGAAAGCAAAGCAGTGACTAAGAATTATGTTTAAAGTGGTGAAGTGGATTGAATTTGGTTATCTACATATTCATGGTTAGTTGTCTGTGATTTTAGGGCCATCAGAAAGGCTCCCATGTCCTCAGTTATCTCAGGTATTCCAGTGCTGTCTCAATAGTTCAGTTTCAACCTAATTCTACTTTTTCTGAAGTTGTGCTCTTCTCCTGGTATTTTTGTTTATTGAGCACCACCAACGGCTTAGGCATTGTGGTAGGCGCATGATACAAGATATCTGACGTGATCCCTCTGGCCTTGTGGAACTTACATCCTTGGGCTTCCTTGATTCCATCCTGGATGTTTATTCCATTATCATCATATTATGGGATGCAGTTCTCCCAGGAGGGCAGCCAAAAATCAGGGTGGCACAAGGGAGGCATAAAAAAACCTGGCTAACTCTTTTTAGTTTATCAATTGTTCTCACTTTTGATGTGCATTGCATTTATTTCATTCTAGCAGCAGCTGGCTACATAAGCCCAAGGAGTCAATCAGTTTTTTAATGAAAAAAGGCAGGCAGGCAATATAATTGTAGATATGAGAACCAAAAGAGACTGAATCTGGGGTCGAGTGCTCAGGTGGTGTGGTGTGTTCAGCCCAGGGCCAATATGATGTTATGAGAGGGAAGGGGCATGGGCTAGTTGATGTTAGGGGAAGGGCAAAGGCAAAGAATTTCTCCAAATTCATTTTTTCCCCCTTAAACAAAGCTTCTACTAACTTGGAAATGTGAAGAATTATATTCTGCTTCAACCTATAGACAATTACTTATTTTTAAAGGACTATTTAAATTTGCTATATCAAAATTCTTTGGGGTCTTGTGGCAAATATAATTCTGTGGCTCCTATGATTGTATTTTACTCTCCACCATGAATTATTTAGAGCATCCTCTCTTTTAACGGTATACAGAAACATCATTAGAGGTTCTCTAATAGCTCGCTCATCATTTCATTCCCCCATTGAGGCTTGTGGGCCAATTTTCACCCTGTTATGCTCTCCAGAATAATGAAACTAATTTGGGATCTTGCTGAGGAATTAAATGTTCATACAGATCCCACCCCCTCTGAGACCATAAACATCTGCCATAAAATTTCTTATAGCCAAATAACGACTGAGACACCATCAGTGGAGTAAAGGAGTTTAGGTACCAGCAGAAATGTTCTGGGAGTATTGTATTGCCAGTGGTTTGTAGTCTAAGAAATTTTGGCACCAAATAACCATTCCATTATTATTAGATCCTCCATTATTTTTTCTAATCTTGAGGATAAAACTGTAACTAGGCAACTATTTAGACTATTAGGAATTCCATGTCAGTTTTGAGATAGTTGTAGACCTTTGTAAGAAGTGTTTGCAACTGTTATCATACTAGTAGTCTTTTAGGTATTTTGAGCCCTTATAACGTACACTGCAAATTCCTTTATATGCATTATCTCAGTCATCACACTGACCCTGTGAGGTGGTTGTTTTCCTCATTTTACAAATGAGAAAACTGAAACTAAATAAATTGCCAAATAAGATTACACTTCTACTAAAGAGCCCACCCAAGGTACAAACCCAGGCTGCCTGGCTCCAGAGCTCCTGCATGTGCCCATGCACTCCCTCTAAAAGATCTTCAATAACTCTACCCTTAGGTATGGAGCAGACAGCAAAAAGTAAATGTAAAAGGAGGGAGGTAGAGTTAAGTCCTAAGAAGAAGCAAAGCAACATAAGGGCATAGAGAGGGATGAGATGGTGAGAAGGGATATATTTTAGACAAGGTGGTCAGGGAAGACTTAGAGAAAGTTTTGAGGTAGAGCAATCTGTGGAGCTAGCTGAACACGACAGTGAGGGCATTCTAGGTAGAGTATTCATTCTTGGAGATATGAGGTGGCTCCAGGTAACTGGACAAATGGGGATTTATGCAAAGGGCTCAAAGAGGTTGGTGGAAGAGTAGGCAGAGGCTGTGATACCACAGCCTCCAGTCCCTCTTGCTCTCTCATCAAGCCCTCCTTCTCTTGTCCCATCCTATCGCCCCAGTCTGTCCCTTCCTTTGAGGCTGCTTTTCTTTCCAGACTCCTTGCCGCATCTCCTCTCCCATTATTCTAGCACCATCTTCTTCCTACCTCCCTTGCTATTGCATGTCCTTCCTCTGCACCCTTCTTTCTTGGCCTTTCTATCCAGACTCTGGAACACCGCTGGCGAAAATCACTCAGATTCCTTTTGTACCCTCTGACAATCCTACTTTTTGTCCTTTCTCTGGGTTGCTCCCTCTTCCATCTATCTCCACTTTGGCCAAACCCTCCACTTTGCCCCATCCCCCTGTTTGTTAGCAGATGGCCTTGCTCCTATACTTCTCTGAAAAAACCCAGACCATCATGAATGCACTTTAACTTCTTATCTCCATTCTTAATAATTATCTTTATCCCTGCTCACCTCTGCAACCATTGATTGGTGATCAATGTATCTCTTTTTCCAACCAAAACAAATCTTTTCACCTGAGCCCTTGATCACCTTTACCTCCTATTTCATGGTCTTAGTCTTTTAAATATTCTTCCCATCCTCTGGTTCTTTGCCCCAGGACTCTCTTGTATTAAAAAATATTCCTTCTTTACTATTGTGTTTCCCTCCTAAAACATAGTTTGCACTGATTGTCTCCATTTGTCCACCGACTGTTCACTCAGTGCACTGCAATCACCCTCATCATGCTAAACAAACAAGATAGGCCAGATAGTCCATGCCTTCCCAATCACTAACTCCAATTTTTGTCCCCTCATTCACTTACCCTCTCTGCAGCTTTTGACACACTTGGCCATTTCTCTTCCCTTGGCGTCCCTAACATCCCTTTCTCCTGGCTCTTTGCCTACTTCACTGATTATTCCTCTTGATTTCATTTGAGAGCTTCTTCTGACCTTACCCTTTCAGTGCTGTGTGCTCCAAAGTTCTGTCCTTGACCATCTTTTCATCTTATACTCTTTCTTTCGGTGAATTCACCTACTCCCATGGTTTCACCATTATGTTAATAACTTCCATATCAATATCTTCAACCAAGATATCTGTTGTATATCCAAATTTCTATTGGATGTCTCTCTTTGGATGTACTTCAAATGTCTGTAGCTCCCTCAACATATCTAAAACTAGGTAAAATACCTGCAAGTCATCCCAGGCCTCTGCTTTTCCCTTAACTCTTTGTGCTTCTACTTTCCCTTTCATGCCATTCCAACACCATGTCTTAGGGGATGAATATTGTTAATTCTATTAATTTCATATTTTTTTATATTTGTCTCCTACTTACTATCTCCTTTGCTTCTTACCTTGGGACCTTGTCCTCTTCTACCTGGTCTACACAATATCATCTTCATGATCTCCCTTCCCCAGGAGGAAAGGCTTGATTCTCTCCAGTCCACCCTCCTTGCTAGTGCTCAAGTGATTTTTATAAAAAGTAAAATGCTGCTATCACTCCCATGCCATAAATTCTCAGTGATTCCTCATCGCTAGTACGAAGTCCAGACTGCTTCGAAAGGCACATCCTGGCAACCTGACCTAGCTTCTGCCCATCTCTCTAGTTCACACAGTGGACACATGGAATGGAAATACGACAGCCTGTTGGAAGCCTATTTAAGAAATATCATTCCATTCTGAAATTTGTTTAGAAAAGAATGGCTTTCAAAGAGGAGATTGTATAGTAAAAGCCTAAAAATAGTCAAAGTATATTTAATTAGAAGGTGTTCTACTTGGCAAGACAAACAGGGGAGAGACAGGTCAAATTTGGAAAATGTGAGGATACAAGAAGCAGGATGTGGAACGAAAAGACAGGGTTTTCAAAATGGAATTCTGTTCTACAAATTATTTAAAACACATTTTTGCTCCTGTACTATATATAAAGAGAAATAGTACCACTTTAAACAATTCCATTTCTAAAATAGTCCCAGTTGTCTCTCTTAACTCCATGTAGGCAAATATAGTCTTCTGTTAGTATAAAGTTTTTATTAGCCGAGCTATCTACTAAGATTTTATGTAACAAATCCTTCCTTATTACCTCAAGATTTATTGTGGAATTCGGGCCAACCTAGAAAAATGTTACAGTCACTTTTCCAAAGATAGTTGTAGACCAGATATTCTGGCCAGATTGTTCTAATTTTCAAATCATAGTCATATATTTTACAGTTAAATTCGTCTTTACAAGGCCTGTGTAGGCCCTTAGGAGCATACAAAATTAATTATAAATTCTCATTAATTGCTGAGTATTTATAAATCACTTTACATAGTAAAAAGAAGTACCTTTAGGTTAAACTTTTTTACCCTAATTAATTAATGAAGCAAATATGACAAAATATTGACATTTACTGGATCCAGGTTAAGGAGGAAGATGTAATTGGTATTCATTGTGCTATTCCTTCTGCATTTACTTGACAAATTTTATAATGGAAGTTTTTTTTTTTTTTTAACTAAATGATAATGATGTTGTCATACCTTCCCAAGTATAAGGATTGTTATATAGAGGCCTCTGAGCCATCTATTAACATAAATCCCAAGTGGATGAAGTAGATATCCTTTCTAGCACAATACCATTTTATGTAAAATCATTAACTTTAAGTACTTAGTAAAAATAAAGTTTTGGGGCCAGCCCGGTGGCGCAGCAGTTAAGTGCTCACGTTCTGCTTTGGCGGCCCAGGCTTCGCCGGTTCGGATCCCGGCTGTGTGCGTGGCACCGCTTGGTGAGCCATGCTGTGGTAGGCATCCCACACATAAGGTAGAGGAAGATGGGCATGTATGTAAGCTCAGGGCCGGTCTTCCTTGGTAAAAAAGAGGAGGACTGGCAGCAGTTAGCACAGGGCCAATCTTCCTCAAAAAAAAAAAAAAAAGTTTTGATGGTCTTCATAGTGAATGTTTCCTACATATTCTGAAATAATTATTTTTATTTCCCTAGGACTTTTCAGTATGGCATGGATGATTCTGCCTCAGATTCCTTAAAGCCATTTTTCAAGCAACCATTACATTGGTTTTCTTGCATATCACATTTCTACCCTTCCTTACTCAGGTGAGAGCCTCTAAATGCCATGTTATCTATAATTCTATGATTCCTTTAAAGTTTAATAGAAATTTTTATCCATGGAAGTAAATGAACCTTACAAAAAGAACTTACAACTTTTTACAATACACAGGTAAGTAAAGAGTATTATTTCTCTTTTTTTTAGCTCAAGAATCCAAGATACAGGCCTCATGATAATTCTGCTAACTTATAGCTTAACTGATGTAATGGAAAAATGTGAATTTTTGAAATTTAGTTCTATTTTAGCTAATTACCTAACCATTTTAAAATTCATCTTTCTTGATCTATGACTGGGAATTTGACAGTTCTCCAACTAATTATTAAAAAAAGCAAAACTGGATAATTCATGTAACTAACTCAGAGCCTTAGATAAAAGTTGAGAGAGGAATAACTTTTAAAATTATGAATAGGGTCTTTCACTTTTATTATTTAATTTGTAGCATTTAAATATAAGAAAAAATCATTTAAAGCATGAAATGTACTTCCAGAATGATCTGATGACATTTTGTGGCATTATGTGGAATGCCAGTTTGCTTCTTTGCTGAATATATCATTAGACAGTACCTTTCCTTGGTATCTGTGAATAAATATATCATATATCGCTGAAGGAGATATTATTAATCCCCATACATTCTTGATTTATCTTGGAAATACACTATCAGTGATTTTACCATCTAAATTGACTGACTGTATCTCTCTCTTGAGAAACAAGAGTCCTACCCATAAATAGAGGATGTGAAAGCCTCATGCACAGAATGTCTATAGACACAACAGACACACACTATTTACCTATTATGTGCCTGTTCCCATATAGTTAATGGGGAATCCAAGATCAATGAGACATAGACTCTACCTTCAAGGACTTCAGTGTATTGTTTTTACTTCACTTACGCATAAAAGTTTTTCAGTATCTCTGATTAATTCCTTATGATTGAGTCTTAGAAGTTGAATGCCTTTAATACCCTGTCTTTGCAATACCCTCCAGCTTGCGTTTAAATATACTCTTATATCATTGAGAGTTAAATAGCCTACTCTTTAATAATCATTATTGCAAAAATAACAAATTAAGCAACTGGATCTTTTACAGTGGAAGTCAAGTAAACGACCTGTGTCATTCTGATGAGTTCCCAAATTTCTAAACATACTTATTCTTCACGTTGTTATCACATTTGCTTTAATCTATTTGCATTGTCTGCTTTTGTCTTAGTCTATAACCGTTGGCATTATCATCCCCCTCTAGGGGTCGCTCTGCAAGTCTTCCACCTGCAGGCTTGCTCCATCCGGCCCTGCTAGAGGCCTGGGAAGTCAGCAGAGAAGTGGGTTTATCTTTCAAAGAGCGACTTCTGTTTAACTTCATTCTCTTTTCTATACCTAAAGCAAGCGTATATGTAATAAGACTTTTCTTTCTTTCTGCTTCTGTGTAGCAACCAATCTCCACTATTATCCTAACACAAAGATTAGAACATGGGGGTGATTACTCAGCCCAGAGTGGAAATGCAATTTGATACAAGCTTTCTGGAGGGCAGTTTAGTGAGCTGTGTCAAAAACCTAAAAAATATTTCTGCCCCTGTATCCAGCAATTCCGTTTCTAAGAATCAATCATAAGGAATTAATCAGAGCTGTTGACAAAGTTTTGTATGTAAGGATATTCAATGAAGCATAATTTGTGAAAGAAAAAAAAGGAAATAAATGTCCCACAGTGTGGAATTAGGGAAATTAATTATGGGTAGTCATACGATAGACTACTGTGGGGTCATCAAAAGGGCCGATTTTGGGGGCTGGCCCCGTGGCCGAGTGGTTAAGGTCGCGCGCTCCGCTGCAGGCGGCCCAGTGTTTCGTTGGTTCGAATCCTGGGCGCGGACATGGCGCTGCTCATCAGACCACGCTGAGGCGGCGTCCCACATGCCACAACTAGAAGAACCCACAACAAAGAATACGCAACTATGTACCAGGGGGGCTTTGGGGAGAAAAAGGAAAAAATAAAATCTTTAAAAAAAAAAAAGGGCCGATTTTGGAAAATATTAAATGATGTACATTTAAGAGGAAACTGCAAGTTTGTAATTATGACATTATCAAAGCCAGTCGAGTTTTTAGAGTGATAACTGTGTACCAGCCATGCAAGTGCTTCAAGTACATTCTCTGTTTTAAACCTCACACCAGTCTGTGAGGTAAGTACTCATGTGCTTCTTTCATGGAGAGTAAAGTGATGTGTAGGTAGCAACTACCAAAGGGAACAAAGCTGGGAGGCAGACTCTGAACCTGGGCTTGTCTGCTTCCAAAGCTCAAGCTCCTGAGAACTCCACCTTCACCTTTCAAAGGGAGAGTAGTTCAGAGGGATGTTAACAGGTGTGCATGAAAAATCTCAGATTGTCAGTAATTCACCCCGTAAAGTCTCTTTTTAGAGTTCCACTTTGCCAGGGCTCTGATATACTAATGCATAGTGTTTATCTCCAAGGGAGGGGTCTAGTATGCAGATCCTCCAAACTTACTGGATGTGAGAGCCTGTTTCCCAGGGGATGAATAGTTACTGGAAGGTGGGGTACAATTGAGAAGTGTTGAACTATGCCTTACTGCTATTCATATATCATTTAAAAAGTATGCATAGAAAAACAAATATTGAAAGGATATATACTAGAGAGTTTATAGTTTTTATCTTTGTTATGTTGGATTGCAAGCAATTTTAATTTTTATCTGTATTGTTTCCTATGTTTTCCAAATTTCCTATAATGAAAACAATTTAATTTTATTCAGATAAAAATGTTTTTAAAGTAAAAAGAAACTTCATTTTTAATTAATTAATTTATTTTTTTTGCTGAGGAAGATTTACCCTGAGCTAGCATCTTTTGCCAATCTTCCTTCTTTTTGCTGAGGAAGACTCTCCCTGAGCTAACATCTGTTGCCAATCTTCCACTTTTTGTATGTGAGCCACTGCAACAGCATAGCCACTGACACATGAGTGGTGTAGGTCTGTGCCTGGGAACTGAACCTGGGCTGCTGATGTGGAGCACACTGAACTTCAACCCCTGGGCCATCAGGGCTGGCTCATGAGTGCAATACTTTCTCATAGTTATTCTCTAACGGGTCCATATAGTCTACTTAGAAAGGCATGATCCATGTGATTTATGACCCAACACGTTCAGAGCAGTGGTGTAGTCAGAGCAACCCAGGGTAGTAATAAAAGTAATATCAAAATAACTCAAGTTATTGATTTGCATTTGTCAAACATTGCAATGGAGACTCCTGGACAACTACCATGTGACCTTAAAAATATCCACCTTTCCATCCATTTCCCTCACGTACATTAGCTGTTTCTGTGAGTTTTTCACCCCGAAATTATCCTTCAAAACTTCATTCCTCACCTTAGCAACTAAAATGAACTGTTCAGGGAAATACATGGGTCAGATGATGACAAACTAAAAATTATTAGGCTTTTATTTTTGGAAAAGGTGAGGCTGAGAGGAGAGATGACTGAAATATTTAATATTATGAAGGATCTTAGTAATTTTTTTACCTATTTGCTTATTTATTTACATCTGTGCATTGTTTCAGTAAGGATTTAAATCAGCTTTTAACAATACTAAATATAATAAGATATTGAGTTAAAAGTAGATGAGAAGAAGACTTGAAATTAAGACTTAAAATAAGAGTTAACAAATGTATCAACAATTGTGTGGACTATAAATTTGCCTATAGGATTACTAGAGAAAGCCTATGAATTATAGAAACTGGTAAAAATATAATTTTTTGTGTTCCCCACAACCCCTGGAAGAGAGTTTACAAGAGTTTGCTTTAGGGAAAATAAATGTATTTTCAAAGCAGTAAGTAAAATGTACTGTATTCATTATCTCTATCGGTGGTACAGGCTAACAATGTGAGTTGATTTAGAAAAGGTAATCAGTTTCATACTAGATTAAACTATGGCATGTGGAGAATATATTAGTCTCAAGGATAATACCATGACACCATACTGTGCCTTCACATAAATGTTCAAGAAAGAAAACTATCTTAGTCAATTATACTGTTGCATTATAATGCTTTTTATTATTTTTAAAATTTTCATCTTCGTGTGATTCCTTAAATATTTCAAAATATTTTTCGGGTCTTCCTTAGCTAAGTAGGTCATAACTGCACACTGAATCCGAGTAGCGTAATCAGTGTGAGTAAACAGCCCATTCGTTTTACGCTGTTCGTTTTCTTTTATGATAACAACATGATGTTTTGATTCATGGCCAGTCCATTCTGAGCTGTAGATATTCTTCCAACTATGCTTTTGTTTCTATTATGGTTTTATTCAATGTAATCCTGTTTGGGAATTTTATGCTTTTTTTCCTTCCCTAAATACATTAGGCTGACTTTGGCTTCATTATATTAACATGCTACGTGGGTCTTTCCTTTTACCTAGTTCACCAAGATGTGTTCGTTCAATCTTTCAATAAATGCATTTAATTATTTTTCTCCAGGTAAGGCATGTGCTAGATGTTAATGGTGAGGGAAGAGGTAGACAATGAAGTTTCTCTGTCTCCTTTGCAGGTTCATCTACTTTGACCTGGCCATTAAATAGTAAATGTCTTTAGCATTCTATCATAGAATGTTTTCCAGGGGAACTCATACATGCCTATGGCTTCGTGTACTCCTTATGTGTCGTTAAATGCATATCTCTAATTTTAACCCTTTCTAGGACTACCGACCTTTTTATCCATGGGTACCAACCCTACATGAATGCCTTTCTGAGGTTTATGCCTGCAAACATGAAAACGCCTCAGACTCAACATGACTGAAGTTGAACTGAGGATACTTCCTTCCAAACTGATTCTCTTCTATTTTTCCCTACTTTGGCTAATGGTACCTGCATGTAGTTGTACAAGTCGGAGACCTAGGAGGCAGCCAGAACACCTCCCTTTTGCTCTCCTACCAGATCCAATCCATTACCAAGTCTCATTAATTTTAACTCCTAATATCTGCTATCCATGGCACCACCTTTGCCTTAGTCCTGAAGCATCATCTCTCTCCTGACTACCGCAATGACCTCTTAGTTTTCTTCCTGTATATATATGTTGATTCCCATTTCCAGTATTCTCCAGACTATAGCCAGAGATTTCTCAAACCCAAATCTATTTTCAAAACTAAATTTTATGATTTCACACTGTGGCTTAAAAACCTTCCATGAATTCCCATTTGTCCTTAAATATACACAGAAAAGTTTAGCATGGCCTATAAGACCTATATAGATGTGGCTTACCTACCTTTGCAACCTCTTCCAGTACTACACTACCGTGTGATTCTGCTCTCTATACATTAGCCTTTTTATATTTCTTTGCCATGCCATGCTCCTTTCTGCCACAGGATCTTTGTACATGCTCTTCCCTTTCCCTAAAATGTCTTCTTCCTTTTTCACCTAGTTAATGTCAGCTTTTCTTCATATCTCAGCTCCAATGGGAGTTCTGAAAGGGAAGCCTTTCATCAACCCCAAAGACTAGTTCACTTCCTCTTACTGTGTCTTCTAATAGCATCTTTTGCTTTTCCTTCATTGAGTTTTCATAGTGGTAATTTCATCTGTATTTGTATGGTCATTTAAACTACATACCTATTCTCTACTAAATTCTGTTAAACTAGTGACTGGTTTTTGCTTACTGTTGTGTCTCCATAGCCTAGCACATAGAAATCAGCCAACAAATATTTTTTGAATGAATGAGTGAATGAAGGAATAAATGAGTTATTGTAGTACTGTTCAGATTTTTCAGATTAGATGGCACATTTAGCTCTTTTCAAACATTTGATCTGAGTGGTAAAGCTAAGGCGTGGGAAGCATGGTCTTATTGAGAAGGTAGCTTAGGAGTATCCTCAGGGAAGACCCTCTGGGGAGGAGGATACAAAAGAGCTTTGGTCTCCCAGCTGCTGCTGACAGGCTCTTCCACGGGACTGAGGAAAAGAGCTTAGAGAGCTTGTACTCTGATGAGGTGCCAAGCTTTGACATGGAGCCAGCAGCCAGAGAAGTAAGGAGAGCTTTTAACACTAAAGCTCTTAAGTGGCTGTTCCAGAGTGTGGATGGACAAGCAGTTGAATCTTTGAGAAGATTTTCAGAGAGAAAATCACGTGTCTGTGGAGTAGTTATTAAAAGAAGTGAAAATGTCAGGCGAACTAGATATTTGATATACCTAGATATCTATTCATATTTTTCCTTTCCTATTATGGTTTAAAGGTATTAAATAAATAAGAATATAGCAATGGAGTCAGCAGTGGGATCATAGAAAACAACTCTAGGTTTTCGCATTAAACAGACACGGTTGGCAGACTTCTGTAGTTTTGTGGTCTTGGAAAGTTAGTTAACCTATGTGATCTCCAGTCTCCCCATATATGAAATTGTTTAAATTTTGGTGAGGAAGTTGAGACATAAACACAATACAGCATTATTGTTCTACTTGAAAACAGCATGCAATACCATTGTCTACTTCTTCCATCTTAAAGCATCTTTTTCCTTAACTTCTGAGATACTCTCATGGCAGAGTCACGAGGATTAAATGAGCTAATGTGCCTACTAAGGCACTCGTTACATAAGTACTTATTAAACAATCCTTCAATACTGCTGTGTTAGTAAAGACCTATATGTTTCAGAAAGTGGCAAATTTTACCAATTATCCAAACACAGTAAAAGGACCTACTAGAAGTGTGAAAAAGTGGAAAGAATGTTGAATTACTTTCTCATTGGGTTTCTGCACTTACCAGAAGTGTGATGCCAAAGGAGACCTTTCTTGAACTCCCTGTAAAAGGGTATTTATTATCTGGTAGACAGAAAGATTTTGAAGGATCCATTTTGGAAAGCCAAGAGTAATGTAGTGATTAATATGGGGCTTCTCCCCTGCTTTTGTTTTTCCCCTTTAGGGTTTTCACTCTCAGTTTCTCTTTATTTATGCCCTTGCCTTTGTTCTCTGAATCATGTACTTATGGTCTCTGGTATAAATTTGGCCAGTAATCCATGACAGGAACCATCTGGTTGAAATCAGTCCCTAGATACCTTGAATAACATGGCTCCAATTTGGGAATCAGCCTTGAGACCACAAACTTGATTTTGGGTCAAAAACCTGGTATCCTCAATCAGGAGGTTGAATGGAGCCAAACATCCTCAGTGCTGGAAAATACAACTTACCTACCAAACGTCAACCAGGTTGGATGGAAAGAAACATGGAGTAGTGGAATGAGCATGGGTTTTGAAGTCAGAAAGACTTGGGTTCAAAGTCCAGTAGCCATATTTATTAGTTAAATGACCTTGGACTAGTTTCTCAATATTCCTGAAACAAAGATTAAGTGAGATGAACACTAAGTGTCTCAGGCATATCTTATTTCACATTTCCCCAAGAAGCAAACCCTGAGACAAGGATTCAAGTGAAAGTAGTTTATTTTCTAAGAGGAGGAAACTGGAAGGGGAGTGGGTAAGTGAGATAAAGAAAGAAAGACAGCAAATAAAGATTAGTGTAATCAAGCCAACTACCATAGGAGTAATCAAACTTAAACCTTCTGGGGAAATTCCTAGAGTCAGTGTGAAAGGCACATCTCAGAGTTATCCCACCAAAGGAGCAAGGATGCTGAGGTATTTATACAGCAACTTCCATCAATCATTGGTTGAAGCTGCTCTGGGGGTTATTATTCGCTGGCACTTCCAAACTGTCTTGCTGGAAGATAGAGGTTTTGACAGCAAAAGGCAGGCCACGGCCAACTGAGTGGTAAGGGCAAGAGGATATGTGGATATTGACAACATCTGCTTTGGTCTATCCCTTGCACCACTGAAATCCACTCATTAGCCATGTTAAGTTCTCTGAGTCTTATGATTGATTCCTCAAGGTGGTGGCTGGTCAAAACTTCTTCAGAAAAAAACAGTTTTCTTACAGTAGAGTTAGTGGGACAAGCTAGAGTATCCCCTGCTGCAATTATTCCTGAGTCTGCAAGTGCTAATCTTCATTACATTCCTCTATCACTTATTCCAGCTTCCCCTCACCCTTGGCCATCACATCTGCTTATTTATGTTGCTTGCTCGTGGCGTCACTGAGCCCTTCATCCCTGAGGGGTCAAACCTGTGGTTACCATTCCTTTCTCAGAATGTCTCCTGCTTATGGTTATTACCAGTCATGCAAGCATCAGGAGATGCCCTGGTGAATCTCTTAAGTCACAGAACTTCTCCCTGCTTCCCTTAGGCAGTAGCAACTCCAGCTCCTCAGTGATAATTAGGGTTAGTTACCTTGCCAGCATAGTAACTCCTTTCTTTGCCTGCTAGACTGCTGGCATGGGAAGCCAAAGATGACCAGATGGCAGCTGTAACATTAGGTTTTGTGGAATTCTCCATGGTCCCCTGGTAGAGGTGTGTGCACCCCAACTCACCCCATGGAAACCAGGACCTACACTCCCACAGAGCTAATGGGGAGTTATGGGAATGGAAAACACAATTTCCCCAAGTGGATCATCAGAAGCACTGGTGAAAGAGGCCTCTTCTACTTTCACCCTTAGCTCATGGACCCATGTAGTTTATTTGTTAGGCACATGGTAGCATATAATGGCTGTTGATTCAAATAAAAATCAAATCTTGAAGGACAGTGCCCCAACACTGCTGGGTGTCATCCCCAAGCTATGCATTTCAGAGTCCGTTCCAAAGTTCTACTGATCTGACAGCTTCTACATGATACGTATATGGTAGAATCAGTGAATCCCATAGTCATGTGGCTTGAGCAGTAAGGCTGCCCATTTTGCAGTCTGAACCTACTGCAGAGCCTTCTCTTGCCCTGCGCCTCATGCACGATGTGGTTGGAAGTCAGGCTGGTGTGCACTGATACAGCTAAGATTTTTTTTTAACTTTCTACTGCAATATGAACACTAAAAAATTGCAGAAATTACAAGTGAACTACTTGATGAGTTTTCATACAGTAACCACACCTGGATACAGCTAAGATTTTCCATGATGATTCTATAAAAATATTTGAATATTTTCATAAACCAAAATGATTGAAACCCATTATTGTATCACTCCTTACTCCCTGGATTTGAAAAGTTCTTTAGGCCAAATCATTCTCCAGAAATGTAGCACTTTTATTAGAGTATAAGCTTAATACAACCCAGTCATAAATTTATCCTGTCTCTTAGTACAGGATTGATGAGTTCCTGTAGATTTATAAATTTTTGTTCTCTTCTTTGTTATAGTAGAATTCAACATGTACATATTTGATATATATATATATAAATATATATATAATTTCCCTTTCTGTCATTTTTTTGTGAGGCTAATCTCACTTTCACAGCTCCACCAGCTCAAAGGATGAGGGAACATATGCTTCTCCATATGCCCAACACAGACTCCTCAATGCATTTATTACTTGGAGCTTGGTGATTGAGGAATGTTTGTAATATTTTATTTTTCTTCATAGTGAGTCATTCTACTGTACATTTCAAAATCTGTGATAAGTTGAAAGATCCAAGATTTGAGGTACATTTCAACAAACAGTTTCCCATCTGGTAAATGAAAAGTTTTATTTATAACCAGGTATTCAGATACAGTGGTATGAAATGACATTCAAATTATTTTGTTTTATTACATGTCTGTAGGGCTGGGCAAAAACACTAACCCCCTCCAATCCATTCTCCACACTGCAGCCAGATCAGGAAGCTCGTCTGCCTTAAACTCTTCAGCGGGTCCAAAATCCTCATCTTGGCTAATGAGGCCCTCCATGGTCTGGCTTCTGCCTCCTTCTTCAGATTATCTCTCAACAATCTTCCTCCTTTTCTACACTCCATCAAACTGGATCTTTGAGTTCATTAAATGTATCCTTAAGTCAGCATTCAACTCAAGAAAAATATATAGATAGGAAATATTCAAGAACTAAGTCACTTTTAATATACAACTTACTATCAACTGCTGCTTTTCATCTACTGAACCCCAGGCAAGTTTCTTGAAGCCAGCGTGTGGGGTGTAGGATGGAAATAGGGACAGCCATTGTGAGGATCTGTTTCAGCATTTCAGGCCAAGGGGCCCACCTAGTGGGTTCTTCTTTGGTACTGTATTTAGAACTACTGCAAGAGCCAGACCATTCTGGGAATACGCAAAGTAATTCAGTAGTTCAGAACTCCTGAACTGACAAACTTGATTCCTCTGCCTGAGAGTTAAGTAACTCCCCACTTCTCTCTTCACCACCCACCCAGGGCTAACTAGCTAGCACTGCCTAGCTAACTCTGCCCCGTCAATTGCCCAAGGAGGTTCTCTGTTTCAAGTTGTCTTGTCAGAGTCTTGCATGGAAAGCCTGAGTTGATCCAAAGTTCAGGTGAGGCAGAAGGATTTTGTGGATTATAAGGTTGTGAGATGTTCCAAATGCCAAGCCGAGCCAAGGGGGAGGTGCTTTGAAATTTCATTTTGTATCTTTGGATCCTCTTATTTGTGCTTAAACCAGCCTTTTGGCAAAGCATCCTCTCTTTTTTTTTTTTTTTTGAGGAATATTAGCCCTGAGCTAACTACTGCCAGTCCTCCTCTTTTTGCTGAGGAAGCCTGGCCCTGAGCTAACATCGTGCCCATCTTCCTCTACTTTATATGTGGGATGCCTACCACAGCATGGCGTGCCAAGCGGTGCCACGTCCGCACCCGGGATCCAAACCTGCGAACCCTGGGCCACCGAGAAGCAGAATGTGCGAACTTAACCGCTGCGCCACCGGGCTGGCCCCAAAGCATCCTCTTTTTTAAAAAGAGTTTGCCTACGCATTTATGAGCTTATGAGTCAATCAGCTAACATGGACAGAGCACTTCAGTGTGCTCAGGTCACTGCTAGGAGCTTTGGAGTAGAAAAGTGTCCTCATGAGGCTTAAATCTGAGTGGAAAGATAAAGCTTTAATTGATGAAATAAAGTGCTAAAATGTGTAAACTTGCCATAAGTGCTTTAATTCACAGTGAGAAAGACCATTATAGAGGGAAATTTTTAGTGAAGGCTCCACAGAGAAAGTGATATTTTTGCTGCAAATCGAAGGATGGGTAGGATTAAGCTAAGTAAAGGGTTATGAGGAGTTCACTTCATGGGCGGCAGCCAAGGTGGACCTGTGTGGGCACAAAGGCACAGAGGCAGTAAAGATGATGCCAACTAGCCCACCCCTGGGACCTGTGCTCTAGAAAGCGCTGCCTTTCACAGTGGCTCTCAGACCCTAGTGTGCATCAGACTCTCCTGCAGGGGGCTTACTGAAACACAGATTTCTGGGGCCCACCCCTAGAATTTCTGAGGCCCAGGAATGTGCATTTTTAACAAGTTTTCAGGTGATGCTGATGCTGCTGGTCCAGGGCCCAAGCTTTGAAAACCACTGGTCTAGACTATGTTAATGACTGTATGGTTCTCCGCTCAGTAAATTCCATCTGAAAATGATGCTACAAATTGTCTCTCACAGCAATACCCTTTGCTCTGCTTTTTTCCATTCTGAGGCGTGTGGTCCCCACATTCACACCTTTACGTTATTGTCACATCTTTCCTTCCCAAGGCCACAACCAGATTGAGTTTGATCATTTCCTGCCTTTTTTGTTGTGGTGGTTGTAAGCTGGCTATAGATGTGGTGACCTTTAGCCAATCTAAGCTTGGAGATTTTATTTTGTTTATTTTTTTTTTTTGAGGAAGATTAGCCCTGAGCTAACTGCTGCCAATTCCCCTGTTTTTGCTGAGGAAGACTGGCCCTGGGCTAACATCCGTGCCCATCTTCCTCTACTTTATACGTGGGATGCCTACCACAGCATGGCTTTTGCCAAGTGGTGCCATGTCCGCACCCGGGATCCAAACCAGTGAACCCCAGGCCGCCAAGAAGCAGAACGTGTGAACTTAACTGCTGCGCCACTGGGCTGACCCCTAAGCTTAGAGATTTTAGAAGGAAAAAGTGAATAATGTTATCAGTTTTCAGTTTCTGCTTCACTTTCTTATCTCCTGCCAGTTCATTGGTAAATTAATGTGTTGATGCAGAGGACCTGATTTTGATTTTCTATTCAACACTGATGATAATTTCCCAAGTACAAGCTTATTTGCCTTGGAATTATTTCTCTTTGATGAAATGATTACCCAAATAGGTAGCAGTGTGACTGTCAGAGTGGGTCTAATAATTCCATGTTGACTTAAGGCTTTACATGTTAAATAATTAGATTACGGTTGACCCTTGACAGAAGCTTTGAATTCCTTTAGTTTTATCAGCAATCATAGTACATGGCAAATTACAAAGTAGCCAAAACCCACTGTAACTTCTTTCCATGAATAACGAAAGGAGTTAATAGCACATAGTAGGCACGCATATATTTAGTGAATGAACAAATAAATGCATTCAAAATAAATGCATAAATAATTTTTATTTGCTCATGAAACAAAACAGACAGTTCTGTGAAATATAGACATGGTTATTTTGTATCAGTTTTAAATTTGGCAGGCTACCAAATGTTAATTTGCTTTTAGCTATTTGAGATTAAACATAATTCCTTCCCTGAGCAACCCTAAAGTAAGCAAGCATGAAAGCATTTTCAGAGTGATCTGGGAGGAATTGACATTTAAAGGAGTTAGCATTACATTGTACTTTAAGGCTATTAATTTCATAGATAAATTCACTTCATTACGCCATCTTTATCTTGCATTTTGAAAGGACTCCATCAGCTGGACGACTGACAGCCGAGGGTCAATTGAAACTGCTCTTTTCCCAGCCAGGTTGTAATTGGAACCTGCTTCTGGAAACCCTACTGAATCATAATGGTCTTTTACTGAGAATCTTGCTGAAGAGCTCAAGTGAGTATTTATAGTTATGAGAATGTCCTCAAAAAACCCAGTCATTGCTCAAGTTGAATGAAATTTTTTTTCCTACTTGAATGTTGGCAGAGGGATGGAAACCAACTGCGTTGTGTCAACAGTCAGTGGGGTTAGCAGTAGGCAAAATGTTGAATTGCTTTATAAACCTATTGGAAAGATACTTTTCAGGAATTCTGAGAAAAAACAATATTTCTGTATAATACTGTTCTATCATAACTACCATTATTTTGAAATGTTGCAATATCTGGAGTTTGAAATGCCTAAGAAAATTATAGGAACATAGTTATATGTCCAAAACAGAAGTCTCAATTAGACCTAAAAGAAAGAAAGAGAGAGGTTCATTAGAACCACACTAGAAATTTCAGTGGATCGTGAAAAGTGCTTATGTAACTTATAAACAAGCAAGCTGTGGCTTACAGCCATATCCATTGCAGCATGGAGAAGTAATCATGAGAAAATTATGAATGGAAATTGAGGAGTAACAGAAGACCACACTTCTCTTAATTAGACTTTCTTTTTTTCCCTGTAAGTGCTATTTTAGAAAATGGTAAGTAACGTTATGCCAATCCGATATTATTTGCCACTGCTCTCCTGCTACATCTATGTGGAGTTTTCCAACCGTTTTCACATACCCCTACACATTTCTCCTGCTATTCTATACCACACATGAAGCCAGATTTATTTTATCAATCACTAGTTCCACTAGAGGTTTCCTGAATCAAAATCTTTTTCCTCTACTTCTCTACCACCTGTAGGATCAAATCCCTGTCCATTCAAATATGACCCCTGGCTAATTTTCTAAACTTTTCCCCCACTATTCCCTTGCAGGCACATACACACCCATTTCAGCCATTGTCCCCAAAGCTCCATGCGTGTGCTCCCTCCACACCTGGCCTCACCCATTTTTCCTGCTTGAAATACCCTCCATAGACAACTCAGGCTCCACGAGTGTGCCAGGGCCAGTTGATGTTCTAGATCTCTGAATGCTCTAGCTCACATTGATCTCTTCCTCCCCTCAACCTCACCATGCCCATTATCTTGGCTGCTCATTTGCCCTTAGCATAGTGTTATTATATTTGTAAATGAACGAGGCAAATGGACACCAGGCCTGTTGGTATACAAATGAGGTTCATAGCATTCCCCTGTCCAAATCGCTCTGGTCATTCCTGGGAATTTTTGGTTTCCCAGATCTGTTCAGGACCACTTCCCCATATTCTTCTCTCCTGTCCACCTTGATGTTTGCTTCCCAAAAGCCACCTAGATCAGATGCCTCACTGCTGAGGCCCTTGTGAGAATATTGCTTCTCCCTTGGTGCTCTCATATCCATATCTCAAATCCATAAAATCTTGTGGTGCCAAAGGTCACTACAACTCCTCAAACCTCACCATGTTCCAAGCAGAAGTTCGGAGATAACCCCTCTCCCAAACCGTGAATCTGACTTTATTCCCTTAGCCACAGGCAGTACTCTTTGGGCCTCAAATAGCACAAGGTTCACCTGAAAGCAATTTCTTGAACTTCAGGCTGTAGCTCCACTCTCCTAAAGGGAAACCGGTGCTAGGGAAACTACTTCCTCAAGTAGCCACCATTTGTTGTTTATTTATTGGGTGTCCAGCACTGTGCTAAGCACTTCACATTTGCTATTTAATTTGATTCTTGTAACTTTATCAAGTATTTACTGTTGTTTTCCTCATGTTAAAAATGAGGACATTAGGGCCAACCACAGTGGCCTAGTGGTTAAGTTCAGCATGCTCTGCTTCAGCAGTCCAGGTTCAATGCCCCAACGCAGGCCTACACCGCTCTGCTAGCGGCCATGCTGTGCTGGCAACCTGCATACGAAAAAAAAAAAACATACAGGAAGATTGGCATAGACGTTAGCTCAGGGCAAATCTTCCTCAGCAAAAGAACAAAAAGAGAGACGTGATTAGAGTTTAAGATAATGTTACTTGCCCAGATACACACATAGCTGATAAACGGTGAGTAAAAGTGGATTCTGAACCCCGCCTGAGCTTTCTGTCCCCTG
Organism: Equus caballus; assembly: GCF_041296265.1. Lineage (NCBI taxonomy): Eukaryota > Metazoa > Chordata > Mammalia > Perissodactyla > Equidae > Equus > Equus caballus. The sequence goes on from NC_091697.1 coordinate 89,807,397, forward strand.
CACTTCCTAAACAAATACTCATACAAATTAAACCCTGGAGTGGGCGAGGGGTATCAGAAGAGCTGTAATCTGTCCACCCTCAGGTGGATCAACCAGGACACCCTAATGCACCTGCATTTAACTAGTTTTTCCAGCTAGATAGTTAGGGCTGATCACAGATTTTTATATTCCTCCTCAAGCTAACACAGTGCTTTTTACAGGAAAAGTCCAGTCATTGGCCGATCAGTGGTCAATTAAGATATAAAATACAGTGTTTCCCTTAAACTTTATAATCTGAGCTTTCAGGCAAAGCGGCTACATGACATGGACAGTATCTGACACAGCTGGAGATTTAGTCTATAGTTGGTGAAACTCACAGGCATGGTCTCAGAAGAGAAATGGTGTCCTATTGACAGAGTTATGTAGAACAGCCTGGAAAATCAATTGCAATCAAACTTTTTGACTATACTGATATAGCCACTAAGTACAGGAATAGCAATTATAGTTATGAGTATTTAACCATGTTTTCTTATAAATGAATCCCACATTTACTTACCAAAAATATTATGTCCACCTTCTGGTATGTATAACATGATATTGTTTTTGAGAGACTTACAGTCATTGTAGCTACCATATTGTATCACCTTCGGTTGTGGTTCTTATGAAGTGCAGAGGTGTACTTACCCAAGCCGCTCAAATACCTTTTTTGCATTTTTTTGCAAAGGCTGTTAGGTGTTTGATCAGGATTACATAGCTGCTCTGGAATCGTCTTGTAATGAATTTCATTAGTTACTTCAATACTGTAAGGATGTCGTGACAGAGTTCACTAATCAATCGATTGACTGACTTATTAAGCTCCAGTAGAAGTCTTGTCACTTTAAGTTAGAAACAATATACTCAGGAATCTTATTAACTAGACTAAGATGGAAATTATCATGTACATAAAAATAAATTTGTAATATTTTTTTCTCAAATTTTCTTTTCATTTGTTTAGAAGTCTCAGAGTATTTCAGAACACTATTTGGTGATTTAGAAGTTTGATCATATTTTTAGGAAAGCAAAATTTTAGAGTAAAATATGCTGAATTAGGTGCTTCAAGCAACATAATTATCAGCTTTTTTGTGGGAGAGTTTTTCTTTGTAAACAGTGTCTTTTTGGTCAAACTGATAAAATTTAACTTTGTGTTAAATTGGCTCAGGAATAAGAATAAAGAGATCTTAAGAAAATATTTTTATTATATATGTTTTAGAACAAAGTTCTCCTTGTCCAATAAGTAATTATTAAATTCTGTTAGGTTCAGATTTTTCTTGATGGACAATTATATATTATAATAATTAAAACATATGGAGTTTGTCTCTTTTATTGTCTGTAGCTTTTGGTTTTGCTCTATGAAAATGATTTGCCAGAATTTCTTTTTATTTTAAAAAGAATCAGCAGAGCATATATGGAAATGACTTTCTTATAATACTAGATACAACTTCACCAAGGGTGAGAAAACGCAAAAGTTTGTAAATGAAGGGTAAAATTTGTGTATGTGTGTGTGAGGAAGATTCGTCCTGAACTAACATCTGTTGCCTCCTTTTTTTCACTTGAAGAAGATTCACCCTCAGCTCACATCTGTGCCATTCTTCCTCTATTTTTTGTATGTGGGATGCCTCCACAGCATGACTGATGAGCAGAGTAGGTCCGCACCTGGGATCCAAACCTGCGGACCTGGGCTCCTGAAGTGGAGCACATGGAACTTTAACCACTTGGCCACAGGGCTGGCCCCCAAATTTTAATTTACAATATATGCTTCATAGGCTGCCAGCTTCTAGGAAGTGGAATCATGTTTTTGCCATAGATAATAATTCCTCCTGTATAAAAATTTGTAGCATTTTGAGGGAGTGGTTATATTGCTAAAACTTGATAAAAATAAACTGATTTCACATAGCAGGTGGTTTATAACATTCTTTGGGTACAGTTCACTTGGCATGGAAGGTAATGTTTGTGGGTTTATTTTCAAGGTAGGCCATCTTAAGTTTGAAAGGAAAAAACTCAACTACAAATGTTTATAGAAGATTTCAGAATTGTAAGACACTATTTTGGATTAGTGACTTTAAAAATCTAGGGCAATTGTGTGGTAATTGCCTAGGACTAACTAGTTTCTTTGGTAATTTGGTAACCAATTTGGTTGGTTATTACCTATAATGGCCTAACTAGTTTCTTACTTGTGGCATCAAAGGAACAAATATTTAGCAATTTCCTAAGTGTTAGCAGGTGGCCTTTTCCTGCTAGTGACATTTGAATGAACTGTGACTAACATTCTTCCCTTTGCCCATTGCCCCAAGAATGATGTCCAGTGAAACTTCTCGGCTTCTGGTGATTTTCAGTTGTAACATAACAACACACTAGCAAATACATGATATTTAACGTGTTCCAGACATTGTTTCTGAGTATTTAAAATGTGCTCACTCACTGAATCCTTGTAACAACCCCATGTGGTAGGTACAATTATCATCTCCATTTTACAGATGAAGAAACTGAGACACATAGAAATAAGTCACTTGTCCAAGTCACCTACCTCATAAGTGGCAAAGCAGGATTTGATCCAGACAGGTGGCTTCCAGAGAGTGTGCTTTCACCCCCACACCACATGGCATCCAGGGAGAGCCACAGAGCATTTACCAAACTGCAGGCCACACAGTTCATGGGGGCTATCAGGAGCCTCTGTAGCAGACACTTTTGATAGTACCTTTGGTACTTTTCAACCTTATGATAAAGAAACAGATCAACAGGAAATTCTACCACTACCAAGCAGAGATTGATTTATGAATCAATTCAAAGTCTGTAATTTTATACTTAGTATTTTCCTGATCTTTTGAGTAATAGGAGGCATATTATGGCAGAAGCTTGGTGTTTTGTTGTGGAGTGTGTGTGTGTGTGTGTGTGTGTGTGTGTGGGTGGGTGTTTTGTTTCATTTTGTAAGTGTGACCAAGTGTCTTGAAGGAGGTGACCAAAAATAAACTATGCTCCCTCTTGGTACCTTAGTGCACCTAACATTGATGTCATAGGCTGCTTTGCTAGTGACATCTGCACTCTGACTTGTTTAATCTTCTTTTCTTTGCTGTAGTTGTACCCTGTTCTTACTAGGAACAACAGAACCATATTCGTGTGGTTTTAGCCTAGTCCTTTCCAACCAAGGATCCTATCTGACAATCATGATGGACTAGCCTAGCATATCAATGGGCTCCACAGAATTATTACAGTCCCCCAAACAGTTATCATCTAGGGTCTGCTGAGTCTCCATGAGGATAGGGTGGTTGTAGGGGGTATGATTATGTAAAGCAAAGCTTCTTTAAAGTGCAAACATGTCACCTGTGGTGCTGGTTAAAACCACAGATTCTGATTCAATAGGTCTTCGGTGTTGGCTGAGATTCTGAATTTCTAACCAGCTCCCAGGTATGCTGCTCCTGCTGCTGCTGGTCCCTGGACCGCCTTTGGAGTAGCAAGGTCATCGAACAAAGTATCTGTTGCTATAGAAGGCGAAAAAGTTTGAGAATGTGGCTTGTCCTACCAATGTATTATAGGCTTTTAAAGAGACATAATTTACTTAAAAATATTTATAAACCATTTTATCAGGAAGTTCACAGGAGTCAGAAATCATGATCTTATTCAAATACACATCTGATTATGTCACTCCTCTGCTAAAAACCTTTAGTGGCTGCCCACTATATATAGGATAAGGACCCTAATCCTCGAGCAATGCCCGTCCTGCTCTGTCGATGGCTGACCTGTCCGATGTTAGCGTGTCCTGCTCTCCCCCAGTTTATCATGCTCCAACTCATGCGTATTCTGGTCTAGGTTGTGCATCCTAGGTTTGGATATTTACAACAGCAGAAGTGTCTGAAGGAAGATGCAGCTGCTCCAACATCAATGACCTTTCAATTGTCCCATATACCAAGTTCTTTCCATCTACAGAACCTTTGAAATGTTGATTTTTTGTGCCCAGTATCTTCTTCCCCACCATTTCCTGGCAACTGTTAGTCATCTTTTGACTTAAGTATTATTTCCAAGGAAGTCATGTTTGATTGTCCCATAAGGTCCCACCGTAACTCCTTTTGTAACGCTTGTCACAATTTTAAGTGAAAGGTTAATTAACATAATTTTGTATTTAATGTCTATTGCAGCCATTATGAGTTCCAAGAGGGCAGGGACAGCTCGCTGTTGTATACCCAGTGCTTGGCCTGGGTCTAGATGCTTCAGACTGCTATTGAGCACATGGAACGAGCTTAAAAAATATTTATTGAATGAACGAATGGAGGCCAATTAAATTTCCATGACAGCAATTCTGTTTTATTCATTAGCTTTGTGATCTCTCTAAACTTCAGATTCCTCATTTCTAAATGTACTAATATTGACCTTTGTATTCATTTAGGGGTTTAAAAAAGTAAATAAAAATAAAACACCATTTTGACCCTTAGAGGGTACTTATTTTGTATTAGATTCATTCCTTCTTTTATACCAAATACCTAGAAAATTATGCCTGACATATTGTTCTTTTCTGATCACTCTTCCTGTGCTCCATGTAGTGGTCTCTCCCTCTGCTTTTCAGTAACTCTGCCCTCTGTCTAAACATAAATCTCAGTGTATCCCGGGAGGTGAAGTTTCCCCTTTGACACATGTGTGCTTGAGAAGATGTTGTCCTAGCAGCTGTCATGTGTGTGAAGATGAGAACTAGGCTAAATAAATATTCCCAAATTCCATACATTCTAGTACTCCTTGAGAACCTTTGCATGTGGCTTGGGAGATTGGCAATATGAATTTTGCTATGATGCTTCACCTACGCAGAATCAGATCTAATCTGGCATGACAGTGGCTGAAATATTTTATATTCTTTCTTTTCATAGAAAATGTCTAATATAACCATAAGAATGTATGTCTTCTTTAGTAAATGTGCTTCTAGTGTTAGCATGTAAAATGATTGGGCATTATACTATAAGTGATTCTATTCATGAATTTAGGTAGTATCTTTCTCCCAACAACTCAAAGTGAGTTAATGTATCATTTCATTTATGTCCCGTGGATTATTAGGACCATTTTGCAAATGAGGAAACATAGATACAGAGAAATTGAGTAAATTACCCACTTGATGTTTAAGTGGTCCTTATTAGAAGAAAGAAGAGCCATTATTTTCTGAAAGTATATCTATTGTTTTTAAATGAATTCAAAATGAAAACATGAGACTTTATGGAAATGATTATTCTTAGAAATAAGAAATAATATTCTTCTGAATTAATTTCTGAAAATGTTTGGTTACTTGATTTTATAAATACATTCTCTATTCAACTAGTATTTAATGGGCATCAAGTCAGTACAAAGCAGTATTCTCAGCTGGAGATACAATGGTAAATATGACCTGCAGAATTGCCTTCGTATTCTGGGGGATTCGTTGCTGGGGAAAGTGGAGAGGACAGACCTTATAAAGTAAAAAATATAAAAGTTAGGTAAGCTCTGCTGCTCATAAGTACCATGAAGAGGTTTTCTAAAACAGAGTGATTGCTAGAGATCCACAGACTGGATGATTAGGAAAGGCTGCTCTGAAGAGCTGACACCTCCTTTTACTCGTGAGTGATGTGGGAGCAGATGGAAGATGCCCTTATGTAGTTTTAGATATTTGGAATATATGTACACTTTCTTTCAACATTCTAGGATAGGAGCCAGCAAACTTTTTCTATAAAAGGCCAAAGAGTAAATATTTTAGGCTTTGTAGACCATACAGTTTTTATCACAACTACCGATCTGTACCACTGTAGCATGAAAGCAGCCATGGACCGTATGTAAGCCAATGAGCATGGCTGTGCAGAGGAGGAAACAGTTTTCCTCAACCTTCTTAGGGTCCCTGGCTGGGTTTGAAAATTAAGCTGACAAGGACAGATTAACAGGAGAAAAGCATACAAATTTATTTAATATAATTTTACATGACAGTGGAATCTTTATTAGGAAATAAAGATCGAAAGAAATAGTTAAACCTGAGTATTTTTATGCTAGGCTTAGTGAAGAATGGACAATTTTGGAGAAACATGATAGGTCAAGGAATATGAGAGAGGTGCAGTAAATTGGAGGAAACTGAGCAAGTTCTGTTTGTTAAGATTCTTCTCAGTATCCCTTTGACTTCAGAGATAAGGATGCTCCTTCCTCCTGCAATAGGGAGGACCTTTCTCAGGTAAGGGTTTTATGACCTGTTTCAGGGGACAGGGGGATTCCAGAAGGTCAGAGTGACCTTCCTGCTTCTGCTGTTTTCTCAAACTCCTTCAGTTTAAAATCTTAAATACACCAAGGTGCCATATTTTGGGTAACATGTCCTGAACCCCCATCAGCTGTATTCTAATGAAACTTTATTTATGGACACTGCAGTTTGAATTTCACATAGTTTTTGCATGTCACAAAACATATTCTAATTCTGATTTTTTTTTTTTACCATTTAAAAATGTAAAAACTGGGGCCAGCTGGTAGCATGGTGGTTAAGTTCACATGCTCTGCTTGGCAGCCCAGGGTTTGTGGGTCTGGATCCTGGGTGCAGACCTACACACCACTCATCAAGCCATGCTGTGGCGACGTCCCACATAGGGAGTGGAAGAAGACTGGCAGAGATGTTAGCTCAGCGATAATCTTCCTCAAGCGAAAAAGGAGGAGGATTGACAATAGATGTTAACTCAGGGCCAATCTTCCTCACCAAAAAAAAAAAAAAAGTAAAAATGATTCTTAGCTTGTACGCCATATAAAAAACAAGCAGCAGGCTGGATTTATCTGCTGGGCTATAGTTGTCAACTCTTGTTCTAGAATATTGTGCAGCACCCAAGCTCCCACAGTGTCTTTATCACTGCTCTGTAATGTGGTCATTTGGAGAGGAGACCTGCACGTTACCCCAGCATGGTAACTTCTCTCCCAAGGCCTGAGTAGACATTCCCACTAGACAGATAGGCTTGGTATCTGCCTACAGAAGGAATTACCCTTTGAAATAGCTTTAACTTAGTTCCACATTTTATGGACATCTAGGGACTTTTCATTTATTTAGGAGTACTAGATCTGGAACTCAAAACTTCTCTCTTACTCCCTAGGGCTGCCAGCTGCAGGCTTTGGACCAATTGGCCTGCCTATGCTTAGTGGTCATCAGACCTTGTCTGCAGACCTTATCTTTTCTTGGCACAACTGGTTTAAAGTGATATTGCCCTTTTAAGAGTCAACACAGAGAAAAGTGATAAAGATGTTAAGTAGAAGCCAGGCCATACCTTGCTTAAATAAACTAGGTATGTCTAATTTGCAGAAGAAAAGATTAGAGAAGACAAGATAGCTATCTTCAAATATTTTAAGTCTTTATTTAAAAAAACAAATAGGCTGTCCAATTCAGCAAGTGGAGACACTTGGGAATAAGTTAGAAGGAGATGGATCTTGGCTGCCAGTCAGAAAACCTGAATTGTCATCCATAGTGATAACTGAGGAGGTTGCTTATGACTCTGTGCTTCTTTTCTTTATCCACTAAAGAGGCTAGCCTCGATTTCTGTAGTCCTTTCTGATAATAGTGTTCCATATTTTAAAAAATGCAAAATAGTTTGGTAACTTGAACTGTCCAGCAGAAGGACTGGCTAACTTGAATGGTAGTGGACATTCCACCACTGAAAGTAGTCAAAAAGAAGCTAGGTCACCATTGTCACAGCTGCTAGGGAACTCTTTATTCATTCAGTCCACAAATATTTATTCATTTATTGACCAAATACTTGCTGACTTCCATGTAAGGTGCCTGCCGGTCATATAATCTCATTGTGTTTCTTAACCAGTTAGTTAGAACTTGGTATAAGTCTGTGGGTTTAGCAGTTTTTAAAGCCCTGTTTGGCTGTGCTTTGTTATTCTTGCCAGTGCCTACTGCTGAAGCAAAATCCCTCTTTGCTCCACAAATGATTCAGTTGAATTAAAATTAAATGCAACTTTGGTGACCTGATCGGCAATCGTTTCTTTTCGTTGGCAATCTCCTTATGCAGAATATTCCTTTCTGCTGCTACCTTGCTTCCTTACCCATTCAAACTGCTCACTTTTATTTGCAAACCTAACGGGCTTGAATTTAATTTGAGTCTATTTGCAAACACTTAGAGGCACTCTTCCTAAATTCAGTTTTATAGAACAGTAGTCCTGCTACATGCAATACTAGAAAAGGGTTTCATGGTCAAAAATGACTGGAAACACTGTATACTAAAATTCCATCTTGGAGAGTCACAGATTTCATGAATAGTTAAAGGTTCTGAGAAATCCTGCAGAAAACAAAAGCATTTAATATTGTTGAAGCCAGTATTTCCAGAACATATGTGCTACTCATTAACATCCCGTGAAATGCACTTTGAAAATCTTACCTTATGCAAAGCATGGGGAAAAACCCTAATAAATAGATACAGGTAGATACAGCCAAAACTGTTTCAAAGAGGTTTACCTATCTGCATTTACAAATATGTAAATATTATAAAATAATTTTTAAACATACAGAATTTCCGATGTATACCATGTACAGATTATCAGTTTTCAAAGAATTGGAATCAGTTGCTCAATTGTAAATCTCTATCGATTGTAGCTATTTGCTTACTGATTCATAGAGTACTTTTCTACTTTATTCATCGTGTCAGCCTCTTTAAGACTTACTCTCGTCATTTGTTAAGAAAAAAAAGGAGATAATATCCACCTCATAGAGTTTTTGTGATGATGAAGATAAATGGGAAAATGTACATAAAATGCTTAAGCATAGTGCTTGCACCGTTGTGGATATTCAATGAAGACCTGTCTCCCATCTCACCATCATCATAGTCCCGAATTTGGGACTGTGGGTATTCCAAGGAGGTAGAAATCTGATCTTTAGTGTTTATTTGGGAACTGGGGAAAACGGCATAGAATAAGTTGTAAATGCTGACCTTCAACTTGTATATGAGCATTTTAGAACATAAAGCAAGAAAATAATTCCCAGGGAAAAACTTGGGAAGGAGGATCTCTGCAAAGAATGACTTTTTTTTTTTTGTCTTCGTATATTTAAGACATTTCATGAGACTTCCTTTTTAAATTTTCTAATTTTACCCAAATAAGAATAGTTCAAAGGAAAAAAGTAATGTCATATTTGATCAAAAACTTAAAATAAATGGCAGGTCTTTATATCAACTGTTAGCCTTTTATACAACAAACTGCAAGATTTTCAAAACTAATTTTTGTCAGGTTTCTATTTTATTTTTGCAAATTTTCATTATGAACTGGGCTGTGACACTGACAGTGAGTTCTTCTTTAAAACAATTTTCTTGTGATACTCCATCCCTTTTTCTCAGGTATTAATTTATTGGCCTAGTGTTTTAGGTTTCGAGTCCTTGTTTTATAGACTCCATTTCCTATTCTCGCACTTTTTATCTCGTACTGGTGTCTGAAGTGAGCCGTTCAGCCTCTTCCCTTTGGTTAGGGCTGCTTGTTAGTGCCTGGTTAATTCAGCATCCCTAAGCTCATGGCACACTCTTCCACGACATTGCTGCCAAATCCATTTTAGTGACTCAGCAGGAGCTTGTCATTAAGAACATTCTTGTAGAAAATAAAAATTAAGCAGTCTTGGAAAGCCAAGTGCTAGTGTACCATGTATGTGTAAATCTTTGGTAACAATAAACACAGTCTCCTGGTGGGTTGGTGTTCGAGTTCCTTGCCTAACACGACCCTTCTTTTGAAGCACTAACAAGTTCAGTCCTCAAAAGGAGTTTAAAATAATGTCTGCAGTGAAAAGGGCCCTTCGGTGTTATTGTAAAGACAATCTGTTTCCAGATCTTGTATTTATTTATATAATGTATAAACCATTTGATAGATAAAGGAGAAGGCAGATGGAATTCAAAATAGCAGCTTTTTAATTGGTAAAACCTGGGTCAGAGAACATGGCTTTAAATATGGAGCTTGTCAGCACCGCTCTCCAGAATTAAGCTGATCCCTCCATTCCTCCACCTTGGCTCCCCGCTCACCACCCCACAAGCCACCAACAGAGCCCAAAAACCACAGGACTCCCCTACAGTGGCAGAGCCTGCGCTAACAGACTTAACAGAAGGGAGAGCAGGCCAGAATGCAACCCCCTTCAGTCAGGGGAACCCCAAAAGCCGAGCCAACGATGCCTAGTCCCTTCACCCCAAACTCACCACTCTAAAGAGTCCCTCCTCCTTCCTTAGAATGAGGAGTAGGGAGAGACAGGAATGTGCCTCTTACTAAAGGAGAGGACAATAAGAGAGTCCAGGCCTAGGTTAGATGTAGGTCTGATAAGAATACACCTCTTGGGTGAAATTATTGATTGAGGGAGATGAGGCTAAGTGGATGATGTTTGTTTGAACAATGGATACCTTAGGCAGATCTATCACCTTTCACTGCTACAGATCCCATAAAGGCCACCTGGAGGATTTTATATTAAATTAAAAAATGTCTGGTCCAGGAGACAGAGGGAAAGCAAACGGAAAGGGCTAGACCTACATGTGGAAGAGAAGGGAAGGGACTCACTTAAAAAGCAGGTTCAAATAGTAAAACTCTAGCTGAGTCTTCTTGAAAGCAATAGCAGACATCAGATTGAAAGAGAACGGAGAAGAATATCCCAATAGTGTAGGAAATTCAAAAGCTAAGGAAAAACAATGTTTGTGGATGAGCACCTGGCAAAGGTATTGGTTTTCACCAGGTTTGTAGGGCACAGACCTTAAAAGCATCTAGAATCTGCTGAGGGTCACTCTCTAGCCAAGCCTTCTTAGATGGTGGGTGAGGTTTGACTCAGGAATTATCTTGGAATATTGTGGGCAATAGGAAATAAGAAGACTGGACATGTAAGGCATAGATTATGGAGGACTTTAGCAGACAGCCAGCGGTGTTAAAGTTAATGTATATTCTGAGGAGTATTTTTATTAAAATAAGAGGTAAAGAAAATCCAAATTATATTAATAGTGTTAGGAACAGAGAAGAAGGGATACAATGGGAAAAAAAATAAACATATGATTCATTATGGAAAGGGGGATGGGGGAGACATATATTTATTTTATTTCATCTAACAATTCAGAAAAGGAATACAAATTGCTAAGGCATCGAGCCTGGAGATGATGATGGTGGTGTTCTAGACAGAAACGGGGAACACAGCAGGAGTGTGAAGAGAAAGGTCAGAGTTAGAGATGGAGAATTTGGAAACTTCTGCGTAGAAAGGGTCTTCGAAATTAAAGGATAACAGAATTGCTAAGCCAGGTGTTAAACAGTGAACTTGGAAGAAGGTGAAGGCCGAGGTTCTAGGGGCCCCCATAGGCCAACGCCCTTTCCCCCTCCCACTACCTGTTTTTGTAAGCAGTTTTATTCAAACACAGTCTTGACCCTTCATTCATATATTGTCTATGGCTGCTTTTGTGTTATGATGGCAAAGTTAAGTAGTTGAGACAGAGACCAAATGGCTTGCAAAACCGAAATATTTACTATCTGACCCTTTATAGAAAAAGTTTGCCAACCCCAGTTCTAAACGATCAAAGAGAAAGAGCTACAGAATGGATAAATCAATGAGGCACCCTGAAACCAAGATTGCATGGGCATAAGGAAGTCAAGAGAGAAGAGGGTTTCAAAGGAGTAGATAAAAAGAAACAATACAGTGGATACGAGGAGGAGGAGGCTTGGGGGGAAAAATTGAATGTTAGGACTAGGAAGTAAATGTCATTCCAAAATGTCAATTACCAGGTGGACCAAAACCTAACAAAAAATACTCGAGATATATTTCTTCCTTCCTCCCATCCTTCCCTACTTCTTTAGTATTAAAAGATTATTTAAACATGTAACACTGTTTAAATGCTGTTGGAAGATACCTAAAGACAAGATGCACATCCAAAGAAAGTCCAATAATAAGACAGTACTAGAGATGAAATGAGATAACATATGTGAAAGTATAGAAAGCTATGTGAAATTAAGGTATTTCACATTGAGGCCATAAATTACCACAAGCCAAATACCTGGTTTGAACTCAGTACTTTGCATTCAGAAGTCATTGTCGATAAAATGTCAAAGTAGGCTTTGAGAAATTTGAGATTATAGTTTAGTGCAAACGGCAGAGGCAAATTCTTAACCACCTTTGCCCAACTTTGGAGCAATTACTTAATTTCTCTCAATTTCACTTGTTCATCTCTAAAACTGGGATAATCAGCACCCATTCTAGAGAGTATTATGAAGATGAAATGTAAAGCAGCTCATGTGATATTTGACATATAGCCGGTACTTTGCGAATAGTAACTATTTTTACGGAGCTGGTACAAATCTCAATTCATAAACTCAGGTGTACAAGAAATATCGAAATCACTTATTGTCTTCAAGTCCATTTTATTAGGATCCTGAGCCCCATCCTACCAGGCTGGTAGAACATTTAACCATAGATATTCTTAGGGCTTCCACCCTCATCTCCGGGTGGTGCAGAGGTCCCTGCGAGGCTTTATTGATCATCGTTATCTTGTCACCTAGTTACCGCGGAGATACCCTGGACCCCTGTCCAAGTGCTCCCTCCAATCAGAGCAGTCAGGTGTGGCTTGAAGCCTTTGGTGAGACCAAGAACCTGAGTCAGGGATCCAGCTTCCCTTGGTGCCTCACCCAGACAAGCCACCTGAGCACTGCCATCCAGCAGAGTGCAGGTGTTCCCCCTTCCCAACCCAGAGGCTTCTCTTCTCCAGTCCCAGAGCATCTCTCTCTGAGCCCTCCAAATCCTCGCCCCATGCACCTGCCGAGACACATGATTCCACTTTGATATCATATGGTAGTGCCAATATTTTACCTTTTTTTGCCTACAAAAATGACTGTCTTATATAGTTCAAACGAATGACTATTCAATAGATTTAGTTTTTTCTTTTTTTCCTTTTTTTGTAAGTCTAAGAGGGCAACTGACTTCAGTCTATTTGTCCTTTTCAGATAGCAAAAATCCCTGAGGCAAGTAAACAGAAATAGACTACTTTATTCCAGGGCAAGGGAAAATAGAGAAAAATAAAAAATAACGTTTCATTGAAGTATCTTGACACATTTATATGGTAATAAAAATAATAATACTTATTACTTTTATTATAACCATTCCTCATACCCATCCTCCTTTCTCCAGCTGCATTGTCATTGCATGATTCATGGGGCCTTAGATTCTTCATGCTCTGTTGATTATCTAGCTTTACTCCCACTTTCCTTACACCAGTCACACTTCAGCCATGCCACCCCATCAGCAGCTACCTGTCTTCTCACCCTTGTACCAACTCTTCTGTCTTCCTGGAAAGTACCTCCCCCGCCTCAGCCTTGTCATGCTGATAAACTTCCACTCCTCCTTACAGTCTTAGCCGAGACGTGATCTTGTCTGTGTTCTCCCCTAAAATTTAAAGCCTCATCTTCTGTATTTCCACGGTACCTTAGACTTAAGGTACTTAGACTTAAGGTGATCAAATAGTTTGTCATCTAAACTGGGACACTTTTAAGAGTGAAAGAAGAGGCTGCTAATAATTACACCAGAACAACAGGCATAAAGCAGGACTGCCCCTGACAAACCAGGATGTATGGTTACCCCACTTATCCTTACATTGCTGTAACGATTGTTTACATGCCTATCATTCCCTCCCCCTACAAAACACACTCACACACACAGACAGTGAATCCCTGGAAGGTGTAGGCCTCAGTATGTGGTGTAATGACTGTTGACACATTAATTGATTGACTAAATCATAGGAATTTTATTGAAGGAGAACATTCTAGACTAATGAAATGGCATACACAAACAAAAGGAGTTGGGAGGGAACATTTATAAGGAAAGCAAGTAAACCAGTCTGGGGGGAACAGATGTTTGGCGATTGTAATACAATTTGGGGAAACTTAATTGTCAGGCTAAGGAATTTCTAGCAAAGTGGAGGAAGAAGGAAAGGTTTAAACATGGGTGAATGACGCGAAGGATAATTGATGGTTGAATGTAAAATGGATTAGAGACAAGGAAAGGCAGAGAGAACTAACTGGATTATTTGGATAAACGACGAAATTATGATGCCTGGACTAGGGCTCTGTCATTTGACCTTTTGTGCTTGATGAAAAAGTGAGAGCCCTTTAGATTACAAGGGACAGAAACCCAAATTAGCCTGGTTTAACCGAAAAGGGAAATTTATCAGCTCAGCTAACATAAATATACAGGCATTGCTGAATCCAGGTTCTCAAACGATGTCATCTCATCAGGAATGTTCTCTTCATCTCTTGGTTCTACTTCTTACTGTATCTGATTCATTCTCAGACACTTCTCCCCAAAATGGCCATGAGTAACTTCCAGCCTACTTTCTACCAGTTTAGCAACCCTAGTAGAAAGAGAATATCAATTACCAATAGTTCCAGCAAACATCCTGAGGAAGTTTCTCTAGATCATGAAAATCAAATCACAGAAAGAAAATTATCAAAAGGAAACATAAAAGTAATGAGCTTCCAAATGATCGAGAAAAAGAAAGGTACTCTTTCCAAAATAATCTAGATTACATTTTTTCAAGATAATCAAAATGTGGGACAAGATATGAGAGTCATTATCTTTAATTCAATAAATAGCTTTACATATTATGATACTAGACATCATGCTAATTATCTAACCAAAGTAGAAGTTATTATTTCACCTTTCCAGTCCAACCTATAGGCGCAACGATATAGAAACTTCTGATTACTGATCTTTGAAGAAGTCATTAGGGCCAGAGGAGGGCTGAAGAGGGCAGTGAAAATGGCGCTATCTTTGTGCGAATTCCTATATAGTTTTATTGAGAAGCCAATTGATAAACCTCTTTATTCTGAAATGATGAGATCAATGGGTTTGAGAAACATCTATGAATTTATTTGTAGAATTGATAGCATAATTCTGAGAACAGTATAAATGTGAATTTTCCATGAAATTTATGTTCTGAATAAAGAATATGATGATGTTCAGAACACAAATCCCAAAGAGAGATACAAAGATTCGACTAGTTTTAAATAGATTTCAGATAACAAAAGAATATGTATAAGATAATTCTATTTTGTGTTCACATTATACATACATATATTCATTTATGTATATTTGTATATAATACAAATGAAATACTGCACCAAATATAGTGACTATCACTGGTTGGTAGGATTTGGTAGAATTTTAGTTTTCTTGGTTGTCTGGAGTTTTTACAATTTCTAAAATGAATGTATATTACTTTTAAATGAGAAAAGGAATCAAAAAAACTTTCTTTAAGAGAAAAGAGAATTCTGACATAAAGGGAAACTAGCATTGCCCTTTGAAATGATGTCATTGTGGTCCTTTTCACAATTTTTCCCCCCACAAATACCCATGAGTATCTCAGAAACAATATTGGGTTACATGGACCATTGATCTAAAAGAATGTGGCATTTCTTTTATTATGTAAATATTAAATACATTTTTACGGCATTATGCTAGGGTAAGGGATAAGAATTTAATCATATTCACTGATACCTACTAAATCATTTTTATTCTTTTTAAGAATGCACCTTTCAAGATCAAGGTTCTGAAACAGAAAATAATCTGAACCAAGGATCCAGCTTGATGGAAGCCATCTTTAACGTACTGTACCATTGCAATTTTTCTCCACAAACATTTGGAAATGTTTTTGTGAGCTACATGGAAGAAGAGCAACTATGGGACTTTTTATATAACATTCCAGGTATGAGAAATTTACTGTTTGTAAAAAAGTGTTTTATAGGTACTTAAATATATCTTTAAAGATGTTTTAAAGTTTTATTGATGTCAGTTTTGCTGTCTGTTCTTTGTAAAAGTATATCTTATGTTTTTTCTCAGTATAAATAGTCTTCTTTTGAGAATCATCAACCTTTAGTTCCTATCAAAATTTAGTATATTTGGGACAGGGTGAGGGGGGAAATTATGTAATGCAGATTTTCTCCTTTTTTCATTATGAGTAAGTGTTCTCTTATAAAAATTTAATTTAATATTTACCACAGATTATGTTTTGCTATTGAGAGTTTAAGACATTAAGTAAGATGTGAAAAAATATTTTGTGGTTCTTGGGTGCTTTTATTAACTAAACTGAGGAGAAAACTACTGGTCAATTTTCTTCAACTGTATAAGGCATTTATTATTATGACCGTGGTGCCTCTCTCTGTACAAGGCAAGCATGTTCTAGCATTCCTTTGGGGACAATATGTTTTTTCCATCTGTACTGTTCTTCTGCCTATAGCTAGAGCAGAGGGTAAAGACAGAGCAGGTTGGGTATCTGAGTAGGAAGTGTTCATGGGTTCCCTCACCGTCAGGACCAGGTATAAAGATTCTCACATTGTTTCATCCTTAATATCTTGCCTTTAAATCTCCACATGTAATATCTCAGGAAAGTGAAAGATGAGTACTTAGACAATGGTTATCTTGTTAGTCCACTAACTGTTTACATTATTTACAGTTGGCTTTCAACCTATAAGCTTTCTTATGTGCTGTTTTGGAACTGACATTTTCATAAAATATTTCCTAGGATCCATATAAAAAATATAACTGGCTCATAATCATGGTTTCATTCTTCCTGGACTTTCAGACTATCCTCCAGACATTACTTGAATATCTTCTTAGCTATTTTAGAGTCATTATGTTACATCTTCTCTTGGGTCATTATCCCTGCAAAATAGCAATAGATAACTTTATGTGATGATATCAAAAATCTGAATCTATCACTTAAAGACTCTATAATAATTATTTCCTTTTAAAGTTTTATCTCCTAGTTTCCATGTATTCTCTGACTGCTTCCTTTTTACCCAAAGGAGAGGCAGTTTTTGTTAAAAAGACTGAATTACTTCTGATGTAGACTTTATTGAATTGAAAGAAAAACAACCTTGAAAGCCCCTCCACCTGCTATTGTTGTTTGTTGTTTCTGGTGAAGTACAAGCCAAATTCTCTGGTGAGATTATAGAGAATTGGTGACCTGCATGCTTCAACCACTATTTATCTGTGGACTCTGAAGTTCTTGAACCATTTTGACACTCAGCACAAAGAAAATGACCTGGGAGATATCAATGGATTTCAGGTGGTGGCAGGAGAAAGAAAAACTGCTACTTGCTCCTAATTAGTCTTCTCTTTGTCTACACATTGAGCAAACCCTCCCCCATAAGGTCAGACAAGTCTCTTGAGACAGGCATTACACGTATTCATAGAGCCTGAATTGTATGGGGAGGCTCAAAGGAACAGAACTTCAAACCAGTGAAATGTCCTTGGCCTTTGTACAAGTTGTTTCGCTATAAACATGAAACATTCTCTGGGTCTTGAGTATTCTCTGGAACCTAAGGCCTTGTAGTGAGCCTGAGGGACTGTGTCTGTCTTTTCTCTGCTATTTAAGTCTGCAAAACTTTTCCTTTTCTTCTTTACCAATCATGGTTATCTTAAAAATCCTATAATATGTTAATTCATAAGAAAATTAAGCCTTTTACTCTGGTTTCTGTTTAACATGAAAATATAACAGGTTTAAAGGAAATACAGCTGAGACACATAATCATAATCCCACAATAATTTGCATCTTACCACTAACAGATCTATGCTTCAGTAAGTATAATTAACCTACCCAGATCAACTGGAGCACATTATTTAAAAACTGGTGTGTTTTCTTCCTCCTGAAACGCTGTCAATGATTTCACTATAGCTTATCCATAAAACATCACAGTCTTATCGTTTTGGAGTAGAAAAGCAATGATGAAGTAGCCAGTATCCTCATCTTATTGCTGAGTAAACCAAGGTCAGAGATGTAAAGAGACTTGCCTAAGATTGTCCGCTGATTAAATTGAAGAATCAGACAAGAAACAAGAATTTCTGACTCATAGGCCAAGTTATTTCTCTTTATTTTTTTCTATTAGACTAAATTTTTTAAACATTTGCTTTATGAACATATGAATTCAGCAATGAAATATATACAATCTGATTTTATAATTAGAAATCCAACACATAACTCCTTAGAGTGAACATAAGCTAGGGGGGAAAGCAAGAGTGAAAATATCCATTAAGAAAAGATTACAAAAGAAAGAGATACAAAAAACAATTAAGTTGGGGACCGCGTGGGCATTTCAAAGGCCAATACACTGTAAGCAATGGATTTGGTAGCAATCATTGCAGGCCTATATCCTCAAAGTAGGTCAAGTGATCTTCAGTTGGGCAAATGGAAATATCAAAGCATAACTTACCTTGACTGTTCTTCACTCACTCTATTCCTTGACTCCCCTTTTCTTTTAACACTCCCTGTGAGTAAAACTTTATAGGAAACTATTAAACTGTTTTTCAAAGTAATCATGTCTTTTTTCATTCCCACCAGTAATGTATGAGAGTTTCGGTTGCTATACACCCTTGCCACCACTTGGAATTGTCTTTTTGATTTTAGTCATTCTCAGGGGTAATGTTGTACTATCTCATTGTGGTTCTAATTTATAACTCCCTGGTGATTAATGACATCAAATACCTCTTCATGTTCTTAATGGTCATTTTTAAAAATTCTTTTGTAAAGTATCTGTTCAAAACTTTTCTTCATATATTAATTGGATTGTTTGTCTTATTGAGTTGTAAAGAGTTCCTTATATATTCTTGACACAAGTTATTTGTCAGATACATGTATCGATAAAATTTTCCCCCAGTCTGTGGCTTACTTTTTCATTTCTTTAACAAGGTCTTTTGATAGGGAGAAGTTTGTAATTGTGATGAGTCCAACTTATCAATTTTCTTTATAATAGTGCTTTTCATGTTCTAAGAACTATTTTCTATCTAAAGAGTGCCAAGATTTCTTCTGGAAATTTTATAGTTCTAGTTTTTATGTTTAATTCTATGATTGATTTCAAGTTTATTTTTTTTTGTACAGTGTGAGTGTTGAAATTCATACTTTTTCATATGAATATATAATTTTTCCAGTACCATTTTTGGTAATCACTATTCTTTCCCTGTTGAATTACTTCAATCCCTTTGTCAGAAATCAAATGACCAA
The DNA here is from genome assembly GCF_041296265.1 of Equus caballus. NCBI lineage: Eukaryota > Metazoa > Chordata > Mammalia > Perissodactyla > Equidae > Equus > Equus caballus. Next base: position 89,826,365 of record NC_091697.1, read on the forward strand.
TTGATCAAATGCGTGCATCTATTTGTGAACTCTCTATTCTGATACATGGAACTACATGTCTATATTGTTGTTTGCTTTGTGTTTGTCCCTTCTAATCTTTTTTCCTTTTTCTCCCTATTTTGGTTTTCTATTGGATTAACTGAGTATTTTTCAGTATTACATTTTATCTTTGCTAATGGCTTATTAGCCAGCTCTGGTGGTCTAGTGGTCAGGAGTCTTACAAATTTGTACTTCCTTTTGCAAGAAAAATAGATCCAGTCCAGCTTTTACCTATAGTCTCCTTAACACTCTTCTCACGTAATAAAACAAAAGGTCTCAAAACAGCTAAGGTCAGGGGATAAACTAAAGAGTAATTAATGGCTCCATCCCTTCAGGAACTTAGACACTGCTTTTAGAACTTGGCCACTGCTTTTGTAATGGTATATTCTATTAGAAAAGATTGAATTGTTAGTATATACTATATCTGTATTTTTCTATACCTTCTTTCTCTGATTGTTCTAGGCTAAGATAGTTGTTACACTTAATTTTGCATCCACTGACAGGATCAGTAATCATGATCTAAAGACAGGTAGAATTATGGGCAGACAGAACCACCATGTTGGGAATAAATTCTCACAATGCGCTGAAAGTCCCTACATAACAGGGAGGTTTGCTGTTCCCTTTGGAGGGGCCCACACAGCAAATATCACCTTGCTTCACGTAACGAAAGAAACCTAACTGGCTGCAAATAGTGGAGATAGAGTCACTTTAGCCAGCCCTGATTTGGAGCACGACCAGGGCCTGGGTTTGTTTCCAGGTCAGGAAACCACACCACCTGTCTGTTGTCTGTCATATTGCGGTGGCTGTCGTATTGTGATGCTGAAAGCTATGCCACCAGTATTTCAAATACCAGCAGGGTCACCCATGGTGGACAGGTTTCAACAGAGCTTCCGGACTAAGACAGACTAGGAAGAAAGACCTGGTCACTCACTTCTGAAAAAAATTGACCGTGAAAACCCTATGACTAGCAGTGGAGCATTGTCTGTTATAGTGCCGGAAGGTGAGAGGATGGCACAAAAAGACCAGGCAGGGTTGTTTGTTTGTTCCATCATCTCTGTCATTTTGGGGTATGTTTCTATTTGCTGATTTTTCTCCTGATTATGGATCACCAGTTTTTGGTTTTGTTTTGTTTTTTGCATATATGGTAATTTTTGATTGAATGCCAGACTTTATGAATGTTATGTTGTTGAGTGTCTAAATTTTGTTTTCATCCTTTACAGATTTTTTTCTCACTATTAGTTGTGCTACTTGCAGATTTTCTAATGTTGAACCAGCCTTGCATATCTTGGATAAATCCAACTTGCTTATGATATATAATTCTTTTTATACATTGTTGGATTCAGTTTGCTAATATTTAGTTTAGGATTTTTGCATCTATGTTCATGAGACACATCAGTCAGTAGTTTTCTTTTCTTGTGATGCCTTTGTCTGGTTTTGCTAATCAGGTAATAGTGGCCTCAGAAGGAGTTGGGAAGTAGTCCTTCTGTTTCTATGTTCTGAATGAGGTTGTAGAGAATTGGTATAATTTCCTCCTTAAATGTTTGGTAGAAATCACCAGTGAATCCATCTAGGCCTGGGGCTTTCTGTTTTGGAAGGTTATTCATTATTTATTCTGTTTCTTTAATAGATATCAGATTGCTTCTTCTTGTGTGAGTTATGGCAGGTTGTATCTTTTGAGGAATTGGGGCATTTCATCTAGGTTATCAAATTCCGTGGGCATAGAGTTGTTCATAGTATTCTTTTATTATCCTTTTAATGTCCATAGATCTGTAGTGATGTCCCCTCTTTCATTTCTGATTTTAGTAGTTTGTATCTTCTCTTTTTTTTTTCTTAGTTAGCCAGGCTAGAGGCTTATTGATCTTATTGATCTTTTCAAATAACCAGCTTTTAGTTTTGTTGATTTTCTCTGTTGATTTCCTATTTTCACCTTCATTGTTTTTTGCTCTAATTCTTAGTATTTCTTTTCTTCTGCTTAGTTCAAATTTAATTTGCTCTATTTTTCTAGCTTCCTAAGATGGAAACTTAGGCTGTTGATTTTTAGATCTTTCTTTTTTTCTAGTATATGTATTCAATGCTAGAAATTTCCCTCTAAGCACTTCTTTTGCTGCATCCCACAAATTTTGATAAGTTGTGTTTTCATTTTCATTTAGGTCAAAATGTTTTTAAGTTTCTCTTGAGATTTCTACTTTTACCCATGTGTTATGAAAAAGTGTGTTGTTCAATATCCACAGGTTTTTGGATTTTCCAGTTCTCTTTCTGTTAGTGATTTCTAGTGTAATTCCATTGTGGTCTGAGAGCAGACATTGTGTGATTTCTATTCTTTAAATTTTTTAAGTGTGTTTGATGGCTCAGAATGTGGTCTATCTTAGTGAATGTTCAATGTGAACCTGAGAAGAATTTGCATTCTGCTGTTGTTGGATGAAGTAGTCTATAGATGTCAATTATATCCAGTCGATTGATGGTGTTGTTAAGTTCAACTCTGTCTTTACTGATTTTCTGCTTGCAGATCTGTCTCTGATAGAGGGGTGCTAAAGTCTCCAGCTATGATAGTAGATTCATCTATTTTTTTCCTTGCAGTTTGATCACTTTTGCTTCACATAGTTTGATACTCTGTTGTCAGGTACATACACGTTAAGAATTTTTATGTCTTCTAGGAGAAATAACTCCTTTATCATATGTAATGCCCTCCTTTATTCCTGATAACTTTCCTTTCTTTGAAGTCTGCTTTGCCTGAAATTAATAAAGCTACTCCAGCCTTATTTTAATTGGTATTAGCATGGTATGTTTCTCTCCATCCATTTATCTTTAATCTACATGTGTCTTTATATTTAAAGTTGGTCTGTTGTAGACAACACATAGTTGGGTCTTGTTTTTTGGTGCCCACTGATCAATCTCTGTCTTTTAACTGTTGCTTTTAGACCACTAATGTTCAAAGTGACTATTGATATAATTGGATTAATATTTACTGTATTTGTTACTTTTTTCTGTTTGTTGCCCTTGCTCTTTGTTGCTATTTTTGTCTTCCATTCTTTTTCTTCCTTTGTCAGTTTTAATGGAGCATTTTATATGATTCCATTTTTTCTGTTATCTTAGCATATCAGTTATACTTCTTTTCTTACTTTAATGGTTGCCCTGGAGTTTGCAACTTATACAGAGAGAAAGTTTGCAACTAATCTAAGTCTGCTTTCAAATAACACCTCACTTCACAGGTTTGTTTGAGTACCTTATAATAACAAAATAATCCTAATTCCTCCCTCCCACCCCTTGTATTCTCGCTATCATTCATTTCATTTATATGCAAACATATGTAAGTATATATGAGTATATATATGTAAGATATATAAGTAAGTGAATACATTATTATTGTTATTCTTTTGAACAAATTTATCTGTTACATTAATTATGAATAAGAAAAATAAAAGTTTATATTTTATCTTCACTTATTCTTCTTTACTTTATGTAGATCTGAGTTTCTGACCAATATTATTTTCCTTCTCTCAAAAGAACTTCTTTTAACATTTCTTGCAAGGGAGGCCTACTGACAACAAATTCTCTCAATTTTTGTGTCTGAGAAAGTCTTTATTTTTCCCTGACTTTTGAAGGATAGTTTTGCAGGGCACAGAATTCTAGGTTGGTGAGTTTTTTCTCTCAACACTTTAAATATTTTACTTCACTTTCTTCTTGTTTGCATGGTTTCTGAGAAGTCAAATGTAATTCTTATCTTTGTTCTTCTATAGGTAAAGTGTTTTTTTCTTCTGGCTTCTTTTAGGACTTTTTATTTACCTTTGATTTTCTGTGGTTTGAAAATGATGTGCCTAGGTATAGTATTTTTAAAACATTTATCCTGCTTGGTGTTCTCTGAGCTTTCTGGATCTATGGTTTGTGTTTGACATTAATTTGGGAGAAATTCTCAGTCATTATTGTTTTAAATATTTCATCTGTTCCCTTCTTGCTTTCTTCAACTGTATTCCCATTACACATTTTGTAGTTGTCCTGCAGTCCTTGGATAATCTGTTTTGCTTTTTTTTTCAGTCTTTGTTTTATTTGCTTTTCAGTTTTGGAGGTTTCTACTGAGATATCCTCAAGCTCAGAGTTCTTTCCTCAGCTGTCTCCAGTCTACTAATCAGTCCATGAAAGGCATTCTTCATTTCTCTTATAGTGCTTTTGATCTCTGGTACTTCCTTTTGTTTTTTTCTCAGGATTTCCATCTCTCTTTTTACATTGCCCATCGATTCTTTCATGCTGTCTATTTTATCCATTAGAGCCCTTAGCACATTAATCATAGATGTTTTAGATTCTTGGTCTAATAATTCTAACATTCTGTCTGTTTCTGATGCTTGCTCTATCTTTTCAGATTGTGTTTTTTTGCCTTTTAGTATGCCCTGTAATTTTTTCTTGAAAGCTGGACATGATGTACTGGGTAAAAGGAACTGCTGTAAATATGCCTTTAGTGATGTGGTGGAGCGCTGTGTGGGAGAGGGGAAGGGTTCTATAGTCCTCTGATTAGGTCTCAGTCATTTAGAGAGCCTATGCCTCTGGATGGTGTGCTTCATAAATGTTTCCCAGTTTTTTCTCCCCTCTTTGGTAGGATGGTATGGCTTCAGGGGGCTGGAGTTGGGTCTTTCCCTTCTCCTAGGTCAGGATAAGCTCTGATACTATCCCAGTGGGTTAGGCTCTGTTTTTGTAGTTTCACCTGAGGGCAGGCCTTAAGAAGAACAGCATGCTCTGGCCTATTTCAATTGTTCTTTTACCTTCCCCTTGCTGGAAGCACTAGGGGGTTTTTCTCTGATATTTACTGTGGAAACCTAGTTGAGCTCCTGGAGGTAAAATTCACAAAAGTGTAGCAGCCGCCTCATAATAGGATCCCCCTAGAGTTTCAATTCTCAGACTTGTCTGCACTGAGCCTCCAGCAATTCATCAATTATGGTTCAGATTTTCCTATGTCAGCACTGGTTCCCATGGTAGTTTCTGCTTGTGAGTCTCCACTCCAGTAAGCCATGACTCCCTGTGTTTACCTGTTTGTCTCTCCAGTCTTGGGGGCAGTGGTTTGCTTTGTATCCTCACCTCTCTTAAAGATCCAAGAAGAGTTGTTGATTTTTCCATCTGTTCAGCTTTTTCGTTTGACAACTTCCAAGTACATTATACGGAGAGCCAGAAACCAGAAGGCCTTGCCACTTACTTTCTTTTCTCTATTCCTGCTTCTTCCCTTTTCTCCATTTCTTCTTTCTTTATCTGTATCTTATCCCTACCATAGACATCTGTGGATGTTGATTAATTTTCCCTCTAGTATCTAGTGCTCAAGATGTTTGAGAACCCTGCATCAAGAGAACACTGGGCAGCCCTACACTGTAACATTGTGATTTTTCCAGAAAACTCTTATCTTAGATAATAATAATAGAAAATACATAGTGCCTACTGTGTGCCAGTTACTTTACACAAATTAATTCATATAATTTTCGAATAATTCTTTGAGATAGGTCTATTATTTTCTCTATCATCTTCAATTCCTTGATTTTATTTTAAAAAGAATAAAAATATCTTTTTAACAAAAGGAAATAGAGGAATTTCTGGCTTTCTAGAATTTTTAGACAACTGAGATTTAACCTTTGAGTACAAAGAGTTCAACCAAAATGAATATGGATTATTGTTACAGGAAGAAGGCTTCTTTATGTCCTTCAATGAATTAAATTCTCAAAACATCATTAAAAAGACAGACAGCTATATCCTCCACCGTTCTCATAAAGAGCAACAGCTTATCTAACTAATGATTGTGCCGTGTTAAAAAATTAAACTCTCAACTTTTGATATTACCAAGATCCTCTTCACCATGGTGGTTTTAACAATTTAAAAACTATCACCTTGAAATTTGAGGTGAAAACAAAGCATATAGGTGTTTTTCTGATTGATTCAAATGATTGTCCCAGGACTTTCCAGTCACATTTAAAAAAAGAAAAAAACACTTTTACTGCATTTATCACACAAATGATACATATTCATGGTGGGTAGTACATATAATCAGAAAGAAGACAGGAGGGCAGAAAGAAGGAAGAAGGGAGGGAGAGAGGAAAGGAGGAAAACAAGGAAGAAAAAGTAAAAGAAGAAGATAGAAGAGGAAAATCTCCTGAAATCCCATCAGTCATTGATAATCACTGTTGACATTGTAGGGTATATCTTTTAATTCTTTTATATATGTATGTGGATTGTACTTTTTAATAAAAATATGTCATACTCTTTTCTAACCTCCTTTTATTTTTTTTGCTAGACAATATATGACTTTATTGTGCAGATGGATATACCTTAGCTAATTAGACAAATCACCAATTATTGAACATTTAGATTATTTCCAGCTTTTCTTTATATCCTTTACATAATCATAATTAATTTCTTAGGATAAAGTCCTAGAGAAGGAGGAAGTGGGTTAACAGGTAAGTAAATGTTAAAGCTTTTGATATTATTGCCAAGTTGTCATCCAAGAAGGTCATACAATTTTATTTCCACTAGTAAAGTTCCAAACCACCAGCAAATATTGCTATTCACTGTTATTTTAATTGTCGTTCCCTTTATTACCAAGAAGAAGAAACTTGCTTTTCAAATGTTTATGGACTATTTATCAATTATATGATTTCTAGGTTAAAAGCAGCTCCCCTTTCCTATGGCTTTCAACTAGATTATTGAGAAACTGAATTCCCAGTTGAACAAGGCAGAAAATATTGCCAGATTCTGCTAACTATAATATGCTATCTGATTTTAAAGTTTCACCGTACATGGAGTCTGAGCTAGAGGTCATCCGATGTTTGAGAATGGCACTGACTGGCGCCGTCAAGGACATTGTACAGCAGATAATATCTGTGATGAGCTCTGGGAGAAACTGTGAGACAAACCTAAACAAGCACAATGTTCCTGAACGTTTGCGTGAAAGCATTCCGAAAGAATGGAACTATGTTCCAAACAAAACGAAAAGGAAAACATCAAGCAAAGGTATATTTGTTTTTCTGTAAGGACATATCCTTCATGAAGCAATTTTCTAGGATATGAGATCAAGTAAAATTCTAAAAACTGTAAAATTTGTAAACTTTATGTCTTCTTTCTACCCTATATATTTGAGACCTGTAATTTTCTTTACTGTGAGCCATATGATCAGGGAAACTAGAAATGAAAATGACTCACATGGTCATCTTTTTTATTTAACTACCAACTCAGAATTTTCTGGATATTTTGTTTATGTTAGTATTCACAGATTAGTCACATGATTTGACTAATTTCCTTTAAATCTATTGAGTAATCTCAAATTCATACTCTTGAGAAGATCACTCTGATGTTTACTTTAATTATTCCTTCCTTGAAGTTTCCTCCTGCATCTACAAATTATTACTTTCTCTTCTCTTACCACACCTACATGTGTACCTTTTAGGTCAAAAATAGCACCCCGTTTAGTAACTATGTATTTTTCTGACAGGGTTATTTTTTTCCCAGTACCTATGGTTCTGAATTCAGTGTGTTGTTCCTATTCAGCACAGTGCATCTACCAAGTGAATTTAAGAACCATCATTTACCTACATTAATCATTTATTTTATTAATCAGTTCCTCTCTTCTTACGTGGTTTCTTTCTACCTAGATGTTTCTACTTTTCCGAGAATTTCACAAGATTCCTTTGAATGTGTATTATATATCTATGTTCATGAATCTTCTTTAGGGTTTTTAAAATAATACTTTTCCCTTTTATAGTAATCTTTAGGAAAGAATATTTTTTCTCTAACTCTAAGGAAACTTTCAGCAGTAAAATACTCAAGCTGAACCCACTGAAGTCAATTGAAGAGACTAGCCTTTCTTTCATTCTTCTCTATGGAGATCCTAAATAATGTGGCTCTTATCCGGCGACCTTATATTACAAACCCAAATCAATTATCTATCTGTGACCTTTCATAGTAATGCTTTAATTCTGTCCAAGCCCTATTAAACTGCCTTTGAGTCTAGTAAAGCCATTTAATTGAAATTGGAAATGTCAGCCTTTCATTGCTTAAGTTCTCCCTTGTCTGAGTTGTTAGCATCTCTCCTTCATCCTAGCTTTTGGATATTTCATAGATTTTGAGCAATTGAAAAGGCATGATCTATAGTTAAAATATCATGTCATATGAGTAGCACTATTTTGCTTGTGGTTTTCAAGTTGTTCTATTCATGAACAATTTTGCTTTCTACAAGCATTTTGGAATTCTTCCATAACATTTCAAAGAGCCTCTGGTTCCAAAAAATTCTTACTTTATAGATACCAGTTCTTGTGATTTTCCTTACTAAATAATATTCTTCATAAAATTATCACGAAGAGTAGAAGCACAACACTTCTACAATAGACAAACATAAGGAGTGCCAAATCACATAAAGATATAAAAGACAGTGACTGAGGAAAATGTCTTTATAAAGCATTTTGTGCATTTCAGGTGGATATGACAATAGGAGAATTACCATTGTTCTTCATTTCTGCCTCTTTTAGACTGACAGTGCTCAACCTTTATTTTCACTACAGTATACAAGACAGATAATGTTTACATGCCAGACATTGATCTCTTATTCATTCAATAGATATTTACTAAGTGAACCACTACTACATACCAGGCACTGGGTTTGAGGTAAACTATAAATAAGGTATCTCCTCCTGGTGCTTGAAGACTAGTATAACTGTTTCGAAATGGATGCAAACACCTCAGGGGAAGTATAAGGCAATTCTTTGGTGTGAGAGAAGAAAGAAAGAAATTAAACTTTACTAAAGTTTCATATGGAGATTGTCATTTGAACCCTCCCTTGGTCTGTGAGTGAGCCGGTCGTGTGTTGGGGACAATGTCATTGGGGAGGGGATGGACAGGGTAACCTCATTCCTTCTTTAGCTTTCAGCATCCAGTAATGAAGTAATGTTGTCGTTTGTATTTCAGAATCTAGTTTTAACAAAATTAATCATTACAAAACACATAAGTGGCATTAATATATTCCTGTAAATAAACAGACCAACTGCACTTTAAAAGTAATACTGGGAACGTGAGGAAGAACAAACAATGGCAAGGTGAAAAGGCTCATGCTTCTTCCTCTTCCCAGCAGGAGCTCTTTCTCAGCCACGGTCTAAGGTAAAACACTGAGGATCTGATCAGATTTGGCCAAAAATAAAAAGAATGAAAAAAGGAAATGTGTTGGAAAACCATTTGAACTATGGCTTTCCATACATTATTGTTCAATGTGAATCCCTCCTGAGTGAGTATTATGCTGTGAGATATTAGCTCAAGATAGTTTGAAGTCATCTTGATTAGCAAAAGATTTCATCCCAAACATGAACACAAACCTCTGAAATCATTTTCAACAATGTTTTAAGTTAAGTGATATTTAATCTAGTACTCTGCAGAATTTATCTAAATAATGATAAATGTTTAGAGGCTTTCTTTTGAGGATTCTAACTTATTAAAAGACAAATAGTCACTAGCTTAAGGGAACATTTTTCCTTCCTGACACAGTGAAAATGACAGAACATGGAAAACACTAAGGTGACAAACTAAAATGCATTTCTTTGCCAACAAATACTGTTACATAGAAAACACTGAAGATTTAAAGAAATAAACATTATAATAAATTACACAGTGTAGGAGATTTACCAAAGAGTTGAATGAAAGTTCAGATGCTTCTGGTAAAGCTCAGCTTACGTATTTGCTCCCTTATGTTTCAAAGAGCAGATACACAAAGAACCAGTTGTTTTGTTTCTTTGACAACAATTAAATGAAAGATATATCAGAGAATATATTTTCTTAACATTAAATTACTTTTTAAATACAAAGAATGCTTTATGGGAAAACCATTGGAGTAATTGTTTTAACTACAATGGATTCTGGAAAGGAACCAGAGGTGGCACTGCAAGGACAATATATTCATGGCATAGTTCACATGCAGATTGTTGAGGAAGAAATTGATGACAGAAAGACACACAGTGCTATCAGAAGTCATTAAGGTAGTTTGTTTTATAAAACCCAGAAATATTAGTTTTATAAAACCCAGTATCACCCATAAAAATATCATGGGCTGCACACTTAAGAACTTAGAGTTTTCTAAAATGATTTAGAATATTCCAAGTAAGAGTTTCAATGATTCATGAACATTTTTCTTAAAAATACAAAAATGAAATATTTTTCAAAGTGTTTGCAAGAACAACTAATTGACATCACAGATGATAAGTATGTATTAGTCAAATTTCAACAATAGCCTTTGCCTGTTTGGTGGCTGAGATTGAAAAACAAGTACCTTGATTCTCCAGCACAGTTACTGACACACTTGTTCCACGTGGATCCATGTGTGCTCATGTAGTGGCTTTTTCACCTATGACAGCCATTAAAACTGACTACTGAAACAAACTGAACTTAGAAACTGACCTTTGAATCGCTGTATCACAAGGTATTAAGCCCAGATTTTAAAAATCATAAAGCATATTAAATCACATTATCCTCACTCAATAAATTATTATTGACATTTTATACCATTAATAAACAAAATTTTAAAACTAAGTTTAAGACATTATTTTGTCTTTGCCTCATTCATTGTAAATTTTCTTTTTGCCTGTTTTATAGTCCACAAAATATATTATTACAGTCAGTAGTACATGCATAGGAAGGAAGAAATGATAAATACGTAAATATACATATCACATTGCATTCATTCTAAGACATACATTTTTTTCACATTTTATCAGCTCTGCAACTGGAATGGCTCTTAGAATATATTACATGTATATGGCTTAGATAGAAGTCAACTTATTTAAGTAAAGACTGAAAAATGAGCGTGTGGCATTCTTAAAAGGCCCCTCTCTGGTGTGTCGTTAACATCATCGCTGCCTCAGAACTCCTGTGATTAGTCAAATAGATTTATTAATTTGTCATCAGCCTAAAGGTTCTGATTGGAATTTGCCTTAAGCTTTAATGAAGTCGTTGGGGATTTGAGTACCTGGAGTCCTCAGATTGTATAAAATCTCAGTAGAAGTGCAGGTGTGAAGAGAATTGGTCATCTTTACTTGATATCTACTTGCATTGTCAAATATTTACCTAGTATCTGCAGTTAAGCCCTCTAAGATAAACAGAATGTAAGATATAATCTTTTAAGCCAAAAACTTGACAGTAGAATAGGGAGTATGAAACACAAACACATAAAGAACAATAAAATATTAAAATAATTTAAGAACACAGAGAAGAGTGGTCACAAAGGAGTTTTTAAATTTGCTTTATCTATATTTTAAGCCTCACTGAAACATATCATTTGAATAAAAATAAACATTTATTGAGGAACTGTTTTTTACCAAGTACCAAACTAGGTACTTTCACATTTATTATTTTGTTTAATACAGTAGTCTTATGAGACCATTCAAATATATATTGGACCCAATCTTTACAAACTTACAAAGACAGCTCCAGTTAATTTTGAAAATGATTCTTAAGTTGTCGTAAATTTCTGAGGAGTCGCTAAACTAGACACGTTTCCAAGAGCTTTGTACTTTTTTAGAACAGAGTAACTTCTTTAAATGTCACAAATATACTGAAAAATCTTTCGCATTGTTTTATTATTTTTGTTCAGTAAAAACAGTAAAGAATGTTTTACTGAAGAACTCAAAGCTACCTTCTTTTAACTTCTCACTCAGTTCCAATGTTCAAATTCAGTTATGTACACAGTGGATTAAAACACCGTGGCAGGCTTTGTGGGATACTCAAGGAGCAAAGAGATGTTTTTCCATGCTCATGAGGAGCTTTTAGTTTCGTTGTAAAGACAACTCCTGAAGACATAAATAACAATATAACAAGAACAATAATAGATGATGATACAAAAGATGACACAACATGGCACATTATGGACCTAATTACCAAAATAGTCATATCGATAATATGTACAAATAAATTCACAGGAGGAGAGGACTTTGAACCAAGAGTTGAAGAATATGTGTGACCCATGAAGAGAGAGGGCATTCATTGTGAGAATAATGAGATATTCAGAAACCTAAAAGCAAAGAGGATAAAACAAAGATAGTTCACAGAAACTGGCTAAGGCTGGACCATGGAACGTTTTGACAGCAACACTCTGGAAACTGATCTCATAACAGTGGAAAACAGCTAAAACAATTGTAGCAGAGAAATTAGATAATAAAATTCAAAGTACATGAATTTGGCTTTACAGTGCAGAGGAGGGGCTGGGCATAGTATGGAGCAGGGAGATGAGTTGAGGAGAGTACTACAGTAGTCCAGGTACCATTTGTGAGGAAGAGCTTGAATGGGTTGGTAGGCATGGTCACAGTGAGGCAAAACTGGATGTCAGAGAAGAGGGGTTAGGAAGATTTGTCAGTGTGGTCCCTGGTCTGGTATGAAGAATCAACAGGAATATTTAAAAGATTTAAAAGGAAGGAAGGAAAGAAGAAAAGAAGAAAAATGGGGGTCAGGGAAAGAGTTAGGAGGGCCAAGCCAGTTTGGGAGGAAAACAACTAATTTGATTTTAGTTATATTGAGTTAATGATGACTAGGACAGAGAAGTGGAATGCCCAACAGGTCGCTGAAGTTGTAGGATTGCTACCCTGGAAAAAGGCCAAGGTTGAAGATTCTGGAATCGTCTAGATGAGTGGTTCTCAACCAGGGAAGATTTTGCCCCCAGGGGGCATTTGGCAATGCTTGGAGACATTTTTGGTTGTCACAAATGAGGAGGATGCTACTGGCATCTAGTGTGTGTAGGCCAGAGATGCTGCTAAAACATCTTAAAATCCACATGCCAAAGTTCAGAAACCTTGATCTAGAGAAGGAAAATTAGTAAATCCTTGAATGAAATAACACGAAGCAAGGGAAAGTATCTAGAATCATCAGTCAAATAGACCAAGGACTTCTTAGCAAATACTCATATTTACAAGGTATTAGTTGAGATGGAACTAACATGGGACATGGAACTAGCATGGGAGCCAGCCTGGAAGCAAAGAAGAGTAATAGAACTAACCATGAAACAGTTTGTTGACTCATTTATTCAACAAATATTTATTGAACTACTCTTATATATGAGGCACTAAGTGCTGGGGACACAGCAGTGCCTTCATGGAGCTTATATTCTAGTGGAGGGTGACAGATACTGGACAAATAAAGGAGATAATTATTAGGTGATGGTAAGTTCTGTAATAAGGCAACAAAATGGGGTCTGATGAGAGGGAGGGACGGGGGCCTGGAATGGGAAGGTTGTGAAGGGGCTGCTTTAGATGGGTTGGTGAAGGGGGCTTTCTGAGGAGATGCCTTTTGGGCTGTGAACTAAAAGAAGAGGAGCCAGTCCTGACAAGAGCTGGAATGATTCTGTCATGGATTCCAAGGGAGGAGGCGAAAGCCTTAAGGGAAGTATCAAAGGCCACACAGAGATCCGGCAGGAGTGCCTTTGCATATGTTGATTAGAGCACATCTGGGCCATTTAAACCTGCAGTCTTAACAGATAAAAGTATCAGTAAAATTCTGAATTTTTGTAATATTCATTTGTGGAAGGCAAAAAGTAAGTTCAGGATTTGGGGAATTTTAGGCAATACTACAGGGGACCCCAGTACAGCTCTGTCAGAATATGTCAAGCACTTGCTCTTCTCAACAATTTTCTCCACAAAAATTAGACATCCCCACACAATGCTCAAAACAACACAGTGATGGAACGCAAAAAATGCTAATATTAATCATCCCTTTTCTGTCTTTTCTTCCCCAGGCTGCACCAGGCTCGCTGCTCAGGCGGTATCTATTGTAATCAGCGAGTTACCTACAGTGATTGCATGTTTGCCTCCCCCAATTAAATACTTCTTTTTTCTGTCTGAGAGAAAAATGTCAAAAAACTTTGTTGAATTGAAGAAAGCTGGCCTGCTTGTCTGGAACTTGATTGTAATTATATGTCGGATATTTGAGGATGGAAACACTGTGGAACTTTTAACAGGTGCCTCCCTTGACAGATGGAGTAAAGAGAAACTCAGTTTCATCTGTGTGTGTTTGGAAAGCATCATGGGAGAGCAGAGAAGTAGCCCTAATCATATGACCCAAAAGGTCAGACAGAGCATTGAGCAGCAAAAACCCAACTGGATTGAGCGCCAATTATTGAAAGCAAGAAAATTGAGCACTGAAAGGTAAAGCGATGTTTTTTTTTCACTGAATTTCATCAAATATATTCACAATAACAAAATCACCAATAAACAACAACAGAATATTGTCAGATAGGCAGCAATGGTCATTGTGCTAACTTCAAGGGAACTTTGATGAATATAGTGAAAGATAAGTATTCCATTAAAAACTGGATCGTTAGACGTTCCTTGTCCTATTAAAATCTGAACCCCATTGATACACTGGAACATTATACTTGTTTAGTCACCATCTTAAGGTTTCTGATGAAAAGGGTGGTAGTTAAACCCAGGAGAATTTGGTTTCACTGCTTTTCAGTGTGCAAACTGGTATCTGGTGGATAGCCTGGAGCATTTTGTAAATGGATTGGGCATGGAGATTAAATTAAGAAGGAATTAATGGATATAAAAGGCCTTTTATTGCTTTCTGTGTACCTGATTGTCAAAAAGGTACACATTTTTCATCTGGTAATGTAAGAATCCCAGAGGGCAACTGGGGCATATCACACTCAAGCTATAAACACACCCAGCTGTTTCTGTACGAAAATGTCAGCCTTCTCATAGGTTTGTCACCAAGAGCTAAGTGATTTGTGGTATTGCAAAGATTTTTAGGGGTCCCTAATGAATTTAAGTATGTACATAGAGTCCTTCTGTCTTAAAATTAGTCTTCAGTATAGAATTGCATGATATTGATAAAGGAGTGATGGTTCATATAGTCCAAAGATCGTTAAACCAGCCCTTTTGTCTTTTTGCACTCTCACACACTGTCCCCCATTCTTTTAAAATATATTCATCTTGCTAGCAGATACAATTATAACTTTCTGCCGGAAATGACTAAAAGTTATTGCTTTTCCTACCACACGTAGAGGTAAAGAGCTTAGCCTTTGGAATCAGATGGAGAAATACAAATCCCTCATAAGTGGGCCGTCTTGTGCGAGTTATGGAATCTCTCAAAGCCTCATTTTCAGCTATGAAGGCAAGCTGATAGAGTTGTTTTGAAAAATAAAATAACTTTCATAAAGTTCTTAGCATCGAGTTTATAACTAGTAAGCATTCGTTATTTATAAACTTTACTAAAATACGTTGCACTCACTGGTTAGTATTATAACCAATACTCTTTACTGGTTTATATTAATCTGTGAGACTTTATGTTAATCCAAATGGAGAAATATAGGTAATCATGATTTTCCTGGTCTTGTCATACTGACTTCTAGAAATTTACTTCTGGGGCATCCTATGGGTAGGAATAACAATAGCTGTCAGGCAAATGCTTAGTAACATTGACAGTGACCTTCTTAATCTTTACATTTGCATTCGATACCAATTTACAGGCTTTAATCCAATGACTAAAAGATTAAGGCCAGATGTCATTATCCATGGCAGTGGTCATAAAAGGGAGAGAAAAAAGGAGAGTAGAAATAGTAGATGTGATTATAGTTACAAAGTTAAATTTATGATGCTGCTGATTTAGGAGTCTATCAATAAGATCAGTTTAAAGTAATGTCTCAGTAATATACCTGGGACTGCATACAGGAATCTATAAGTAAAATTTTTCCTTTAAAAGTTTTTAAAATTTAAAAGTTGGAGTTGTTTTCTAAACAGAACCAACACATCTGGTGTCTCCTATATAGGGAGTTTTCTAGCTAATATTTGGCTGATTAGCTATCTGTTGGAACAAGCATCCAAAATGAACTGCTGATTTTTAAAAGTGTTTTCCAGCCCTCAAAGATTCTGAATAAAATCTCTTACAGGATTTGGGTGCTACAGGAATGTTTCTTCTTGGCTTTGATTTCAAGTTGGCTGTCTGATAGACTAGAGAACTTCCACCTCTATGCATTTCTCACAAATTGATGATCATTTAGTTCATAGATCTATCTATACCATGAGAAAAATGTAATTTAAACCATGATGTCTGTATGTAGGTGGAGGGTTGCCTTGGTTTTACCCTGATTTTTTTAAAGTATGAGAATGTAATCATTTAAACTAAAATAGTTCTTCTGTTGAGATAAATGAAACATTAATTCCCCATGAAGATTATCTTGGAACTACATATCATTTAGCTAGATTTCTTTCACTTGCATCCAGATTTAAGTTTGATTTTATGGAAATTGTGAAAATAACTGCTGTGGAGAGGTGGCAGCTGTAAGCATTCCTTGTCTTGCATACTGCCTGAGAGCATTACTATTCATTAAAATAACCTTCACTTTGTAGTAACACTCAAGCTGTAAACAGTCAACTTAGATTCTGGAGAACACACAGCCCAAAAAGTAAAGAAATGCCTATCTTTGCAAAGTAATTTGTCGAGTTGAAGATTATTGTTTTTCATCATGGTGACCCTGACTTGGCTGGCTGGGTGCATATACAGATTAAGATTAATGTAGTTATTCCTTGGCTAAGGTCTGCCTCTTTCAGGGCACATTCTCCCTAATGACATGATTGATAGGCAGTCCCAAATCCAGAGAGGAACTCATTAATCATAGCATTGACTGAATCCAATCATTTGCTTCACCTGCACAGTGATGGACAGGAAAGGATACAATTCAGGGGCTGACACTGAGACACTCTTTTGTCAGAGGGTCTCAACTTTTTCAATGTCAGCTTCTACAATACCTCACGAAATTTTGCTTGCAACCTGTATGAAGCTTCAAAAAGATATTTACAAACTTTCTATTACAACAAGGTCTTTTTTGTCCCTAAAGATTTACTCTGGCTAATGAATATCTCTAAGAGAAGAATTTGCTTTATTTTTTAGCAAGGCTTATATGATTGCAAAGTTTTTTTTAAAAGAAGGATGTTTTGAAGCTACATGTGGAAGCAATATGAAAGTTAATGTCCAGCAGCTGGGTATCATTTGGTTCAGTCTTCAGGTCAGCGGCACTGACTCTTAGCAGAACTAATTTTATAATCATGGCAAAATCTCTGTAATGAACTGCAGTATATAGCTGATTACACCACAGTAAATTTCATTTAGTCTGAGAAACAGTGGAAACCCATGCGTTTTCTTAAGAATACTTAGATTGCAAAACCTAGCATGATCCTAATAGCAGTTGTAATAAGGAAATTAGTGTAGAATATATATGATGTAAGATGAGTATCATGATTTTTTCTTTGCACTGGTATAGTTTGAGATTTTTAAAAAAAATTTTGTCATCCATTATTACTATGTAAATAATATGTAAAATCAATAAAAATCATATGAGTTCTTATAAAAGAAATTTTCACAAATATAACTTGCACATTCCTGATGTGGTGATAATAGGCCCTTTTCCTGGAAGAATAATCGGGATAGTGACTTTTGCTAAGTATCTGTTACTGGAAAGAAACAGGAGAGGGGCGTATGTTTTTAAAAGGCAACAAGTGTGAGAAGGCCAATTTAAAATCCCCAGTGGTAACACAGGGCCAGGAAGCACCCAGCCTATACTTAGCATAATAGGCTCCCCCTTTGACACTTTAGTCTTTAATGTGTTCTAAGACAGGTGTAAAGAGGACTCTACAAAAGACAGAATACCAAAGCTATTTCTGGCATCAAAGATACTTTTTGTCCTCAAAGAGAAAATACAAATTATTTCTTACACATTCTTAAAAAGAAATGTTTTGTTTTCATCCCATGATTGTAGCAATTTCAACAATTGCAGTAATGGGAAAATGTTTTATAGATAGGAATATAAATGCAATAAAGAAATGTTTTAAAAGAAACAATTCAATTTTTAAAAATGCTTTCAGGTGCTTAGTTCTCAGGCGCTGTTTATAGGCGCTGCAGTGGTTTGGGAAGGCTTGCCTCTCTGAGCGAAGTCTTTATGGGAGCTTTGAATATGAGATTTACGTCGACTCTCCGCACTCAATCTCTTTGATTATTTTCCATCTTTACAATTCTTCACCACTGATAGTTATATGCTCTCTTTGTGTTTAGTGCATTTATGACAATAGAGAAAAGCACAGCCTTAGAAGAAGGAGATATTGCTCTTGAACTGACTGAGCAGAAAATAAACATGATGGTCCTGGATATCTGCCACAAACCAGGTGGCAGCGAGTACCTGAGGCAAATTTATCACATCATGCGGCTCAATGAGGTAGGGAAACGGCCTTTTTACCGAGCAATTAGGTGTGTACTGGCCTGAGGCAGCGTCTGCTGGCAGCTAAGGGTTAGTCAAGGAGGTGATAATACTTCTTAAAGTCAATACCAAACTCAATATTGCATTATTAATAGAATCTATTCAGACCCGGCTGTTCTGCATTTGTACAGCAAAAGCTTCACCGAAACAATGTAGGTTTTATTTGTATGATTTAAACTATAACACGGCTCATAAACTCAGTTCAGCTCTGAATTGTATAGACTAGAGGTGTAGTTTGGGAATTGTGTGTTTGTGACTGTTAAGCTGATGTTAAAATCTGGTGTTTGTGAAATGAAAAATTTTCTGAAGAGAGATGTAGCTTTTCTTCTGTAGACGTCATGCTCATCTTGGTGAAGTTGGAGATTTCTTACGTAATGAGAAAAGCTCAGAAGAATATTGAACCATATTTGGGAGCAACTAGATTAACCCAAGAAAATGCATTAATGCGGGGACACTGGTTAGAACCAATGTCATTCTCGTCCACCTCTTGGCTGGATTAAGGCTCTGACCTTGCATGTTTCTGGCTATTTTAGCAAAAATGTGAAGAGCAGGTAACAGTTATTTACTTGAAACAATACAAGTTTGTTAATACAAGTCTGTTTAATTTCAGATAATACATACTTGAATTGGAATGTGACATCTTATGTGAATTAGAATTGTGTTTATATCTGCAAACACATGCATGCTTTTTTTTGAACAGTGGAAACTGTATAATATGAATAATGTGAAGATATAGTGTTTTATCTCGATGAGGTAGGCCTTAAAAGCAATAAATTTCCAAGGAAAGAATTAAATTCTAGCACAGCATTTTATAACTCATATATATAAATGTTCTCCCCACTGTTATCTATCTGAAAGTTACATCAAGTAAATCTTGTTTCCTGGTCTTCCTAGAGCTAATCAACCAGTCAATAAACAGGTGACATATCAGTGCATTCAATGATCACCTGAGAAGGATATGAGGAATTTGTAGCTAAGAGAAATAACCCTGACCTTAAGGCACTAGAGCTTAATTTGACCTGTTAAAAAGTAACACAACGTATTCACTCCTGCCAATGATCCCTCTAGCTTGCTTGGGGTTTCTATTTGGGGAATTCAGGAACTCATGGCCTTGGCTAACTGAAAGACCACCATTGTGACATCATGGTCTTCCTTGGTATGTCCACCTGGCCACCCAGAATAGCCAAAGTAGTTGCGGTGACTACTGAGGAACAGATGCTGCATAGGATTGCCTGCTGATCCTTAGTAAAGTGCCATTACAATAGTTCTGAGGACAGTAAGGGCTGGTATAGATTGCCAAACTGATAGAAGAGGTCTATTTTTAGAAGGTCCATAACACAAAAAAGATCAGTATTCACCAATAAGCAAGATCAACAAAAATTAAGTTGGATGGCTATTGGCTGTCAGCCACCTGTGTAAGGAAATCCAAAGGCTGTTTTCCCCTCATGAACCTGTGGAACTCTGGGCCAGTGGTTGTGAACAGGTATGCTATGAGATCTGATGTATGTAAGAGTCTTCGCTGGGGCACCACCACCTTTTGATCACTTAAGTTCAAAGTTATGTCTTTTCTTTTGTTACAACTGAGTGTACTTCCTTTTATGGCAATGTCTGTCAGATGGGATGTAGAGCTAAGAACTTGGCAGTTTATTGTGCTGAGTGAGAAGCATTGCTACAAGAGGTGAAATGTAAGACGATCCAACCAGAGAAAGTAGTGAGAACTTGGCTTTGTCACTACTAAAACGACGCAGCAGTAAATTCCAACAACAATACAAGGGTGACTACTCAACTAGGATAATGCTTATGGCTGCTTTTATACTGTGAGGCATCGTTATGCTGTAGGTGGAATTGCGTTGTGATGTTTGTTCATTTGATGCATTGTACTATGAGTCAAGCACTTTCAGGTGTGCTGCTAAATATTACTCAAAAATGTAATATAAATACCGAAGCATTTACGGAAACAGGCCTGGGTCAGGGGAAGAGTGGGTCTGCATTGAGAGAGAGTGAATTTATGAGAGAAAATGAGGTTTAAAATGTTTGTCTTTGAGATAAAGATAAGATGTCTGAGCATAAAAGTCCAACTGGTAGTTGAAGAGCCTGGCCATGAACACAGGTGAATGAGGACTTGACTAGAGATTTGGTGGTTTTCAACACGCGTGGTGGTTAGCTCTTCAGTGGAGGGAAATAGAAAAACGATGGGTAGAGAAATAAGCTTTGATGTAACTGCACAGGGAGGCTGTTCAAGAAAGGGTGTTCAAACAACATATTTCTTCTAAAGAAATATACCAGGCTAGCAGTAAATCTGGTTAAAGTGATGCCACGGAAAATCTGAGGCTTTTAAGAAGGGGTAGTGACAAGTGACAATATGGCAGAGGTCAGAGAATTAACAAAGGAGAAAACACCATTGTGTTCACAACTTGCAGCAGAGCACTTTCTCTTTTTTGAATTGTGGAACCAAAAACCCCAAAATATAGCAATGTAAGGGGAAATCAGTTGAGAAAGAGTGTTATTGGCCAAAACAGAGCAGTTTTCTAATGTGCATTATTTATTTATTCTTTAAATTTTACTTTCACAAATCATCATGGTAAAATGGTTTTTCCTGTTTAAAAATCTAAATCTAGGCATAAAATATTTTTCTGACGGCTTTATCAATATCTAATAATATTTAGTAAGAGTCTGTGTGTGTGTGTCAGAAGTTACAGAGTCAATCTTTCTAAAGAGCTATGGTCCACAAAGAGCAAATTTAAGAAATGACTCTAATTAAGTAGTGGGGCCTTAGCTTTTTAGGGTTTTAGGATCTGGCATTTTTGCCTTCCGCCGTTATAGTGAGCATTCTCTGTTCATGAAGCTGTTGAGGCACTGCGAAAAGCACAGTGAACTGAGACCACAGATGTGGCTTCTTGCCCAGACTCTACCACTCACCCCCATGTGACCTCAGGCTTGTCCCCTGACATTTCAGAGCCAACCGTCGAATGTGGTGTGAGCTAGTTTCTCAAACTTTGCTGTGCCTGCCGGTCTCCTGAAAATTCTTGTTCACTGTCAGATTCTGATTGGGCGGGGCCTGAGATTCTGCTTTTCGAACAAGCCTCCACGTGAGGCTGATTAGGCTGGTCTATGCGCAGACTTTGAGTATGACCTCTGAAGTCCTTTTCAGTTCTAACATTCTGAAACTAGTCCTAACCCTAATCTTGAAGAAAAAATTATATTGTGACATACTAAAGATCAGAAGATTTGTATTATTTTATTTATTAAAGGACTTGCTTATTAATAGCAAGCATTTGCTAGTTTATGGAAAACTTTAAGTCACTTTAATTTGTTGTCTTCCAGAAAGAGTCCTATAAAATAGATTAGGATTGTTCTCCTTGTTTATTTATGGATGAAAAATGAGGTAGAACGCAGTAAGTAGATTGGCTTTTCTGCTTAGGCTGCCGCTGGCTGTTGGATTTGAATTACGTATTTTGAGCTTCTGTTGAACCTTGATATTTTTCAGACCACGGCATAGAAATAGAGTTTAGGAACTTGCATTATAATTAATTCTACATAGAGTAAGATTGCTTGCAGTGAAATATCAGAGTCCTTAGCACTCTGCTGAGCGTGGAGTAGGTAGCAACTGCACTTAATGAATGAATGAGCAACCTTGTACTTTAAGTAACCATACACCTGAGTTAAGTTTTGGTAACCAGACATGTTAATACATGAGCCAATGACAAGACAATGCCTATTAAAAAGATTCTGATAGATCAAGCATACATTTATTATGTGAGAATCTGCTAAACGGTTTTCTAATCTGTGCTATATATTAGGTGAACCTGTTTGTGATGGGTTTATTGCAATGCTGATTGGTCCTCTGCTGTGTTTCTTCTGAAAATGTATTCTGTCCCGAGGCAAGTAATACACTGTAATCTAGCAAATGTGCTGAAAGGGTAGATTTGGATATTGATCAGTTTATTTTTAGAGAGAATATATGCTTCCCACCATCACGACTTGTAATTTTTTTCCCTTGAAGGAATACTTAAAAGAACAGCTGTTTTCTATGAATGGTTCAGAGGAAAAGCCATTACCCATCCGACCTTTAAAGCCGACCTTGAAGAGTGTGGAAGATCAGCCTTCTGCCTTTAACCCTTTCCATGTGTACAAGGCATTTAGTGAAAACATGCTAGATCAGGTATGTGGAAATTAAATGGTAAACTTAATTAAAATGTTTGGTTTCTTTACACAAGTTAGAAAAAAAACGCTTTTTGTTTGAATATTGACTCATAAGCTTTTTTGCTAAGAAGCAAAAGGCCTTGTATTTATTGGCATGGTCCGCACAAATTGACTTTGAAAAAGTTATTTTATCTTCTTTCTATTTGTCAAACTGATTCATATGTTTGGTCTGTAAAATGTAACTTTTGACCAGGTCAGCTCACTGTGGGCAGAGGGAACATCTGTTCAGCTGTGTCTACGGAAGGCCTGAAAACCCAGGCATTTCAAAACATACTCACCTCCCTTGCTGCCCCCATTCTTCAATGCAGACACTCACAAAACACCTTGCAATCTTTATGAATTTATCTAATTTATCAGGTAAATTATAAAATAGCTTAAAATTAATTATAAATAGAGCATTGAGCTCCTATTTTAAGTGGCATGAGGCAAATTTACTTTTTTACAACCCTAAACACATTCCTGAATTTTAAATGAATTTGCTGATGATCTTAAAGTCAGGATATTTGGAATAAAGTCAATGTGATAAACACCACACATTTTTAAATGTCAGATTATGGCATTGTTTGAGCTGCATGTTTCAGTAGTTATGTTAAAAAGATCTTTTTCCAAAGTATTTGAAATCTAAAGTTGCTTTTGCTTTGTTCGTTCCTTTAGTGGCTTTTCCCACAAGCCTCTTGACAGACTACTTGAACTAACAGGGCAGAAGAGAAGGATGGCTTGACCTAGAGCTCTGACGAAAATAAGAATTAAAACAATGGCCTAATTCGGGATGCAGATAATATTTTTACCATGCCTGTTACAGCCCTAGTCTACATTCATCAATACTGCAGTAGAATAAGACCTTCAAATGCTGACAACCCGGGGCAGAATTCTCCTGCTCTATGACAGAATTGTAGTGCTCCATTAATCAGCAGGTGACAGGGCATAGTTCTTGTTGGATTTTAAACATCGGCCTGGTCTCTTATTATCCAAACTATTTAGTTTTAAGGAGTATAAGCATCCATAATACTTTAAAACCAAATATATTGTATAAGTTTGAGTTTATTGGCTGCTTTCCTGTGTTGTGCATTAGATTGCTTCCAACCATAAATAATCATTGTAGCTGTTAAATTATCCTCACTTCATTTAAATAAATGGCATGTTTTATTCAGTTCTGAATTATGAGATTATCTTTCACAGTAATTTTTCTCCTTACTCTGTTGTGAAATTTTCTATTAAATGAGAAAAAAGAATCATTTATGCTATTTACACTTACAGATCTTTATAATTTCCCCTTTAAAGCATTTTTTTGACCAAAAAGATAACATTAATATCACACTGTAATTCAGCTGTGTCTTATCATTTGAGCCATAGCAATTCCGAGTTTGTTTTCTAATCAAACTTCTGGGTGGTAGATAAAAACAACAACTATAAATTGACGTATAAAAAAGTTGCCAATTATTTTGCTTTGCTTTTCAAAGAGTCACTCTCTCAGAGAAACTTGTTGGGCAAATGCCATTAGTACTTGGGAGAATAATGACTCAAGAAATTGATTTATATTTTTATAAATAATGACTACATCCCCAAATGGATTTATAAATTAATTGCTGTCTTATTGGAATAAAAACCTTCTTCTGTGGACATGATTGATGTTATCTGTCTAAGTCCTTGTTCTAGCCCCCCTCCTTCTTAGTTAGTCTATCACAGCTGGAGCTTTAATTTACTGATCATATTAACTCTGATTAATAACTAACAATAGCGTCTTCTCATTTATCAACAGTCAGCCATCAAAAAATGGAACTGGAATTGGTCAAACTTGCTGCCAAATTATCTGGGACTGGATAAGATGACCTTCAGTGTACTGCTCGAAAACAGGTACTAAGACTGGGGACTTGGGGGATCTGGTTGGGGGAAGAGGATACATATATCCCTTATGTATAGGATATATGTAGGTGTATATAGATATGGATGTCTGAAATTATGTGAAGTATGCTATTGAAATGCTGTTTTTCCAAGTAAGCATTTGCAAAAGGCAGCACAATTGTTTTCTGAGATGAAATTAGTTGATTTTAGTCTTTTTAAATATTTTTGACTTTGTGTATGTAATAGTTCAGTATTGTAAACACCAAAAGTTATTGGCTTGAGTGTCATTATAATACTATGCCTTTGTTTATAACAACTTAATGAATGTATACAAAGTGCCAAGCCAAATCAACTCGTCTAATCAGGGGAAACATAAGTAAAACTGTCATGATTGAAATTTTGCTTTTCAGCCAGTAATTTTGGCACAGCCTTCCTATAGCCTCAGTTGCATATTACTTTACACACACACACACCCCCACATACACCCCAGGACAACCCAATATAATGGTAATGTGATTTCACCCTAGGAATCCGCACATGTCATTTATTTTGCACAAAAGTATAAACATTTTCTTTGTTTTGAATCAATTAACATATTATTTTTGAATACCTTTAAAATTTTCAGTGAAAATTTTAAGATGTAACCTTTAAAAATTGAATTTTTCTATCAAGTATCACATTTTCACTTAAGATATATATGTATGAGTCTCCTTTTACTGTTCAAGTATCATCTGTTTGCTTATAGTTAAGTGCGAGAATTATCTTCTATATAATCTTTGTGATACAGAATGCGTTTCCATATCTTTTTGAAAAAAATATTAAGTATCATTTTTCCTGAAACATAATAATGACAGTGACATAGTAGAATTGTCAAATCATCCATGGGAAATCTGGGTTCACATAAGAAAGTATCTTAAGTGAGAGAGATTCCAGTAGTCCCCAGATGGAGGTTTAAAAAAAAAAGAAAGGCAGCATTATTGCCAATAAAAGCTGTAGCTTAGATGTGTGGTCACAATTGTATTCCTAATATTTCCCTCCTGAATGAAGCTCACCCACCCATCATGGCCAAAGCTGAACAACCAGAAGCTTCCCCATCAAGGACAAAGCCTTCTCCCAGCAAGTTTACCACCTGGGAGGCAGTAGTTCAGAAAACACCTATTCATGACAAGTCCCACAGAAGTGCTCCCATCCTTTCCCAAAGTTGCTTAGAGAGTTGGGAGGTGGGGGTGGCGGAGGAGAGGCCAAGTCTTCTGAGGAGTCTATGGTTACATGATATCTACACAATATTAAATGTCTGTCTGGAAACAAACTAGAAAGATAAAGACATTTTCTTCCTGCTATTCAGAAAGTTTTGAGTTTATGTAGATTAACTGTATTATATTTTACGAAGGTTTTTCAGCTGTGAAGTGCTGCTTCCAATCCACTAAATGGTACTCAAGGGGCAACATATCCTTCAAAACTTACTGCATTTGCTCTGCATAATATTCACTTTTAAGTGAATTTGTGTTCTAACCAAAATAGCATGTTGTTATTTTTGTTTAACAACTATAGGTATACTTCAATTAGGTCAATAGTTATTAAAGCCTATTTCCCTGAGAGAGTATGTGCAGCAGTTGGTGAAAGAAAAAAACTCCCACAAATTTAGCCAGAAGTAACAGGTCAAAACAATTCTCTTGGAAAAGTGTCATGAATTTTTAATAGAAACAGCTAGAATCTCATCCCAATAAGAACCTTAGATTTATTTTTAAAGAATGGTATGAAAAGCATTCTACTCGAAACTACCGCACACCACAAGCTACAATGGACATAATTGATCTACCTTAGAAGGATGAAAGACACCTGAGAGTTTTTAATCTCTTTTAGCACTTTCCCATTTATTTTAAGAATGTTATTTATGAGACTTGATTAATATTGAACCAGTAAGGAAATTGTTTCTGTTATTTTCTCTAAGAGACTCTTGTTTGGACTTATCTGAAAAATCCTCATTTTTAAAAAAATAGTGCATTGAATTTTTGACAACCTGGTTATCTCAAAATACGTATTTGAAAATGAGACCACAGAACACTGAGCTTCTAGAATGAAAGTTGTGTATGCTACCCCACATCCATAAGTGATACTTCTCACATACAAACATGATCTTTGGGGGTCGGCAGAGCCAAAGAAGGAAACCCAGAGCAGCTCAGCTGAATATGCTCAGCTCTTTGTCCCAAACTCACCAATTAAACAAGTCACTTGTCTTTTTTCTCTCTTTAATTGATAATATATTTATACTAATCTATCTCTACACTATGGTTGAGTGTATATATGGGGCTGCAAATGTTGTCTGAAGACATAATGTTACCAAAAAAGTAAACTCAAATACACAAATATGAAAAAATGTTGAGGAGAAGGGAATCCTGTCTGTTCTCCTCCTAAATTCTTGTGTACCTGGGCTTCAAATTCAGTATCATAAGCAGACCCTCTGTAGACTTACTCAGGACTCCAATGCCTAGGGTGAACCAGACCTTCACCCCAAAACAGCATGGAAATGGAAAAGCAGGATTCCTGGGTTCTCAGGCCAGTCCTGTTGTGAGCTTACCTTAGGAAAGTTACCTAAACTATCCGACTTTGGATTTCCCCATCTTTAAAGTGAAATAATGATAATCATGTATCTACCTCTTGGAGATTACTGACACAATCGAAAGTGTTAAAAGACATGGAAGCATTTTTGAAAGTTGAAGCTACAATACATAGAAAAGCACTAGCACATGGCAGTATTAGTGTTTGGTTAGGTAAGGAAACAGTACAGGTCATTAAGGATTAACGGGGAGTTAGACGTGGGAGATGGAGCAGTCAGGTTATATCTGAGGTTACATATACTGAAGTTTTGCAGACTCAAGGCCTAAAGCAATAGTGAGGATCAGAACAGGTATCAGGTCGGAGACCAGGCAGTGGGCCCTTGGGTCTAGAAGATAAACTGAAAATGAGCAAGGTGGAGGGTCTGAAGGCCAGGTACGCCGCTCAGGAGACAAAGACTCAAGAGATGAGCACTTGAGGGACAGTTCAGACACATGAAAGAGGAGCTATGCGGTGTCAACAATGTCTATATCTGAGACAATACTGGCCTTTGCTCCATAAGCTAGTTCTGTGCTGACTCCAAAGGCAGAACAAGTCTTGAAGTGGCTGCCTGAGTCCTTGGCAGGGATGTGACTTCTGCTCGCTATCAGGCCTCATCCCAAAACAGCTCTCCCCAATTCCTGTTGTTCTCAGTTCATTTCCTTCTTCCTGTTCTTTGGATTCTCCAAGCTGTTTCCCATTTTAGGGTCCTTATACTTGCAGTTCCCTCAGCTCTTCACATGGTCACTGCCATCTTGTCCATCTGGGGCACACGTTACCTCCACAGAGAGGCCTTTCCTTGTCACCTGTCTAAAGTGACCCTCCCAGCCTCCCCAGCATTCTGCTCTACTGTGTTTTCTTCATTGAGTTATCACTATCCGAAATCTTAATTTCTGTTTGTTGTCCTTCAATCCTGCCCCCCAAGGTAGAATATAAACTCCATGAGAAAGCACCTTGGCCATCTTATTCCAACTGTGTCTTCAGTACTAGAACAGCTTTGGGGCATATAGTGAGCTCTGGGTAATACTTGTTGAATTTATTAACAAATTAGGAATGAGAATGCAAAGAAAAAGTCAGCTCCTGACAAAAGAGCAGAGTAGGCATTCTCGAAACGTGATGTTCGATCAGTAGTCATGGAGGAACAAGAAGTACACTCTGGAAAATCTCTAGTAAAAAATTATCTACACGCATATTCATTCTCTTCATTTTCCAAATTTGGATGAAAATCAGGTTAATTAAGCTCTGTATGTTTAAAATGCCTGTTTTATTATTATTATGTGAAGTTTGGCTCAGATTAAAAGCACAGAACACTGGTCTTCATTTTTAATTAATTGATCCATTTCAAGCCATAACCTCAGCATAACCTTCAGCAGCCAAGTCTGTTCTTTACTCCATAATTCGGAAGTCTTTTGACATTTGGGTGATAGGGTTTGTACTTGTTAAATGATACTAAAAATGCAAATTGAAAAATTTAAGGTGGAATTGGCTGACAAGAGTATCCAACTCAGCCTTTGTAAATTTTTGATTTTCGAGACGTTTGAAGAATATGGAGTAACTGAAATCTCAGAAAAGAGATCCTGCTCCATATATCAATGATATATGTTTTTCAAATTAGAAAGTTTGCCATTGTGGAAAATAGACTCCTTTGAGGTTCAGAAAATCAACATATATATCAGTTCTACACCTTTACCTTTAATGCTATATAAGAGTAAATACAGTGACTATACATTGATCTTTTGAAATAATAAAGATACTTTTCACAATTTCTTACTATTGGTTTCTTGCTTGCTTTCTCATCCACTTTAAAATAAATCCAGACTAGTGAATGAGGCAGTGATTGCATTTGTAGGAGAGTTCACCAAAAGGAGCATTCTAAATTCCTTCATTCATGGCGAATCTCCAGATTGCCATTTTGATATTGTTTTTTTTGTCACTGGAACAAATTTATGTTACTCCTTTTCTCTTTACCTTATTTATTCCAGACTAATTCCCCAGAATTGTGGTGTCGCAGATAATCTGTGAATACGGTGGATTGCTATGCTATTTTAACCATCTAAATATACTGCATATGAGTTTGGCTTTGAGTTGAACAAACACAATTAAATATGATGGCAGAAACAGCAGAAGGGGTGGTGGTGGCAGATTTCTGGCTATCATTTTGGGGCCTTTCCAGGTGGACAATAACCGTATATCTGAGAGCAAACAGAGATTAGAAAACTTGTTTTAAAAGAGCTGTTGATCTGTGGATTTGATTGTTTGCTTTTAATAATAATTATTATTAAAATACCTTTACACTGTATCAGATTATAGTGTGTGTGCCCTGTGGGGTGTAGAGAGTAGAAAATATTGTCCCTGGCCTTTAACTGCGCACGCTGCACTCTCCAATGACCGTTCTCGGGCAGGGCTGCCATTAGCACAATGTTTATAGTTGTTCACAGCAGTAAATTCCTGGTGCAGCGGCAGGCTGCAAGGGTATGGAGAGGTAGGTTTAAGAAAAAGGGGAAGCCGACTTTGTGAATATACACCTCTGAGCCGTTACATACATTACATATGCCATGGCATTCAAATTTGGGGTTTTTTATGCTCTCGCTCCCTAGAATACCCTTTTCTTCCCACCTCTACAAAAAGGCCTGACTCAGTGACTCTGTACTCACCATCGCTGTCTTCTCAAACAGGATCAGGCTTCCCTCCCAACCTTATTTCCTAAAGCAGCATGTTTTTGCACAGAGATTGTCCAACGTGTATTTAGGATGTATAATTTAACACTCTGATCTGAAGTTAGCACCTTGGTACATGAACTCACAAACCTATAAACGTGTATTGTTTTCTGATTAGTAACTTGTATCTGTCCTCCTTTATGGTATATAATGTACTTTCACACAAATCTTCTCCTTAGACCTCACTACATTATGTAATAAGAGACAGGTACTAATGAGGTTGCAAAACATTACATAACGTGCCCAAGGTCATAGATAATCAATGGCATCTGGAACTCAAAATGAAGGCTTCTTTTTTTTTTTAATTGCAGTAACATTGGTTTATAACATTATATAAATTTCAGATGTACATCATTATATATTTTGATTTCTGGGTAGATTGCATCATGTTCACTACCCAAAGACTAATTACAATCCATCACCACACGCATATGCCTAATCACCCCTTTTGCCCTCCTCCTTTCCCCCTTCCTCTCTGGTAACCACCAATCCAACCTCTGTTTCTATGTGTGTGTTTGTCATTGTTTTTTATCTTCTACTTATGAGTGAGATCATACAGTATTTGACTTTCTCCTTCTAACTTATTTCACTTAGCATAATACCCTCAAGGTCCATCCATGTTGTCACAAATGGCCAGATTTCATCATTTCTTATGGCTGAGTAGTATTCCATTGTGTATATCTACCACATCTAAAATGAAGGCTTCTGACTCTGTGGCTGGTGCTTGATCTATTACACCATTTTCCTGGTCAAATTTTTTCTCCAGCTTTATTGAGATATAACGGACTTATAACATCATGTAAGTTTAAGTTGTATGACGTGTTGATTTGATACACTTATATATTGCAAAATGATTACCACCGTAACGCTAGCTAACCCTTCCATCACATCACATAACTACCGTTTCTTTTTTTGTGGTGAGAACATTTAAAATCTGCTCTCTTAGCAACTTTCAGGTATATAATACAGCATTATTAACTATAATCACCATGCTCTGTATTAGATCTTCATCTTATAACTGGAAGCTTGTACTCTTTGGTCAAATTTTTATTAGCTGTATATTCACTGTAAAAATACTGATGATAATGAAGATAGCAAACAAGAGCATTTGCCACCTGACTGGCATAATTTAAGTGAATTACAGGCACATATTTAACTATAAGTCATTACACTAACCTTATAAAGTAGGTACCATATTGCCATCATTTTCCTGGTAAGGAAACTATGGCACAGAGGCACAGAACTCTAAGGGATGGTGCTCAGATTTCCGGTCACATCTGTGTTTTTAACCACGTCACTCTGCTGCTTCTCTAGAGCTTTGCTTACTTTATTCTTTCAATGAACATGTTTGAATACATATCTTCTTTGTAAAGACATTTCTCTATTTATTTTTAATTGAGGTCACATTGGTTTATAACATTATATAAATTTCAGGCATACATCATTGTGTTTCGACTTCTGTATAGACTACATTGTGTTCACAACCAAAAGTCTAGTTACCATCTGTCACCTTACACATGTGCCCCTTTATCCCTTTTGCCCTCTCCCCACCCCCTTCCTCTCTGATGACCACCAATCTATTCTCTATGTATTTATTTTTTATTGTTGTTTTATCTTGCACGTATGAGTGAAATCATATGATATTTGGCTTTCTCCATCTGACTTATTTCACTTAGCATAATGCCCTCAAGCTCCATCTATGTTGTCACAAATGGCAAGATTTCATATTTTTTATGGCTAAGTGGTATTCTGTTGTATGTATGTGTTGTATGTATATATACACCACATCTTTATCCATTCATCTGTTGATGGGCACTTAGGCTGTTGTGAATAATGCTGCAAAGAACATAGGGGTATATATATCTTTTTGAATTAGTATTTTCAGGTTCTTTGGATATATACCCAGAAGCGGAATTGCTGGCTCATATGGTAGTTCAATTTTTAATTTTTTGAGGAATCTTCATGCTGTTTTCCATAGCGACTGCACCAATTGACATTCCCAAGAGCAGTGTACAAGGGTTCCCTTTTCTCCACATCCTCGCCAACATTTGTTATTTCTTGTCTTTTTTGATAGTAGGAAAGGTATTTATTTAGAATAAAGTGATAGTTTACTAGAGACTGTTATATATGTCAAAGGGTCCTTCAGTGCTACTGCACAAAATTTTTAATTCATTTTGAATTGTCACTTTGGTTGTCATAAGACTTGTCTCACCTCTTCAAATCCCTGTATCCCTCTCAGCAGCTGGCTTGCCACCACCTACTTTACCAGGAAAATTAAAGCCATCTAATATGAATCTCCCAGCTTTCCTTCCTAAACCTCAATTTTGTTTCCATTATCTTCAATACTTCTTGTCTCCAGCCTGGGAGAAAGAGAGCCCTCTTCTAGCTAAAATTTGAGAAGTAAGTTAACCATTTAGGTTGTGAGGGGCCTGAGGGCTAAGATGCTTGGATTTTCGGGGTTGGGGGAGGCGAGGGGGATGGTGCATGAGGAAGATTGGCCCTGAGCTAACACCTGTGCCAATCTTCCCCTATTTTGTATGTCGGATTCCGCCACAGCATGGCTTGATGAGCGGTATGTAGGTCTGCACCCAGGGTCTGAACCCATGAACCATGGGCCACCAAAGTGGAGCGTGTGAACTTAACCACTACGCCACTGGGCCAGCCTCAAGATGTTTGAATTTTAACCACTAGAGTTGAAGGACTTATCAAAGCCTTTAAACAAAGGAGTGACAAGGACATAAAGCTACTTTAGGATATTAATAATAGCTGAGGTGGAGGGAAGGCCAGGTTAGAGACTATGGCTAGAGGCTGAGGAAGAGATTATGCATCACAGCTGTAAGACATTTCCAAGGAAGCCTGGGGGCTCAGCTAAATCTGCTCATAAATTGCATAAAAATTATGGATGTTACTTTCTCTTTGAAGTTATTCTTTATGTAGAGAGAATGCTTGTCATTTCTTCAGAGGGAGAGTGTCAGTTCAAATCCTCCAAGCAGATGTCAAGATGGTATCAGTGGTACAAAAGGTTTTGAGGGAGAAATGCACATGAAGGATAAAAAGGAACAAGCAGGAGTAGGCAGGCAAACCTTCAGACTAAGTTGCTTATCTGACACCTGTGAAAGGAGAGTGGGAAGGGGAATTGGGTAGGAAGAGTCTCAGATAGCAGGATAGTTCTAAGAAAGTTTTGACAAGGCCAATGGGGACTCCTTGAGCTAAAGTCAGACACTAGAAGAGTCTCATGTGCTGCAGGAATGGGCTGGCCCTAGTACCTCTACCATGCTCAGAGACCGACAAGATCAGCCTGGGAGAAGCATGGCCTGAACACAATTGCCGTGGTAGAGGCGGAGGAATGACAGCTAGGGCCGTTAGTCAACTATGCTAACTGCAACAGGAGATATGAGTGGCACATTTCCACGGCTACCACAGTGGGGATGCAAAGAGTGATTCTCTTACATATGGAGAGATTATATGTGTATGTGTTGTATAAGTTAACAGGGATGTGATTTTAACAAAGGTCTTCATTACTTTAGTGTGACAGAAAACAGAAAACCTAAATAAATATGTTAAATGCTATTGACAGAAATGCAGAATTGGCAACATTTTGATGAAAGGAAGGTATAATAATTTTCTCAAAAGCAGCTTGGGAGAATTTTTTGCTTGTCAAGTTGAACCAAAATTCACTTTGTAATGAATTTTCTCCTACCTAATTATGCGTTCACATACTGGCACTTTGGGGCTCTTGCAGTGGATCAAAAGCTATTAAAAACTTGCCTGTACGGAGTACATTCTTTTTTCAATAACTGTTCTTTAAGTCTTTCCCCTGTCAAATTCTGTTCAGACCCCAAAGCCTCTGTGATGTTTTTCTGCAAAAAGTTTTAGCATACGTTCCACCAGGAGTAGCTGTCATAGGCCCATCGATTCAGTTTGGCTGAGATAAAAAGACCGTCGATTGCTTTCAAGCTTATTGGTCATCGTTGAATATCTCAGTTTATGTTGCTATACCAACATAAAAAGAAGAAATTTTCTTTTTGAGGATAGTTTTACTATGACATGTATATGAGACATTTAAATGTCTATTAAATATAATATAATCTGAACAATAACTAATATTCCCTCTATTAACATTTATATTATTATTATTATTATTATTATTATTATAGTATTTGGGGGATGTGTTATATATGAATTAGTTAGGATGCCTCTAGTACTTTCTTATACAGTAAATGAAATTCATACCTTTACGTACCTTGAGGGTATAGCTCTAAAGCTGATATTTTTCCCCAGAATATGAGATCTGCTGAAAAATGTTTTAAATCAAGATATTTTAGTATCCAGGATATTTTTACTAATATAATTTTGAAATTTATCTTGTAATGCTATAAGCAATACATACACATGTATTATTTCAAATGGTACAGGAAGATAAGATATGCAATACAAAACTTCTCCTCCCTAGCTCTTCAGTCCCACTCTAGTTGTAACCACTTGAACCGTTTCTGGTTTTATTTCCTTTGGTTGATAAATCTAAGGGAATATGCTACACTGTTAACTTTTAAAAAATTTATCAATTTAATATCACTGATTCCTTGCCGTGAAAAATACAGAATTTACTTACACTAGTTACTTCTTTCCCTTCCGTCTTCAAGTTCTGCTACTGAAATTTTAATTTTAGTTCTTCTATTGGTCACCTTTGTGATATATTATAACCTCTATTTTTAAGTCATTTTGGTTTTTTTTTAATTTACGTAAAGTAAAAGTCACTCTTGTTGCTGTACAGTTCTGAGCTCTGACAAATGCGTAAAGGTGTTTAACAGTTGTCACAATCACAGTCACTCAAGAAGATTCCCTTGTGCTCAGCCTTTATAGTCAGCTCCTTCCCCCATCCCAATCCCTGGCAACTGCTGATCTGTTCTCTATCCTTATAGTTTTCCTCTTTCAAGAATGTCATAGTAGTAGAATTATACAGTACCTCACCTTTTCAGTCTTGCTTCTTTTCCTCAGTGTGATGCATTTGAGATTCCTCCAGTTGTTTGTTCTTCTTGTCATAGAATAGTAGTCCATTGTATGAATGTTCTGCTGTTTGCTGATCCATTTACCTGTTGAAAGACGTTTGGGTTGTTTCCAGTAGTTGATGATTGTGCATAAAGCCTCTGTAACCATTTGTGTACAGATTTTACATGAACATAGTTTTTTATTTCACATAGTTTTTTACATGAACATAGTTTTTTATTTCACTCGAATAATAGCTAGGAGTGAGAATGCTATGTTGTATGATATATTTATGTTTCACTTTATAAAGAAGCTATATCTTCCTGTGTTTTATGCTGCCCATGAGTAATCTGATGCCAGGCTGATTCTTTTTCCCTTATGATCTCCTTGGATGCTTTTTTTTTTTACTAACTTTTTCATCCCTGGTCATTCTGAAGTGATATTATATCTACGTGTCTTTGGTTTCTCTTGGTACTGAGTAGGCCCCTTCAATATTGTGATTCTCTGCAGATTTGAGATTTTTCCCCCTATTATTGATTATTCTCTCTGTCTCCATCCCCAGTTACATCTATAGCGCTTTCTGGAATTCCTGCTAAGACAGACATTCTGATTTATTCTCTCCTCAGGCTTTGCTAATGGCTCTTAGTCTTAGTACTGCCACTCTCACACTCTCTATATCCTTCCCACCTCTTTTTCTGCAGCCAACTCATTCACTTCTATGGCTTTAAGGGATTATCCCAGGAATCAAAATCAAATGCCTGCAAGGGCTGGGCAAATAATATAAATATGTGAAGGCACTGTGTAATACAATAGGGGGAGGTGAGTGCATACCTAGGTAAAAACATCCAAATTCTATTTTTAAAAATGCTATGTTAGCTAAATAATGCATGTCATCAGAATGGGTTAGGCCACCAATATAAGCTTCTAAATCTATGTCACAGAGTCATCCGTAGCTCCAGTTCTAATTGTTCAGTAAGACACCAGATCTCATACACTTTGATTTTTCACCATAATAATATTTTAATGTAATAACTCGCATCTCATATAGAAGTCCTAACATCATAAATATCTTCATCTGAAAACTGCCTTCTCTTTAGAGTGATGTGATTTCTATTCATGGTACTGATGTTTTTCTGGCCTCAACCTAGAAATCTTGAGTTACTTTGCAAAGTTTCCATCTCCTGTCATCTGTATTCTGTTAGACACCAAATGCCCCTGAGTTTTCCTTCTGAAAATTTCTCTCAACCATTACTTTTTACCCCCAATGCTTCTGCTCTCAAAGTCCAGTGCCCTCATCCCCTGATACCTAGAATCCTCTTAGTCTAGCCTTAACTTTAAATCCATTTATCTCTGCTGGACTAATGTGTTTTTCCTCCTTAAAATTTTCCTTTATTATTAAAACAAATTGAAAATGCCATTAACATTTTAAAATGCAGGAATAATATGTTTATAATCTACCCACCACTCTGATTCAACCCTTCATATCTCCTAGTTCTCTTTATGTGTATATAACACGCAGTCACAACAAGGGGATCTATGTTCACAATTGTGGGTTCTAAATTTTTCACGAAACTATTTCTGTCATTCATTCATGTGGAGACATAATTTTTATTTTTAATGACTTAGCATTATACCACATTAATGCAGTACAATCTCACCAGCCATTCCTCTATTACTTCCAGATTTTTGCTTTATTTTTCCATATTACACTGCCATGAATGTGTAGATTACTTCCTGATGCTGATAGAATAAAAGTAGAACATAAATGGACACAGACAAACTTGTTTTACAAATTGCCAAATATTCAAGGGGATAAAAGCTAAAGTGAAATATAGAGATTTCTAAATATCAATTTTTCTGCCACTCTTGTGTTTCAAAATGTAGAGTGGCTCCACGTTGCCTATTGCACCAAACCTAAACTCTTCAGCCCCAATTTCAAGGCCTCCCTTCATCTGGTCTTCCCACCCACCAAATGCCTCCTTTATAATGAGGTCCCCCATCCCTGTGCCCACTCTGGAGTATGAAGCCCATGGTTCAAAATCTCTCTGCCACTTCATCTAAGCCTCCTTTTTCATACCTGTATGATAGAGATCATAGCAGCTCCTTTCTTATTGAGTGGGCATATCAGAAAGGTTAACCCCAGCAAGTATTTAGCACAAAGCCTGGAACATAGGATATACTCTATAAATATTAGTTATAGTTGTTTATTATTCAATTCTCCTTATTAGGCAGGCCAGCGTAAGGTGTAAGGGTAAACATGGAGCCAGGGGTAATAGTAAGACACAACCCAAGCACCCAGATAATTGCAAAATGGGGGAAGGCAGGATGAAGGAGTAAAAGTAGAAATGAGAAGAGATGTCCAGAGCACTCTTTATTAGTTGCTGGCTGTGTGGTGCACAGTCTTGGTCCAAGGCAGGAAGTGAGCACAGGAAGCTGATGCCTGGCTATTCATGAGCCAAAGGCAGGGCAGAAAGGGCCAATATTTAGCATTCAATCAATGAACATAAAAAACTTGCTGTGCACCCAGTCCTGTGTTCAGCTGTGGATTTTGAGTTACTCAGAAATCAGAATCTAGACATGGGGTCTGAGTAGAGGACTCCAGCATGCGTGATGAAACTTGATGCAGATATCTGCCCTCAGAGACAGGAACCCCTCATCATTCCCTGATCAGGACTAAGGTTCACTTCAGCTCACTGATGAGTAGGGGCTCCAGATGAGAAGACTGACATAGCTAGAGGAGGAGAATGACTATTCGGAAGTTAAGCACGTCCTAATATCTGTGTTAATGACTCCTATATCTTTGCCTGGGTTTATCTCCTCTGTTTCTCTTGACTGTCATCCCCCAAGTCCGCCCTTTCAAGGCCAGCTCAAGTCCACCATCAAGCCCCTTTCCAGTCCCATAGCTATCATAAAACTCTCGTTTTCCAAATTCTCAGGGCATTTATAGATTAAGTGACACATGTTAATATCAGCATGTGATTCCTTGTGTCTTCACTGATGGTTTTTGGTTATCTGTCTCCCCAGATAAACAATCAGCACGAGGAGAGCAGACATCTGAGGCTCTTCTCATTTGCCAAACTGTAAAGCACAGCGATGACAGCCTAGCACTGGGCAGGTCATGCTTTTTGATTCCCAGTCTAAATTTACTATTTTGGAATAACTTTCATTTGCCTTTAGACCTTTCTGAGGTAAGGAAAGGATCACCGAGAGAAAGAGGCTTTGCTAATTCATTTATTAAAATCTTTATTAAACTATTGTAAATTACATATACACAGATTAGAAGTTAAACAATATGGACATTGTGTAAAGGAAAAGTTACTGATCTTACCATGTACCTTATAATTCCACCCACCTGAAGTAACAAATCTGTTCTTTTCTTTCCTTTTCATTTAAACCTTAAAATATCCTTCGAGCATTGTCATTATTCTGAAACGAATTTTAAAAGACAAAATTATCAGGATAAATGTTGTGATTTAGAAAAATAGCTGGTAAAAATAGGACATTTTAGTTTTCTATAAAGTGGAAGTTTTCTAAAGCCGCAAAGAGACATGGGATTTAGCAATTGACCTGGAAGCTGGTAGATCTCTTATTGTCAAATAATTGATAATTCCAGATTAATGAATTAAAACCTCTTAACAATCAGAGTCCTAGGGTAAAAGAATTGGCCTGGGCTGACCAGATTTGGAAGAGTCAGTAATCTGATTAAGGTTTTGTTGTTTACCTGTCTCACTTGCCCAGAAGGTTCTTCTCACCAGGATTATGTCTTTGCCATATTTGTTCATCTGGTTCAGCCCAAGGCCAGTGATGAACATCTGGTTGTTCATTTTAGCAAATCAGAGCTGTAAAGGACTTAAAGATGGTTTGAACTCCCTGTAAATAGATAACTTTGTATAAAGGACAATCCAGACTCTTGTTATTTTATTATACAGAGAATACATTTGTTAGCAGATGAAAGTAAAGTATTATATAAGGCACAAAATACACTGTATTGATTATAATACTTCCATCCCATTATTCAGTCCAGCAAGACTTTCAGTAAATAGATGGATCTGTGACTGTTTGTTCGTTCATCCTTCCATCAAACATTCACCAGGCACAGCAGATAAATGAGCCAGACACAGCCCTCCTGTCAAGGAATTCAGAATCTAGTGGAGGAGACAGACCAAAAACTCTGAATTACTATAGCTATGGTGGTTATAGCTATAATGGAGCTTCGTGCAAGTTACCATAGAAGTACAGCGGAGGATCACAGAGGAGGGAGACTGACTCCAACTGAATGCAGGGGCATCAGGAAATATACCCAAGGAGATGATGATACTTGAGCTGTGTACGGGCAGTTGAACAGGAGTCAGCCAGGTAGCCAAGGTGAGAGGTGGGCTAGACAGAGGTTTTGACATAGATAACACAACATGAGAGAGAGAGACAGAGAGAGTATGTTGCATCCAGGTTATTTTGGCTAGAGTAATGGTCTCTTCACTGCATTTTTCACTTTTAAATCACTTCTATTCCCAACATATAGGCCCAGTGAATGAATGTTAGGCTGCTTAGAACAAAGTCAGATGCTGAACTGAGTGAGGGGTGCTGGGGGAAGAAAGGGGCAAATGTTCTATTTCGGCATGTAGCTAGATACTGAAAGAGTTACGGTTTCTTTCTTTTGAATCCTTGGCCTCATCTGACCCTGAAGGTTTTCAGGCATGTGTGAGCAATTGCAGGGCCTGTGTAATTCATAGATCAAATGACCTTGTAGTCTGTCACTAAAATTCTATTTGCCTTATATTTATATGGCTCGAATGGGATGTACCTTTGTGAGGGCACTCTTGGTGCCTGATTGATGGCTCTTCACACAAGATGTGCTAGTTTTATACTGGCCTTGGTCAAGTATGAGGAGTGCACCTGATTTGTCTTGCTCTTAATTTCTCAGTGTACTTGCAGCTTGTTCTGGAGCTACACAGTCTGGTCTTCAGTGCTTCAGTTTCTCTCTGAGCAATAACAGTCATCTGACAGTGATGGGAATGCCCAACAGAGGTAGTGATGCTTCCAAGTCAGCGTGTTCACATTTGTGGCTCTGAACTGGCTGGTCTGATATGGCCTCAAACTAAATTTATAGACCCCAAGGAGCTGCTGAAGAAGAAACTAAGTGGAATTGTTTCCTAATTGATGGTTCATTTTTCTCATTTAGCAAATAATCTAACAGGAAATTTAGGACTGAAATTTTATTTCAGCAAGAGTACGTTGTGATTTAGAAATAGACGCTTGTTCATAACAGCTCTGAGAATGTGGATTATATGTGTGATTTTAATGCATTCGTTGGAAATAATGTTATTTTTCACAAAGTAAAAGCATTCGTAATTTTGCTACAAGGAAGAATATTTGCTTCCTCTCACACATTTTATTTAATAATTTTACTTCTTTAAAAGCAAAACAGCACACAATTTGAAAATGAAATTTCCCCAAAGTGTTCAGTTTGCTAATATGTTTTTCATTTTCTTCATTATGCTATAGTGGAATGTTGCCATACTTTGAAATGTGCAACTTATCTCCCTGGAGGCAGCAGATGGTGTGACTAGTCTGTCTTTTGGTACAGGATTTACCATGAGAGATGGCATCTAGGACTGGATGAGATAGATGGGGGCCCTACCCTCAGAGAGTGTTGACTCTCGTCCTAACTGCATCATTACAACATTTATATAAATTATTATTTTTAAATATGAAAAAATGGTAAAAATGGAAAGGTTTTGGCTCGGCACTTTTTAAAGTTTCCTTTTTCTTAGTTTCTATAGGACAATTTTGTTTAGAAAGTATTTGAGTTATTTCAGTTATATTTGCAAATGTTTTCTCCACTGGATGCCTCATGGCTGGCTGCCCAGCTGACCTCTTGGACAGGATGTGCTTTTCTTGGTATTTCCATCCTAGTGTATGATCTGGTCTTCGGCTTTGAAAATCTGACAGTTTGGTTTCATATAGAAATATTGACTCACACTAACCAAACTCACAAGAAACTTTTGCAAAGCCAGATTTCTAATTTACAGTAAAAAATACAACTTTAAGCAGATCTAGTCATTCTCTCCCTCTAGGTAAATTGGCATCAGAACCTAGGTTGTGACAAAAAAGTTTGTTTGGCGAGTAGGAGTAAACCATCCCTCCAAGAGGCTGTGCCTGCCATTCGGACCTGATTCACATGTTGTGAGTCATGGTGTCCTTGCTTCTGAGCTGTGCCAACAATCTTTTATTCTTTCTGGACATTTTTAGTCCCCTGATGCCTACTGTGTTACATCAGCTCTTTAAATAGAACAGTGTAGGTGAGGAAAAACTTTTCCTCTACTCTTTTAGGTTTGATAGCTGGGTCTATGAAATAAATGGACATAGGCAGATTAACAAGAGAAAAGATATACAAATTTATTATTATTGTTTTCTTTCTTGAGGAAGATTAGCCCTCAGCTAACATCCACTGCCCATCCTCTTCATTTTGCTGAGGAAGATAAGCTCTGAGCTAACATCCATGTCCATCTTCTTCTACTTTATATGTGGGACGCCTGCCACAGCATGGCTTGATAAGTGGTGCCTAGGGCCACACCTAGGATCCAAACCGGTAAACCCCTGGCTGCCAAAGCAGAGTGCACAAACTTAACTACTACACCACTAGGCTAGCCCCCAATTAATTTTTAATATTACATGCACAGGGGCATTACAGGAAAAAAAAATGAATACCCCCCAAAACAGGTGAGATTTGAGGGTGTATATACCATCTTGATGGGGGATGGGAGAAGGGATGGAAGCCACTTAGGAGAGACTATATGATTTTTAGGAAGGATGAATAGGCCCTTAGAAGAATGGATGGGAGGTATTATAGTCTGTGACAGAGTTTATCTGGGGGTGGTGTTTTCTAGTCTCCTCTCCTGTGATGAGAGTGCGTCTTTCCTGGTTGATGAAACTCCTGGGGAGGGGATTTATGACAATTGAGTTTCTTTTGGAGGATCTGTTTTTAGGCAGCTAAGGGAAGTTCAGAGAAAGCCTCTCCCTGTATTGGCTGTTTTGCAAGTGTCTTCAGCCCAAAATTATCAATATACCAAAGCATCATTTTTGGGGGTGGCATATCCTTGAACTCCTTCAACAGCTGGTAAGCACTTAATTCTCAGTTAGAAAAATAAATCTTAACCTGAGTGCAGACTCCAGGTGAGTTTTGTCTTTTCTGTAGTGCTGTGATCAGTTAGCAATGTCTACCACAGACAGGAGAGGAGAATGATGGCTTAAGTGACACATACTTGTTCACCCTGGCTTAAATCCTACCTTTAGTATATGGAAGCAAATAAGTATTCTGATTAGCGTTTAAGTAGAGCACTCTGCACTCTTGGAAATTACTTGAGAACATGCTTTTAATGCTAGAGTAAATCTTAATTTTCTCATTTTATACTTTAGAAAACATTTGTCTTGAGGGCCTCACTGAATTCATAGAGCTGGTAGGTAGTGGAACAGACTCGACCCCAGGCTTTCCGACTCATGGTCCAGCAAATTTTCCTATAAACCATATTAATAGATCTAAGAATCTCAAAGACTGATGATTTTATTTTCCAACTTAATTTGAGAAATCTCAATTCCCTGGTAGGATTAAGTTTGTTATTCTTTTAGGTTAGCATAATAAACATGAGTATTGTTATATAGACCAGTGGTATTTAACCCTGAGTACATGTTAGAATTATTTGGGAAGAGTGTAAGAAAAAAAAAACCCAATGCCCAGCCCTCCAACTGACCTATTAAATAAGAATCTCTAGGGTGGAACACAGTCATTCATTGGTGCCTTTTAATGGTTTTCCTTTAAGTCACATTGGTTTTCCATGTGATTTAATTTTGCAGCCAGGAATAAATTATTAATATAACAATTTGAAAATTTGTTGAAATAATCAAATACTTTGTAAATGCTTAAAAAGTCATTGTTGACATTGTTCAGTTAAGTTCTTGAAGGAATCGATATTTTTGTCAGCCAAAATCAATCCTTCCAAAGAAACATCACAGAATTACAAATTAAGATTAGTAGATTACTAAATATTTTTCATTTCATAATTCTTAGTGCAGGCATCAAATAGGCAATTGGAAAAGTAATAATAATTGTGATGATGGTGAAGAATAATTCTTAGATTATCCATGGTAAAATAAAGGAAAGTATTTCTTTTCATATACTGGGTAAAATGCATAGAAATAGTATTCACTCTTGATTCAGTTAATTTCAGTTTTATACAGTGGGAACATGGTGGTAGAGATCTGAATAACT
This sequence comes from Equus caballus, assembly GCF_041296265.1. Lineage (NCBI taxonomy): Eukaryota > Metazoa > Chordata > Mammalia > Perissodactyla > Equidae > Equus > Equus caballus. The sequence continues at coordinate 89,869,248 of NC_091697.1, forward strand.
GCACCAGAATATCCTGCAAGTGTACCCTTCCAATCCAGAGGACTGTTCACTGATCGTGTGTACAGTGATACAAAGGTTTTGCTAATAAGCATGCATCAGAAAATGGTAATTGCTAGAATGGAAACTTTTGGTTCTTTACCGTTCGTTTATTGATAGTACTGAGAGTATTGTGGTTCCCTCTGCCACTTAAATATAGCTAAACTTTGTACTATATATATATATATATATAGCTAGTGGAAGGGAGTGCTGATCCAAAATCTGGAATAAAGAATAACAAGTATTTACCTTTAAAATGACTTTTAGCATATATTTAAACATTATTCGTGTTTTGGAAGTTCATATGATTTCAGAAATGAAGCTATAGCATAAAGCCCTGAGGAAAAAAAGATTACCATCCTCCTTGTTTTCCTAATTGCCCTCTACTTTGCCCTCTCCTAGACTGTTTTTGCGGCAGACCTCTGGGTGTCTGCTCTTGCTCTTTCATTTCTGCTCTCTCCTTCTCACCCCCGCCCCCCACCACTCTTTCTATCCCCTTCCCCCTTTTTCTCTTAAGAGGACAGGGGGAGAATTAAGCATTTTTATTTTAAAAGACTTGTCAGTCTCCAGAGCAAGATTGAAGTTAGAGCAGTTGCAGTGCTGCCTTGAACTCAAGAAGAAGTTAGAATCCCAGACACACTTCACGTGGACCGACCGAAGGTGGGAACTTGAAACAAGGCTTAAAATTTCTCCATTGGATTAATCATCTAGAGATATCTCCTCATAAGCTAGAACCTCCCTAGTTCTGAAAATAGATGTTGTGTGTAGCAAAAGAGCTAGCATTGTAGAAACCCTCTTATAGCACAGAGAATTCGGAATTATCACTCTAAAAGTTGACACTGAAATACGTCATGAGGAAAGCTTTTTCTGTGTTACTCTTTGGATTGGCAGGTTATGACAAAACTACATTCATGTTACTTGAATACATCTTTTGTCTAGTTTCACGTGCTTTTTGACTTGTCGAGAAAATGACATATTGAGGTTTTCATTAGCTTTAACCAGGTGTGATTTTCTTATGGAAGATACCTCAGCAGGACTGCAGTTTAAGGCGAATAAACCAGTGAAGCTCAGAAAGGCCATACCCTCCTTCAGATGGTAGCAATGAGCTGAAAGACTCATTAATCAACCACAGAGTCACGGGTGTGATGGCTTGCCTACAAACTGCCAACAGACTGTGAAAGTCACATCCGACAGGCTAAATTGTCAAACTAGACCCATCCATAAACATTTTAACACAGCAAAACTCCAACTCTTTTGTCTTTAAGATGTGATTTTGAAATGTTAAGTTTCCTCTAGACCTTCTGTGAAAGGTTTATTTTATTTCATAAAAATCAAATCACTTGAAAAAGATTCAGATTTGACATTCTTTTCTTTCATAAAAATTTGTTTTAGTATCTTTATTTCTTATTTTATTTTTCATAATGCTTATTGACTCTCCTTTATTTTAAAAATCTATTCTCTTATACTACATGAACGAGTAAAGCGTGGTATTCACCTGTGTCAAAGCTTTATCAGTAGTGAAAATCCACTTTTTAGCATGTGTGTTAGCTTGAATTGTGCCACTCAAAAGGGTTTCATTCATTAGGAAATAATGGAAGGACTATGTAAACTATATTTTTTAACTAAAAGAAATTCTCTACTCCAAGTTAATTGCTCAACTTTTTGTATTTCTCTTTCTTTTGATCTCTAAAGAATTGTAATTTGTATTTTGTTTTAGTTTATTTTTTAAAAAATTGGTACATCACTAAATAAGTCAAATTAAGCCTAGAGTTTGATGCGTGGTTTTGTCAAAAGTCTTGCAACAAAACAATAGTAAGTTTATGAATGAATATATAGTTTATATTTGGGGGGGCAGATTTCAGTGAAATCCAGTAAAATATATGTGATGGCCATGTCAGTCTGACATTCCCAGACCTATTCTGTAACTCCTACAGTAACTTGTATTTTTGCTTTTTTGTACAAGTGGAAGTTAATACATGACACCAAATGATTCATTTTTTTTCGTCATTTTATTGACTTTAAAACATTGCATAGTACTTTGGTGCTCATTGAGCAGAGTAAATAGAATTAAGCATGGTGCACTTGTAAGATGTGTGGGTTCTCTAGGACTTTGCCCCTCAGTGCTTATCCCATGAACAGCAGCATTAGAAATGCAGAATCTTGGGCTCCACTCAAGACCTGCTGAGTGAAAATCTGCATTCTTATAAGATGCTCAGGCGATTCATATGCACATTAAAGTTTGAGAAGCATTAGGCTAAGGTGAGTTGGACAGTTGTTTTCTCTTGTTAGTTTTTACCTTCCATTCAAATACCATCCTAGTAAATACCATTATAATGAGAGTTCTCATATAAAAACTGTATTCAAACTCTATTTGATTTTCTAGATGTTTCAAGCAATATCAAATACAATGAACACTAAGCTGAAAATAGAATTAAAACACCCCAATAACATTGTTTGAGGTGAGAGATTTCATCTCCTAAACATAGAAAGTGAACATTAGATATACAAAGGCCAATGATATTATACCAAAACATGTACAAATTAAGTCTGCATATATTACGCTAGTATAAGAAAAGGCATGGTGTACAAAAAAGTGTAAGACACATACTTCTCCATAAAAAACTTACAAACCATATTTTCATATACTATAAGGCAGTTTGATTATGAAGTTCTAGAGTTCCTCCATGGCCTTATTTTATCTTTTTTTTAATGTTTTAATATTGAAAAGGGTGGAAGCATTCTTTAAAATAGCAAGACTTTATAATGCCCTCATGAAGCTCTTTACCTGAATTAAACGCTTTCCTTCATAGCCAGTTCTGATTAAAAATAAGCTAAATGAAGTAAGTCATTTTTTTCACTTCTTTGAATTCTCAGTCCTTTGAGAAAAAATGTAAATAAATATTTATACTAAATAGACTGGAATGTCAAAAAGGAGATAGAAATCACAATTTATATCCTTCAGGGAGTCATACTCTAATTCATATCCCTTGTCAATCTCTGTTCTGCCAAAATACTAGTAGATTATAAATAATAAATTCCCATAAAATACTCTGATTACTACTCTATGTTGACCTTAAGTTGATATTAAAGGGTTGCTTTGTAGGCACTGGGCAGGGAGGCAAGGGGTGGATTTTTACAACTAGAAATGAATAAGTTAATTTGTGGCCCATTTCATGGTTACCTAAATAAAATTGGAGAAAGTCTGATATTTCTACAATTTGTATATACCCAAGATTCTCTTGGGAATTTTTGTCTAGGGAGACATCAAGCTGATTTATTCTAGGTGTAGATCCTTGCACAGAGGAAGCCCTCCATAACTACTTATTTTGATTTGGAAATAGTTGGAAGATGAATAGCAGTATAGGAATGTAACAGAAAGGGAATGGAAGAGTGAGAATTGTATACTGAGAATTTACTGGACTACTAAAAATTCTATCTCATCTGCAATTCTTATTTAACTGAATGTTTGATGGAGAACAGTAAATAATACTGTATATAGATTAGAAAGTAAAATATATACTATAATGATAAAGGTTAAGTTTCCAATTAAAAGGTATGTGTTTGAAATTTCCATTTACATATAGTATTCTATGCTCATAGTAGCCTCAAAACATTTGTTTTGAGCATCCTCGTGAATTTCCCCCTTTCTCTCACCCCATTTTGCTATGTATGTATGTCAATGCACAACTTTTGGCAACTATTTTCTTGTTGGCAAAGACTAGAAAAAGAGGGGCCAGCCCGGTGGTAAACAGGTTAAGTTCGCATGCTCCACTTTGGCAGCCCAGAGTTCACAGGTTTGGATCCTTCGTGGGGACCTACACACCACTCATCAAACCATGCTGTGGAGGCATCCCACACATAAAATAGAGGAAGATTGGTGCAGATGTTAGTTCAGGGCCAATCTTCCTCACACACACACATACACACACACAAAAGACTAGAAGAAGGAGCTGTCATATCACAGTCTCATCATAGGTTGAATATGTGACTGAATTAGCTTCATTTTAATGAAAATATGTATAAAAAGTTATTGTCATTGGAATCATTGAAAATATATCTTGCAGTAAGCCTAATGGCCATTTATTTGTGTTGTTAGTGGCTAATAATTTTGTTATTATTTTAACTTAGTAATTATTCACCCCCCCTAAAATAATATGGAAATGTTCCTTTTACTTGTCATAATAAAACTCTGAGAGCTGCATTTAAATACATCCAGACTCCTACCAATAAAGCGTTAATGAAATTAATCAGAAAAAGGTATAATGATTTCTACTGCAATAATTACATGGGTAATTTAACAGTAGATTTGGATGAAACTAGTAGCGTTTGTATGATATACAGTTAAATCTCTGTAAAAGGTATATAGAAAATCAAAGGCTGTCCCATTGTCTTTTGGATACAAAAGAAATCTTTAAAAATGTTAAGTAATAGCAATTCTTAAGAGGTAAATTTTCTCTTTCATCGTTTTAATAAATAGCTCTTTAAAAATATTTGACTAATTGTTGTTTCGTGACTTCATTGTCTTTCACATTTTAAGAATATGACTTTATATCCTCAAGCAAAGTTATAAATCTAGTCTGTTTTTTAATTTTATCAATTAAAATCAGAGAATCAACTATCACTTCCCTCAAATAACTTAATTTTGGGCAGTTTTCAGCTTGATCTGTACTCTTTCACGCTGTTCCCACACAAAATATTCTTGACTATCCAATCATAACTGATGAAAAAATGTGAAGAAATTTCTCCTCTAAAGGAGGAAAAGAGAGCCTGATTTGTTTAGAACACTTTTTTACTTGAGGAAGATTTGTCCTGAGCTAACATCTGTGCCAATCTTCCTCTATTTTTTGCATGTGAGCAGCTGCCACAGCATGGCTGCTGAAGAGTGGTGTAGGTCTGCACCTGGGAACTGAACCCGGGCCACCAAAGTTAACCACTAGGCCACAGGGCCAGCGCCAACGTAAACTTTTAATCCTCAAAACTTTCTATAAAGCATTTGTCATGTCCTTAATTGTAAAGATAAGAAAATAGATTCAAAGAAAGTAAGAATTTGCTGAATGTTACACAGTTTGTCCATGGCCTAGCTGGGATTCACTTCCAAGACCGATGGGCGACTCCAAAGCCCACATCCTTTTACTACAGACTGCTGGCAAAATGCAAGTTGTAATGACATGCAATGCGAACATTTTGTTTTCTGTGAACATGCAGGAAAATAATGTTATTTTCAAAGATTTTATTGTAAAGTATAACAAGCAGAAAAGAATGCAAAGCTTATATGTGAAGTTTTATAAATTATCACAACATTCATTTAACCACCCCTGATAACCAACACTCAGGAAGAGAACACTGCCAGCACCCTTAACACCCCCATGCGCCCTTCCAAACACTATTTTCCCCCTTTTTCCCTAAGATTAACCACCTCTTTACTTCTAGCACTGTAGTCCAGGTTTGTGATTTTTTTAATTGTGTTAAAATATGTATAACATAAAATTTACCATTTTAACCACTTTTAAACATTCAGTGGCATTAAGTGCATTCACATTATTGTTCTATCATTACCACTATCCATTTCTGGAACATTTTCTCCTTCCCAGACTGAAGCTCTCTACCAATTAAACAGTAACTTTCCATTTCTCTCCTCTCCTAGCACCTGGCAACTACCATTCTACTTTCTGCCTCTATGAATATAACCATTCTAGGTACTTCAAATAAGTGGAATTGTACTATATTTGTCTTTCTGTGACTGGCTGATTTCACTTAGCATAATTTCAAGGCTCGTCTATGTTGTAGTATGTATCAGAATTTTCTCCCTTTTTAAGGCTGCGTAATATTCCATTGTTTGTATAGACCACATTTTGTTTGTCCATTCTTCTGTTAAAGGGCACTTAGGTTTCTTCCACCTTTTGGCAATTGTGAATAATGTTGCCACAAACATGCGTGTACAGATCTATCCTAGTCCATGCCTTCAATTCTTTTGCGTATATACCTAGAAGTAGAATTGCTGTATCGTGGTAATTCTGTGTTTAATTTTTTGAGGCACTGGTGCCATATTGTTTTCCACAGCAACTGCAGCATTTTACATTCCCAACAGCAGTGCACAAAGGTTCCCATTTCTCCATATCCTTGCCGTCACTTGTTATTTTCTATTTTTTGGTTTGGGGTTTGGATTTTTTTTTTTTTTTTGTAAATTTGCTCTTATAAAAAACTACATAAGTGAAATCATACATATTTTCTTTTCATTCTGTCGTCTTTTACTCAACATTTTATTTGTGAGATTCATCCTTGTAGTTGAATCTAACTGAAGTTGTGCACTTTTATTGCTATATAGTATCCCATTGTATGACTACATCCAATTTCTTATCCATTCCACTGTTGATGAACATTTGGATTGTTTCCAATTCTTAGCTATTATGAATAATGTAGCTGGGAACATTCATGTACATGAATCTTGGTGTATGTGTGGGTAATTTGTTGTACATATGCCTGGAAGTAGAATTGCTGGGTTGTAGAGTATGCATATGTTCAACTTTAGGTCATACCAGGCTATTTCCCAAAGTTTTTATACCAGTTTACATTCCTGCCAAAAGTATATGAGTTCTTATTGCATCATATCCTCACCAATACAAATGTGATTTTAGCCATTCTGACAGGTGTAATTACTGATGATGGTGAATTTTTTTTTTGTATATGTATTAAGCACTTGGATAACCTCTTTGGTGAAATTACTTTGAGCCTCCTGCCTATTTTTCTGTTGATCTTTTGTCTTTTCTTTATTAATTTTTATGAAAAAACAAATAGATGTGTGGATGGTCGTATGAATGGATGGGGAGATACGAACCCTTTGTTGCAAATATCTTCTTCTATTCCTTATCTTGCCTTTTCACTTTCTTAATGATGTTTATTGGTAAATAGAAATTTTTAATTTTTATGTAGTTAGATTTATAAAACAACTTTCCTTTCTGAATATTAGTTCTTTTGGCCTTTAAAAGAAATCTTTCCCTACCCAAAAGTCATGAAAATATTTTAAGATTGACTGTCAATAGATTTAAAAGGGGAGAGGGTGTTGGGATTTTGATTGAATTTGCATTATATCTATAGATGAATTTGGAGGTACTTGATATCTTCATAATATTAAGGCTTCCAAGCCATGAACACAGCATATCCCTCTATGGGGCTTTGATTTTTCTTAATGTATTTTCATGTTCTATATGGATATCTTGTTCATCTTGCATTAGAATTTATTTCTAAGTATTTCATATATCTAATGCTATTATAAATGTTATATGTGTATGAGTTTTTATTTTCTCTTTGTTGGTAAAACAAACCTATTGATACTGAGTCCAGCAACTTTGTTAACTTTGTTAAACTCAGCTATTCTGACAATTTTCTCTGAAAAAAATTTGATCTTCTATTAAAATAATCATATCATTGGGAATAACAATATCTTAATTACTTCTTTTTCAATCATTAGAGCTTCTCTTAGATTTTTCTTAAAATGATGATGATGATGATGATGATGATGATGATGATGATGATGATGGAGGTGGTAGTGATAGTGATGGTGGGGTAGCCAAATTACAGAAGCTTTGAAGAAATGTGCCATCCTCGTCTAATGCAGTGTTTCCTGGTTTCATTGGGCATCCGCTTTATAAGATGGAGAATTTTAGCAAGCTCTTACATAGGAATTTTAAACAGAACTCTGCATATGGAGTCTGGTCACACATTTCTAAACTATGTTTTCATAGTATATGAACAGGAACATTTTCCCAGATATTTTCTATGAACTTACTAGTTGTCTTTAATGATTAAAGTAATATTTTCTATTTTACTATAAGCAGATGTTATCATTTTCCCTTTGAAATTTTACTTTTTCAAGTTAACATTAACAGACTCCCCCTCTCCAACACAAAGAAACATCTTTGAGAAAAAGAACATCATGCTAAAATTAACAGGAATTCTTCAGTAGACTTATGCTTAGAAAGAATGGAAAAGCATGGAAAGTAAATATGTAGATCTGTGCAGACTGTGTTCTTTCCTGTACTTAATACATTTCAAGCCTCTCCCAGTATTAAGCTATACAGTGCACTGGTGAATAATTGTACAATTTGAATTTTGCAAACTGTAAAATTTTGTTGCATTTCTCTTTTTCCCACTACAACGTGACACCATTAAGGAGCTTAACTAATATTTATATTTGATACCAAAAGTTAGGCCGTGTAGCTTCATGTGCCTGTGAGATTAGCTAAAGGTCAATAACATGTATCCATCATGAACTTTTTCACGTAATGTCTGCATAATTAATGTATTATATTGCAACCGCACTGCAGTAGTTTTAGTAACTTTTTTATTCAGACTATTTTATTGTTTTCCATTGCCATGAACTTAAATTGACATAAAAGTATACTCAGATACCTTGAGTTCTGAAAATATGAAATACATAGGAGTGTTCATATTAGCCAATAATTCATGTCCATATTAATTTTCATTTGTAGACCAAAATTTGTCTTTAATCATTTTGCACAAATAACTCAGCTAGAATAACCATTGAAGTATAGGCTAAGAATGTTAGCAATGAGTTAATTCAACCAAACATTTTGTTTACAATATCAAGGAAAACCTGGATAGCATTTTTCAGTGCCAGAGATTAGGCACATACACAGACTCCAAAGGGGAAAGAGAGTAGAGCATTCTCAAAAATGAAAGACTTTTTTGTATCCAGAAATAAACTTTATGAAATTAAGGGCATGTATTGAATCTCATTTCATGTGGTAGTCCAATTTGGTAGCAAATCAAGACTTATCCTGTTCTAGAATATTTTAACCTTTCAACTGGATTTTTAATGTTTTTTAAAGTTATTTTCTTAGTGGTTGCTCTAGATACTAAAATGTGCAACTTTTTGCAAATTACTTCGGATTAATACTAACATAATTTTGGTAGATTATAGAAACTTTGCTCCTGTATTACTCCATTCTTGAGTCTGCTTTTGTGCTGTTATTGCCATACATGTTAAATCTAGATATGTTTTAAATTCAACAATACAGTTTTAATTATCACTTTATGCAATCTTATGTTTTTTAAAGAAGTTGAGAGAAGAGTAAAGAAAAGAGCAAGAATATTTACTCAGTCTTTTATAATTATGACCCCCATGTATTTACCTTTTCTGGTGCTTCTATTTCTCTTGTGGACTCTAGTTAATGTCTGATACATTCCCTTTCAGCCTGAAGGACTTCCTTTAGTATTTCCTGTAAGGCAGGTGTGCTAGCAACAAATTATGTCTTTGTTTATCTGGAAATGGCTTTATTTTGCATTTACTTTTGAAGAATCATTTTGCCGTATATAAAATTCTAGGTTGATAGTTTCCTTCTTTCAGCACTTTGAGTATGCCATTCTGTATCCTTCTGGACTCTATTGTTTCTGATGAGAAGTTTTTGAAAAAGAATTGATGAATTTGTTAATAAACTAATAAAAAAAGAAGCATGAGTACTAAATCTAATTGAGAAAACAAAGAGATTTAATAGAAATAGGATGAAGCAGATGTGGAGATTTAGAAATTGGAAATTATATTCATTTTTTATTAAATTTGAATGTTTTGATAGGTTGGGCACTTTTCTAAAAAATAAAAAAAGAAAGCAAATCATCAAAATTTACCAAAAATATGTATGAACCTGAAAAGAATATCATCTAAGCAATTGAAAATATTAGATGTTACCTTTCATCATACAACTGGACCTAAACCTTCAAGAAATAGTAATTCTTATGCTATCTGACCTTTTTCTAAAAATAGAGCAAGAAAGCTACCCAATTATTTCATTAAATCTTTGTAACTTTGAAACTAAGACCTAATGAAGATATAGCCCTCCAGAAAACTATGGCAACTGTCAATAACTATAAATGGGAATATACTAAGTAAAATATGAGCAAATCAAATTCAGCAGGACACAAGGGTATAATGCAATACAACTAAGTTAGATTTATTCCAGGAAGATAATGATTATTTAAAATATTGTGGCAATATTACAAGGTTAAATAAAAATGACATGTGAGGGGCCTGCCCAATGGAGTAGTGGTTAAGTTTGCGCACTCCGCTTCCACGGACTGAGGTTCATGGGTTTGGATCCTGGGTGCGGACCTACATACTGCTCATCAAGCCACTCTGTGGTGGTGTCCCACATAGAAAATAGAGGAAGATTGGCACAGATGTTAGCTCAGGGACAATCTTCCTCAAGCAAAAAAAGAGGTAGATTGGCAACAGATGTTAGCTCAGGGCCAATCTTGCTAACTCACCCCCCCTCCTCAAAAATAAAGCCATATGATAATTTTAGTAAGTGATAATAAGGCATTCCTGATGAAAATTCTTGGTTAACTAAAACTGAGGGGGACATTCCTTTAACTTAATCTCAACACAGTCATCATCTTCATCATAGTCAGTTGTATGATAGAGAGACAATCTTATTAAAATGGGAATAGGATGGATGCTTGATATCATTAACTATTATTTAACATTATTTAGGTTCTAACTGTTATGGTAAGGAAGGAAACACATATAAAAAGTATAATGTGGGGAGAAGAAATAGAATGATAATTGTTTTTGATATATTTTTCATACAAAATTAATCTGAGAAACTGTTAGAATTAATGAGAGGTCAGTTATAAAAGCAGTTTTAAAACAAATGTACAGAAGTCTCCCTATATAGTGGCAAGAAACAAAATATGAAAAGTAGCAATAACAATAGTAGTAAAAACCATAAAATATTCTACCTTGGAATAAACTCTATGAGAAAATGCAGAATCTATATTAAGAAAAATGTACAATTGTACTGAAATATTTAAAAGAGGATAAATACATGGAAAAAATGTAACATACTTCTAAAGAAGAAAATTGAATATCACAAAAAAGTTATTTTTCCAAACTTAACTTGCACTTTTAATGCAGTTTATACCCCAAATCCTACAGAATTTGGGGCCTATTTTGGGTCTATTTCTCTTTTTAGTTCTTCCAGATTTCACTGGAAGTATTTTGGAGCTCAGTTGTTAGAAGCATTCATATTTAGGATTATTGTTTCTTCTTGGTGAATTGACCCTTTTTCATTATGTAATGTCCCTCTTTAGCCCCTTCCTCCATCTTCAAAGGCTTCACTCCAATCTCTGCTGCTTTATCATGTCACCTACTCTCTGATCTCCTGCATCCCCCTTATAAGGACCTCTGTGATCACATCAGTACCACCCACATAATCCAGGCTCATGTCCTCATCTCAAAATCCTTCCTTAATTTTATCTACAGCCTCTTTTGCCATGGAAGGTAACATTCATGAGCTCTAGAGGGTAAGGACATGATTCTTGGGGAATCATCATAAAGCCTACCAAAGTTACCTTTAAATTTACTAACTCTTTCTTCTGTCATTTATATTCTTCTATTGAACCATTCCTGTGAAATTTTTATTTCGGATAATTTATTTATCTGTTGGGAATTTCAATCTTTCCAATTGTTTTAAGAGTGTTTACTTTTATTTCGTGAAGCATTGTTTTAATAGCTGCTTTAAATTCTTTGATAATTCTAACATCTGGATCATCTAAGGTTTAGCATCTGTTGATTATCTCTTTTGTTGTAAATTGGTCAGATTTTCGTGGTCCTTGTTATGTTGAGAAATTTTGGATTGTATTCTAGACCTTAGTATTATTGCAAGGCTGTGAGTCCTGTTATAAGCCTCTGGAGAATGTTAAATTTGTTTTGTGTTTTGGTTTTTGTTTTTTTAGCAAGCAGTCAAACCTGTTAGGGTCAGACTGCAAGTTCCATCTCACCTTCTGTGGGTGGTGGTTGCAATGTCAGTTCAGTTTTCAGGTTCTGCCCCTCTCAGGAGCCATTCAAGAGTTGGTCTTGGGCTGGGGTAGTGTTTATGTTGTAGTTCAGATCTTGAAGCCTTTGCTGTGTTTCTCTGGGTACGTTCTGTGTATGCACAGCTTGGGGAGCAGAGTCTGAGACTTCTATTGATTCGTATACAGAATTAGGGGTTCCCTTTCCCTGTTCTTTTCTCTCAGGGATTTCCCTCGTACTCTCGGGCTTCCAGGAGCCCTTTTCCTGGTCCTCTGGCCAGAAAAGTTGGGGTCTCTAAGAGGTTAAGCCTCTCTCACTGTCATACAGCTCTTTGTTCGTGGCTCTGCCCTTGGGGTGAAGTGACAAGAAACAAAGGAAGTAGCAGAAATTCTCTCACTACTCTTGCACAATAGGGAGCCGTTTTCCTGGTTCCTCTATCCAGAACAGATTTTCTCCTCGGGTCTTAGGTGTTCATGCTGCCACTACCATGGCAATGCAGATGGGCAACCAGAGCTAGCCACAGGGCAGGACTGGGAGAGGAGAAAAAGAGGAAAAAACAGGAATATGTTCAATTCTCTGACTCAAAGGACCTTTTTCTCCCATCCTCTGGCCAGAAGGAGGGGCTTGTCTACAAGCTTTTGCTTGTTGCACCCGCTACAGAGTCCCTGATTCAACCTACCTTAGGACCAAAAGGAAGAGAAAGAAAACCTAGGAAGTTCACTGCCACCATATTGGTTTTTATTCAAGTTTAAACTTCCCTCCTTAATCTGCCTGCTGTTGTTTACTTTTCATGGTTCTCGAGTACTATTTTGTTCTTTTTTTATTTCACCGTGTCATTAGTTGTATCAGTGTGAGAGGTCAGCTGCAGTGCACTTACTCCATTTTCCCCAGACCCAGAACTCTACATTTCAAAATAATATGAACACTATCAACAAAGCACTCCATCAGTTGCTAATATAAAGGTGGGATTGACAGGGCTTCTCTTGGTTAACTCCAACTTTTGAAGTAATCTGATCACGATGTGACTGTTTCTTCAATACTATTCAAGTTTCATTAATTCAACAAATATTTATCATGTGCCTAATAGACATCAAAAACTATTCAAGGCCTTAGATGGATAATAGTAGAACTTACTGTATTTTATGCTATGTGATTCATAACATAGAAAACTATTATTTAACATCATATTCACAATCATTATTGTATTATCAGGATGAAATTCAATCTAGTTGTAATGCGTTATCCCCTTTAGTGTTTTACTGAATTTAATTCAATTACATTTCAATCAGTTCCTCAACAGTCTTTGCTTTCTCTTACTGTCAGCCTTTTCCCTTTATAATACTTTTGCTTGCTGCCCTCTTATTCTGCATGAACTTTTATTGGCTCCTTCAACTAGCTAAATTCCATTCATTCTCCTGGTCTCAGCTTTAGTATCACTTCCTGTGGGAAACATTAATTTACTCTAGTTTAATTGACTCTGCAATGCATTCCACTTACCCACACTCAAGTGCACTTGGGGGCTGATTGGACTGTCTGCATAGCAGAGGTAAGGCCTGGTGGCAAGAAGCAGCACAGAACTTTTAAGGAACTGAGAAGAGCTCAGAGTGGAAGGAACAAAGCATTCATGGTGGAGAGCTGTCCTCTGAGAGGTCGTAGAGAAAAACCACTACAGGTTGTGAAGTGCTCTAAGGTTTTGGAAACTTAAATGAAGAATGTTTTAGTGGGTGAGCATGGATGGGGAGACCAACATGATCAGATTTGTATTTTGTTCTTAAGAATAATATTGAAGATATGTTGTATACTTTCAACTTTTAATAAGTATTTATCTTGCATAAGTGGAACCATAGACGTAGTGTAAAAATTGGAAGTCACAAATGGATGAATAGTGAAAGGTAAGGCCCCCTCCCATGTCCTCCAGCCACTCAGCTTCCCCCTACAAGTAGTTGTTTTCTGCTGTTCTTCTAATGACTACCCTCTATAAATATAACTTTGTATAATATACTTAATCATATTTCTTTAGTCCTATCTATTGACTTTCCACAATGAGCAAGATAAAATTAGTATCTTCAACTTCCTCCCAGCTGTCCTCCCTAACCTCACTTCTCTGTACCACCTAATTTTAATTGAATATGTTCTCTCTCTTGATTCTTTTATTATTTACACTTATAATTTTAAATATGCTTGTACTTAATTAAAGGATATCTTTTGACCTTCGGTATAGAAGATAAGGAAATTAATGTACCCGCCTTAAGTTCAATCTTTTTCCTCAGTTCTTATTGAGAAAGTTTTACTTATATTATTTATAAATTGTGTTGGTTTTAACATTTACATTCTATTCTGTTCCTTAACCATAATTCTCATAGTTATTTTCATCTGAGTTGGATATTTAAATGGGTTCAATTCTTGGTGTCATCCTTTTGCCATGGTTTCTCCATTTATCTCTCAGCTGAAGTTCAGTCTTTAGCAGTTTATTCAAGATGGGATCATGATAGTTGTCTGTCCTGAATATTGCATATTTAAATATTTTTGGTCTGTTGCCTTTGTTCTTGAAAGACAGCTTGACTGAGTATATCCTTGTGGGATAATGCTTTGTTTCTCAGAAGACTTTGTCGCCATAGCTCCACTAGATAGCTTTGGAGCCAGCCTATCATTTCTTTCATTAGTAACTTGATATTTTTACCTGAAAGGAAAAATAACTCTTTCTTCATCTTTGAAGATAGTTCTCTCACCAGCATATGTGTTGGTGGTTATCATTCTGTGTCAGTTTTCCCGAGGAAATGTGTCCTTTCAATCTGTATATTCAAATCTTACTTTATTTCTGGTAAATTTTCTTAAATTATATCTTTGGGTATTTCCCCCATTCCATTTGTTTCATTCTTTTCTTTAGGGATACCAATTATGCTTATGTTGGATCTCCTTCAAGGCCTTCCATAACTAACGTCTTTTTATCTTTAGTTGTTTGCTTATTTCCATTTTATTTTCTCATTTTCCTTAATCCTTCTGTGTCTGTTCTCCTTTTTGCTGCTTCCAACATGGCCTTCACAAAACAAAATAACTTTAATAGATACTTTGATGATGTGGCAAAATTTCTATTTCTTTGTATTGAGAGTTGAAGGCAGGATTAGTTTTGATAATTCTTGGTGTGATCCTTGGAAGTTGCATAGTAAAATTTCTCTGTAACATCCTACAAATCTGTTTCTAAAAGACAGACTCAAGAAAAGAATAAAATTTATTTTAGAATTATGACTTTACTTCTTTATGTCTCTATGTGTAGTCATCTTTGAAACATATTTTGCTACTTTAGTATCTGATTATAGATAGGGGGATTGTATATTTGGTATTATCCTTGATCAAAATTAGTGCTTTAACATTTGAAAAGATTTAAGTCATATTATTGTAAAGATATGTCTATGATCTTTTTTTTTTAGTTTTCATTGTAACATTTATTTTATTATACAAAGTGCATTTGAGGCAAAGAATGGTATTTGATTTGATTAAATTTTTATTAAATGCCATTATTTACAGTTTTGACTTTATTATTTATCAAGCTATCTGTTGTAGTCTAAAATATTAGCAAATAATATAGTGGTGATAGATCATTTTACTTTTTGCCTCTTATTATTTATTTTTAAAAATAATGCACACTGGCATTTTTTATATCACACTGCTTTCTCAAACAAGATCCTTTAAACAATGACAAGAAAATGCAATATCAATCTCTATTTACTTTGTTGTTCTATATGATCTTGTATTGTTAAAGTGGAGAAGATGGAATAATTTTAAAAGATAGGTGTCTATATCCATTTGAAATTTCAATCTATAAGTACTATCAAGGGAACTTATTACCACCCTAAGAGCAATATGTAACTAATGGAAGACAACTGATAACTTTTTAATATACATGAAATTTTTTACAATTGCATGTAAATTTAAGCTCATTTCTACAGAAATAGTTTTTATATGTTCTTTATAAATGAAAATAAATTGATTCAGTTATCAAACAAAAATATCTTTGAATGCAGCTCAGTAATGTATGCATAAATACAATAAATCTTAGTACTGTGTCAGAAGAGGTGAATCCAGTCTCTATTACATTGACTGGCTATAAACTATTAATCACTTGAAACCAATCAGAAATGAGATACACATTAAATATTGATTATAAAACAAAATCTGGAAAGCATGAGTTCTTTTCTTTGGAAAACCTCTTGAAACTATTAGTTTAGGGCCAAAATGATATAGATTTTCAGACAAATATTTGAAAAGAAAGTTGAAAATGGAGAATCAACACAGTACATTTGAATTTGATCTTATTGCTGTCAAGTGTGCTACTTCACCAAGACTCAAAATAAATGAAAAATCAACCGTATAGTACATGTAATTTTCTCCTACTGAGCGAAGAATTAGCAAAGTCATGATTTGTCACTGTGGACAACAAATATACCTGTAGAGAGTGTGATGGAGAGATGGAAATGAGTTTTTATTCCCCCTTCCTCATACTGAATTGCCTATAGAACAAGAAGAAAAATCCAAAGGGCAGTTTTTTCTTCTGCATAAAGTAATATTCAAGTTCTGTGCTTTGCTGGAAATATAAATAAAGGCAGAAGCGTGCAGAACAAGCTTCAGTGTGGCTGGGTTAATAATTTAAAAAGGAACCGAAGACTGCATAGAAACATGCACCCTGTGATTCAGCCACTACGCCCCCGCTTATTAACATTTGCTGAACATCAACTTATAATATAAAAAAACAGGACTCTTGGATCATTTAAAGCAATCTTGTGGGAAATCTCTGGGTAGTGTTCCAAAATGTGAGAATTATAGTTACCCTCAAACACCAGTGTTCAGCTTCTGCATGGAGCATTTAGCATATTTCTTTTTTCTCTATAGTTTTAAATGTGTGGGAACATGTGATCAGGGTCCTTTTTATATTCAAAATGGGTCAGCTTCTGTCTAGAAAGTGTCTTATTGTCATGATGTCACCACATCTCAAGATTTGTGACCTTTTGCACCATATGGATTCATGGTAGTCCACGTCCTAGCTTACAGGCCAGAGTGCTTTTGTGCCCCCGCTAGGGGGTATCAAAGGCTTTTGGACTGGAATTTCAAGTACCGATAGATTTGGAAGAACAAAAAGTAATTTTTATATATCCTAAGGACCGCCAGATGTCGCAAAGACATCATTGATGAAACGGTTTTTATCCAAAATGTGGCACTTACATAAGGAATACTAGTATTGTGTTTGAGAGTCGTAGAGGCCATAACAGGTCAGTGAAATGTCCTTCAAACTTCTGATTTTTACATTCAAGAATGGGCCCAGATGAAAAGATAACCACATATCTGACATTGGCATTACTACCGTTTAAACAACCGATTCAATGGCCTTAGTCAGTGGGATCAATCAGGCCTTTATCACTTTGAAAAAGCACAGAAAGATATAGTTTTTCTTTTTCTTTAAAAATGATAGTTTGGAACTATATCCTACCACTATATTTTAGCTATAAACATTAAAGACTGCATAGAAGCATATATAAACTTTTGTAACTTACCCTACCCCCTAAGTTTAAGACATTTTATGAGATGTACAAAATTATAATAAAGAAAGAAATGGTGCTGAGTGAAATTCTGCTGAGCCAAACTGTATGCATAAATTGGCAGTTTAACAAGTAAAACTTGGAAGCAAGCATTTTATGATTGATTTTTTATTGAGACAGAACAAGAATGATAGTGGGTAAAGTGATTTTCCTTATTGAGAGAAAATATAGTGTTTTTCAACATGTCTCTAGTATGAATGGAAGCCTTGTCAAAAAAACGGAGCAATACATAATATCTTTAAAAAGGTGAATTAACATAAGTATATCACTTATTTTATAGATCAAATTTTATACTTGTCAGTTTTATTCAGAATGTCATAAAATTTGTATCATAAAAATGGTACTACTACTTTTGTTATGTCCTGGAAAAAATCTGATATTAACTGCTTTGTAAGTAGATTATAAAGTATATTCAGTTGAAGAAATGCAGTGATGAAAATTAAGGCCAAAATGTGTAGTCACATGTAGATCTTAGGCAACTCCCCAGTAATTTTAAGTACTTGAAATACATAATTCAACAAGTAACCTGCTGAATATTTGCGTGTAATGGGCTCTGCTTGAGAGTACAAGATCTGTCAAGATAAAAATAAGAAACATGCATCATTTTAATTTAATTGCAATTCCTCAAAAAATTCCTCTATTGTATGTATTAAAGGGAGATGTGTAAACTTATAAAAATAAGCAAATACTAAAGTTATTTGAGATTTGCTGTTAGAATTTTTGTGTAGTTTTCTATTGCTTAAAGAATATATGCGTACACACATACACCAACATGTATGTACATGTGCTGAATGTTCGGTTAAAATAGGTGCAGTAAGAGTACACATAATAGTCACATCCATGGGAAAATTTAAATGATGAATATGAATTTGTTTATAGAGGGGTTTTTCCAAGTTTGTAAATGTACATTTATTTCCAATTGTGTTTCCTAGCTATATTTTGTAATTCTACTTAGCTGTGGATATATTATTCCCATTTGGAATAAAATGTATAACAACATAAGGAGGACATGCTCATGCTGTTTTTCTGGATTTAATTAGTAAGCAACCTGTGAATCCATGGTTCCTATTACATTTGAGTATGTATATTGTGGGTCCGTGTTCTATGTGGAAGATTATCTGTATTTTATTCTAAGACTTTATGTATATTTAACCTTTAATTTGACTAGCAGGTTGTATGATTTACATAAAAAATAGATAAGCTTTGAATTCACTGAATGTTATTGGTATAACATAATCAATCATCTCTAAATGTTAATGGTGTTAAAGAGCAATGAGAGCATATGTCTTATATTTGTAATCCTGTAGATTTATGAAATTATTTAGGATGTCTAAGAGCGTTAGATCATGGCATTTCTCTGTGGTTAGGGATTGAAATTTTTCAAATGGTGGTTATCACCCTAATAAAGTTGGAGAATCAACCAAATATAAGTGCTTTTTTTTAATCATGAATTTACCTAATAAGTGCCTTGATGACTAGAACCTTCTTATGAAGGAAGGTATATATAGACTACAATACAGTGCTTAAGATGCTGTGACTTTGTTGCATTCTCTTTTCACTATCTTTTAATAAAATATGACTTTCATTGATGTTATCCTAATTACATCATGCACACAATTCCTCAATGAAATAAAAAGTCAATATGTGAATGACAGTAGTAAGGAAAGAAAATAGGATTTCAAATGGTAAAAAGCCTGCTCTGGTAGCAAAGACTGAATCAATCCCTGTGTTGCATAGCAGCTTGATCATATCTTTAAAACTGATAGTAACAAAGAATATTTATTTGTTACCATGCTATTGTAGGATTTATTTTTAAACTCAAATCCCAATTATCAAGAAAATTGCATCCTCTTTATCTCACAGAAGGGCATACTGAATCATAGCATATTTGGTTATTGGGACTATAATATTGTTACCTTGCATGAAACACATGGTCTGTCTTGATATACACGAAAAAACTGAATCCATTTCAATAAATTAATAGGGATGAGAATCCCAATCCATCCTTCTTTTCAGAGGTTCGCATACATTGTAATGAAATGCATTAGGAGTTTTCTTCACTTGAAATCCAAATGAGACCCATTTTGGCTCACACCCTTGACAGTCTCTTTTATAAGCATTGCTGTCTCCTGTTCTTGTGTGGGCCTAGTAAAATGCTTCCTTTGTAAGATGCACAGAGACAATATAATGCCACGAAAGACGAAGGTGTCAAAACACAAAGTTAGAGGCAATCTAATCAATGCCTCCTGATTCAGCCTTTGAAGGCTCTCTTCATTAAACTCTTTAATGGTGAGGCTTATCTTGAGGTAGAGCTGTTACTTAATATTTTTCAGTGTCATTCTTTGGACAGTCATTTGTACCTTTTAAATGTATTTTTAGTATTCATTGTTTAGTAAATTGGATGTCTTGTTAGCATGGTGGTGGTATGAATGACTTGCATCAAAATGATTGAATAGTGTACAAATTCTTGGTACATTTTTTTCTTATTCCCTAATCCCCATCTTTTCCTCCAACAAAAAATCTTAATTTATTTTCTTTCTAAATATCAGGTGTAGGATGTCATTTGATGCTTTCCAAAAACAGACATTTAGACCTTTTTCCATATCCAAGAATCTGATTGGAAATCTAAAAATAACTTAAAGCAATGAAAATTCCTATTTGAAAGGCATTTATTGCCATTGCCATCCTTTTACTAAATATGCTTTTCAAATTAATTTTTGTTTTATCTGGAGCTTTTGGGTAAAGCAATGTGAATCTTACTAAAGTGATGGAAAAAATCCTAAGATGTCCCATGTTCTCCTGAGTTTTGTTTCTCAGTAAGTACATTAGGAATTCTGAGATGGGAAGGAAAAATGTAACATCTACCCAATTCCAAACAGGGTTGTGGACTTAGGAATTGTGTCTATACAAGACATTCTTTAAAGTGATTTTATTTTCTAAGTTGTAAATGAAAGTATATAAAATATAAAATGTTGAATCTTCAATTCACTAGTCCTTTCTGCCAGTAATTTGTTCAAATTTAATAAGTGGAAAACTTAAAATTGTTTTATACATGGACCAGATGACATCATGATTTGAAAAATATAGAGAGAATACATTGAAGAATGTCTTATTAATGACGTATGTGCATGTATCTATATTTAGATTCATTTTATTCAGACAGAATGTGTGTGGAAAGCCACATACATGCAGCAATAAATATACTTGAGGGTTTTTTTGTTTGTTTATTCCCAGAATATATAACCCTTCCTGTAAACAGCTTTAACAAATACGTGTGCTTTTGGATTGGCATATTCACGTAAGCCATTTAAAGAACTTGAGAATTTCTTTTAACATGCCCAAATATAAAAAAAAATTCACCAAATGTCCTTGCTACCCTTTCCACCCCAATCTACAATTATCAGTAAAAATAAATAATTTACACAATGCGGAAAATAGAAAAAGATAAACACCACAGAATTTATGCGCACAGTATCTTGAAATGGAAAAGAATTCAAGCAACTTTGACCTGATTTTTAAATGACTACTGTGGTGACTACAGCTGCTCTAGCTTAGTAATTATTTGTGATAGGTTGTTTTTGAGTCCCATATGTATAGGAGCTCCAGGCCCAGCTACCTCATTTGCTGGCACACAAACAGATTCTTCCAGGTGCTGAAAATTAAATTTTAATATATTATTTAAATATTAAGAGAATTACAGTTTCAGTAATTTTACTGCTACAGCTGGAGTGCAAAGCATGCCTATAGAATGCAGAGTGTTGGACAATCTAACATAGAGGAAGTCTATAGTGATTTTTTAAATTATTAGCTTATATAATTAATATATGTTGGCCTTATTTGGCAGCTAGTTTATAGATGGGTTACCGTGATTAGTTCTTGGTAGTTTGGGCACCCTTTAAATTATTGCAAGCTATTATTTTTTGGCCTTTTTAAGGAGAACATGTCAATAACACAGAAATTTAAGATATTAAAAGGTAGATAGTTAAGAAATCGGTGACTCTTGTGGCTTAGTGCATATGTATTATGCTGTTCTGAAAATAATTTTAAAGCCTGAAATATTTTTTATCTCTGTGGTTTCTCCTTTTCAGTGAGAACGATCTCAAAGTTGTTAGAAATCAGGGTAAAAGTAAAAAGTATCTGGTCTCTAAGACCTTAAAAGTAGGGTTCTTCATAAGCATGCCTTATGAAATTTTTGTGTGGATTTTGACCTGTCCAAATTATCTATAAACCAATTTAAAATAATATCTCTGTGTTGATAAGTTGTCCATAGTTTGGAATTTAGAATAGGAAGTAAATTTAATAATGAAAATCTTATAAGTTACAATCAATTATAATAATTTTTTATGATAAAATCTTGCTTTTCTAGGAATTATACACAGTTAGCTTTACTAATTAAAATTTATTTTTTGTTAAACATGATTTTAGCAAATGTACCTTTAAAGAATTGGAGATGACTAGAAAATGTGCACTGTGTTAATAACCTGTTTTCCAAGACCAACGTTTTCAGAGCAAAGGATGATTAGCCACCCTTAAAGTACAGTGTTAGCCAAGAATTTCCCATTATTGATAATCTCTCATGTATAAAAGCCTCTGTTTTGCTAACTGAAATACCTGCTGACAGAATCATTGAGCAAAGTGCCTGTGGTGTTAACTCCATGGCGGTTAAGTTTACGTGCTCTGGAGCTAGAATGCTTAGGTCGAAATCTCATCTCTACCACCTTCTAGCTCTGTGACCTTGGATAGCCAAACTTTCAATGCCTCAGTGTTTTCATCTGTAAAATAGAGCTACTTTGTAAGTTTGTTACAAGGATTAGATGAACTTATCAAATAAAAGACTTCAAATAGTACCTGGCATAAAGTAAGTACTTTATAAATATCAGCTTCTTTATTAATAATATTCATGCCACTAACTTCGAGTACATGGTATACATAAATAAAAAGGCAATGCTTACTTTTATATCTCTTGAAGGGTTTTAGCATTTATTAAAAATTTTTCTCCTAGATAGCCAATAACTTAATGGTAGTTATACCATTAATATAAATAAACTCTTTACCCTTGGGATTTTTATTTTACCCTACCCTTGGAATTTCTACTTGAGATCATAATAGTAGGCCATTTATAGTTTCGTTCATAACTCCAGATATAGTGTGAAAAACTGTGACACAAACTGTCAAGTAGTAAATTATTTAACAAAATCTCAGCAGGAAGAGTTACATAATTACTTCTTAAATCTCAGAACACATTTTAAAAATATAAGAGTAAAGAATTTGTCAGCCTTTTCATTTTTCCCTCTCCTAGCATATGATTCTAGAAAGTGCTTACTTTTAAAGGTCTTAACCACTTTTGAAAAATCCAACTGATTTTGAAAATCACTTCAAGAAAGATAATCATGCAAACTATATTCTGAAGGATGGATTAAAGGCCACATGACATAACATTTTTCTTCATAAAACATGATTTGTATGTGTCACTATGAGTAACTAATATTTTTCCATTGCAAAACATGAAAGATTTGAGGTGTCAAAATACATATACTGAGTACCTACCAGGTCAGGACTATTTTAGGCTAGGGGTGAGTAGAGAGCAAGTTGGACAAATCCTTACCTTCATAAAGTTTACACTCTAGTGATAGAGCAGACAATGAACTGATAAATAAATGTGTAACATCATGTCGTAGTAAAGTAAAGCACATAAGGGTACGGAGGATGGGTGACTTAGGTAGGGTAACCACGGAGGACATCTGTGAAAAAGTGGTACTTGTGTGGCCTGAAGAAGCAAGCTGTGCAAATTTCTGGGGAGAGCACATCAGGCAGAAGGGAAAAGCACATGCCAGCTGGTCACAGACAGAAACAAGCTCCACATGGTCCAGGCAAAGCAAGAAGACCATTATGACTGGAGTTAAGTGAGTGAGGAGAGA
The DNA here is from genome assembly GCF_041296265.1 of Equus caballus. NCBI lineage: Eukaryota > Metazoa > Chordata > Mammalia > Perissodactyla > Equidae > Equus > Equus caballus. Next base: position 89,892,602 of record NC_091697.1, read on the forward strand.
GAGGAAGGGGAGGGGAGGGCAAAGAGGTGACCAGAGACCAAATTGCATAGGAAGGCTTTGAGTTTGTGTGATATCAAGTCTTTGGAAGGTATTGAACTTGAAAGGATGTAATCTGATTTATACCTTCGAAACATTGTTCTGATTGCTGTGAGAAGAATAGACCGTAAGGGTGAAAAGAGTGGAAGAAAAAAGTTAGAATGCTGCAACAATAGTTCAGGTGGAATTGATGGTTGATGGAGGTAGTAAGAAGTGGTTAGACGTTGGCATCTATTTTGAAGATACTGAGTTGAACTATATGAAAAATAGAACTTGATGGATTGGGTGTGAAGTATGAGAGAAACAAATCAAGGATATCACCCAGGCTATTGGCCTCAACAACTGTGGGGATGAGGGTATGATTTACTGAGATGAGAACACCTGGGAGAAGATGGAATTTTGGGGGAAAAAAATCAAGAATTCTTTTGGTACGTTTGAGCTGCCTTTAGGGCATGTAGGAGGAGTAGGAGATGGACATAGTAATATGGAACTCAAAGGAGAGATTGGAGTTACCATGGCAGTGATTCTAGTTCAGACAGTACTTACAAGCCATGGTGGACCTGATTCGGATCATCTTGATTGAGTTCTGAGTCCCAGGGCACTCTAACATGGGGAAATTGGGAGGAGAAAGATCCAGTTAGGTGGGGAAGAATGGTCAGTGAAGCTCTCAGGGAGGGAGGGAGTGATCAAGTGCCACCATCCATCTCCCTTGAGTCCTTCTCAATTTGTCACTTAGCTCATAAATATTCATAGACAGCCTGTGGCTTTGGGGATCCCTCTCCTCTTTAGGTACCACAGTTGGACCTGTTTCCTTTCTCTTTCTCCCTCAGAACCAAGCTTGGCACTACCATCTACCAGAAATGTACCTCCTTACCCCCAGATTTCTCATGGTGCTTCTCACTTTGCTCTTGGGTCGATTTACGACTAACCCAGAACAAGCTTTGTTGGGGCAAGAAGGGTGTATTAGGAAGAAAACATCCTTTTTATGCTTCTCCTCTTTCTCCACCTTCCTCTGCTGCCACAGTGCCAATATCCCTGGTCCTGTCCTAATTCCTCAACCTCCTCTCACATCCCACAAAGCCCTGCCTACTTAGTTCTTCTAGTTAATGTTATTTTGGCTAATAATTATGAACCCTTTATTATGCACCAGAAAATAGCATATGTAGTATCTGCCTTCATTTCTTATTCCTGTTCCTGATCTTTTGAGTTTGGTTTTTCTTCTAAAAGTAAATAAATTGGCATCTGCTCTCTGTAACCTCAGAGTTTAGCTGATTGCACCAACCACCCTTTCCAACTCTCCAATAATCAATAGAAGGTGCTGGGGTCACCAGCAAGGGCAGATGTGTATTTTCTACAGCAAATTCTTGTCCATGTATGATAATTAATCTCTACAGTAAATTATGGGTTAAATGGATTTTTTCTGAGGTAGCCTGGCCCACCACATCATATTAATGTTGTTTCTATGAGAAAATATATCCCAAGTTCTTAATAAGCAATTTACTAACAAGCTTTCAGAATATAATCCATTTACAATTGAGGGACTATTTTGTGTATTTATAGCCATCTTGCCTAATTTTATATCTATTATATATACATAGATATAGTATACATGTTTATATATAATCTATAAGAGACATAATTACTAATGATGAGTCTGTATTTAAATTTCCTGAAATATGCAAACTAGAAATTTTATATCAAAATAAATTCTTCTATATTACTCTTAAATTATTGTATTTAATTATAGTTTACTGAATGATAGGACATTTAATTTTTGCCTACGACAATTCTCTAATTTCTCTTACTTTCTAAGTTAATAAATTCAAAAGCATATTCCATTTCTGGAAAAAAATGGTGTATAGGAATTAGAAATTTTTAAGTTGAACACTATATAAAAACAAGCCACTTTTCATAATAAAGAAGTAATTTTTTTTGAAATTAATATTTTATATTTTAATGTCATACATTATAAAATTAAATTAGTTATCCATGATTGAGAAGTATAAATTTGAAGATTTTATGGAGAAATGTAGCTTACACGGCAAAATCAATATGCTTGATACTAATTTTTAAAATATAGAGAATATAGTGTTCAAGTGCAATCTCCATATATTTTAAAGCACATTTTAAAACTGTTCATATGTGTTATCTCATTTTCACTGCACAGTAACCCTAGGAGGAGGGCTGAGATTATGAACCCTATTTTACAGATGAAGACATTACGGCTCAGGAAGGTCACTTAAGGTCTGGGTGCTGGTGAGAAATGTCTGACCCTGTCATTCTGATTCCATATCTAGGTCTCTTTCCACTGCCCTGTGCTGCCTTATATTTTCTGAGCTAAATTGTCTTTAAGTTATACCCCTGCAGTTGTGGGATGCAGCGTGGGTTTCAGTAACAACGTGTTTAGCTTTCATTTTGGCTTGCTGGACGCCTATGGAGCTGATTTCAGCCTTGAGCGCCAAAGTCAAGGAGCCACTCTGTGTTTGGAGTAGATCTGTGCAGTGCCGAGCAAGAGAAGAAACTGGCATCATCATGCCCTGTATTTTCAAAATATTTTAAACACTTAAAGGCAGGGCTTTTGTTTTACAACCCAATGTGGCAATACGGTACTCCAGTGAGGAGTATGTGCTATCACTTCTGGATCATTAGTCCCATCAGGGAAATGGCTCCCAGACCGTGGAAGACTGGGAGGATGTTGAAAATTGTGACTTCCAAGCTCTTAGAGGGTTTTGACAGTGGCATGGAAGGGACCACCTGAATTCGCTTCCTCCCTGCTCCAAGGTGGTAGCTGTTGATGGCTGAGAGGTGAAACAGTATCATTCCTCAGACCTTACTATCTAATTTAGGCATAGGAAAAAGAAACAAAAACTTTCCTGCTCTTTTTGCCTTTCTCCTACTATTTATTATCATGGTCACAGGGAGAGGATAAATGAAACATAGTGCTTTCAAAATGAGTTTGAATATAGAGAGGTCTGGAAGGATGTCTAACCAATAATTAACTTTAAGGCGGTGGTTCTTTTAAGGTGGGGTGGTTAGCTTTGGGGATGAAGGAATGCTTTCAAGATATTTTTTGGCTTTTGTGTGATAAGTATGAATTATCTTTGTAGTTTAAAAAACAATAAAAGAAGCTTTTAAAAATTATTTTTAATCACTCTGAAAGAGTGATGTACTTCCCCAACTCAGAAGAACAACTAACGTCTGATAGAGGAGGAAACACTATACATATCCTCTTCATCAGAGTGGACTATTTCCACATGACCCTCAGGACAGCCGGGTGGGGTGAGGTGCGGGCCTGGACCTCCCAGGTGTGTGCTCACCTTCCAGGAGAGCTTCAGGAGGCCACAGCTATTCACGGGAACGCTCAAGTCAATTTGGATTTACTGTCTTCACTGTGGATTTTTTTTTAATGAAATAGACCAGAAATATGGTTAAGGGGAGAAATGTTCACTTACCAATAGAAGCTGAGATGTTCTTTGCTAGTCCCCTGCAGTGTTTCATATAACAAGTTTTTTTGTGTGTATTTTTAGGAAATATTACACTTCAGTTTTTGAGGAAAAAAGTAGTATTTCAGGTGATTTAGTAGTATAATCTAGAATAAAACTTGTAATGATCATAGCCTATTTAGACGTAGTAACAAAATTATTATATGGAAAGTAATGATAAAAGAGTAGAAATTAGTTACTGCTAATGTCTTAGGTTTACCTAAGCTTTTTTCTATCTTTTGCTTTAAGCTCAAACTTTTTTTATATGTACAGATGTAAAGCCATATTTAACATGGGAAGATTTCTATATTATAGACACTCATTACCATGTAGATTTAATTCAACCCCTTTTTGATTATTTTGTATGTTGACGTTCTATAGTTAAAGATCGATTTTCTTCAGACAAACCAAAAATACACATAGATTTGCTTGATTTTATTATATTTATTGTTTTAACTTAAGAAAGTAGCACTGCCAGTTATCTAATCTCAAAAATCCTAGTTCTGCATTTTAACATGTAACACAGTGAGTAACAGATAACAGAGTTGAACAATGCTAAAAATAGAGTTTAAGGAATAGAAAAATTTGGTTTGTTTTAATAAATCTCTTTATAATGTGGTTACACATTTTGTCAGATCCTTGAAACTGTCCAAATGCACAGTGATTTTCATTGTTCTTCAAACCCCATATCAGGGGGAAACAATCATTAATATAACTGGAATCATATAATCATGAATAAATTGTTTTAAAAATAACTACAATTTATATCACATATTGAAGTATTTATTTCTATTTTATCTTTGTATTTCAAATAAAATATTAAGAATTTGAAAACTCCGCCATTGTAAGATGATAGGTATCTATAAAACTTGTGTTTATCATCCATCTCTTTTTTTTGTGCTCAGTAATTAAAAATGGCTATGGGCATTTTTTATCCACTGAGATTTACCAACTGCTATAGCTTTCAACATTTATAGAAGGATTTCTACACCTGCTTTTTTTTTAATGAAATAACCAAATATCAGAGCAGCTTAAAGTGGTTTTTTAAAAAAAAAATAATAACTTTACCTCTAGGCCTCTGGTTTTCAGCAGATAGAATGCACTATCATTAGCCTACCATCCGTTTTAATTTGAAATCCTAAGAACAAAAGTCATTAATAAGTCCTTTGTCATGGATTTTAAAAAAGAAGACGCCTTTTTAGTATTTGTATGTCATCATGCCAGGCCTAGAAAATTAGGCTAATTTATTATTTAAAACACTGGTGGGATTCCTAATTGCATTCATCATTAGATATGACACGTTTAGAACTGAGAACCATATCCAGTGAGAATTTTCCAGTTTGAATTTTGAAATAAAAATATTTTTCAAGAGATCCCTAGCTATTGCCTGTTACCATGGCAACAGTCCTATTTGTCTGAGAGCTCTGTCCGCTGCCAATGAGAGAGAGAGCAACGTCAACTAAACATACGAATACATCAAAGACAAATTCATATGCTCAATCTGATCAGCTCAATTAATGTAAGAACAGAAGCTGAAGGGGGTTAAAAGAGGGCATCCATTCAGGATAGATGAAGCCCCTTTTAGCAGAATATACACGCCGGCCTTTTGGGGGAGGAATTTAGCACACTGTCAAAAACATTATCAGAAAAAGAAAGTACTAGGCCTCCTACACCTAACAGATATGAAGCTGTCAGACAAAGAATAGCACTATTCATTAAATGACACTTATTTTCTCCCACTTTACAAGAATACAGCGAACAAAACAAGCAGGGGAGCAGCTGAGAAAGACACTTTTTTCTTTTGCTAGTGATGACAGACATGCAGCAATTATGGTGATAACTAAGGAATACTAACAAGAAGCCAGCCTCCATTCTGTTTATCACCTTAAATTTTATGTTACTAAATTTGCATGCAACTCCTGTTTTGTTTTATTATTTATGTCTGGGAAAAATTAGATGCCTTTGTTTTGAACATGGTGCCTTGAGTTTGTGTAGCATACCTCTAAACTCTCTGAATTCTCTCACTTTTCTTGTTAAATGGCCATATCAAGTTGAAAAGCTTTTGAAGTACGACATCTCCAAAGCACAACAAAACTGTTATCAATGTGACGTGTATGCGGGGCTTGGGGGCTGGGTTCATTAGTGTAAAGGGAGGTGTTATATATTACTTCTTACTATAGCACATTTATTTAAAGAGATGGAGCAAAAGTTGTAATATAATTGCCACCTTAGCTTTCATGCTTCACTTTACGTGGTGAAATGCATGGCGGTGTATATGTGTTTAATGGATCCTTTTTTTTCCTCAGAGAAGTCGTAGGTGGTAGGTGGTGGAAACTGGTTTGTAGGGTTTGTAACAGGTGCAAGCAAAGAGGAGTTCTCGTGAGATTGCTGCCTTTTAAGAATCTTTTGCTTAAACCATGATGATCTGATTTAAGGCCCATTATCAATAGTCTGCTACTTATATCTGCATGATCGTGGTCTGATTGATACTGACTTTGTAGCCATGTGCTCCATAATACGCTGTCAGGAAATGCTGACAGATGCAATGAAAGAACAATAAATGTGGGGCAGCCGTAATGTAAAGGTCCAGCTAGGCTGTATGAAAACTGATAGCTAGGATATTGGCTCCTATGTTACCATATACACCAGTCCCTTTGAGAATTTAGCTGGTGAGTGAATTAAAATGGTCTCCTGATACCCAGAAGCAGGAGAAAAGATCTTCATTTAAGGAACTTGCCGACTTTGCCAAAACATTGCTTTATAAGAATAGAGCCAAGATTAAAAAAAATAAAAACTCTCTTACTCAAAAATCTACACATGTCTGACACATCTGAGAAACTATTTCTTAAAAATCAATACACACAAAAAAGCACTGTATCCACCTTTTATGATACTTAATCCATTTGTATAAAATTACAAAAGGAGACGTTTTATTAGATTCCTATTTTAAATGTAAGGTATTTGATACTATTTTTAAAAATTCTTGATCTTCAACTTGGTGTAAGAATATAGCTGGCATTTTGCCAGTACAGGTTTTTAACAAATAACTAGGATGAGAAGTCAATGTATTAATATTAAGCCATAAAAGTTACTCTCTTCTTCCTAGTCTTAAAATGTAGCTTCAAAAGAAGTTAAGTTGGACTGTAATTTAATATTTTATCATGCTTTTTCTTGCTTACATGTTATTTTACAGATACTCTGTGTTCTTAAGCAACACTTAATAATTCTTAGTGTATAAAGATATAATCAACATTCCAAGATTGATGTTTAAAATAAAGTAGAATACTAATACATTAACAAATTATTTGTTCCAACAGTAAATCATCATTTATAATGATATCTTCAAAAATAAACATAGGCTGATATTTGGTCTTAATCTTTCCTCTTTTGATGAGAAAATGTAGACTGTAGTGAGTATTTATGTATTTTCAAGACTGAGCCCCTCGAGGTGCTCACAGGTGTTGGTGTGAATTAAGGTCGAAGCTGCATTGATAATTTTGGTTTGTTTCCTTTAGGATGGAAAGTAAAAAGTATCTTTGTTATTTACAAAGTTATCTAAAATGTTTTGGGGGGCCCTAGAGAATCTAATTTGACTTAAGAGGAATTTATGAAAATAATTTGCTCAGGTGAATTTAATTTTTGACACCTTTTTATGGTATTAATTTGACATTTAAAGAATACATTCAAAAACAAATTTTTAGAACAAAAAAACTTATTCCAGTGAAATTTGAAAGATGCTGTCTTCTGAGAGTGCTCAAAGAATATTCTAAGCAGATCATTGACAAAACATGTCTACAACTGTAATTGTGTACATTCAAGAGAATGAATTTTTTATACCGTATTATTGACATAATAGATTGAGTCATCATTACTGTCTGATATGGAAAGGCCTGGTTTAGAACTCTTCTGTGGATCCTCTTTAGCACGCAAAATATTGACACAATAGATGATAATGGCTCCTTTGGAGCCATTAGGGTCCATCATGTCAGGGCCTGCTCAGGCATTTCTTAGCAGGTAGCACACAGACTCTTGACATGATAGATCATAACAAGTCCAAAGGAATAATTATCATTTCTTAACTTATACCATACTTGGGAATTTCATAGTTTATTGAAATTAGAGCCTATCATCACCAATGTGAATTTTAAATATTTCATTAATTATATTCTCTTAGTAAACATTTTATACACACACACTCTGCATATTATAAATTGCATAAACAAACCAGATCACATACAGTTATGTACACTTTTCCCTGTCTAGGAATTTGAAAAGTCCACACTGATAGTTATGAATATTCATAAAAAGCAATTCACTCTCAGCCTCATACCTTTTATGCCAAGAGTCAGCCTGGAGCAAATTTTTAACGTCCACGGCCTAGACCTTTGAAAGTAGATATGCCTAATGGAAAGAGTGACAGAGCTTGAGTGACACTGACTCTGACAGGCAGGAGCTCTGGTGGGCACCCATATAATTAGATCTTTTGTGTGGTCTGGTTAGCTAAGGCAGAACTTGATGTTTTACTAACAAAATCCTTTGAAAAGAAACCTCATTCCCCCAAAGTTTAGGTTGTTTACCAAGTAAAGAAATGAAAATAAAATCTGCAAGGAACAGTTCCCTGGTAGTTTTGGATGATTTGTATTATCTGCAGTGTAAAAGATGAAGTGAGGGATGTTGGATTGGCTGGTAAGGAAAGCATCGTGCTTTTTCTTTTCATGTGAATAGTTTTTATTGTGTTGAGATTAGAGACAAATAGAAATTATATTATACAATGTGGCAAGCCATTAGCTTTTCATAAAAAGAAATTTTATCTACAGTGAAAAGGTTTTGAACTTAAAGACTTTCTAAAAAGCTTTTTAAGTTTGATTTTTGGTGGTGTTAGTTTGTTATTTGCTGTAAGTGTCAGTATCAGTGTATAGAAATTATGTCGGAGAGTTTCACTATTTGCATGGTAGTATGTCGCATTTAAAGAATGTCCTTTTTGAATTTTCATTTCCAAAAAAATGTAAATTCAGCTTATTCTTCAAAGCTTTAATGAATATAAGTCCTAATCAAATCATATATAAGAAAAATAGTTTTCTAACTTATTGGGCACAGATTCCTTTCCCAGAGTTTAAGCTTTTTATGCTTTCAGGTTCCAAGCAACATCATAAGCTTCAAAAAAGCCAAAAAACAAAACAAAGCAATTGCTTTGAACTTACAAATTCATTTTGACACAGAAAATTCCCTTCCCCGTTATCTTTACCACTCTTAGAAAATTGGAGTAGACCAGTGCACAGTTTCTGTTACTAAAAAAATGCAGTGGCATAAACCTATTGCACACTGGAGGTCACCCTTGCTATTTACAAATTTCTACAATTTTACAAAACAAAAGTAGATCCTGCATACTTGTAATATGCACCACAATTTTCATGACATTTTGACATAAGTACATGGATGTTATGTGTCTTTCTTGTATAGTTAGTCATATTAAGTACAATTAAGGAGTGCATTATAAAAATCTTATGGTTGTCTGATTTTTCTGATGAAGTAAGCAAATGACGAGAAGCTTTTCAAAATGGAACTAGAAGCTCTCATTATATATTATATATGATAAATTCTGAAAATCTTTCCAAATTGTGATAGCAGAATTTGAGAGTAGAGTTCATATACATTTCTTACTCAATAACTTTTTTCACCACATCATTTCTGGGGATAACTTTACCTTAGTTAATACATACGACAAGTTGATAAGAAAATTTACTTTGATAGTAATTTTACTTTCACATAATTTATTGTGGTATGCTAAATAGTTGATCATATTGTACTGTTTTTCCACTGTGACTTTCGTGTTTTTATTTCCATTCAAGACCAAAAAAATGATGAAATATGAATTTACTATGAATAAAAATGTATTGTTTAAAAATCTACTTAGAAGCAAGAACATGTACATAAAAAGAAAATTATTAAACTCAATAAGAACTCTGGCTTTAGCAAATATGTCAATGATAAAACATAAAACTGAGGAAAAAACATTTAGCCTACATCTTGAAGCCATTCAAAATAGGAACAAAAAATAGATTGAGGAGAAGTGTCCATTTCAGTGAAAAGAATATTCTGAAAATATAAGGATTCATCATCTGGGAGCTGTAACAAGCAAAGTATGAAGTTTTTACAGAAAAAAAATACACTTTATCAATTTTTCCTTAAGATGGAATAGGAATTCCATGTTTTTCCTGATGCTTATTACCTTAGTATACATAGCCAATTTTCTTTCTCACAATTATTTTATAGTACTTTTTAATCTTTCATTAAAAGGATTCTTATATAGAGTTTCATAAATGTTTAACATAATGTCAATTATCTGGCACAAGGGTCAAAGGTCAGAAATAAGTTAAAATATGGGGTGATGGCTTTAAGAGATTCATATGAGGTAGCAAGATCAAGGGAGCAGAGGGCACACTATCATGTTCCTAGTCAAAGACTGAAGACATCCAGGGATATTTGTTCACTAACAGAGCAACTCAAGATCTCTCTGCTGTTTATAGCACATGAGGCTTCGTCTACTCTCTTTGTCTCTCCCAGTTTAGGTTCATTGGAGGGAATTGATGAGCCACACTTACGCTCCAGATGGTTGATTTTTACAAAGAGAAGCAACTATATAGCATCTCCTTTTTTCAACTTTCTTTCTGAGACATTGCCGATGTTATATCCCATGTCTCAAATCCCCTTTTCAATCTAGTCAAGAATGACTAGATGGTCCATTGTTGAGGTTTCAAAGCTGAGTGTCTCCATGAAGGCTTTCCCAAACCCTCATGCACCATGGATATCTCTCTTTCACAAACAGTATAGCACTGAGTATGCCACTCCCTTTGGATTTAATATGTGTTTCTTTGGGGTTTTATTTAACCAGAAACCGTGTACTTGTTTCATCCCACCAGTGAGTTTGTATATCCAATTTCCACAAATACTGTCTCTTTTATCCCATAATCCTCACTGCCCTGAGCAGAACACTGGGCACTGAACAGCTGGAAGTAATCTCTCCCTCCTCTGAACTCTCCTAGCACCTCCTTTGTACCACTTCTGTGACCCTTATCACTTCATATTTTGTATTACAGTTATTTGAGCATGTGTTTTATCTCCTCAGCGAAAATGTAAATTCTTTGGGAGCATAACTATGCCTTATGCATCTTTATATCCCACACTATCATCACCACAACAACCACATTTAGCACTATGTTTTCCATTTATAAATGTTTAAATTTTGGGGAAACTTAACTAGCATTTATTGAATACCTTGCTACAAAGCACTATGCTAATCGCTGAGAATGATAAGACATAAAGTATCACTGTCTATACCAAAAAGGAACCTACAATACAATGGATAAGAGAGTAATGAATGTGAATAGTGCAAGCCATGACCAGAGCAAAGGAAAGGAGAGCATCGAGTCGTGTCTGAGAATGGAAGTAGCCAGTTTCAAGCTTCAGTTGGAAGTTTGGTAATATGGTGCGTGCTGCCTTTAAATCCAGTTTCAGTGGTGTGGTCTGTGGAAAGACTTCTCTCTCTGGGAATAGGAGAAGAGCCTGAATGGAAAGGATTTTCATTCAATCCCATCCCATCAAAAGGAGCAGTAGCTGAAAGCCCTCTCAAGCTTAAGCACCTGAATCTAAGGCTCTATGGAAGGAAACACTTTGCATGAGGCCAGCTCTCATATATTTGTTGAATGAATGAATGAATACAGGTACTCACTGTGATATTTATTGATTGAACAAATCAAAAAATAAATAACCCCATCTTAAAACACAAGCATTCTTTGTATTCAGTAGGGAACTGTGCTTCATATGTAGAAAATCTAGAGACTCTTCAATTTGTTTCCATTTCTCTGCATGAATACATATGCCATTATGCTTTAAATATTATCATAATAAATTTCATTTCCTTCTGGAATTTTACTAACTTCCCTTTGCTTTCAGTCCAGTAAACCAAGCGGCTGTTTGATCTTTTAAACCAATACTAGATTCAAAGCTCCTTAAGAGAAGAGGCTGCATCTAATCGTTCTCTCTCCCACAAGTGCTTAAGTTCTCATTTAAATTAGTTTTAGAATAGAAAAAAAATTCCAAGTGTGATAGATATAAAGCACTGTGTCAGGTTCTGAGGGGTTGTGGAGTGACCACCTCTGTAGTACCGGAGGTCAGAGTATCTTACCTTTAGCAAAGACACAATAAATGTTTGTTGGATTTAGATTTTTTTCCCCATGAATAACACCTGAATTTTTCTGTGTTGCAGCAATGCTGAAACATTTAGTATAGAAAAATCCTTTAACATCTCCATTCACTCTACCACCAAATGATCAAACCCTTGCTTATCTGCAATTAAAAGACCCATGCTCTTTGATGCTGTAGCTCTTTTAGTCTACCAACAGCAATTTGATTCTTAGTATCTTACTAAATGTGACTCTATAATACCAGTCAATAAATATTTCCTGAAAGTGTGATTTCCAAAAAGCACTGAAGCAAATTAAAAAGATGGGAGGAGGAGGTCTTGCTTTCACTATCACTATATTTGGCAGAAAAAAAATTTTAAGGTAATGAAAATATAATATATTGTGTATCAAGTGCCAAATGGTAGCAGATTCTGCGAGGATCCAGAGGACGATGTGAGCAAAGATCCAAAAGCTGAAAAGTGTATGGCATTTGGGGAGAGCACGAGCAAACCATTTGGCTGCGAATAGAAGGAGACTGGGCTGGAAAGATAGATTGGAACCAGGTCCCAATGGGCCTTATATTCCACAGGGCACAATATTCCTTTGATTCCTTGGGCTTGAGGGTACAGTGACAGGGTAAGAGTTTTTGAAATTTGGGTTATAAAACCATAGCAGTTGAAGGCATGTTGTATATCAGACTGACAAGGGCAGGTTAGTGGGGGGACTGTGATTAGGAGCCAAGACTACAAGGAGGAGAGGAGGCACACTGTTGGGCCCAAGGGGAAAGCTAAGTGAATAACAAAGATGTCATGTTGAATTCTTTATTAATATGTTGAGGGAATGGGTAGCAAGTGTTGAGATTTGTCAGAACCACCTGTAGAGATGGGTACAGATACATCAACCCAAGCCCAGCCCATGGGGTCCATCATCAGAATGCCTGGGAATGAGGCCTGGGCATCTGTATTTATAACCAGCCCTGTAGATGATAGGATGCAAACTAAAGTTTGAAAATCATACTCCGGTGTATTCTTTCTATTGTGCTTTCTTCACTTACCATTATTAAGGCAATTAACTACCTGAATAAATTATGGGAAGGAGTGATGGCCACTGCATCCATACTTGAAGATTGATATCAGTATTGTTAATGACATCTTGATAATTTCCTTTCAATATCTCTACTGAGAAGGAAAGAGTTTATCTAAGTAACTTTATTACCAAGTTTAACTGAGGGTATAGTGAGCACAATGACAGTAATTGTACCTAGCTGGTCAAGATTCTTAGCATCCTGTGAAAGTAAAATATTTCATATTCATCAAAAGTTCTAATGGGACATTTCCCTCATGTGGAAAAAAACATAGCTATTATTTCCATAACTTTTTTTTGCTTGAGAAGATTAGCCCTGAGCTAACATCTGTGCTGATCTTCCTCTATTTTGTATGTGGGTCTCTGTCACAGCATGACTGACAGTGGTGTAGGTCTGCACCCAGGATTGAACCTGTGAACCTGGGCCACCAAAGCGGAGCATGGCAAACTCAACCACCAGGCCCTGGAGCCAGCCCCTAGAACATTTTAATATGGTTCTGGAATTTCCCAGACAGTTCATTACACTAAATCATTTTGTCAATTCAAATCAAACTAATCAATCAAAACTAAACAAATTTTTTTCCAATGTATTTATCATCTTCTGAGTTCAGGATTTTACAGTTAAAATGGTATATTTATTGTTCTGGATGACTCTCAAAGGCAATAAAATGTAAATATATTCTTGATTTGGGGTTTAAGTGATGTAATTAATTTTCTAGGAATTGAATCTCATATTTCTCCCTTTTATCTCAAAATAAAACCAGTCATGTGGTCATAAATATATACTGTATACATTATACAAATTGTTATGACTATTTTGCTTTATTAACTATTTTAAGTTTTCCACTTTAGGGTTTTTTTAAGCATTAAAATCCTGGGGCCATTGGAGAGGTAGGGCATAGTTCATGGAGAGGTAATAATGTATATATTCTTCCAACAGGCAGGAGATGTCTAAAACAGGTTGTAAGTATACTAAAATAATTTCCATTATGACAAGTTCTCGATCACTTATTAAAATTAAAAGTGATTGTAGAGTTAGGCGATAGCTCTGCTTCTGGCACTATTTGAATCTCTTAATATCTTTAGATCCTGCTGTTGGTACGTGCATAATCACCTTGTACATTCACAGATAAGTTACTGAGTCTCCCTGTTGATAGTCATGAAAACAAATTTTAATTGAGTTTGGCATGTCAAAACCCTTTCTTGGGTTTTATGTTTGATGTACCTTGCCACATTTTCTATGAATAAAAACTGCCTCCTTGCATATTTATTACACATTCTCAGTTAGTGAGATTTTGTTACACAAGCCGTTGCCTTATTATTTTTTACACCTGCACTTTGATATCACAGTGGTTCATTGTCAATCGACGTAATGTATCAGAAGTGGCACAGCTAATGAGCACACAGTTGCCTTTAGTTCATTTTACATCGTGAAACCCTACTGGGGAATAGGCTGTAAAAATTGGGGGAGGGGTTCTGACATTTTATAAATGTCATATGTCAATCCTACATTGTGGTGGCTATGAAACACTGCATTCTGATGGTATCATAGCCATATGATAGGCCATTTCACTAGCGGGCAATGTGGGTTTTTTTTTTTATTATAGCCCTAAAGAAAGGTAGGGGTGTATGTGTGTGTGTGTGTGTGTGTGTGAGAGAGAGAGAGAGAGAGAGAGAGAGAGAGTGAGAGAGAGAGGGGGAGGGAGAGAGAAACAGAGAAAGAGAGAAAAATTTTGTTTTACAAGTTAACTGTAATTCTTTGGCTTATGTACATGAATCATGAAAGATTAGTCATTTTATTAATATGAATGAGTAGAGGCAACGTTTTGGTGACTTATAGTAAAAAAAGTGACATGAAAACTTGAATTCTACTTTTCTTTTGTTAAACACAATATTTTGATCTTGCAATAACGGTAATTGTGATATTTTCTGGTTCCGTAAATTTAAATTGGAATTCATATTGGAGGAGTAAAAAGTCAGGGCATATTATTTAAATTTAGCCTTTAGGTTTAGGTCTGTTTTAAACACTTGTTGATGGTATAAGGTGTTAACAGGTACTTTACTCAGTTATTCCTCGGTGTATGAGGATTTGGATTTTGTGAATAAGGGAAATTGTATTACTAATTACACAGTAACAAATGTACTTTTAATTTTATTGCTTATAAGATTTTATGGGCCATCCTTTGTCTTGTGATAACTGTAGAATTATGAACTCAGGGTATGATAGCAAAGGGTAAATGGAGGAGTATTTTCAGTTGGGAAATGTTTTTGTTTTTACACTGGTTAATATTCAAATATAGTTATTTTAAAATTGGAAAATGCCTTTCCTTTGAGGCCAATGTGTGTCTGTGTGTGTTTACTGTTGTCAGAGAGGTCCTTGACTGGCTCACTTTGGTCACCATCTGACCGACCAGAAAGCAAAGAAAGAGCAAAAAGGGAAAGTGTAAAACCATGGTGTTGGGGGAAACACACAGTTATACAAGATCCAGCAAGCCTTCAGATCTACGCCCATTTTTATCAGAGACATTTGCTGACCAGGTCGGCATCTTACACTGTTACCTCTTCTCTAGTCGACATGGGTCACCCCTCATTTTATTCCTTCTCTTACCAGGCTAGAAGCAGGAGCTACACTACCCTGCAATTATGTAATGCCTTATCCTCGTGAGAGCACCTTCACTTACAATAATCCTAGCCACACACTTGTGCCCCAGGGAGGCAGGCATTATTTTTTCTGGTTTCAGAGAAGTGACTTGTCTTGGTTCCATGTAACTCATAAGTAGCAGGGCCAGGAGTGTTTTATGACTTTTATAATTTCTATCCCAGTACTCTTTCCACCACACCAAGTATTTGCCCCATAAATATATTCAGCTTTCTTCCCACACAATAGATTTTCAGGTAAACTTAACAATTCGTAACTCGAAGCAAAGGTGAGGTTTAATAAAAGTCTTCTAGGCCAAACAGATGTACATCATCTCGGCCCTGTTTTCTGGACTTATCCAATTTTCATAGTGCTGTATTCAAGGATTATCATTAAAGAGTATGGGAAGAAATCAATTGCTTTCTAAAATTGTGATGATATTAGGATATAACCTTTCTAACAAATCTCTTTGTGGCCAGGACTCACCCTCAGGGACAAGTTTGGTGAGGGGTCGAGGGGAGGCGTGTTAGGGACAAATCACCACAGCTTTCCCCCTTCCTTCTCGGACCACTCAGTGCCTTTAACAACTACATTTGAATTGTGAAACCTGGGCAAAAGGACAATGGGAATGAGTTGTTTTAGTTATGGTGACGCCTTTAACTTAAGTTGAATTTGAACATTCTCTATAGGACCCTAACTCTTCTTTTTTTTTTTTTAAGATTTTATTTTTTCCTTTTTCTCTCCAAAGCCCCCCAGTACATAGTTGTGCGTTTTGTTTTTTTTTTTTTTTTAGTTGTGGGTCCTTCTAGTTGTGGCATGTGGAAACGCCGCCTCAGCATAGCCTGACAAGCGGTGCCATGTCTGTGCCCAGGATTCGAACTGGTGAAACCCTGGGCTGCCAAAGCAGAGCACATGAACTTAATGACTTGGCCGCGAGGCCGGCCCCCCAACTCTTCTTTATAATGAAACAAATATATATTTGCAATTTTTAAAAATCCCTACTTCAAAATTTAAACAACTTTTTGTGAAATTTTTACTGAAAAGGCCATTTTGGGGGAAATTGTAGAATCATATTTACTAGTAATACTGTTATTAAAGTTAGAAACATTTCAGTTTACTTTTTAAGAAGAAGGTGGTTTTTCATTGCAATTAAAAATCATTTCTAATGTGTGAACTGATTGCATTAGCTAAACATAATATATGTTTTAGTAAACATTTTATTTTTTTAAATTTTTTAGTCACATTGAGGTTTAGGATTTCTAATTTCATATTTTAAATTTAGGCTTATAAATTGATTTTGAGATACTGATAGAAAAAGTTTTAAGATATATTATAACTTGAGAAGATTTAGAAAATTTCTATTTTAAGCCCAACATGATATTTTGTTATAACTGAATAGAAACTGTAGGCACCTAGAGCTTTTGTGTAATAAAAATTAGGCCTCAATTGTTTTTTGTTATCAAGTTGTCTCCCTAACAAATATGTATTTATGAAATTGTGTGTTGAATTTATGAGTGATTTTAACTTTGTCTATCACTGAAACTCTTCATGTGAATGCCTTCTTTTCAGAAGTTAGGAGTAATATTAGTTTTACTTTTAAACGTGGTTTTTAGCTGACAGATAGAGCTTGTTATTGTCTATCATTTGAAAACAATTATGAGTTACAAGTTTCATTTCCTTTAAATGAAGGAGGCAGCAGTTTGAAAATATCTTTTTCTCATAAATACTGAAAATAAGAACTTTTTTTGGCAGTATTTTTATAAATAATCTGCCTCAATTATTAACTGTAAATACGGTGTTAGAGACGTGCCAAGAGCAGACAACCCATTAAATTTTCTTTGTTTAAAACTCTCCAGTTTTGTTGTTGAGTAAGACGATTTATTCATACAATCATATAAAAATCATATTTAATAAAGAACTATCCAAGGCAAAGAGAAAAAAATGTCTTTATCCATAAGCAACCAGATGAGAAATGGATTTTATTCAGTCAGATCCTTTTAGTCAATGAAACAGCATTTTCATGCATATTGCACTCAAGTGATAATTAATATAGTCTAATTCAGGACATGATGCCTGAATTGATGTACTGTCATCAATACCCCATGTTAAAATCAAACCTTGACAGGGGTTTAACACCCTGGAACAGGTCATCATACGATAATACTCTTTGCCTTTCAGTATTTGTCTTCAACCAAGCAAAGTATTACAAGATGGGGTAAGAAAAAAAAGGGGAAATAATTACAAATGAAGAGTGACGCGGGCTGTGAATAGAACATATGTTAGGCTAGGCAGAGGCATCAGTGAATTATATCATTTCATGATGAAGCGGCACTGGGGCTGAACGGGCCTATTTTAAACCTTGATGTATTTTATCTCTACTGTATTTGGACTGTCATCTTTGGAGGAAGACTTGGTGTAATTGAGAGTCAACTCCAATCTGCATGACTTGAGCCTGAAGTGGGGGCCAGATGAGCGCTGCTGCGGAGGCCAGGGAAGCTACTAATAAGATGAAATGAACAATCACCTTGTACTCCTTACAGTTCCAAATGCGATCTGTGAAATACAGTGTTGAGAGTTATGGCTTACAAATGTCATTCATATCACAAAGTTTGGGAAGTGTTCTAATAATTAAGATCTAAAAGGAAAATCGCTCAATTTAATGTTCATTTTAGGGGAGAGAGAATCAAAACCTGTTTTATATTAGGCTTTCCTTGTGAAAACCTATTAGATGTAATCAGCATGATTTGGTCATAATGTGTTTTCATTACATTCTATTTTATTTGGCTATTTCACTAAAATCTGTGTCATTTTCACACATATTAAGCTCAACACCCTCTAACACCCATTCACATGCCCCCTTCTTTCTTGAAATTTATCTTGATGACTTCTGCCAGAAGAGATCACTCCCTTCTTTGAACAATTTAAGCAGTTAGCCCCACAACGGTATTGCCTATTTCTTAATGCTTTCTGTTTTCCCATTCACGTGGCAGTCCATCTCCTCACCTAGACAGTAAGCTCCTCAAGGACACAAGCCGTAAGTTCACACTGTGTATCTACTGTAGTACGAGGAACACCGCTTGTGTAGTTGGTACCCAGCAATGACAGGTAAATAAAGAGTTGGGTCTGTGGGTATATACATACATAATACATACATAATATCTATTAGATTTGGGAATAGTTCAGAATTCTCATCCTCACCCCTTTCCAACTAATCAATCAACATTACATTGTTTGGTTTGAAAAAACAGCTAAATGTCTATTTGACACTAAGTTGGAGGCTGTGAAGCTGGGGTTAAAAGTGAGTATGAACATTTATTGCTAATATCTTTAGAGAATTTACTCGTTTTTTTCTATCCATAAATTCTCTTCCCTATTTATTGTAAATTCAGCAGGAAGTAGCATTAACTCAATCTCAAGTTGCTAAGGGAGTGGTTCAAACGTGGAATAGGCTGTGCAAAATTGTTAGTGATAAAGTAAGTCAGAAAAACTCTGTAATTCAGTGTTAGGTCTAGCCAAGCCATGTTTCATGGGCATTTCCTTTCATCCACCTATTAATCCTCTATGGAAAGTAAAACCTCTCCATAGAGGAGACTAGAAAATTTCAGCTCGCTCTGGGGCAGCTGAGTTGCATGGACCCAAACCATCAAAATAAGGAGCATTTATGCCTCTTCCTCTTCGTTCCCAGCCGTCTACTGTCTTCCACCCTCCCTCCTCCGAGAATGGGCTACCTGGCAATTGTTTTCTTGCCCATAACAAATACTTAATTTTCTTAAAACTTTGATATTCAAAAATTTAATTCAAATAAATTAATATATATTAGTAATGAGACAATTAAGATCAAATTACAACTTAAAAATATATAATTTGGAAGCTATTTCTCATTTCTTAGGAATGCCTTATAATATAAAAATAACTAACTAGATTTTGTAATCATTTTAATATGCCTTAAACCAAGGTTAGGTATATACATCTTTACAAAGGAATTAAATTTTAATCTTTAAAGAGGACAACAGGGATGATGCAATCTTAGTGTCTGGCATCTTTTATTTTAAAACTTAAATTATTTTGAAATATACTATGCATATTAAATATTCTCATGATCTCCTAATATGTTTAAACTGCTTAAAATACTTGGTTAAGATAAGATATTATATGTGCTATATCATGATACCAATTTTGTCACTTAAATTTTTAATAATGTGATTATTCAATTGCAAAATATAATGAGGAGTCTCGGGGGGGGAGTTATGTGAATAAGAATTTGCCCCCGATTGTCTGTTTTTTAATAATTTTGTCTATGTCAGTTGTCCATAAAAAAATCAAAGAAAGTTTTCTTCTAGGTATGTACCCTTATTTTCCGGATGAAAAACAGATACAAATATTTCATAATTTTTACCAAGACAAGCTGAAATAGTTAATGGCTCCAGTTAAAGAACTCGTGAACGCTGACACTGTGTTCCTTGTTCTAATATGTCTCAAAAATAAATTATCTCCTTTTACTGAAGCTCCCAAAAGCCATTTAAACTTTCATAATTATTATTAGCACCGTATCTCTTCCTTCAGTATTAATCTTTTAAGTGTTAAAATAAAATTCACATTAGAAATTCCAAATTATGAGGGAGAGTAGAATTCACCTTAACAATTTGATAGATGTGAATTTGAGTAATGCTATATATAAACCTGAAACAAGTATTTACATAGATCCATAACATCCATATACATTTACATGTATACATAAATTTACATGTATATTTACATGTAAGATTTACAACCTTCCACATTAAATATAAGATAGAGTCCATAGAGCCTGTGCTCAATCCTTAGGAAATTTTATTGTTCAGCTTGTATGGAATTTGATCAATTAAGTAGGAAAAAAATGGGAGTGTTCTTAAAACAATGGAAACAAACAAAAATAAAGGCCTTTGCTTTGTAGGTGATGTGCAACAGGCTGTGGAGAAAGTAGTGTCTATGCAACTGAGTCACCTGCTTATTGTACACCCACATAGTGTGGTTTGGGGATTACCTTACCCTCTTACGTACCCTCACAGCTGATAAAAAAGGGAAAGCTTGGGTCATACCGAATATTTCTCCATGGTAAGACATTTTTATATCCTCACAACTAACTGACTTGTCAGCTGATTCTCCAGCTGCTCAAATACAAGATGAACATATTCAAAGGAATCTCAGTGCTGATACTTTCTGCAAGGAGGCAGATCGTCAGTGCAAAAATGAGAAGAGTCAAAGGAAGCTTATTTTGGCATCTCTGTAGATTCAAAACCCTCCCAACTTCTTTCTAATGCACAAGCAACAGAAATCTGTGTGAATGAGATGTCAGAAAGGAGGGGAAAGGAAAAAGCAATAACAAAGTGAATCAAATAACCTGGAACCTCAAAAATAAAATACAAAAATTCCCTACGGTGGTTCAAATGAGCTCTTTCTGTTCCAAAATGAAGAGTGCTTAAATTCCACGCAAATAAGCATTGCCTTCAAAATTCTAGGCATTCTTAATCTTGGCTTCCTCTGAGCTGACGATAACTTGAAGAGATCAGCAGTTTCCACCAGTCTTCTAAATTGTGCATTTTTATCATAACTACGCTATGGAAGAAAGAAGAAACTAATGACACATCAGTAAATTGCATAAAGCTCCTATTTAAGTCAGTGGCATACTGAGCACATTTGACACCTGGAGCCGATCATTCTTAACACCCCGATTCTATACAACAAAATTATTTTCAGCAACAACCGTAAAGTGAAACAAATTATAACAGTAATGATGACGATGTCTGGGGAGGGGACACATATGGTGAAAATTTTCTTTTATTGAACTTTGAGCATATAGTCATGTCACTAAAAATGATAAATAATAAAATAAATATTTTACCACAAAAAAAGGAAAAAGTAATCATCAATACCTTTTGATACATTGATTGTTTTTGGAAAAAAGAAAAAATCTTTAAATTTTAAAATTTTCGACACAAATGAAAACTCCACATGCTCATATGAAAGAAGACATTGAAGTAACTCAAGTTCTGTTTCTTCAGCTTTATCGCACTGTGCTATCCTTGGTTATTTCAGATATACAGTTTAAGCACAGCAATATGTCATAGCACAGGAGTTGGAGACACCAGCTGCCCTGGAAGCCAGATTGAACAATTTGGACTGGTTACAGTCTTACTCTTGAACTTAGTCTTGCAATAACCACGTGCAGCTGAGTTTCCATGTGTCTGAGCTGACCATATAGCATAAAGTTCTCTAGTTTCCATATAGAATAAAACGTTTATTAAAGGATAAGTAGTAAAAAATGTGCTAATTTGAAGCTTGTATACACAGTATTAAAATTCAACTGTAACCACAGAGCAGTTGCTTAGAACTTAAACCAATAAAAGATTCTTTTTTAGGGAGGGGTATTTTGTTGATATTGTTTAGAATTGCCGGTACGTGGTGATAGGAAAAAGCCGGCTAACTTTTTGTGGGGGTTATTACTGTTTTAAATTCTCTACCAAAAGTGTACCCTCTTATTGCCTGATCTTCAGGTAAACTTCTTCCACCTGCCTTCCCTTGGTGTGCCATTAATTTAAGTCGTCATTATTATCATTATTTCAATCAGCAAAATGACAAAGTCAAATAGGACAGTGGCTTTTGTCTCACTGTACGGTGTTAAGTTCCAAGACTCTGAGGACAAATAGTCAATATAAAATAGCTTTCTTTTTGAATATCTTTCAACAAATATTTATATTGCTCTGGTTGTTATTTTATTCATTCAGTCATTCATTTATATATGTTAGGGTCTCCACTAAAATTTCAAAAGACAGTCATACTTCTTTTCTTTAGTATAATGGTCATTCTTCTTATCTTTTTCTGAAAGCTTGTTTACATTATTAGAATTGCCTAAGAAATAATGAAAACTCTTCTGTCTTCTGTGGTATTGTTTTTATCAAGCAGCTGAAAGCATCTGAAAGGATGGTTATAGACAATAGCTGCCATGAGTAATCCTGTTCTCAGCCAATGACCTTTTCAGACACACTATTCCCAAAAGGGTACAGAAAAAGAGACACGGGCACAGACACAGGCTTTAAATCCCGTCAGCAACAGCAGAAGTTCCCTAGTATCAGCAGGTCAAGAAAGGGGGCTTGATCAGCATAACGCCCATACATTGGAGGCTGTCACAGTAAGCGTGATTTGCTGCCAAATGCAGCTCATGTTGTTTGAGGTAGGCCTTTAATTCAGAGCCCTTAATACAATTTTAAGAAGTGGCTGATAGAATTGTAATTATTCTTATATTTAAATAATTTCTGGTGACTGTCAGAATGGTGCAGGTTCTGTAACTCTTGACAAGCACAAAACCTGTAGCAGCTTTCACAGAGTTGGCACGTTATTTGACTTGGCAAACAGGGTTGTTTAAAGCTGTTTTTGCAAAAGTTTTCATTATTTTTATAAAAGCTGCTACAGAATTTAAGCTTTCTTTCACATTTCAAACGTATGTGTGTTTGTTTATGGACAGATAAAACTGAAGGGAAAATAGGAAAGTATCCCAGGTTTTGTGCTAAATTTCTACCCAGATAGGTATGCGTTGAGAAGACGTGCAACTAGAGCCGTAGATAGATAGCTCTTTTCAGATCATCTCTGTTAGGTAAATAGACCCCTGATTTCTCCAACTCAAAAGTTTCTTCCAGTGTCCATATTCTTCAGCCTTGATCCCTTTATTGTAACCACCTTGTGAGTTCACCTGAATCTCTATTTGAAATTGAACTTGATATTGTTTTAATTTTTATTTTATAACTTTTTCCTTAAAAAGAGCTCCAAGCCTGTTTTAAACACTTTTACCTCTTATTAGGAAATTAATGCAAATCAGAGATGAAAAGAAAAAAACATCTGAGCTGATGTTTCAGATCCTGGAGATAGTTGACAATGAAGGGCATAGAGGAATGCTGTAAACTCACCACCTTCAGGCTCACTGCTTCATTTCCTGCTTCCAGCTAGAGCTCCCTCAGTTTCCATCATTTCAAGGACCTCCTTCTAGAAATTTTGGGTGAAAGCAGAATTGGGCTAACCCAAGGGCCTTGAGCCATTTTCCCCAGAAGAAAACCTTTACAAGAGGACTGAAGGCGTAAGCTTGGCTGTGCCCCTTAAACCTTCTTATTTGTGTTCTCAGTTAAAGTTGATGAGACTGAACTTGTGAGTCCCTAGGACCCTTTTCAGGAGGCTCCATGCTGTTCGAGTGCCCCCAAGAACAGGAATGGCTCAAAGATGTCTGACGGATTCCTGGAGGAGTAACTCCAGGAGCACAATAACAGGCTCAGTTACCATTTGGCCTCATGCCACAGCCTGGCACCACCAGTAAGATCATTTTAAAAATTCATAATTTAGTGATGACTACTAAATGTTTAAATTTAGTACACACTTCTAGAAACTCAGTGAGCGGGAAAGTGATGTTTCACAAATTCGTAAGATGTTCAGAATGAAGTTGTCCTTAATATAATAATTTTCTTTGGCTTCTAAATATATATATATTTTTTTTTAAAGATTTTATTTTTTCCTTTTTCTCCCCAAAGCCCCCCCGGTACATAGTTGTGTATTCTTCGTTGTGGGTTCCTCTAGTTGTGGCATGTGGGACGCTGCCTCAGCGTGGTCTGACGAGCAGTGCCATGTCCGCGCCCAGGATTCGAACCGACGAAACACTGGGCCGCCGGCAGCGGAGCGCGCGAACTTAACCACTCGGCCACGGGGCCAGCCCCGGCTTCTAAATATATTTTTGACAGGAAAAAACCTTATTTTAGTTCATCATTTCTCAGGCATTTGAAATTTTAACGTGAATAATATAGAGGTCTCTTGTATGAATATATAGTAAATTTTTTTAAAGCCCTAATTTGACAAATAAGCTGTTGAGCATATATCTCAGTTCCTCAGAATAATTATACTTGTTTTCCAAACAGAAGGAAGATCCAGCAACTGAATTAGTTGCCCATTTTTATCCATAAAATGATAATTAGTGAAGGTATAAAATCTGGCACGTCAGCATTCAGGAAAGAGTGCTGGTTTTTGAGCATCTAGTTAAGTGCTGATTGTCTATTTGATTTCAAGATAACCTTGCAAATCTTTGTTTGGATGTGTCTGCAAAGACTGATGTGTGTTACAATTGTAGTTCAGAGTCATCTGAAGGCCGATTTATATAATATTTGTAGCTGGAGGTGATATTGGTAGAATGGTTTGGTGATAGCTACCACTTATTTAGTGCCTGCTATGTGCCAGACACTGGTGCAGAAGCTTTTTATATATTATCTCATATCATCTTCATAACAACCACTCAAAGTATAGGTATTACTATTCCCATTTAACATATGAGGAAACTGAGGTCAGAGAAAATAAAATTATTTTCTAGAGCATACAGAGCTAGTAAAATTGGGGCCTGTGCCAACTCCTATTCAGATAAATGAAAACCTGGGGCTCTAGATGTGAGGTGAGCACAGAGACTTGTGGGACTGGCCTCTGGGTTCTGAAGGTTAGAGCCAAAGATGACCCCAGAGGAGAAGCAGAACAGAGGGTTGAGGGGCAATTTTCCTGAATACTGGTCGTAGCACTGGGCCACAGGCCTCCACAGATGAGGCTAGGATTTCAACCAAGCACTGTGTGGGTCAAAAGCTTGTTATTTCCTCTGTGATTTGTGAAGCATCTACAAAGCGACTGCTACTATGAGATACAGTGATGAAAAAGCTATGTCCCTGACCTCAGAGAGCCTACAGTCCAAAGGGAGAGACTGACATATAAACAGATCTTAATCATTCATGGCATTTGGTCACTGTATGCACGTATGGATTGTCAAGGAGCAAGGATCTATGGGAGGTGGGGACAATCAGTGAAAGCTTCTTGGAGAATTTATCTGAGCTGAATTTTGAATAACAAATAGTTAAATGTACACACATGCACACATACCCAAGCACATACATGTGCACACACACACATGCATATACTCTTCATGAGCCTTGATATGCCACCTTGTCCAAGTCTGCCAATCAGAAAGAAAGATAAGAAACAGATGAATGCTGTCAGCACTCAATATTTTGCTTGGTTTGACTTTGTAGCCATGTTGACGCAACACTTGATCTACCCTTGTCCTGAACGACATGCTGACTTCTTGATTAGGGGTTTCTGTTTTGTTATCAGTGCATTAGGCAATGTGCCACTCGGGTGGCAGAATTTGATTATAGTTTTCATCTTTGCTTTCTGAATTGCATGGGATTTCTCTAGTGATGGCTGTATGTGACCTTTGCAGTTTTTGATTTGGAGAAGTTTCCTTGAGAACAAGCAAGATTGACTAACCCCTACCTTGGACCCCACCTTCTGATTTTCTTGACTCTTTCTGGTCGTGGCTCTATGTGCTGTGTTTAAGAAGGCTAAGCCTATGATTACAGGGCTGCTTTACCTGAGAGCTGTGAGGAGTAGATCAAAAGTGATACCATTAGCTCTGGCATGACTGGTCATTACCTAATGGACTCTTAAGTCTTCATAACTTTCTCAGCCCAGTTGAACTTCAGCAAGAGCTAGAGAAGTTTAAACCTGCTGACGAACTCTGGTTAAATCCTTTCACAAGGACAATATATAGACAATAGTGCTGTTCATCATGGAACCATATTATCTGTTCAAGAAAGTTCAGTGCCTCTCTCTTTGTAATAAAGTATTTCACTATGCAAAACTCATGTTCAATAGGGGTAGTTTTGTATTTTACTTAATATCTCTGTTTAGAGACATTACCAGGTATATTTAAGAAAATGAGATTGGACTGGATTTCTTTAACTAGGATGTCAGGAAAGTGAGGATCAGTAAAAGTTTAAAGAACATACAAAAAGCCAAAGCATATTTTAAAATAACTGGTTTTGGTATATGTTTATTCAACAAATAATTATTAAAATGCCTACTATATGCCTGGCATTGCTTTAAGCACTTGGAATACATCAGTGAAAAATACACAAAAATTGCTTCCTTAAATAAGTTTATGTTCTAGCATTATCTTCTTCTCTTTGGAGAAATTATTTCAATTATTTCAATAATTATTTCAATAAGTCCAATAATTATTTCAATACCCAGGCAGAGCTGTAAGTACATGTAAATTTCATGTGCAGTTTTGATTTTATTTCACCAATTTGACAGCCTTATATAATTCCTTTCATTTTTTTCTTCTCCTGTATTCATTCATTTAGCAAATATGTATTGAGCACCCACTAAGTGTGAAACATATGTACAGGATAGAGACCTGCCTTTAGGAAGCTCACAGCCCAGTAAGAGAAACTGAGACTTGCATGCAGAGCCATATAGAAATTAATACATGATACATTTAGTAAAAGTCACACACTGTTTCTACAGAATTAAGGGAGAGTGTGGGCAAGGGAAATGGAGAGACAAATGGGTTGATCAAGGGATGCTGCGCAGAGATGGTAACATTGAAGGTGGACCATTTCAGGTCAGGAGCCATGATTGGCAGACAGCTTTGCAAGCAGAAGGTAAACAAAAAAGGGCAAGATGTATTTAAAGAGTATCAAAGTAACTTGGCTGCTGCATGTTAGTAATGGAAAGTTGCATTAAATCCAGATTGTGGAGAGAATTAAATGACAAGTTCCAAGTTTGTACGTAGTAGAAATGAAGGGAGAGAGTGCATTGATGAATTTGTGGTATAGAAATGGCATTAAATACATCATGTCTAAAAGAGTTAAACTAATACGCTGTCTGCAGGATGATTGGTCCAGGCTAAGACAGGGTGCTGTGGTGGTTAGAATGGAAAGGATGCTGTTTGGTGGCAGCTTTCTTGCACAGTGTCTTAAGATATAATTAAGTATTGTTTGAACCAGTTCACAATGGGATGACATAGGCAAGAATGTCTGCAGACTTTCTCAAGAATACCAGCCTCCTCCTATACTTTTGAACATAATTCTGTCAAGGTGACACCTTTATTAAAGAAAAAGCAGTTATTATTAGATATTGGGAAACTGTAGAACATTTGAGAAACATGAAAGGTCCGAGAAGAGCAAAATATCAAATGGGAATGTGACTGGTGATTCATGTCGCATTCATTTATCATAGTTAGGGGATTCAGCCCAAATGAATAATTTTGGTTTGAATTTTGTGATACAAGTTTATTTGGGAGGATCGTTTTAAACGTCATGTTTTCTGTTTATGTCAGATCCAGATGAATAAATATGCATCAGCAGACTGTGCAATCAATAAATGATCACTTAATTTTAGCCAGTATCTAACTGAATAACTGTTTGGATTCCTCACTTAAAAATATGTCATCACTAGAGTCCATCCATAAACACTTAGAAAATCAGTAAATTATTCCATGGTGCCAACTGAGGCATTCAGTAATCATGTTTGTATTTAATTAGTAACCACTCCCTTCTTAGGAATACTCAGTACTTCAAAAAGATATGTTGAACTTGAAAAGTCATAAGCTATACATAAGGTTATTTCTTAGTTTGGAAGTAATTATTTTTAAAATACTAATTGGACTTGCTAAGAACTCATTAAGAAGACAGTTAAATAAATTATTATGGAATAACAAATAGATTTTTAAAAATTTAAGTTAAAACAATTTTCTGATTGCCTCTGAAATTTTGCCATATCTACGTTGGTCTTATTTAACTGACAAGTTAGGTTTTTCTAAAAGTACGTGGGGATTTGAGTATTTTTTAATGCTTTTATTAGTGATATAACATGAGCATGAATCTTAACCAGAGCATGGCTCTCATGATTGTTCTTTAAGAATCCACTTTATTCCTATAAGTTAATTATGGATCATTTAACATGAGACGGAAAACAGTCCCTACGCTGGATAGCAGAGAACTTTACATTTCATTTTCAGTGTTATCATTGATTAATTGTGACAATGAACAAGTCACTTAAGCTCTACATAACCTCAATTTCTCCATCTGTTAAAAGGAAATAATATCTGTCACAAGATATTTTCAGAGCACTTTGGAATCACTAGCATAAAGATGTTCAATAAATCATGAGTAGTATTATTATTAGTCAGCCAAAATGTAATAAGATATTTTTTTAATGTGGTAACCATTCAGCTCAGATTTAAAGATAAAGTCTCTGCATTTAGAATTCCTTCCTACTCCTGCCTTTTAGTCTTGAATGTTTACATTATTTCTTTCAAGCTTCAATCCTCTGAAGGTAATTATTGCATTCTTCTGCTCTGTTGAGAATCATTTCATTTTATGGCTTCCCTTAACTTCTATTTTAGGTGCTTTCTTCTTCATTTTACACGCCCTCCCTCCACCCCCAGAATTTTTGCACCTTGTGTCTCTTTTCTGCCTTGTACTTTTTGTATTTTCGTTTGAAAATATTCCCTATTATTTTCTTTTCCCTTAAATAGACAATTGTTTACCTTGAAATTGGCTTTCTACACATTTGAAAATTAAAGTCAAAGTTATTAGCCTGTCACTGGTCATTCCTGCAAACATTTCTTACCATAAAGAGGCAGGTTGCATCTTATTAAGCAACAGCAAAAAAGCACCTTGGTTTTGAGGATGAAACTGACACAACAAAAATTAAGAGTTGAAATTATTTGAGAAAATCAAACAGTGACTGTGAATTTCAATACTTCATACCAAGATTAGCTGTACAAGATTTCATAGTTGATCATTTCCTTTCCTCTGTCAAAATGAATTTTTGGTGCAACTCTACTCACTTATTAAATTGGCATATATCATGGATCTGTCTCTAAGCTCTCTGTTCTGTTCCATTCATCAGTTTGTCTGTTTTTGTGCCAATTCAATATGATTTTTATTATGGCTTTATTGTATGTCTTAATAGCTGGCGGGACAAGTCCTTCTTTTTTAAGATGTACTTAGCTATATGTGGCTATATTCCTTCGTATAAATTTTAAAGTAAATTTGAATCCCTCAAAAATTCTAAATGGAATTTTCATTGGGAGAACTGATACCCTGTATTAAGTTGTATCTGACTGTCTTATACAGTGCCTGGTGAAGTGAAGAAGTGCAATAAGATGATATTTTAAAGCCTTCCATTTAAAAAATTCTATGATTCTAAAGTAAGCAAAAGACAGTTCTTTCATTCCTTCAGTGGGATTACAGTCTAAGTGAGAACATCTTCAACCGGAAGAGAGAAGAATATTTGTGAAGCAGCCTGGTAACATTCTGGCGGCAGCTATGCTGAGATGACAGAAGGAAGGGGAGGCCAGGGCAGGGTGGGATCAGTGGGGAAGACTTCTTAGCAGAATACTTGATTATGTGGCAGGTGGGGAGAGTGTGGAACAAGGTAAGGGGTAGTTTTGAAGAGAGCAAAATAGAAAACATATTGACCACAGGTAGTCATCAATACAGCAGCTGCTGATAGTTAGTTAGGAGAGGGCGGGGGGAAGGGGATTATTTTTCCCTGCCTAAAACAGTAGTTCTCAATCAGGGCAATTGTCCCCCCATCTCCCGGGGGCAATTGTCAATGTTTGGAGACATTTTTGGTTGTTACAACTGGGGAAGGAGAGGTTGCTACTAGCTTGTAGTGGGTAAAGGCCAGGAATGCTAAACAGCCTACGCTGCACAGGGCAACCCCCCCGACAAAGAATTATCCAGCCCAAAATGTCAATAGCGCTGAGGTTGAAAAATCCTGCCAAAGAAGTAACTTTCAACCCTGGCTGCACGTCAGAGTCACCTGGGAAACTTGAAAGACTGCCGATGCCTAGGCACCTCCACCCCAACCCCAAGAGATTCTGACTTCATTGGTCCAGAATGGGACCTTGGGCACTGGTCATTTGAAAGCTTCCCAGGTGATTCTAATGTGCAACCAAAGTTGAGAACCACTGATCTGGATGCATGTAGTTGAGAGGGGAAGACAATTAGATTTAAGGAATTATTTTGTCTGCACTCTTCATTCATGCCACTTTTTAAAAAATTCCTATGTCTGTACTTTAAAGGACACCAAGTGCAAGAAAATGCTTTTGAGTATGGCGTGTGTGTGTATATATAAAATCACTTGACTTTCTCTTGGGATTCAGGAAGGTTGTATGTCGTTGAGATATCACATTCTCCCCTGCCTCCACCAAAAAGATTCCAAGCTCTGTTAAAATTTCCATCTTGCAAATAAATTCCATAGATGACAATTTGAAGCCTATTTACAAGTCTACTAAAGCAAACACAATGTTTTTGCCATTTATGATTTTCTATACTGAAATATTTACAAGTATAGTGTGAGCACAAACTGGATTGTAGATACTTTTGTCAAATTATCCAGTATGATTTAGACAGTATCTTCATGCTCAGAACACTGATGCAGCTTAGTTTCTCATGTCCTGAAGTTATGTTATTGATTTTGAAATTGGCCTCCTTTTCCAAACGCCCAATCTATGGAGCAGCTGGTGGTGGTTAGTGACCGTCTGCACCAGCAATCTCATCTTTTTAGCATTGAAAATTAATTTTTCTCATCTTGGCACATAAAGAACTCAAGTGTGCCCCTTACCTCATTACCTTAAATGTTACAGTGGCTCCGGCAGTGGGGGCTGTGATGGAGGAACTATTTGGGCCTTAGAAGCAGCAGCATTGAGATATTTCACATGAAGAAATTGTACCAGGAGAAAGCCTGCACCCTTTGTTGTGGAAACAAGAGGTTTATATTTACATGGATTCCAAATACCTGATAACAATGAATATAGCATCAAGGGCTCTGGCTGAATTTTTCCTCCCTGCTAAAATGGCGCATCTCTATATGCAAAAGATGAGTGTGTCATGCCAAATACTCATGATAAATGAGTATTGAATTGCTCCATGTAAAAAATTTGGAACTGAGCTCCCAGAGCTAAGTAATATGGTCACCCCAAAAGATTTATCCTTCATGGATTTATGTGTAGTTAACAGGGCCTGCAACAAAATGTTTCAGTTTTACCATAGGATAACAAACTGTGTTTCTGGTACAGTGGAAAGAGTTCTGGACTGGAAGTGGAGAAACCTGGGGTATGATTCTGGATCCACCAGGCATGTTGTTTAATGTTCTTTATTTTATGATCACTAGGCGTTAATCATTCCTCACCTGGAATCCAGTAGAAAAATGCTCTCAACTGGTCTTCCAAACTCCAGTTTCATTATTAAATCCACCTTCCACTCTGCTGCCAGTGTGAACCTTCTAAAATATGAAACCAGTCCAGTCACTCCCCAGGCCACCAAATGTGGCTGTGCAGACTGAGATTGTTATACAGATATTGTGTGATGCTTTCTGTCCCCCAGGTCTTCATTCATGTTGTCCTTTCTGCCTGAAAACTATTTCTCCATTCCCTTTTTCATAGCTAATCCTCTTCATGCCATGAGATGCATTTCAGGAATCACCTCATCCAGTGAGCCAGCTGATTAGGTACTCTTCCTTAGGCTTCCCTTCACTTCCATTATAGTTTCACATTGAATGAAAATTGTCTTTTTAGTGCTGGCCCTCCTACAAAGATGGTGATATGTTCCTTGCAGATGGATACCTCATCCTAACTGTCTTCCCTTGGTACCTAGCATGATGCCTGGCAAAGAATGGGCATTCAGTAAGGAATAGTATAGAAAAGAAGGAAGGGTGAGGAGAAAAAAAAGAAGGGAAGGGATAAGATGGAGTAAGGAGAGATGAATAGAATAGGATAGGAAGAGTGGGAAGGGAAGAGGGAGGAGGCGTGATGGATGATGTAGTTGGTGCATGCTGATTTTTAAGATCTAAGTCATTTTAAATGTTTGTGGCTGTATGCCATTGCAACGTTCCATGTAAACGCTACTCTTTCCATGGTGTTTTCTATATTGCACCATACTCATCTTTACACTCTCCTTTGGGTTTGAGTGGATTGTCTAGCAATGGATCTCACATAGAAGATCAAAATCAAGGCCAAGAAGTAGAGTTTCAAACCTCCCTAAATTTTGCTTTTTCTCACTAAACTGCGCTGATCCTATTTTAAGGATTTTGTAGCTCATATTAGTCTGTTGATATCTCCTAAGCAGCTTCCTTAGCTATGACACCATGTAATGTGTAAATTGTACTTATTTAAGAATACATGAGTACCTAGAAAATGTGGTACATTTTTCTTAGCCTCTGTTACTAATTAATACTTTATGATTGTTCATTACTTATAGATCAGGTGCTTTATTATACCTGCCCTTTAAGTGGCTTAGGCTCGTGTGTAAAATTCTGACAGGACAGAATTTTATATTTTATTTTGATAAAAATAAAGGCATTTCTTTATTGAAATAGCTAATTTATATTATGTGACAATTTGTTTCCCATCTTAAAGAAAAACTGAGGGTAAGAGATTGGGAAATCTGTAATTTACATAGTGACTTCTCATTCAGAGGCCCACATATGTAGGAATAAAATTGAAAATTGAGGCAATTCTTCAGATAATATAAGAAAAATTGGGATTTTCATTTAACTATGCATATCTAACTTTCAGTATCTAAAAAGGTATATTTTAACTTCATTTACTATTAAAAATCTGACTTAAGAAGTAGTGATCATTCAAGATAGAAGTAATTTCCACCAATGATAAGCCATTGTAAATTCAAGTTGTCTAAATTCCTGGACTTCCTGTGCTACAAGAAACATTGATAGAGCTCTAAACTCAGGATCCCTCACTTTAAGAAAAATCTCAACTAAAAATTCTGTTAGTGTCAATTAATTTTATTTTTTCAAAAACATTCTTGATAGAGCCACACAACTTCATAGTTAGATATTATCTTTGCCAGGTCTTTGAAAAATGTTGCAAACATTCAGTAGTATAGGTTAGTGTTTCTCAATTCCAATTTTTTATACATAATTTTTTATATAGAATACTTACAACTCAATGCAAACAAACTATGAAATGTTGCAACCAGAAATGCTTTAATGTACTTAGTCCAATTATACATTAAGATTGATGTTAGAAGAAATTTAACTCATTAACTCAAAGTGTTTTTTACAACTTGAATTTTTCACTTTTACATATTTGCACTATTATAACATCAATATGTCTCATTGTCTCTCTGGCAGGAGTAAAGCCAACTTTAACCCTAATTAAATTAGTGATACATTTTTTGATTCCTGTTCAAATTCATTACTATGCTAGGAACCACATGTCAATTCAATGTCTCGCTAGATAGTATCATGAGATAATTTGAAGCTAGTTGTTACTTCCTGTACATTTTTATTAGATACAGTTTCAGTGCCACATCTTCATATGCTGATTTTAAAATTCAATATTGTAGCATAGCAGAACTAGAAAATTTTCCTTGATGAATTTTCCAGAATCAAAATTCCTAATTCTATTATCTATAAATTTTTAATAGTTAATATATTGAAGTTTGGTTCTCTTGTTCAATCTACCTTCTATTTTATAGACAACTTCAATTTTCCTAAAGCATTATACTATTGTATGTAAGCACATAATTAAATCAAAATGTAAAATTAGAAGAGAGTTAAAATGTTAGGTATGAAAAAGAGATAGAAGAATATGAAAAAGATTGAAGAATAAAGACAGAATTCTATGAGAAAAAAAGGAAAATCTGAGAGAAATTAAAAATTTGGCAAAATGCAAAGAGGCTATATTCTCCCCCAAAATATTTACAGATAGTGGAAAAAAACCAACTTTCATTAGTTTATGTAGGAACTCTTAGTCCTTAACATTGGATTAATGTTTTAAATAAGAATACTAGACTCTCCACTCTCTCTTTAGTGTCTTCTTTCCTCTTAAATTGAAATCTATTTCTGCTTAGATATGTTTTTGTATCATTCTAGTGAGTCTCCCATCTACAAATAAGTTGTTTGGGAATTTTTTTTGCAAGTTAGTTGTTAAAAGATGCCTTTTTTTAGAAAGGCAGCAAAATATTATTATTGTAATAAAGTTACAATAAATTAGAGGTTCTCAAACCAACCCAAAAACCCTACTTGGCCCATGTTTAGTAAAACTATCATACTAGTATTCTAAGGTAACAGATCAACGTTTCTGATATTCCGAATTTCACAGTGAGCAGGCAATCTCCCTCTTATTGCACCACTGCCATCACAGAGGTGAAGGAAACCTTGCTTTCGTTGTTGTTTTCTTTCTTGGGTGATCAGAAACCTGGACTTTCTCTGTGTTCAGCCCTCATTTAGCTCAGCGTTTACCCCCTTTTGTTCCATTTCCCAGATTTTGTCTGTCTTCCTTGTTGAATGCTTTACATAAGTCATGTGGCTGATTCTCAACAGGGCTCCTCTTGGGTCTAGGATGGTCCCAAACACCAGAATGAAGGCCAAAAAATCTACTTCCTCGCTGTTGGGGTCTCTGAACGGCCCCAATAAACAGCACTCTTCTTACCCACTTGGGTCGTGAACAATGTGAGGAATAAAACAGAGTATCCCATGAGGCCAAAAATCTCACCTTTGCTCTGAGAGGGACCAGGATGAAGAATGCGGGTTTCTGAACCTCACAGGTAGACACTTACCCACCTAGTCAGGCAGACCACAGGAGGAAGAAGGATGGAGTTGGGTACAGCCTGCTTAGTTATTCCCAAATTGACCAGTAGGTGAAGCAACTCCACCTCTTCTGAAGAGAGTGAGTAAAGAGACAGAAAAGCCAAAAGTATGCTTAGGAAAAGAATTCCCATTTAATGGAAAGTAAGAGTAGGTAAAAGGTTGGTTTTTCTAACTTCTGAGCAGAAAAAGCAGTGCCGAGCTGTAAGGCCATTTGACAATGGCCCCCTCTATTCTTCTCTTTCCATTTTTCATGCAAGAGTCCACCCACCTAGTATGCTAGTGATCTACAAGGCCTTTCTCATGTCTGTATGAGCCATCACCAGCCTTCATCCCACTCTTTTAGCCCTTTCTCAGACATGTAAATAAGAACTCAATCTCCTCTCTCCTCCTTTGCATGAGCCTCCACGTGTGTGTAGATTTAGTAGAAGCCAGGAATCCCTTCAAACTGGTCTCCATACTTCTGACAGCTTGCCCTTGAAGGGGAGGCAAACTTTTTCTCTACCCTTTTAGAATCTCAAGCTGGGCCTGAGAATTAAATTGACGTAAGACAGATTAAGAGGAGAAAAGCATATAGATTTTTACATATACATGGGAGGCCCAATAGGAAAATGAAGATCCAAAGAAGTGACTAGATCTAAGTGCTTACGTCCTAGGTTGAACAAAGAGTAGCAGTTGTGGAAAAGTAACTAAAAAATATGGGGAGATTAAAGGTCTGCTTGTACAGATTTCTCTCAGCCTCCACTGCCCATCTCTGGTGATAAGAATGTTCCTTTCCTTCTGGTATAGGGAGGGCATCTTTCACATGGGAGCTTTATCTCCTGCTTCCAGGAGAAAGGAGAGGTCAGAGTGACCTTCTCGTACCTGCTGTTTTTCAAATGTCTTTAGCTCAAAATAATCCTTACGCCGAAGTGGCGTATTTTGGGGTGGCATATTATGCCACCCTTCACTCTCCACTGCTTTACACAGATCTACAAACACAGATCTGATCGTGTGTTCCCTTACCCAAAGCCCTCAGAGAGTCCTCATTGCATCCGGGATGAGATTCTACGTTCTTCACAGTACATGCAATATAAGCCAGTCTGACCTCAGAGTACCTTTCTCTCTTCATCTCCTGTCTTCCTTTCTCTCTGCTTTGAACTCTTCTCCCAAACCAGAAAACAAACTACTTTCCCGACTGTTTGCACGTGCTTTTCCCTCTGCTTTTTTCCCTGCTATTTATCTGCTCAAATCCAATTCATCCATCAGGGCCATTGCACAGAGACAAGCACCCACCCCCAGGCTTTCGGCATTCCTCCAGGGCTTGCCTAATTATTTGGGCACCTCTGTTTGATAGAAATTTGTCACATTTTGTTGTGATTATTTTTCACTTGTTCCTCTCCCTTCTCCAGGGAAAGGACCATGTCTTATTCATCATTGTGTTTCCAGGTCTAGCACGGTAGCTGGCACATAATGCTAAACAAATTTATTTTAATAAGATTTGTCTATTCCTTATCATCCAACAATAATGATCACATTGACATTTTCTAAAAACACTACACAGGCATTTCCCCAAACCAGTCATTGTCAAGCTGAGAACAGTCTCCCTAATTAATAATGTCTGAGGTTTTTTTAACCTTCTAATCTGATATTGTAAGTGGCAGAACAAAAATTTTAATCTAGGCTTGTCAAACCCCACACTCTTTCTGCTACACCTCTGGCTTCCTGTGACAAATGGCCTTGCATAGCAAATGTAGTCTTCTCCGTATTCTATGTAGGCAGATCACCCCTACTCCACCAATTCCCTTTTCTCAGCAAAGAAATCAGTGACAGCTAAAAAAAAGAAAACCAACCTGGGCAATTGGGAAGCCCACTAGGTATGTATTAAAGGGAACAACTATAAAGCCAAATGCAACTTTAGAACAATAAATAACACAAGGCACGATATTGAACTATATTGCCATGCCCACAACCACTCACATTCTTAGTCTAATTCTCTTTCCTAGTTTATGTTCTTTCATTAGACTCTGAGTTAGACTTCTATACATTACTACACACTTAATAAAGATATTTCATTTTTCCTGGTGTGCTTCCAGAGACCTCGCATGCAGTGAAGGTTTTATGGTCCTGTGCGGTGCAGCAGATGTCATTCCATTTGCCTAAGTCCTGCTGACATTTGGAGATGTGGATTAATTGAGCTACAGAATGAAATTTAATTAAAATTAAATACAGACTTGGCCATTGTATCTGTTCATTTCCTGCACTCTAGTGTGTGTATTTGCAGGCAGCGCCATAGTTAATTTGTTTAATCAGGATGCTCTGTGGGGGAAGCTGCACTTTGTTTTATGCTGAAAGACTGAAGGTGTGGAGGATGCCAGGTTGGATTTCATTACACACAGTGCGAGCTGTGCAAATGATGCTACTGATGAGCCTCGGAGGGCTACCTGAGGGAGCAAAGTTGCTCCATATGAACCTGTAGAGAGACAACTTGTCATAGACAAGGTTTAGTGATGTCTTTTAAAGTGACATTATGTGACCACAGGAATCTCATCTATTACCCATTACCATGTTGCCATAGTATTTGTTCGTTCTGACATTCGTTCATCCACTCATTCAACGAAGATTTTTTGAGTATCAACTCTGTGCTAGTCCCTGAGTTTCAGATAGACACCACTATTAGTGGTAATCGTATTCTTTTTGCCAGGAAGCAACTGAGGAAGTTTGCCACTTCCTGAACGTGCATTTTTTTAGAACGAGATTTTACAGGATATTGAAAGGTCATCTCCAAAGTGAGGAGGAACTATATTTCTTTAGGTTGTGATGAGATTGTACTAGGGCAAGGAGGTAGATCTCACCCTTCCTTTGAGCTCGATTTCAAAGGCCATCTACGTCTAGGGGGGCTCTCCTGATTCCTGCAGTGAGAAATGAACTCTATCTCAAAAACTCTCCAAAGTTCTTTGTATTTTATCTATCTTCCTATCCTCCTTTCTGGATTATAAGATTTTTGTCAACATCTTTCAATCTTGAAAAATGCTTAGGCCAGTGCAGCATCTCCAGCATGTGCTCAAAGACTATCTCTTCAATATATTGTCAAGCATGTATATTCCTGGGTGGTGGGCATTTGCTGTTTTAGCAGTCTAGTATCACTTCCCCCTTTTTGAGGCAATAGTACCCTGCCTCTGCTTTGCGGAATCACTCCTCCCACACCTATGTGCCTCAGGTAAAGTTGAGTGAGCTGGAGACTGAGCCAATTAGTGCTTTTGGTCCCCTTAGCCTCTGTGATTCATTCAGAAATGGGCACATGATTCACACCAGCCTACTTGGGGACTATAATACGACATTCTAAGGCTTTGATTGCTATTCTGTTGTTTATGAAAGGATGCAACCCATGAGCTCCCTTCTTCTGCAAGAGGAGAATTGTCTGAAAACTGAGCCAACCCGGCTAAAATGAAATCAAGAGAATAGTCCCTTATTATTTTTCAAGGTTCTATTGCTTCTCTGTTATCTTAGCCAATGAGTTTTTCCTTAAGTTGGTTTGATTTGGGCTTTCTGGCTCTAGCATACAAAACCATACCTGACCAGCCTCATTATAACTGTCATATAATGCTGGAGTCACTTATAGGGCACTCCCTATTCCGTAAGCTCCTTAAGGACAGGGACCTTGCCTCTTTATCTAGTGACATATTGACTACCCCAGGGCCTAGAACCATGTGCACTCAATAATTATTTTGTGAAATGAAAGAGTAAATGTAAATTCAGGTGATTATGTGATTATGTCAACAAAAAATTTCCTAACTCTCTTTATTTTCCATAGACATAGTGATGTTGATGATAAGGATGTAGTCAAAAAGAAAACAACAAAATTTATATTATGTGTTTAACTCTCAATAAAGAGAACTAATTTGGATTATTGAACTATGGAGTTTTTGAGAGAAATGTTACATCTATTTCATCTTAACATAACCAGCATCATCTATCATATTACCATGCCTGTGATAGGGGCTCCATAAATATTTGTTGCACAAACAAATAGATGAATAGGGATATAACAGCAGGTTTTTGGCAGTTTTGCAATATTAATGAAGCCATTTTGCTAATTTTAGACTTCATTTATTCAACTGGTATTTACTGAGCACCTGCTATGTGCATGGTACTATGGTATGGACTTCAAGGGGTAAATGAGTGGTCCTCAGTGAGTTTACACTAGAGATGAAAAATCAAATTCGCACGGAAATAACTAGAATGCCAGGCTTAAAACAATTTTTGCCATAAGAGTCATAAATAAAGTGTAAAGGGAACTCTAAGAAAAAAATATGCTTACTGAGAAACTGTGTGCCATGTATTCATCAGAGTGCTTTATTTTTCAAGATTGGCTCCTGATGTCTGTCTGTACAGGGGTAGTTGGATAGACAGGCAGAGCATGACCAACAGTCCTTTTCTCATAGAATATATTACAAAGATTCTCCTTTGCTATGTGGCTGCTGCTGCTGTTTACCTCTTAGTCTCATTTGGCCCAATGCCTTTACTCCAAAAGAGCCACTCTGTTTCTATTTGTGGCGTAGCAGACCAGTCTGTTGACTGTTGTGGCTTCTCAGCAGTCAACTACTTTGCCACATGTTTTTGATGTTGTAATTCAGTGCTCCTTTCAAGTGTTGCTCCTGCCCCCTCCCCTTGTGGTTGCCCCACTTTACTTCACCAGCTGCTTGAGTATTCCACTGCCGTCCGTTCTCCACATCCATCCTGCCCAGAGGAGTTGTGTTGTGACAGCATAGCTTCAATGCTAGTAGACTGGCTACTTTCCAGTATTGTGCAGTTGGTGATCCAGCCTCCTAGGAAACATACCATGTAGTAGGATTTGTAACTCACATTTTCTAAAGCAATTTAAGGCAAGTCCAAAAGTTGTTGTTAAAAATCTTGCCCGATATTTGGAGTCTGTGAGTCCTCTTTTATTTACTCTTGTTTAGAGTTTTTAAAGAAGAATTAATCCTGCTTCCATTTAAAACTGAGCTTCAGTTGACTTGTCTCTGATGGAACACCTCATTGCTTGCTTAAACTTGAGCAGGATTTCATCCTCATTCACTTCTCAGTGTGTGATGAGTATGGTAACAATCAGTGTTTGAAGCCGCCCACACAAATGAGCCCCCAATCACATGACTAGGCTTGTATAATCACAACCTTCCTTGTTTCCTTTGTATTGCTTCATTGATACACTAATTCACCAGACATTTACTGAGCACCTACTGTAGTGGTTCTCAAACTTTTGGTCTCGGCACACTTTTACATTCATAAAAACTATTGAGGACTCCAAAGAGCTTTTGTTTATGCCGATTATTTCTATCAATATTTGGTATATTAGAAATTAAAACTGAGAAGTTTTAAAAATATTTGTTAGTTCACTTGGAAATAACAATAAACCAATTACATATTAACCTAAATAACATGTTTTATGAAAAATAACTTTATTTTCCAAAACCAAAAAATTAATAATAAGAGTGACATTGCTTTACATTTTTCCACATCTGTTTGTCAGGCTTACTACAACTGGATTCTCTTATCTGTTTCTGCATTGAATCTGTTTTGATAGGTTGCTTTGATTGAAGTATATGGGAAAAAATCTGACCTCACACAGATATATAGGAATATTTTTATTACCACTTCAGATAATTGTGGATAGATTTTTAATACACATCAAAACTCAACAAATGGTGGCTTCTTAAAGGTTAGTTGCAATGTGGAATCTGAAACCCTATCGCACATTTCAAATGGATCTGTGACCATCTAACATTTAGTAAATTCATATATTGTTCATTTCGAAAACATTGGCTCACTGAGCTACACAGATCTTCAAATGTTGATACATTTCATTATACAATACTGAAAAATTATAATTATTAATGTTGTCACTGATCTCATCAGAAAAATCTTTAAACATTAGGAAGCTGCTAAGTTTATGGTGGCAGATAGAAGTTATCCAAAATTCTGATTTTGCTTGGATGTTTGAATTTTATCATTGGTAACAAATATTGTCCGTTGCTTTCCTTGAAATGACTGTCTCACTTCATTCATTTTTGAGAAAATATCTGCCAGATACGTGTCAGTTGTTCTTTCAAGTAAAAATGGCGTTCCATGACAAAAGTAGCTAGGTTAGCCCACAACTCAATCACACAAGTACTTTTACTCAAGACAGCCATTGTATCTTGGTATGCAGGGACGTGCTTTGTGAGACCTTCCCATTTCATTACCCAGAATATTCAAAATATGTAAACTTAAGGGTCAAGATTCAATAAAATTGATTATTTTCACTGCCTCATCAATGGCGTCTGTAAGTCAGACTAGCATTTTATTTTTTGATACAACTTTATTTTTCAATGCAACTGCACATCAGTGAAGAATACAACAAGCACTAATAGAGTTTGGTGTGCTACTGCACTGATTGGTGCAAAGGCTTGATAAGCAGTGCATAGGTCCATGCCCAGGATCCAAACCAGTGAACTCCAGACCGCCAAAGAAGAGTGCCCGAACTTAACCCCTACGCCACTGGGCCGGCCTCAGAAATTGCCATTTTTGTGGATCAAAAGTTTTGAATATTAGCAGTTTCATATGGTTCAACCTATAGAATAAAATATACATTTCTGTGTGTATAAAGAATCATGTCATAAAAATAGTTTAGATCTAAGTGAATACAAAACTAGTACACAACCAGCATGAAATGCAGAGAGCTCTAGAGAGTTTCTAAGTTGAAGAGAGATAAATACTAGAAAATTTATACAGGTAGAAGGGGCAGAACCCTTTCCAAGTAGAGGAAATAGTCTGAGGAAAAGTTCAGAAATGGATATAAATCCAAGTAAAGGATATTTATGACCTACTTAAGATGCAGAGCTCTGTTTCTGAGGCTTGAAAAATAAAGAGAAATTGTATTGGGGAAGGAATGGGCAGTTTGAGAGTTTTTCAGTTGCCGATCTGACAAAGTTAACTTTGATGTAGAAAAACAAAGCTGTAGAAGATTATCTAGTCATTTATTCAACACACATGTATTAAATGATTACGATGTGCCAAACACTGTGCTAGGCACTAGAGGGGTCAAAACTCATCATTTAGTCATAGAACTCCTACTTTAGTCATTGAACAAGATTTGTGCTTTGATCACATGGTAGTGATGATCCTAAACAGCTGGTCATAACACATTGTTATATGTGTGTTTAATGTGTTATCAGAACACAGATGAGTAATCAATTAATTCAGCTTGGGGGCAAAGAGAAAAAACTGCATGTAAGAGATAACATGTGAGATTGAATGAAAGGGGTAATAGGAATTGGCCAACTAGAAATGGGGACGGGATATGCAGGGATGAGGAGATTGCATTGGCAAAGGCACAGAGATGTGGAAAATCTTGGCACTGTTTAAAAATAGAGAGGATGGTTCATTGTGGTGAGAAAGTAGGAAACATGGGAAGTGTGGTTGGAAATGTCAGTTGGATTCAGGGAGCAACGATCTCTGTACTCTCTACTGCAGTAAGCCTTTGAAGACTTCTTCTTATGAGGCTATCCTGGCAGATCAGAGGATGGTCAGGAGGGAGAGATACTGCAGGCTTGGAAAACAATTAGAAGACTAAGCCAGAGATACTGAGGACTGGAATCCCTGCAGTGCGACAGGCAGGAAAGGAGAGCAAACAATTTGGGAACTCTTTGGAGGAAGAATTAATAAAATATGTTGGGTGATTGTGGAAAGAGCAAAAGATCATTCATTGCTTGTAGCAGAGCAAGGTAATGGCATTAAAAAGATAAGACATATTGGATACAGAGGTCTTGGGGAAAGAGAATGATTTTGTTTGGGGACATAGAAAGATCAGGGCTAAAATGTAAATTTGAGAGTCATTAGTATACAGGCGATGTTGAAGAAATGGGAGCAAATGATCACCAATGGAGAAGCCATATGGAGTAGGAAGAGAAGAGAGCACCAATCACAGGAACCATATTCCGGCAGATGTGAGAAGAAGACGGATTTTAAGTGGGACAGAATCAAGTAAGAAGTCAAGTTCTCTAGAGAAGAACTGACGTGGCCTAGATTCAAGGGACAGTAGTGGGGTAGAGTGAGAGGGCATATATGACAGACTATTTGGTGGAAAAATCTTTGACGACTTGGACTTGAGCCAGATGTTATTAGTGTTGCTGCAACTAGAAGAGCAGGACAAGCAGGTCTTCCTAGGCTGTTTTCTCTGATTGGATATCTTGCTTTTTATATTTCTTTCAAGATTTCTGAAGCACCTAGTGGCCTAGAACTCAATAAAATTCTCCTGAATATTGGAGAGGTTTGGGTGCCATGTATAGCTCAGTAATAATGTTTCTATCTCAAGGTGTCATAGAGCCACTGGGAACCACCTCTAGCATGTCTTCCAGTGTCTGTTTCTAGAGGGCAGAATAACTCTACACTGGGTCTGAGATGGAGTCATCATAGGGCTGCAAGGAGTAGAGAAGACTGAGTTTCCCTCTGGGCAGAAACAAAGTGACTTTGTTGGGGACCTACATCCACACAGTCCCCCTATTTGCTTGCTTACAATCTTGCCCTCACTCAGAAAGCCCTTCATCCCTATTTCCATCAATCTTACTTCATTAAGATCAAGTTAAAAGCTCACATTCACGACGAAATCTAACCCTATTCATCCATTCCCACTCTGTTCATTCCCATACTCCACACCTTTTTTGCTTTACCCCTTGATCCGTTTTTAAATGTTCCTTTGCAGTTATCATATGCTTGTAATTATTCTGAACAGTTATGTATATTTTTGCACACCAACTACCCATTTTCAGCTCATTCTTTACATTTTCTTTTACTCCCAAAACATCTACTAAAGATCACCAAATTGTAGCTACTTATCAATGCTTAAATTAATAAGTACACACACACTCACTCACATGATCTCTTTGAATTATTTCTGTTCATATACATCCACATGTTCAAAGACTGGGCATTATGCTAATCCCTGGGATTATAACTGTGAGCAAGCGAGGCATGGTGCCCGTCCTCATGGAGCTTGCCATCTCGTGGTAGGAAAGACGTACAAATAGTAAGTGTGGTAAGTGCTATAAAAAGGGGTATGAAGATCAGAGAAGCCTTCCTGGTCAAAGAGGCTTTCAGGCTGAGACCTGAAGTACCGAGTTAGCTAAGAAAAGGTGAAGAGTACACAGGGAGTTGTTCCAAGTGCATCTGAATGGAAGATGTTCATTGTGCCCAGAGGTAGAGTCTGAGAGAGGGGTGTGGTGACAGAAAGTGTCACTATGAGGCTGGAGCCCAGTCTTAAATGTCACATAAGCTTTGTGAAGAAACTTGAATGTTATCTGAATGGTAATTAGAAGCCATTAAGATTTTTTTAAGGTGAGATTGGCATAGCAGTATTTGTAATTTTTATAGCTAGCTCTTTTTAATTATTGAAAAAGTAGCATATATCACAGCATAAAAGGGCTCCCCAAGGACAGTCATTGTGAACATTTCTTATGCAGTTTTTCAGAGAATTCTATCTATACGTAGACATGCATATATATGTATTTGTATCCTTTTTTCACACGAGAAAGAGCATGTTGTACACACTGTTCTGTATCTTATTTTTTCCACTTGACAATAT
The DNA here is from genome assembly GCF_041296265.1 of Equus caballus. NCBI lineage: Eukaryota > Metazoa > Chordata > Mammalia > Perissodactyla > Equidae > Equus > Equus caballus. The sequence goes on from NC_091697.1 coordinate 89,937,077, forward strand.
AACATGGAGATTTTTCCATGTGGTCTCATGAAGATCCATGTTATTCTTTTTAACTGCAGCCTAATATTCAGGAATATGGGTTTCCATAAATTATTTGACCAAAATCCAATTGATGAATATTTACATTATCTTCCCTTTTTACTTATTGCAAAAGTTGCTGCAAGAAGCATCCTTGTTTGTTTATCTTTGTGTAGATATGCCAGTATTTCTGAAGGGTATATTTCTAAAACTAGAAAAGTCTAATTGAAGGGAACCAGTATTTCTGAAGGGTATATTTCTAAAACTAGAAAAGTCTAATTGAAGGGAACTATTATTTAAATTTTTAAATAGATAAAAATGTTTGAACTTTAATAGATATTCTAAATTTCCCTCCAAAGAGGTTCTGCTAATTTACATACCCATCAATAGTATATGATAGGGCTTATTTTCCCCACATGCTCAAATTTTTAAATTTTTCTCAATCCGATAGGTGAAAATGATGTCTAATTTTAATTTGCATTTCCTTTAAGCATCTTTTCAGACTCTTAAAACCCATATTATTTTTATGTATATTGACTGCTTATATCCTTTGCCCATATTTCTTTTAGATACTGATATATAAGAGTTCTTTATTGATTAGCAAAATTACCTCTTTGCTCTATGTATTGCAAATATTTTTCCCAGTTTATGATTTATCTTGTGATTTTTCTTGGGAATTTTTTCTGAGGAGATTTTAAAAAATTTCATGTATTCATAATTATCAATCTTTTCCTTTATCATTTTTGAAAAATAGTTTGGAAAGATCTTCCTTCTGTAACATGAAGAGTGAATTAGAACAGGATGAGATAAAACCAATTGGGAGACTATTAGGATAATTCTGTAGGGAAATGATGGTGGCCTGAATTAAGACAGTGGCAGTGGGAATAGATGGAAATAAACAAGTTTGTGAAAACGGAATTGAAAGCATCTGAACTTGGAGATTGGTTGGACATAGGAGAAGGAAGAGATATGTTTCAGGGAGGATACGCAGGTTTCCTGGCTTGGGCAACTGAGTAGATGGTTCGCTAAGATGGAGAACAACTGGGAAAGAATATCTGGTTTCAGGAAGAGAGTAGATGCCAAATTCAGTTAGGGCACATAGAGTTTGAGATGGCTATGGACTGTCTGAGGATAGATACTTAGTAGGTAGGTGGTTATTTGGGTCTGGAGCACAGTAAAGAGAAAGATTTGAGTCATCAGCACATTGATGCTACTGAAGCCATGGGAATGGATGAGACCATCCAGTATGTAAAAGGAGAGACAAGATGCAATGCTGAGGTATAACCACATATTGAAGACTGAGAATTGGGAGGAAAACTGGGAGAGGGTGATATCTTTGAAGTGAAGGGAAAAGAGTATGTATTTTAGAGATTAATTGGATGTTGGCAGAGCTGAACCTATGTATAAACTACTAACTGGAACCCAGCAGGATAAAAGTGTGCTCAAACGATTAAACAAAAACAGCTACAACAGCAAAACAAAATCATAGGAAGGCAATATTACGTGTTATTATGGGCAGTGAGTGTGGATAATTTATGAGAAGATGCTTTTTTAGTAATTCCCGTGGACTATTTTATTTTATTTATATCTACCCTGTTGAGGCTGTGGAACTTTATTTTACAGGTGACCAGTCTCTGTCAGTCCTTGCTTTCTTATCCCATCAACCTACCAACATTAATTTGTATGCATGGTTAACCTTTCCCAATTCAACTGGGTGATTCCACTGCTTTTCACAGATAAATACTTATGTGAAACATCCCAGATATGAATTTTATTCGATATTTCTTAAGGATGACAGCTGCATCCCTATGTATTCAGTCAATAACATTTTGGAAATGTTACCTGTTGTTTTTAAACTAAATTATGCCATTATCAGATATTCTACACAGTATTATTTTAAGATGAGATAGGAAAAATGGATCATAATTAAAACAAAAATATAACATTTTACTTAACTTGAAAATGGAAGCTTGGATTTTTAGTGTTCTGATTTTATACTAAAATACCTGCTGAATTCTTGTTGTTGGTTTCCTTTGGAAAATTGCCAATTGAAGCTCCTTTTACAAAGATGAGTGCCAAATCATACTGCCTTAGTGCTGTTGAGTTCTCTTACTGTAATTGAAATCACATTAAAGGTAGGTATACTACCAGTGTGAACTACAAACACCTCTTGATTCAAGGAGAGAGGTCACAGTAAGCAGCAGAGACCAAATGAACTCTGGCTTTCTTATTCTATCCTTTATTTCTGTAAATAAGAAATGTACTGATGTTGAATGCATCCTGACTTCAGAAACTTATAATTTGAAATTGGAGACCTCCAGAACTATTTTGGAAAGACTTTTAAACCTGGGCAACTCCCTGCTGTTATAAAGACTGACGGTGCTCCTGAACTGTAACAAGAAGATTTTATATAAGACTGTTCTTACTAGAACCTGTTTTATATAAGAACACACTTAAAAAGCTAATTTCTTTTCTCCTTTTTGCACTGCAATCCACAAAGTGTGACTAATAATAGATTTAAATTTGCTAAGTGCATTCACTCCTTTGTGCCATCATAAAGAGAATCTATTACTGTAAAATTGAGGCTTAGTTCCAAATTGCGCCATTATGAAGTTTTCTTCCAGCAATGTTTTGTCTCTAATACACTTCCCTCATTGTAATTCTATTGCAAACCTGATGTCTAGCATCAAGTCTCACAATAATTATTTTAAATTGCTACTAGGAACAGTAGTCCTGGTGGGATATATTACTACCATTCTAACAAGATGAATTTCAATGCACTTGTAGCCATATTATAGTATATTATGAAAGAAAATCTTCGAATTTTACATCTACAGACATGCATGTAACACAAAAATAATTTTTATAAACTTCAAAATGCTTATGTTGAACTTCGATTTAAACTAATTATAAGTCACAAGAACAAATTAGGATACTAACTACATGGCCCATTAATAGCGTGCTGAGTGACTTGAAATGAATAAATGATTATAAATATAAAAATAATAGTAATGCTACTGCTTGGAATAATTATGCATATAAATATATTTATATGATAGATTTTAAAGATAATATAAATTAGATTACTATGGAAGAAAGACATCAGAAAACTATTAAAAATGAAGCTGACATAAAACTTTGTCCCTAATTTAATCTTTCCCGATGTTTAGGGGTCATTTAAATAAATGAACTACCCAAAAAAGTGTGTTTAAAAATAATTTATTGTATAGTAGAAACTTCAAAAGAGTCATGTTCAGCAACCTAAAACTGATTGAGTCATTATTTTGCTAATATATCATAGATGGGCATACTACCAGAAATCAACATGGGAAGCACTGGAAAACATTTTAAGCCATCGTGAAACTTAGAGAATTGCTTAACAGTAGTGTTATGAAATATACTGTGTTTCATGAGTGATTTCACATTCTTACTGAGGGCATTCTAAAATTCACCTTACTAATAAGTTGCCTACAGGCTTACAAATAATTGGGGAGATGATCACTTTAGATTCACTAGAGGTATGAATCTTGAATTTGGAGCATAACAAAATTATTGTGAAGAAAAAGTAGAGCCAAGCTTCCCTGTTATAGATAAAATGATGGTCTGAGATCAAAAGCTAGTGCAATCATAATGATGTAAATAATTCGGCACATAAAATTTAGAAGAAAGTCCAAGTATCAATTCTGTATCTGCAGGAATTCTCTTTAAAAAATGTTTGCCTACACCCCAAATGAAAATCACTTAGCTACCTAGTGAAATTTAAAGTTACTCCCTGGAGTCAACCAAATGGGAAAAGTAAATCTGCATACTTTACAAAAAGGGGCAGCTGAATTTACATAAGCAATTCAGTATTTTACCTTAAATAGTAATGGAATGAACTATATTACACACCAGCCAGCATGGAGCTACCAATTGAGTAATGAGAGATTACATCAAAATGGCTGCATGAACTTGACCTTCTATTTATAATAAGATGGTTCTCTGTTATGCAATAACAACCATTCTGTAGCATTTCCAGCATAAAGAAAAATATAGAATTATATCAGTGTATCTGGGCATTACCCTTTAGAAACCTAAGAAGGTTATCTTCTCACTATTAGGTCACCTCTCAAACTTTATATATTGTTTTGTAATTTAGTTGTAGTCTCTTTTCAGAGATCTAAACCTGAAATCACATATTTTTGATGGGGAAACATTGGTATTTGTCAGTAGATGTGTCATTATCTTTGCGTTTACTCCTACATTTATATTTACTCCTTTATATGTAAGCTTACATTATTTTAGATATACTGTGATGTTACTGGGATAAAGCAGAACCCAAGGCAAAAATGTCCTTTGTTAACAATGTTTTTCGTCCTAGATCTGTTCTCCAAGTGGCCAAATGTAATTGCATTATTATATTGGCAAATGCTTCCATAGAACGAAGCACAAGATTTCACCCCATACTTTTAGGTTGAAAAAAAAAATCCAAGTTAATAGAAACATAATGAGAAACAGAAGGTGTCTTGGCTCTCAATTTTGTTAATCAAAAAAAAAAAAAAAAGAACCAACAACCTCATAAACCTTTTACAATTTTCCGCCAATACCTTGCCCTCCACCTTTGGAATTAAAAGCTCTTTTTGTGAGATCCAAATAGAACCAATTGTCCAGAAGAACATATTAAATAATGTTTCCCCAAGAGCGTGACTGAAAAAATATGCTGACCCTGTGCTTATCAATGCCTTTTGAAATCAGTACTAATTTCTAAAGGATGATAAAGAAGGCTGTTATTTTTAATGTCATACACATGTTCCCATTCCTTCACATTTCTTAACAATAGAATTTGGGATTAACTCCTTGAATGCTGTGTTGCATATGCACCAACAGTTCATTTATGATTGGAAATGTCTCCTCCTAGCGTCTAGGTGAAATTGATTTGAGGAAGTTATATAATATATTGAAGCTCTTCAGAAGAAAAGAACCGCATACCAATTAGCCAAAGTCCAAAAGCCAAAGGACTAAGAACATCACATCCCTCCAGATTTCCTGAACTTGCACGATCCTAAGAGTCATCTGGATCACTTCTTACGCTATAGATTCCCAGGGCCCTCCTGAGCAATTCAGTTTGCACAGACCTAGGATAGGGACTAAGAATTTGTAATTTTTCAATCATCTTAGATGTGTTGAGAAACATTTGAGTTATCTCAAATCGAACTCTTTGTACTTAAGACAATTGGGAGTAAAAATTACCTTTCAAGGGTTTTGGCAAGATTAACTTGCTATTGAGAACTCAATGAGTTGATGACACACATCTAAACAGAACCCAGTTCTCTCTCGGCTCATCCTCTGTGTCTGTGTTTATGTGTGATTGGGTTATTTTGGTTCAAAACAGGTTTCCTTTTTTAAAAGACAGGTTAGCTAAGCACAGCGTACGTCTGAAGTGATGTGTTTGATTGACAATGAATAAAAATAGTTATTTTACATCTCCTAGAAGCATATAGTGAAGACATCGTAAACCTGGAAAGGACTCCAAGATTTTTAGTCTACCACACTACCTCCTGGGAGGAACTAATGTCTCTTAGAGAGAGGATTTCTTTTTATCTCAAATATCTCAAGGAAAGGTATTTATTTAACTGCCCCTGTTAACCTCTCCCAATGCTTAGTATAGAAATATAATTAGCGTAATTTTCTAAGTTGTGATATGTGTCCCTTTCCTTTCTTTTTCCTTGTTATGAACTGATATCTCACTAATTCGTAAAGTAATTAAAGTGAACAATATATATATATGTATATAAAGAGAGATCTTTAATTATTACAGAGATGAATATTAACTTCTTAAAAGCAAATACAAGCTGAAGATCTAGAGTAGTGGTTGACACCCTTTTTTTGAAACAGAAATTCCTTTGAAGTTCTAGGAAAAGCTCTCTGCCTAGAAACATGCACTATATGCATATACCTCCAAAATTTGCATAGACTTTCAGGAGTTTCATGGACCCTAGAAGCTTCCTAGTTTAATAAACACTAATCTGCTGGGAGAAACCATCCCTGAAATACTGGTGCTCAGTACATTTTCTTATACATTAAAGGAGGCAAATTATCATCAAAGCCCAAATGGTATAAAGTGCTAATTCATTAATATTGTTTAAAAAAATCACAAGATGAAAATTGAACTATATTGACCATGTAATTATACTGTAAATCTGTGCATGAAAGTGAGTACTATATTTCACCTGAGAATAAGCACTAAGGGATCTAAATTTTTCTAGTTTTTAACAAAGTTCAGCAATGAATTTATATTTTCTAATAATCTTGTGAAGAATATTCATATATCAGAAAAAAATAGATTATCCCTAACCACTACAGGAGTTAGTGATAAGATCAGCCCATAGACTTCAGAAGGTTGTTGTTTGAAGGATACCAGTACCCAGAGATTTAGTGGTAGAGAGATGCGAACAGGAAGGAGATGACTGCATGGAAATGAAAAACTTAAAGACTGGCCCATGTCTGGAGTACAGGCACATTATTCCTTGAGTATGCTGCTGAGTCTGCCATTTCCTCCTAGGATCGCATAGCTATTAAGACCTATTTCCAAAACGGCTCTTCATTTACAAAGTAACTCCAATAGTTCTTGACTTGATCCTTCACTGAGAGAATCAAGTTTGTCAATTACCTGAGGGGGCAAAAATCTCTACAGGTATACTTCAACTCACAAAATTGCCATATTTCTGAAACTTTCTAGTAAATCAGTTTTATCCTAAGGAAGATCACTTCAGGCATGAAAGAAGCACACAACTTAAAAACATCTTTTGAACCATCATTTTATAAAATGAAAAATATGTTTACTTGTCCTCCCCCACCTCGCCATCATGTGTTTTTCTTTTCTATAATACAGAGCAACTAATTTTCTCACAATGTTTCCCCATTGACAGGATGCTACTGGTTGCACAGTGAAGTCTCCACCTTCCATAGCTGTATCAAGCTGCTTCTTCTACCCTGCTGTCTAAGCATTCTCCTCTTTGCAAGAATTTTCCTTAAGTGCATCATCTCTGTAGGTCTTCTTCATGCCTTGGTATCCAGGATATGTGTTGGGTGTTCTTATAAAGCTTTTGCATATAATATATCGAATTAGAATTGCTATAATTATAAAGGCTCAACAGGAAAAATCCACTCCTGCCCACCATCATGAAGCTTATCCCATCCCCTATTTTGCCATTCCCATAGAGCATGATGTATTTTATTTCCCTATCCCCCTCTAATCAAATACCATTGTCATGAATAAATATTTATTAATACCTACTATGGATTCAAAGAGATATAAGACATGGTCTAGTCCCTGTGCTTACTGTCTAGTTGGGCAGTTAGGGCCTACAAAAAAAGTGATTAATAACAATATTGGGTAGCATAGAGTAAGTGATACATGACACCCTCTAATTTGTCTGTTCAACAAATCCAAATTTCCATATATTTATGTTGCTTAAAGGAGGCACATCTGTAATCCTTGACTCACTATGCCTTTTCACTAAGCTGTGTCTTCCAGCATAATGAAAAATAATGTGATAATATAGTGACATATTACTGTGACTTCGGGCTGTTTCCATAGAGGCAGAGCAGTCTCATGGGCACCACGATGAAATGAGATACAGAAGTCAGGGATTCTAATCTGAGAAATGCCCCTGACATTTTATGTGACCTCACACAAGTGACTTAACCTCTCAGTTTTGAGCTTTGTCATCTCTAAAGTAAACTTAATTAAACTTGCCAACATCATAGAGATGTTATGAAGTCTAGCTAATTAAAGCCCATTAAATGTTTTGAGGATATAAAGTACTTGCTTCATAGTCATAAACAATAAGCAAGAAAAGAAAAAGATTTTATATAAAAATACTAATTTTGTACGATGCTTGCAAAAGATGATATTGATGCCCTCTAGAGCCTAGAGGGAAGGATGGATTTGCGCTCATCCATTCATACTCTCTCATTTGGTTATTTTGGTGACCAAGAGCACTTAAGACAGCTGGATAAGAAGAGGTGTCCATCTGTGACCATAGAACAAAGTAAAGGTAACTGGTCCCCCTGGAATTGAACCAATGACCTAGGTCTCATTAGCACTATCAGCTAACCAATGAAGCTAATTGGATACCACATTGATAATAATGTATTAGAACATGGTTTGGTTTATTTTTTCCCAAAACCTTCCCTTGATTTAATTTCAATAACCATAAAAATTAGTTTGAGTAATTAGAGCCAAAGACAATAACTAGACGTGATTAGATGCCAGTAACATCCAAGGGACTAACTCTTTCTGTCCCCAAAAGGCCTGGAGTTTTCAGTAGGCTCTTGACTGCCCTAATAAAGTGAAGTTTCAGATTGACAAAGCTAATTAACCCGAGGCCCTCCTGATGAGCTTAGGAAGAGCTCCTGTGCATCTCTTGCTGTCTATTGACAAAAATTTGAAATTTTTCTGGTCTCTGTGTCCTTTTGAGGTTAATAATATAACACTGAAGATGCATTCTGCTACAGAAACTGTCATTAAGTACTAAATAAAAAATGCCTCAACAGTGAGCCCATAACTTTACCTCTTGGGATTGATTATATCTTTTGGCTGAGAATACGAATCAAGTCTTAATGAGGAAGTGAGATTGGGTGGGACTATTTCTGTAATTCTTAGTTCTTTGAACTTTAAGGTGAGGTTAATGTATGTGCTATTTCATGGAATAAAACAAAAATATATGTTGAAATATTCCCTTTCTAGAAATACGAGAGCAATAGAATCCTGCAGTTCTAACAAAGTAGTATGTAAATCTTAGGGGTGTATACTTCAGAATTCAAGTGGAATGAATGGCCTGTTCGGTCCAAACTAGGTAAACTTGAATTCTGCAAAGCTAAAATACTGGGAAATTAGCTCCATGATGTATTAACTCAAATAATAAAGTTCCTGACGTAAAAAAAAAAAAAAGATGGAAATTAAACATCTAGTTATGAATAGTGCGTCTGTACAATGTGCTGCATGCACCGCATGTGTTAGAATTTCTTCTCAGTTCTTTTTTTAATCTTTTATTCATAGCATTGCAGGTGATGAAAAATTTATGCCTTGAGTCTGGCATTGAAATTAAATGCAAAATGAAAACAGAAGCAGTTTATACTGACAGCTTAAATATCTTTATCTAGCATACGGTTGCACTATAAAAATCACTGGGTGACTTTTTAAATCTCCCACATGTAAAAGACCAAGAGTTGTCCAATAATGAATAAAGTTATATATCTAAGATATCAACAGAAAAGTTGTATTTTATTAGCACTCTTTGTTAATTTCATTTTGCTCTATTTTGCTGGGTTTTTTTAATCGGCACAGACAGATGAATATGAGCTTTTAAAAATACTGCATGACTTAGTCATTGATGTTAATTCCTCAGAGTGTCAGGAAACAATTGATTTTTGCTGTTATCTTTAATGAGCGTGATTTCTCTGGTAGGTTCATGTCTTAGGCAGAGTAGAAAATATTAATCTGTACCTAAGGTAGTTATGCTGTAGTAAAGGTTAATTATTCAGGTGAATCAGTTTGTTCATCACTATATTAAGAGGAGGGATCCTTTGGAAGAATGGCAATAATTGCAGTAATATCCACAGTTACCAGGTATGTGAGTTTTCAAGTGTATTTCCTTCCTTAGAATAGTTGCAGGTAATTCTGTACACATTATTTTATTAGTCAGAACTCTATTCCCAAAATGAGATTCCCTATAATTGGTTCCTATTTTCTGGAGATGTTGAGTCTTTTGTCCTGGGCATATCTGTAGATGCTATGCTACATTAAGATGTTCTCTGTGGCTTTTGTTGATGAACGAATGTTGAATCTCAAATAGTTAGCTCATAATGTAAATTAATTGAAGAAAATACGTGTCTTTTAGTTTTGTGAATAATGCACACAGATTTGAAATAGATTCAGTCTAGATGTATTTTTTACATATATGTATATATATATATTTATGAGAATTTAGAAAATAAGTATAGAGTTATTTAGCATTTAAGTAAGTAAAGCATGAAATTTAGAACTGTCTGCAGTTACATAAAGCACCAATACTAAAACAACCACTTAGATTTCCATATTTAGAAGACCTCAGCACACAGCTTAAAATATTTTACCCTCAGCCTCTGATTTGTAGCTTTTTCCTGGGTGTTTTATGTAAACATACTGTGTATAATTATGCAGATAATTTTATACAATATTAATTGTGCTAAGAGTGCAGTGAAAGTTGTTTAATTCAGTAATTCATTTACATTTTAATGATTTTAATAGCATAGGATTACCAAATCAAATTGAAATATCTCTGACCTGTGTTGTGTGAAGAGTTCAAATAGTTATATTGTCTTATATTATTCAGAATGTATTTGTCACATCTTGCTATTGACAATCAAAAAGAATCTCGAAATACCCATATTGAAAAACTTAAAATCCATTTTTTAATCCAACATTAAATGTGCTTAAAGAATGATGCCCCAAAGCCTTGACACCAGCTATCAGATTTTAGAGTATGTTTAATATCTGTTTTCAGCATGTGAATTGTCGAGTTGGCCTGCATCTTTGAAACACAGTTGAGGAAATATATTGCCTTTTTTGCAGGCAACCTGTACAAAAAGACAAATGCACTTAATTTATTATTCTTTAATGGAGAAGGAATAATTCAGGGTGTTTATTATGGGAAGCAAGTGAACGTACTAACTTTTACATGTAAAGATAGCCTCTGAAACCACTCTCCGAATCAACAGATTTCAGGTTAGCAGTTCTTTCTTATTTCTTTCATCATGTACAGATTTAATATCATCAGGAATAAATCTAAATTGTTTGCTTCTTTCCTCCTAATTCCTGAAGCCACGTAAAAGCCTAGAGAGGTTTGAAGTGACAGGATTACAAGCAGTCTTTTGCATACATGGCCTTTAGGGATCGCATCTACCTTGCATCTAATAAACAAGAAAGTGAATTCGTTGAATAATGAATTAAGTGGCATAAGTTGTGATAACAAGGAGCAAATGTAACTTCAGACGAATGGTATTTGCTTTGTGTGGGGTTATCTGAGAGGGCTGATGCTCCGCCAAGGGAGACTGAAAAAAGGCTCATTATATTAAGATGTTCTTTTACAGAACACAGTCTAAAATGATCTTCCAGTTTTTTCCCCACGTTTGCTGAACTCCTTTGTGTGTTTCTATCAAATCCACCACCTCCACCAGGGGGATAACGAGGATTCTTTCAGACTGTTGAGTGTTGTTTAAAATGAAAATTCCTGGTGAGTTTTAGATGGGTCACCCAACAATTAAATAGAGATGTCTAATTGGTTCCTCCATATTAGGGTCAGCAGCTGGTTACAGAATAAAAGCTTGTGGTGCCCCATTGCATAGTTCTGAACCAAATTAAATTATTAATCTACTCTTTGCTTCAGTGTAGCTTCACAGGGATTCCTAACCTGCCATGCTGAATAAAACAGAACGACTGCTTTACATTTTCATTATGGAAAATTATATTTTAAATTGCAAATGCTCTCCTATTTAGCTTGCATTGCGTATCTTGCTGGATATGTAGCAATGTCTTCAACAGTCAGTGCTTATAACTTGTTTTGTTAATTTCTAGTTGTAGCTGGAAATTATGAAATGGTGAAAAAAGATGATTTGCATGCAGTACCAGCTCTCTGGCCAGACCCAGTTGGGCTATGAAAGGCAAAGTGAAGACTTAGGGGCCATTATCTTTGACTCTTAAATTCAAAAATATCATTAAATAAGTATGTTGCACGAGGCTTCATAATCTGAGATGTGCTTCAGGTTAATTCAACCAAGGTTATTTTCATGATAGCAATTCCTGCAAGGGGTCAAAGTCCTAGTTTTTGTGAGCTTTTCCTATTATTTTGGCTTTTTTTGTGTTATTTAACTAGTCTAAAGTGAATATTAGCTTTGTGAAAAAATTATAGCTGTTTCAGTTTTCTAATAAAGTCTTTAATGTCTTGATAATTATATTCTATTATCAGCAGTAGGCACAGTTGCAATAAAAAATTACCATATTTTGTTAGTAATTATTTTATGAGATGTTTTCTGTCAACATTTTAGTATATGCCTACTTTTCATTTTGACTTTAAAATCTCTAAGTTATGAGTTCCATAGTAGAATTAACTCTAAAACATGGTTGACCTTTAGAATGTAGTATAATTTCTAAAGATAAATCACTTAGTAATCACAACTGAGTGGGGTTCCATGTTTGATGTATTGCATTGGCTGAAGTTTTGAGTTTCATTCATAGGTTCATTTGTGTCTTTGGATCATGCATGTGTGTTAGCTAAGTCTCTTGGGACACATAACATCTTAAAGACCAATGAAGCTTTTTTATAAATTAAAAATATTTTGTAAATAATCTAGTTTGTTCATTTATTCATCAAAAACACACTTAGTAGACACCTATTATGCACCAAGTACTGTTTGAGGAGCGATGTGAACAAGAGGATGTGGGCAAGATAAAGTGCCTTCTTCTGTGAAGTTTATATCCCAGTGGAGACAAACCAGACAATAAAAAGTCCATAAATAAATTAGCAAGAAAATAACAGAGAAAAGTATTGGGGGGAAAAGCAAAATAGTATTTAGAGAGTGACAAAAAAGGGAGCTTTTTTAGACAGGCTTGTCAAGAAAGGCCTCTGAGGAGAAAGCATTTTGCTGAGACCTTAGCCATGAGAAGAGCATTCCAAGCAGAAAGAATAGCAAATGTTAAAGCTCTGGGGTGGGATGAGCCTGGCGAAGATGAGAAACAGAAAGAAGCAAGACTGGCTTCATAGGCATGCCATGCTTACAAGGGCCCCAGTTCAATGTTCTCCTGTCGCCATCTTGAAATTCATAACCATTTTTTAACAAAGGACCTCCATTGTTTCTGCAAATTATGTAGCAAGTCCTGGAAAGAAAGCTAATATAGTTGAGTATTGTGTGTGTGTGTGTGTGTGTGTGTGTGTGTGTGTGTGTGTTTAGTGGAGGGGAGTAGGTGTGCATAAAAGATAAGGCCAGCAAGTGATATTTCCAAGTATGTATGGTACTGGCATCAATATAGTTTAAGAAAGTTTAGTTGCACTTTACAATACAGCCATTTTTATCTGCTATGTAGAAAATGGAAACACTATTTTTGTCCTATTTTTAGCCAAATCCTCACATACAGATCATAAATTCCTCAAGGGTAATGTTGGTGTCTTCTGTGTGTTGTGTACACGTCACAGCACCACGTGATTAGATATTCCACAAGTACTAATTGCAGCTAAAAGGAATTTGTCTTCTCTTTTAACCTGATAAGCCTTCCTTCAAAAAAAATAAGGCATTTTAATGTTCACATTTGAATTCTTGCTCTCTTCCCACAGTTACCCTGTCGTTCCAAATCTGCATGACTATTTAACAATTAGGTCAAATTATATGAAATTACCATTACTCAACCTTTTTCTTTAACCTAGAAAATGGCGATTTCAATGGTTCATAGCTATTTGAAATTGCAGTTTTATTAAGGAAGTAAAGTAGAAATCTTACAAGCATCTTTGTAGCCCCTGCAGGATTTATTTAACAGAGGGAAAAACAACTAGAACAGGACTGTCGATTAGTGAACAACGCTGAGCAGTGCTGTCACATCTGCACCCATGGGCCTCCTTAGAGGTAAATCCACATTACAGCAAGGCCTGTCTGCAAGTCAGCAACTGCTCCTTCCCCCAAGTAATGGAGTCTACGGCTTGACACCCACTTTATACTACATTCTGCATTTTAGCAAATAGTGAGTTGCCAAGAATTACTATGTGAGTGGCCAAAGTCCACGTCAGAGTTCAGGGCTTTGGTCTGCACTGTTATTCACTGGTGACCTTTCCTCTAGGCAAATCTATTTCCATGTGTTCATGACCCTGATGATTTACCCAATGATTACCAAGTCCAGTGACATTATAGGGTCACATGACAGAATCTGGCCAGCTGAGTTTATGCTGTATCATGATTTCTCAAATCAGGACAAAGAGGGGATTTTATAGTTCAAGAAGGTAATGAGCTGACAAATTGTGAAAAATCTTCTGTATAAGAGGGTTTTGTTGTTTGTTTCTTTTTTCTTTTTCTTCTTCTTCTTCTGTTTCTTTTTTTTTTTTTTTCTTGAAGAAGATTAGCCCTGAGCTAACAACTCTGCCAATCTTCCTCTATTTTGTATGTGGGTCACTGCCACAGCATGGCTCATGAGTGGTGTAGGTCTGCACCTGGGATCCAAACCCACGAACGCGGGGCACTGCAGTGGAGTGTGCCAAACTTAACCACTATGCCATGGGGCCCGCTTACTGTAGTTTGCTTCTTAACTTTTGTTTTGGAAGGGTATTGATTCTAAATAATCATTGTCAAGTTGCTTCTTATCTGGTACTCATTTGCATTTTAGCAATACACTAAAATCCATTCATTTACGTTTCTGTCATTTGCATGTGCCATTTCTTGCATTTTATTGCTTTCTTAGGTTTCCCAAAGTCTTCTACACTTTGAACCACACTTTGAACACTTTGAACCATCTACCATTTTTTGAGTCAGTAGTGGAATTATTATGCTAGTAACCTAGCAAAAATGAAAAACTCCTAAGAAGTTTTAGTCTTCCTTCAAAAACATCTCTGTAACTATGTGTGGTGAGGAATGTTAACTAGACTTATGGTGGGCATCATTTTGCAATAGATACAAATATTGAACTATTATGTTGTACACCTGAAACTAATATAATGTTATATGTCAATTATACCTCAATTTAAAAAAATCATGTCTAAGAAAAAACAGTTTAAAGAACTTTCTTAAATATCTTCATTATCCCCTCTTAAATTTCCCCAGGGACTGTCTATGGCTTCTACTGGAAGGTGGCTAGAACACTGAGGGAGAAGCATGTGTCTGATTTTTTCCCTATATTCAAGCTATTCAGGACCTCCAAGTAAAAAGTGAAAAGAAAAAATCCAACCATTTGGGCATTTTAACCTGTGTAGTTTTCCTCCTGAATTTTACACTGTCACTAGAAAGATTGCTCAGTGAATGAATGAATACTCTCAAGGAATTTATGGACTAGTGATAGAATCAGACAGACAACGATAGCAAAATAAGATGTGCTATGATAAGAAGTACAGGTATTCACAAATGCTCAGAGCACTGACTCATAATCTGGTCTTGGAGAGTCGAGGAAGGCTTCCTGACATCTAAACTGAGATCAAACCTATTTAAAAGTCTGCACGTACCTCATTTCCCCCTAGATCCATGCATCCAGAAATACAAGACTGACGTACATCAAGACTACTTTCCACGGAGCACCATGCCCTTCCTCACTTCTACCCCTTTCAGTCTTCCTTTCCCAAAGAACTGTTCTGTTCTCTGGCTACAAAGGGTTTGTTTAAACCTTTCACACTGCTTTATTACCAACCAAAGTCATGTTCCATGATTGATTACATTGGCGCATAAATCTGGGGGAAATTTGTAAATAATGTGATAAACTGGCATGTTCAAAGACAACTTTTAGAGACAAAGTACATTTAATCCAAAGGAGCAACTCTCTAATGGTGGGAATTTCCATGGCTATAGCAGGTGAATGGGAAGTATTTTTTTTTGAGTCAAGGACCCTTCAGGAGCTTCTCCCATATTCTACTAAGTAGGAAACTGCACACATTTGCCACAATTTTCTACCTCAAGAACGGATCTTTTTATTTATTCAATTGTGAAAGTGGGAAAAATAAAGATGGGGAAAATGAAGAGGTGAGGAAAGTAGAGAGTCATAGGAAAGAAGTGGAAGTAACAAGAGGAAACGGTCAAATTCCTTCCACCTTCCTGCCAAACTGTATTTCTGTCACTTCTTAGAATAAACGACATCTTTGTTCTACAGCCAGCTTTACCTGGTTAAAGCAGTGTGACATTGTGTGGAAGGAGCATGGACTGTGGTGTCATAGAGGTTTGGGTTTGAATCTTGCTTTTGCTACTTGCTGCATACTTTGTATGGTCTTGGGCAAGTCGCTTAACCTCTCTGTGCCTCAGTTTTGCTCAGATATAAAAATATTAATGCCTCACTCACAGAACAGGAATGAGGATTATATGAGATAATTAGCATCTGCATATGCACTTGTTACAGTGGAGTGATCCTCATGATGGCAAAGTTCTACTAGAATAGTCTATGAAAAAAGGGGATAATTGTTGTAAGAATAAACAAGGTAATAAGTCTAGAACAGTTTTCATCTTCAAGAAAATTCCTATAGAGTTTTACTTGCGTGTTTAGTATATGCCATCCCACCCGCCCCAGCCCACCTCCCCCAAACCCAATTCAGCTATGGTAAATTCGAGAGAGTGAGGAGACAGAGCAGAAGAGGAGACCTGGTTTGTTATAATAAGCTTGTCGGTACTAATACTCAGTGACAAAAGATATATTTTTAACCTCTTTCACAACATGTAGTAGAAACTGTTGCTCCAGAGATCCTACTTCTAATACTAGACACTCTGTACACAGGACAGAGAGAAGCTCTCATCCACTTTGCCACCTAGGAGAATATTTTGCTGTCCTTTTTCCTGCCAGAAGGAGAAAAAGTAGCTCACCGTTATTACGATAGCCTCATATTTTATTGCCCCATCAAAACAATAAAATGCTCCTGAAAATTGTTTCCAGGGTCTGTTGCTATATCTATGAGAGAAAATCTCATTGTTGAACTGAAATACCATTATTGTGACATTATTCAGTGAGTTTCTCTAAAGCTTTGGCTTTCCAAACAGAAGGCTGATTATGAATCCATGTTGTTCAGAGTTGAGGTCACCTTTAAACCTGTTTAAAGGACCTGGTAACTTGGGAAGTTGCTGAGTGAGAACTTCTCAACAGCCTTCTAATAAGAGTTAACAGAAGAAGGAGTGAAAATCCCCTGTCTCTTCTCCCAAAAACCAGTGGTAAGAATTGTGGTTTCTCAAGACCTCTGTTATACTCCAAGATGAATCCGTGAGGGTAGCCACTGTCTTGACCACCATATGTGACAGAATATCATTTCAGTCATCTATTAGTCATATTAAGTTTTCAATTTCCTCCGTCTCTGTCCCCTTCCCACAGAGGTAATTTAACCCCTACATGTAACTCTGACTCACGTTAGATTGTTCCCTGGGAAGATGAAAATATTTGTAGCTAGAAACAGACTCGTCAATGTACAGCCTAGGACTTGAGCAATTTAGAGTGTCCTCAAAAGAAAAAAAGTAGGTTCAAAGTGGCTTCCCAACAGAACCTAGGAATTTGATCTTTTTTTGTGATTCCTCTACTCAGAAACTCTGCTTAAAGCAAGCTTCAGTTTTAAACTGCTCACTTCTCAACCAAAGTCTGCATACACCCAATCAGAACAAGTGTTTGCTGAGGGATTTATTAAAAATTTGGAGGTAATTTCAGTTATGAGATTCATTTTGGCGTGATAATTGTAACTGCTCTAGAGGAAATTTTCATTAGATTTCTTGCAAAACACTGCCTCACTATCTTGGAATACATTTCTAGAATTCAAAAGTTGTAAGGCAAGCCGTGTGCGTGGTAGTTCCACGCCTCTGTATTTTCTCCTTAACCAAGGGCCTTTTTAGCCTTTGCTCTTCAATTTCTTCAAATATGGGGGAGAAAAGAGACCGGTGTTTCATCTGAAAGATAATTTCGAATGTTAATCAGTTCTGAACAACTAGTAAGTTTTGGCTTCTACAGGTTTCACGACAAAGCACTTAGTTACGTTTACAAGTAATAAGATTAGTATGTACACTTCCCTTGAAGAAAGAATTAATTATTTGATGAGGAATGTTAAATGGATTATAAGTATCCATCATAAACATAAATCTAAAGATAGAGTGATCATGATTGTGGCGTGTATATAAAATAAGGATAGACTGTAGATATTATTAATATGGTTTCATATTAATTGGAGGGGTGAAGTATCTAAAGTTTACTCCCTATTATTTGTCACGCACTTTATTATTTATCCCATACAATCCTCATATGTTTTGGGAGCTAGGTATTAGTACTTTTATTTTGAACAAAACTGAGGCTCAGAAAAGTGACTTGTCCAAGGTCATATAGTTATTGACAAAGCCAAGATTCAGACCCAAAACTCTAATACTTCCAAGTCCATGCTGCTTCCACACAACACAGTGCTGCCTCGATCAGGTAAGGCTGGCTGTAGAATAAAGACATCATTTTAAGAAGTGGCAGAAATACAACTTGGGAGGAAGGAAAATTCTTCCTGGGATGTAAAAAGAGACTTGGCCCAAATCAAGGACAGCTGGAGGACAGCTGTGCCTTGGCATAGTGCCATGGCCTGGCCACCATGACAGACCGGGAAGATTGTGCAGGGAGCTTTGTGGATTAGCCAAAAAAGGAAAGAGCCAGGAAGCAGAAAAGATAGTGAAATATCTCTGGAGAGACGAACAAACACACAGTAAATGCTGCAAGACAATTTGTAATTAATAGTAAATTGTGTGGGAAAATCTCTGAATGCCTCAGGCATTTAGATAATAGATCTTTGAGGGCTAGGTAAGTCAGACAGTCTGTGGTGGAGGCAAGCTTCTTAAACTCAGAAAGATGGATGCAGAAAGGGAGGACATTTCTAGAAAGAAGTGATCCACATGACAAGACCAGAAAGAGAATGTGGCCTCGAGAAATTCTCTTTGAGAGTTTAAGGACCCAGGAGAAAGGTAACTGAAGCCCTAGAGGATAAATGGTCCACGTTAGGGAGAAAATGAGGTAAAAGAGTTCAGGGGAGGGGAGAGGGTTAGGAAGCATCTGAAAGCCGGAAAGAGGGCTTGATGTCGCAGTAAATGGAGAATGTAGACCACCTCTCTTTGGGGAGTCATGTGATGGAAAGTCCTATTTGGCAGTTTTCAGTCTGTCTGGGAGATATAAGATAGACTGGGATTGGGAGAAGCCTTCTTCAGGAAGGTCTTTTAGAAGGATGCGACAATAATTCAGGGAATTATGCATTCATTTTAGTGGTCCTTTCTCACCACCTAGAATTAGTTCAAGGAGCAATTGGAATCCCTCTAGTGTAATGACAAGCTACATTTACGGAGGTCTTGCCATGGGCCGGCATGGCTAAGCGTTTCACTTTCAGCTAATCTTAACAACTATGAGGTATAGAAACTTTTAACTGCCCGACTTCCCATTTTAAAAAAACTGAGCCACCACATGGTAAGGGTCAGGATGTGAAGACATGCAGTGTGGCTCCGGAGTGTTCAGCCCAGAATTTGATGTCCTGGCCCACCACCTGGGATATTAGGCAAATGTAGTTTCAAGCCCCTGAGAAACACCAAAGGCAATTACAATTGTTATCTGTCAACATAAAAATGTTACAGCAGATATTTATAAGTCCCTGCTGCATACAACAATACAAGAACTTGAGCATTCACAGGTATTGTTCTAAGTATTTTACATACATTATCTCATTTAGCCTCACACCCTATGGACTAGTAATACCCCTGATTTGAGAAGAGAAACTGAGGCTTCAGTTGGTTATATAATTTGCCCACAGTCACACAGCTAGTAGGTGGCAGCGATAGGCTTTCTACCATATTGTGCTGAGGGAAATGGAAAAATGATCAAGAGACTTAAAGAAGTTAAGAAATAACACCTGGGGGCCAGCCCCGTGGCCGAGTGGTTAAGTTCGTGTGCTCCACTTCGGCGGCCCTGGGTTTTGCTGGTTCGGATCCAGGGCGTGGACATGGCACTGCTCATCAAGCCGTGCTGAGGCGGCATCCCACGTGACACAACTAGAGGGACCTGCAGCTAGAGTATACAACTGTGTGCTGGGGAGCTTTGGGAAGAAGAAGAAGAAAAAAGATTGGCAACAGATGTTAGGTCATGTGCCAATCTTAAAAAGAAAAAAAGAAATAACATGTGGGTGAAGGAAAAAGAAAAATGTACAAAGAGGTTGCATTTGAACTGAGATTTAAAGGATGGGCAAGATGGCAGAGGGCATTTCAGCCTCAGGGCAGAAGGCCAGAGTGGGAGGGATCTTGGAAAGACCAGAGGCAGCCCGCTCATGTTAGGCACTTAGAGAATTGTTGAATAAATGAATTGGTGCATGCATGGATATATGAATGAATCAGCAGGGACTGCAAATGCACCATGACAGTTGTAATTGAAGAGAGAATAACAGAAGAGACGATAAAGGCAGACTCTACAGGACTTAGCAACTGATTGGGAATTTGGTAATAGGGAACCGGTGGGAGAGAATGTTTAGACTTGTACAAGTTGGACCTGAAATACAGGCATATATTTTGAAGTGTTCCTCAAAGAATGGAAATGGCATCTGGCATTTGGAAATGAGATCATTATACATACCTGTTGATTAATTTAGTTTCTAGTATTGCAAAGAATTAATTTTAGGGAAAAAAATTAAAACTTTGAAAACATTTTAAGGCCATGCAAAATTTTGTACAATGCTACTTGTCCATATAATTGTTATTTATTTAAAAAGAGAAAGTCGAGAGGGACAAAGTGAAACAATAAATTGACTGATAATAAACACACTGCCTCATTTCAAGAGAAGGTTCAGTGTTTGCACATTGTAAGTAGCTGCCTTCCGTGAAGTAGTCTTGGGATTATAGACCAAGTGAATGAGATTTAGCAAAGACGAGTTGTGACCAGGCCAATTAGTGCATTTCCTTTTAATGCTGAAGTTCTGGGAAACTGATTTACATTGAGGAGAAATTTGAGGTAATGTTCTGGGAATGTGAGACTGAAATTTCCAGTCTGTCAAAGTCTTTAAGAGAATTGTGGACATTGTACCTGGAATTTAATTATTAGTGTGACCTCTTTAGAACTCCCCAAACGTAGGAAGGGTTTTGGTTTTGGTTTTTAAATACTTAAAATGCTTTACATGATCTACTGGAAAAAGAAAAAAAGACAATGATTCATTCAAAAGTAATCTGTTCATTCATCGTCAAATGGATGGAGCCATTTTCTAGCAGGTAGCTCTCCTTTAATAACTGATTATCTCTCAGTCTAAGAAAGAGACGTGTCCACAATAGTTAGGACTCAAATTTCTAGGAAAATAAGAACAAGAGAGAACTTTTGGCAAAGATAAGCTATCAGTTGATACAGATTGCGGGGCTTTGATCCTGTCGTGATGTGACGGCTTCAGATGTTAATGATGACTGTGTAAAACAGTCCAGTATGGAAGCATCTGAGATAAAAATCTTGTAAATTTTTGGCCGGGAACCTAAAACTTGCTTCAGTCTGTGGCTGCAATTTTTGTGCCAAATAAAAAGGCACTTTGCTGGCTCTTTTTTTATAGAAGGGCCAAATGAGATAGATTGGAAATATGTACTTTGAACAGCTAGGCAGAGTCTCAGGAAGTTTGCCAAACAAGATTTCCAAATAAAATGTTTGGGAAAGAAAACAGGGATGGACTTTGCAGATGCTGGATGGGTTCCACCAGCCATCTGTGCAAAGAGTTACTTGGTTATCACAGCAGCCGAGAGCTATGAAGTGGCACAAAACGATCAGCAATAACTTCACTGTTAAATGGGTCCATTTATTTACCAGGCAACCCTCTCTTTACCAGGATAAAGTATCTAAATGTATCCGTATTTCCTGTGAGAAACAATAACAATGACCAAAATTATTTAAGCATAAAGGAATCTTAGCAATTGAACTATTACCTCAGTGCTAATGCATTAGCAGTCAAAGAAGGCAGATTAATTTACCTAGGGTGAGCTAAGTGCATACTTGGCTCGCAAAGGGGAATCATTTGCTCACTTAAGCCAGAGATCCCATTTTTGACGGCAAATGTCACTGCCTGGATTTCCCTTTGACAGTCTGGCAACCCCGCACCCCTGTTATAGTATCCATTTATTTGTCTTATTTTCAGCCAGATTAATCCATTCTGTTTTGACAAGAAGACTGATGGGTAATTGATAACTGTGATAGACACAAACAGAAGAGTTGGATGCTGAATAATTCAGCACTTTTCAGTATCAATAAGAGAACAGGTTGAAGAATTTGTGTCTCTATTTACACTTAAACTAAACTAAGTCAGCCCAGACATTTATGCTGCCAGTCTATCAGAAAACCAAACAGTGTACATTCGGTTTCCACCCGACAAAATGTTTTATAAGCTTGTAACAATATGTGTGAAGCTGCCAGAATAATAAATAGGTACAGCAGCCCATGCATGCTAATGTTATGTTGTAAGCAGTTTTGTTGACAAGTGCTAATACTTCTTTCATACTATCATCAAAAGCAGCTAATACAACAGCCATTATTTGCTGGCTTTCCAAGCAAGACATGATGGATTGTGACCTTAATATGGGTTAGCCGAGTTTTGAAAGTTAAACAACTTGCAATAAATCATAGAATTATTACAATGCAGTTTAATTGGTTAAGGACTGTTTATTTCCTAAACAGGGTGAAAAATTTCTGTTTCGGCACTTTTAATTTGCAAAGTGCATTTTCATTATGAATGGCAGTTTAATATTCTGCTCTTTTGTCATGCAAAATATGCAACACACAGGCAATCTATTAATTGGACAAAAATGCATTGCAAGCGTAAATTATCCTTTATATCATCACTTGTGAGCTTTTACATCTATTAAATGTGTTAAATGGAACATAGTTAAAGACTGTACAACTTGCAGGCTCCTGAAATTTAAGGCAAGCTTCAAGATGATTTTAATGACCTTTATTTTTGGCAAAATAAAGTAATTAAGTAATTGTAAATATGAAGGGCAATTTAAAGAGTTACTACTTCCTTAAGGCATAGGTGCATATGTTTTATTGGTTCCGTAGTCTTAGGAAACAGACAATAGCACTGGTTCATATTGATATGTCTTGAGAAATGGAATCCACTCTGATGTATTTACTTCTTTCTTTGCTACAGTATAATTTCTAGAGCAGAAATTTCCATTGGCAAATGTGTAGAAAAAGGTGAGTAAGGCAATAGCAAATTGATATTGCGGCACAGCTCAGCGGAACTGAATAGCCGCTTCCATATGCTTTGGTTCAATGATGTGCCTTTGCATGGGGCTATTTAGAGCACAGAAACAGTAACAAAATACTTTGTATTAGGAATGTTGATATGACATATGCTCGATTTTAAGAATGCCAGATCTCTCAATGTGTTCCTGTAAGACTGCCTTAAAATGCATGCAGCCTATTCTTTGACACACAACCTGAGCCCATTTCTCATATTTATTGACACCTGGGCGGACCTTTGAAGAACTTAAGCTTCCACAGACTTCAGACATTTTCCATAGGCTGGCCGGGCTGAAGCAGGGATCCTTCTGTGCTGTCACTCCCAGGCTCCTTCCTAGATATCGATTGTCAGCAATACAAACTCAGAGTTCAAAGTATGCTTCAACGAGGTATTCCATTCATTCTTCCTAGAGTAAAAAAGTGTTAATGTGAGAATGTGCATTCTGTTGTTTTAAAAGAAAAACTGAAGAACAGTTTTTTCTAAGTCATTCACAAAAGTAATACATTAAAATAAACTGTGTAGAACTTAATTGATAAAGAAAAGGTAGAAACCAAAAATTGTGCAAATTAAGAAAAATTGTTCATCTTTATTTTGTTTTACAGTACCACAATAGTACTTCAGGTTCTTAGAAATTTCATTCCAAAAAAAGACAAATCTAGTTATAGAGCTTTAATCTTGCACTAATATTGGTTATTTCCCCTCCCATTTAAATGCCATGCTTACCTAAGCTATGCAGTTTCTCTGCATCAGAAAAAAGAGATGGGGAGAGGAAGATGGGAGGGGGAGTGAGTCAAGAAAAGACTGTTGCTATATTCTGTCGATTGTACTTTTTACTGTCATTCATGATGAAATGCTAAGGCAAGAATATACTGCCCAGTAAGTAATATGTAATTATTTTTGTCAGTTATCATTAAGTATCACAAAACACTGAATTTTAATAATGATTTAATGTTTTAACTTTATTTTCTGAGTTTTATAGATAAGAGAACTTTATCGGAGATATAGCCATTACTTAGAAAATATAGATGAATATAACCAAAATTCTTAACTTATGAAGCCAGTATGAAGTTGAATTGATTACACTACTTGCTGGGGCACTTTTCAAAGTCATAAATTAATAGACTAAATCTGTATCCTATGTAAAGATTAGAAGATTTCCTAAAAGCTCAGATAGATGAAACTGAAATTACGATGACCATAAACTTAATCATTTTGTTAATGATTTTTTCCAGTTATCACTTTCAACTAACTTTTCACTATATATTATGAAAAATTTCAAATGTACAGAAAAGTTGAAATGATTTTACAATACGTGCCCATTTACCCATCAATTTGATTCTGCCATTTTACTATACTTGCCTTTTCACATATCTATCCATCTGTCTATCTTTCTACACATCCATCAATCCATCTTATTTTTTGATGCACTTCAAAGTCTGTTGCAGCCATCACTACACTTCTCCCTAAATACTACAATGTGCATATCATTAACTAGAGTGCAAATTTTGTTTACTGTTCTTTTTTTCTTTTGAGAGTAAATTTGCACACAAGGTCATGCACAAATCTTAAGTGTAGCATTTGATGATTTTCAGCAAACTTTAGTGAGCTGCAAGCCATGTTGATGAACTCTATTAGGTGTTGACATGGAATGAGGTTCAGTGAATATAGAAGACTCAAAAACTCTTGTCTTCAGACTGCTTACCGTCACTAGGATGAGCTAATCCACAGGACCACTTCCTCCTTGGGACATTCACCTCTGCAGGTCTCAAGTTCACATAATAGGGCTCCATCAACAATTACTGTACTATCTGTTGTGTACCTATCAGGGGCAAAGCATTTGGGTAAGCGCTATGGAGAGCACAAAGGAGTCTTGAGGTACAAAGATCAAGATATGAAGTCCATCAAAGAGCATTTGGTAAAATTGTGTGCTACACACCTAACATGGAATAATACAAGATTACATATATGCAAAAGTCAGGTGAGTAAGAGATGTTCCAGGGAATTCAGAGGAAGGAGATAAGAGTGTCTTGGAGTGTTTGGGGAAGGCTTCTCCGACTCCATCTCTACAACAGCCATTTATCAGCAACCAGAGTGACAATTTAAAAAGTAGATCAGGTCTTACATTCAAGTCTTTAATCCATTTTTAATTACTTTTTGTATGTGGTATAGGATAATAATCTAGCTTCATTCTTTTGCATGTGGCTGTCCAGTTTTCCCAACATCATTTATTGAAGACACTTTCCTTTCTCCATTGTATGTTCTTGGCTCCTTTGTCAAAAATTAGCTGTCCATAGATATCTGGGTTTATTTCTGGGCTCTGAATTTTGTTCCATTCATCTGTATGTATTTTTTCTACCAGAGGGGAAGGGGATGGGGGCAAGGGCAAAAGGGGTAAAGGGGCACATGTGCATAGTGACAGATGGCACTAGACTTTTAGTGGTGAACATAATGAAGTCTATACAGAAGTTGAAATATAATGATGTACACCTGAAATTTTTATAATGTTATAAACCAATGTGACCTCAATAAAAAAATAAATCAAAGAAGTAAAACTAAAATCAGTTCCTATCATTCCCCTTGCTTAAAACCTCTCAATGACTTTCCAACTCAATTAGAAGAATTGCAAACTGCTATGAGGCCTGTGTGCTCTGACTTCCCTCCCACCTCTAACCCTATCTCTTCTCAGTCCCCATGTCCTCCTTGCTAACTTTCTTTTCCTCAAACACACCGGGCTTGCTCCCCTTTCCCTGGAACACTCCTCCCCCAACTCTTCGAACAGCTGATCCCTTCTCATCATTCAGGTCTCAGGCCAAACGTCCCCAACTGAAAGGTCTTCTCTGCTGAAAGAAAACCAGTCACATGCCTTGAACCACCTTGACCCAAATCAGAAGATATTTGATGAAGGATGGCTTGTTGCAGTATCATGGGAAATGAGTTGAGAGTTTGTGTGGAAGATTATTGGAGGAACATCTGAATGAAATTAACAATAAACAAGGAAAGGAGAGTCAAAAAAATTGAAAAGGAATTATAGGTAGGACTTGATGAACATAAATATGTGGATAGAAAGGCAAGAATCTAAGAGAATGCCAAGGTGCTCAAGCTTGGAAACTAAAAGGAATAGCAACTCTAGGGGAAGAGACTAATATTGATATCAGGCTCTTCTTGGAATATTTATCATACAACATTTGTATATGGGCAAGAGAGAAATGAAGGGCTCAGGAAATTTATTTTAGTACTTTGAACAAGCAAGAAGATTTTACAAGTCCACCTAAATTTTTTTTGCTATAATGAAAGTAGTAACATAAATGAGATGAGAAGAAAACACAAACTTTTCTTTCTCCTGAGTGACTATGTTAGTAGCTCTATTAGATATTATTTACAAGTCTGATGCAGTTATTTGACCATTTAAACCTGAATTTAGAAATGTATAAAAATAAGATTTACAATATTAAAATGTCAATGAGTATGGCAACAGCTGGTGATGGGTCAAAAGCATTTGAGATTGTATATATGAATGTCCTGAAGCTTTGCACTGTATGGGACCTTCAGAGTCTTTGATGACGTAGGTAACATCTATATTAGGTAGTACGTCTTTCAACCTTGAATCTTTTTTTTTCTTTTAATGATACAGCATATTTTCTTTAGTGTGTCCATCCCATCAGGAACATATTTTCAGGTTAGAAACTCCTGCAAGACTTTTCAGTATTTTTCAGTTTATGAAAGTATACCTATGGATTTTAAATACTGAACCCTTTTGTATCCTTTAACTTGGAATGGCTTTTGCATATATTATATAATTTTATCCTCACAATAATCTGCAAGCTAGACATTGCTCTTATATCCAGATGAAGAAACTGAGTCTCGGTGATTTTCTTTCTCGAAGTTCTTAGCTCAGCTTAATAGATAGTAGCTATTACTTTTGTTTCTTGAGAACTGAGACAAAGCATTATTGCTGCAGCAAATTATTGAAATCCTCCTGTTCCTCCACTTTCTCTTTACCACCCTACCCCTGCTGTAACCCCTCCTCCCACATTCAGTATTTCATCAGCCCTATAACCATGGTGAAAAATTATATTCAGTCTTGGGGCAAGTAAGGTACAGACATTTTGTTTTCAGATAGGTCCTTCAAAAACTGTTGCCAGCATGCTGATGTCTTCATAAAAATTAGGGATCCTTGAGGTGTCAAGCTGACTAATGCACAAACACTTGCAGGAGCTCAATATCATGGAATGAGAGACAAACTTAAATACTTGTCTTGTGTTTTCATAAGTGTGACCTACTCCCTTGAAAAGGTCATTTTGATCTCAAATTTCTATTACTGTTTATCATCCAAAAATATTGTTCAGTAATGCCTCATTGCTTTATAAGAGTTGTCCCAATATTTCTCAGGGAACCATGTCAATTTGAGTTATAGTACATGCTACTTAGATACAGTAGAAATGTTTCAACTGCTGAGACATTGGATCTTTTCAAAGCTGTTCTTAAATGCAATGAAAGAGAAGAATCATAGCATGCTAATTTGTAGATTCCCCATTCTTATGTTCCTTGTTCTAGCCTCTTCTGTGGTCTTAGGCAGAATCCTGTCATTATCAAAATCTCTATTGTGTCCCAAATCCCATTCTTCAGTATTGAAAATATAGAATTTTGAAAGTTAAAATAATATAATTTCTTATGCAGGATTTTAGTCCATATGAACCTTACCTACTACCTGTTAATATACGTTTTGAAAATTCTATCATACCTTGATCCCTAACTATGCAGAAGGGCAAATGAGTTTATCAGGATAAGAGAAAAAATCTTTTACTTTTTGTGAGTTAGGCAAGGATCACATCTAAGGGAAGAAATATATCTCTATGAATTTTTTTCATTGCAACTGTAGAAGCTTTCTCACATTTTTAGTAAATTGCAGTTCCATGACTCTCTTCCCCAAGGATAGAAAGAATGCACTTTATTTTTTGGCAAAATAAAAAAATACCCTGAGTTGGTAAAAATATCAATTACAAGAGTGTCTACCCTAAAAGTCACATTCATTTTGTTTGTTATTGCAAGTTATTAAAAGGCTTCCAGGCATGCATATAAAACTTGAAAAACAATGATTGAATCTATCATATTAAATTAAAATCTCTCCATAAAAAAGTAAACCCAAGTCGTTTATCAGTTAGGGAATGCCATGCTGCCCCAGAAGTCGATACAAATAAGACTTTATTAAAACATAACTAAAATGAAGCTCCACAAGAACCCTCCATGGGAATTGTTCTGCTTCGGATTCACATGTGGGGCATAAAAATATATTAGTTGACCCTAATTTTCTTAAAATTACAAGGCAGAAAAGAAAAACAAATTCCATGGCCAGCAACTGGAATTACACTCGAGAAAGAAAAATGACCTCGAAAAGTTGTATGTGAAACACAACCGCACCTCAAGTTAGACAAGTCCCTGCTTTCAAAGCACACAATCCATACTCTCTAATCTTAGTTTCTTTGATCATTTGTCTAATACTTAATGTATCTTCTTGAAGTCAACCCCTGCAATTCTGTGTAGCTGCCATGAGTTGGCAGTCTAGCTCATTTTCTTTTGTCTGTGCTTCTTTGGTACTTATATCATTAAATTTTCTGTTTATGATAGTTCTCTATTTTTTTCCCCTGAAGGAACTCACATTCTCACTTGCACAAAATTCAAAGGATGTGCTCAAATTTTGACTATCAGACTGTAGTACAGATAAAACGGGCTTCCAGATACACACAGCTCCCAGCATGTTGGCTGTACGTCTTCCCATCTCTAACCGGATAAATGAGTGTTATCACACCCCATCTGAAAGTTGATGTTCCACATTATCATGGTAAATGGCTAAAAATATTTCATGGAATGGATGTCTCAAATATATTATAGGAATTATCCATAATTGGACATTTATCTGGTCTCTAATATTTTCTTTAAACAATGTCATTATAAAAATTCTTAAGCTCAGGGCTAGCCCAGTGGTGTAGCGGTTAAGTTTGTGAGCTCTGCTCACCAAAAAAAAAAAAAAATTCTTAAGCTCTTTGAGCATCTATCCAGATATGCAATGATTGGAATATTAATATTTTTGATATATAAACCAAAACTACAGGCCAAAAATCAGCAACAGTTTTCAAAGAGTTGCATAGCAAAGCAGTTTTCCAGATAGATTTAAAAAAGTGTTCAATTATTACCTTCAGCCTTCCTGCTTGTAGATCCAGTAAACTACAGAAAGTGAAGTAATACAAATGGTTTTTCAGTTGTTTGATTAGCTTTTAAAAGAAATGGCCCTCCTAATAAACAGTATGCAGTCTTCTATACTGTGTCCCAAATGTGGAAGAGATGGAATTACTTCTGCAAACACAGAAAGGGGGTTCTGCATTTATGGTGACGAGTGTTTGAGGACACCCAGCTATGCTGCTCATGTAAACTTATTCTGGTATTTGGATGAGAAGTGGGCCTATATGGAACAATTTCATTCAGCACAAAGATGTACCTTGAGGCTCTACTGAGCCACATACAGCACAGATTAATGTTGTGACTTTCATATCTTAAAGAAACAAGAGCAACTATGAACCCAGACAACTCTCCAAGCAGTATCCTCATGTGGTGACTCCACAACTCAGGACACTCCATCTTTGACTCTACCGTCTCAGCATAAAGCCTCTTTTGTTGCCATGGTAATGAGATTCCACTGGAGGGTCTCCTCCCACAAGCAATTAAATGCTTTGACACATGGTAAATCTGTTCACGGTCCATAGGCCAGAACTTGTCACATGACTCCATCTAACTGAGAAGGGACATGTGGACTATTTAGCAAGCATGACTGTCACCATCATAGACTTTGTAACGTCACTTATCATCTAATTGTGTTTCCCTGAAGTAGCTGCCATTTCTAAAGATCTTTTTGTCCTTATTCATACATTTTTGCATCTGTAACTTTATTCTCCTCATTTGAATCTAATAGAACTGTTTACGTCACACACAGTTGGTTGATTATACACCTTTAGGACTTTGTACACTGAAGGTATTCAATAAATGTATGTATAAAATTTGACTATTATAGTGCATGTATGTCAAGGCTATTGCCAAAGAAAAATTTAGACAGAGGAAAGCCTCACTCTCTCAGGAAAGACAGTTGGGTCTAATACAATAATCACAGTAGCACAAAGTGGGGAGTGAGGCCAGAGTGGGGTAAGGGGCAAGGCAAAGTGCGGTCCTGCCTCAGAGACAAAGGGAGGTCCAGGGCCTCCCTGGGAGATCACGGGCAAGGAGCTGCCTCTTGAAAGGAGGGAGTGGGACTAGGGAGATCCCTGGAAAGGGAGATTTAGGCAGCAGCAGAACCCAAATGAGGGCCCACAAAGAGGCACAGTCCACTCAAAGTCCATCTTTGGACACCCAGGGTCCCAAGCTAACATGTTGACTGTTTGCCCTTATCCATTGTTAGTTCTTACTTTTGCTTTTTGCTTTGTAACAATTCTCTAAGAACACAGTAAATTACTCACTCCTATATAGTCAATATAAGTAATCCTTAGCAATTATCGCAAACATTGATAGTCATCACTTCATGGTTCAGTTGCCCTTCTCTAGTCCACGTTAATTGAGGTAGGGAACCATGGAGCCTTTGCTGGTAGAGAAAGAATTTAATGCTATTTAAAGAAAATAAAAATATCCCCTTCTGACAGAAATTTGCATTCTGATAATATTTTATTTGTATCTTTTTTTAATGTCATGACAAGAAATGGATTTGATTTTGAAGAGGAATCATTTTGAATAATTAACCATGAATTACCCTAATTAGCAGAAAATAATTATAGGTTGGCCATAAGCTCTTTTGAATGCAAAGGGTAGAGTAAAAGACTATTGGAAAAATAATACCACCTGATAGATGTTGCGATGAATCCAAAGGAGGGCTTTTCTTTGAATCAATCTTCAACTAAGGCATTTAAATGCCTCCCATTAGAAAACATTCATATTTCTGCAAGACAAAAATTATTAGCAAGCGTATGTTGTTGGTTAGAGAATCTTTAGTGTGATAATTAAAGAAGATGTCTTTAATGCTTCCTAAAAAAGAAAATATTGTTGCACTTGTTCTTTTCTTAACACTTTCTGGATCAGACGAGCCACATTAGATAGACTCAGCATATTCGTACGCTGTAGGACTGCTTACAAAACTGTGTGTGGAGTTTAACATATTCATTTTACTCAGAAATGTTTGTCAAATGACTGACGTACTGAGTTGCACTTGTGGCTCCTGTCTCCTGAGCATAGCTGGCAGGGGCAGGACATGTGGCAAACTGATGAGAAGAAGTAACAGACAGATTCCATTTGGAATCAGTTTCCGTAAAGACCATCAATAGGACCTAAATGAGAACCCACAAAGGGGCACAGTCCACTCAAATTACATTTTTGAGCTAAAGAGAGCCCAGATGTGGGACCCAGGGAGAGGTGTGCTCCAGATATGACACCGCAGCTAACTAGCTAGTCCACCACTAACTCCGACTTGAACAAGTCTCATAGTACCTCTTTACCTGTTTATTATTAATATCATCTGTCTCCCAGGATTGTAACATGGTGAAAATGAAATGTAAAATTAACTTTTCAAAGTTAAAAGCAACAACAACAATAAAAAAAGATATAGTATTATTTGGTCAAAATGTAATTTTAACATATTTGATTTTTACCAATAAAAGCACATTGACACTGTTAGAAAAGAGGAGTTTCTGGTGTATGGTTGAAAAAAGCATAGTTTATTTTCATACGAACATAATATAGAAAAATTTTAAAAATGCTTTATTGCATTAAGGCATGTTTTTTTATGACTGTTGAGAACTAATTATGAAAAAGTGCATCTTTGCAAAGAAATACATAGTGGCATTCCAACCATTGGTCACAAATGGTCGCTTGGCACATTTCATTGTGCTTTTCCAAGTTAGGTTCCAATTTAGAGAATAACATTCTTGCTACTTAAATCTTTGCTTTATTCCGTGTCACTCCCCTGCCACCATCTAGAAAGTTGCTATTCTTGGTTATTCAAAATAATAAGTAGGGCTGAGGTTTATGCATTGAATAAATAACTGGTCCTACCTGCTCAAAAAAATCACAGCACCTCTCCATCCTGTCAGCATATGTCCTCTCCTCTCTTCTTTTCTTCTCTTCTTCCCTGAAATATTAAATGAAACATTGTCTTCAGTGAATCACCTCTAAAATATATGTTGGTTGGTTAGGGGCTGAGTGGTTAAGTTCGCACTCTCTGCAAACAGATTTCACCCGTTCAAATCCTGGGCACGGACATGGCACTGCTCATCAGGCCATGCTGAGGCGGCATCCCACATGCCACAACTAGAAGGACCCACAACTAAGAATATACAACTTTGTACTGGGGGCTTCGGGGAGAAAAAGGAAAAATAAAATCTTTTAAAATATATATATATGTGTGTGGGTTGCTTGAGAGAAGAGCGAAAGGCCCAAGAATCTCCTTCAGTCTTCTCCCAGGGGTTGTTGGCATGGATTCTTTTATCCGATTAGCTGAAACAGTTGTCTTTGCAGTGTAGGCCAGTTGTCCTTGTTTGACTAGGATTTCAGGAGAATCTGTGTTGTTGTTGTGATAGGTGACTTTTAACATTCCTTTCACCCTAAAATTACCTAAAAATTACCTAAAAGTAGTCCTGTGTAGCCCTGGGGGTAGCTTGATAGAAAAAGGAAGGGAGATTACTAAATGGAAGTGAAGAGGTGAGATCATTAAGGAGAATTACACACTTCAGTTTTTGTTTTGTTTTGTTTTGTGTTTTGTGAGGAAGATTAGCCCCGGGCTAACATCTGTTGCCAGTCCTCCTCTTTTTTTGCTTGAGGAAGATTAGCCCTGAGCTAACATCTGTGCCAAACTTCTGCTAACGTCTGTGCCAGTCTTCCTCTACTTTGTATGTGGGATGCTGCCACAGCATGGCTGATGAGTGGAGTAGGTCTGCACCTGGGAACTGAACCCGAAAACCCCAGACTACCCAAGTGGAGTGATGGGAACTTTAACCACTCAGCCACGGGGCAGGCCTCCCACACTTCAGTTTTGCCTGGAACTGGTAGGCAAAAGCAGCAAGGGTGAGAAAAATGGACCCTGATACAATATCTAACAAGCCCCGTGCATCCTAACTTCCCAACCCTTACATCTATTATTTCTGAGCAGAGGAAGTAGGTTTCACCAAAAATAGACAGGGTTCTTTGGGGAGAAGGTGAAAGAAAGGAGACAGTGTTCCTTCAGTGATAGAAGGAACTGAACCAAAGAATAAGAAGATTTGGGGCCAGCCCCATAGCTGAGTGGTTAAAGTTCCACGTGCTCCACTCTGGCAGCCCAGGTTCGTGGGTTCCAGTCCAGTAGGCATGGACCTACTCCACTCATCAGCCATGCTGTGGAGGCATCCCACATACAAAATAGAGGAAGACTGACACAGATGTTAGCTCAGGGCAAATCTTCCTCACCAAAAGAAAAAGAGGGGGGACCGGCCCAATGGCATAGTGGTTAAGATCACCTGCTCCACTTCAGCAGCCCAGGATTTGTGGGTTCAGATACCAGGCACCAACCTACACAATGCTCATCAGACCATGCTATGGCAGTGTCCCACATATAAAAAAAAATAGAGGAAGATTGGCACAGATGTTTGCTGAGGGACAATCTTCCTCAAGCAAAAAGAGAAAGATTGGCAACAGATGTTAGCTTAGGGCTGATCTTCCTCACCAAGAAAAGAAAGAAAAAAAAGATGGATGCCTCATTTCCTAGGGACCACTTAGATTTTTCTTGAAATGGTAAAAGCTCAGGCAGTCAAGGAACTGAGCTCAGGCCTCTTGGTGCCAGAATGGACTGGTGGCTAAAGAATGAGCAGAGGCTGTAATGTTCTCTCCTTTCCTTGTCCACTGGGCCTTACTCCCTGATTTTCAGGAACCTCCTCTCTTAGAATGTGCCTTCATGTGGCCTCGTGGGGACTCTGGCTCAGGAGAGCCAATCTTGCATTTGCCTTGACTGAGAGCCTCTTACCTCAGACATAGCTTAGGTCCCTCATGCACATATTGGCCATGTCTGATTTCACAGAAGTAATCCTTACAGGCACGGTTTGGTGAGACTTTTAGTCCATCGGTAAGGACATAGAAATGCACACCATTCACTTATAGTCAGTAAACATTTTGTGGATTGGATGGGAATGTCTTGTCATGTGGCAATTCCTAGGGGAGACCAGGGAAGGGGGCAGACTCCTGGTGCCGGTCACTAGAAGCAGAAGTTACTCTAACCTTGAGCTCCTTCTGGAATCCTGGCAGGCTCCACTCCTGGGGCCACGAGGGTGGCACCCTCAGGGTCGCAATGGATACTCTGTGGAGGGATTAAGCATTATCAGCAAGCTCTCCTGATGGGATTGAAACCCAACACTTGTTTCTCTTGTAAGAGAGAAAATGAATGATAAGAATTCTAATAACCTGGCTTTATTTTTTTTTTAATTACAAAATCAGTGAAATGATAAAATTTGAAGGGGTATGTAAAACCTCACACAAAGGGATCATTGGTTAGTGAAGACTCTGAAATGTAGATCATCCTAATGCATGTTTGTTTCCAGGTAGAAGAGTCTGTTTTAATATTTAAAATAGGTTAATATTAATAGTTTTCATTCCCATTTAAAATAGGCCTAAGACTTTGAGTATAGTTTATCCTCTTAAATTGGCTCACCATGTACCGAAAATAGGTAAAAGAATCAGATAAAATTATTTATCACAAATTACTTTTTTAGGGGAATTTAAAAAATGGCTTTATTGAAATATGATTGACAATAAACTACACTAAAGAGTACAAATTAATAAGTTTTGATGTAATACGTATACCTTTAAACCATCTCCAGAATCAAGGTAATGAACATTTCCATCATCCCTCAAATTTCCTCATGGCCCTTGGTAATGTCCCCCACCCAAACCTCCCCCATTCCCAAGCAACCACAGATCAGCTTTTGGTCACTATAGATTAGTTTGCATTTTCTAGAGTTTTATATAAATGGAAGCATATAGTACATACCCTTTTTGTCTGGTTTCTTTCACTCAGTGTAATTATTTTCAGATTCATCCATGTTGTTGCATGTATCAATAATATGTTCATTTTTATTGCTTTGTTTATTTATTGTTTATCCATTCATCTGTTGATAGACATTGGGGTTGTTTCCAGTTTTTGACAATTACAAATAAAGCCACTATGAACATTTATGTGAAAGTACAAATTCTTAATTAATGAAATCTGAATCAAGATTCACAGATTTGGTTTAGTTGTCTTTTCTTATGTAAGCTTGCTATATTTAAATACTATCAATAGGGTACATATTTTTGTAATCTATTCATATAGCTTATGATTTTTTAAAAGAAAACATTTTTCTTCTTTATAGCTCATGATCTTAGCAAGGTAATATTTGTAATCTATTTCAGATATATCATTACTAAAAATTGTTTTGCCTTAGGTTAATTGCATTCAACTAAAGAGCTATTTATAGAGTACTCAGTATGTGTAAAGCTTAGTGATAGCTAGTGCAAAAACACAAAGATGAAAAGAAAAAAAACCACAAAGATGGATGGGAGATAAATATGTAATATGAACCCAAAGTTGAATAAAGTAAATTTCATAAAAACAAAAAAAACTCTATGGGTTAAGAGCACAGGAATAATATCCAGTTGGAAAATAAGAAATAAATTGATTGAGAACAAGTAATTTAACGGAGACCTTGAAGCATGGGTAGGATTTTAGCAGGTGATGTTGGGAAGAAGTATGCAGAGGGGAGGGAGGAACATAAATTAGAACTTAGAAGCAAGATACATGGGGTTAATTCTTGGACGAAGCACTCCAATTTAATCATAGCACAGGATCAACTCTGTGGTGTGTTGGCAATCTCCCATGTCCTCAGACCTCTTCTGGAATGTTTGATTCTGCAGTTTGGTTTAGTTCAACAGCCGTTCCTTGAATGCCCGCTAAGTGACAAGCACAGCGCCAAAGTAAGGGAATAAAAGATGAAAAGGTACACACTCTCTTTGCCCTCAGCTCACTTACAGTGGGACAAATCCTTTCAAGTATTATGGTTACTAGATATACGCTTGGAATGCTGTTGGATGGGAGAGGAGACTCTAACCCAGCCTGTGGAGTCAGACAAGGCTTTCCAAAAGAAGACAGTCAGAACTCAGTCTAGATGGACGAGTGGGAGTTAGATAAAAAACAGAAGCAAAAGTTTTCAAGGCATGGGGTTGGGGGAGAGCACGAACAAAAGCAAAAGTTGTGAAACAGCATTTGAGTTTGGTTAAATATAGATAGTTGAGGACTCCAGGAGCATTCATTTGAGTAGTTTCTAAAGGGTGTCATTACTGCTCCAATCCTTTTGTTTTTTGTATGTTTGTCTGGTTTTGATGTGATACCGAGATGGAAATGTAGTTCTATGATTTTCAGTGTAGGTCCACACCCTTCACCTAAAGACCTTGGCGTTACTAATGGTGTTCCATTCCCAGAATACCTACATATCCATGTTATATTGTCATTATACCACATGATGACTTTGTAACCAAACATCGCATATATTCAATGTTCTCTGAACTTCATTACCTTGACTCAATGAGGTGCATGATTATATATTATTGGACAATATACCCAAGAGTTATAAGACAGCCTGACAAGGAGATGTTTGCTGAATTCCCACCCTCTTGTTTTGATAAGAAAAACTACTGCTTTATAAGTGATTATGATTACAATTCACACAACTCTTTTAGTATCATGTGCTTCCAGTCCCATACATGTTCTTGTGTTCTCAGTACCAACACCTTAAATCTCCATAATAAATTTGTTTATCCCCCCTTTTAAAAATAAAACACTGATATCTGAATATATGAAGAGCAGAAGTGTTCTTCCTAGACTATAGCTCTATCTTCTCTACCCTAGCCTAATAATTCTCTATCTTTGAAATAAGTTTTAAGAAAGTAAATTTAAGTCGATTGCCATTTTAAAATATAGGCTTGTCTACAGTGTGGGTGTGTATAACTA
This sequence comes from Equus caballus, assembly GCF_041296265.1. Taxonomy (NCBI): domain Eukaryota; kingdom Metazoa; phylum Chordata; class Mammalia; order Perissodactyla; family Equidae; genus Equus; species Equus caballus. Next base: position 89,974,076 of record NC_091697.1, read on the forward strand.
AATATGCTGTTCAGTGGGCTAGCAGTTCAGCCCATGACAGTCCTGGGTATGTAAATAGCGTATGTGACATCAAAGTTTTATTCACTGCTCAGTTTCATGGCAACTGTGGATCACTGTGAAAGCTCAGTCTGCGTGACCTCTCATTGGTGGAGCTCTGCTCAGCTATAATGGAAGCCCCTCTGTGCAAAAGACGTGAAATCATGCTCCACTGAGAATGTACATTTGTAAGAGTGAAGCCCTTTATTTTCTTGCTAAGTTCTTTGATTATGCTATTTATTTCAATTTTAAGGCAATAAAAAATGACAAAGTCATTTGAAACTGTCTATACACACCAAATAAAATTAAAAATTAAAAAATGTGAATAATTTGTTTGAAATGTTTCCATCAGTTATCTAGATATTTGAACTCCGAAATGGTTGAATAATTGCCTCATATTCTACTCCTACATGTATATACAGCAAAAGGAGAAAAAAATCCTTGAAATGTTCATATTTTCTTCTATGTCAACATTAATATGTCATAATATTTTTTGTTTTCTGGGACTCATTTCCAGTTGATGCACAATTTTAAAGTGAAGATAATCACAATAATTAAGGAGTAAATGTGTAAATGAGGGCCTGATTTGAGTTATTTAATTAACATAGATTCATGGAAATTTGGCAAGTGGAGGATTAAAATGTAGATTTTAATCTAATCTATTTCTGTACTTGTCACTTCTCCTAAACTATCACCAAAGAAAGGGCGGTAGTAGAGAATTAGAAATGTGCAAAAAGTGGGCTGGCCCCGTGGCCGAGTGGTTATGTTCGCGCGCTCCGCTGCAGGCGGCCCAGTGCTTCGTTGGTTCAAATCCTGGGCGCGGACATGGCACTGCTCATCAAACCACGCTGAGGCAGCGTCCCACATGCCACAACTAGAAGGACCCACAACGAAGAATATACAACTATGTACTGGGGGGCTTTTGGGAGAAAAAGGAAAAAAATTTGAAAAATCTTTAAAAAAACAAAATGTGCAAAAAAACCCAGCAAGCTATTTCCTCTTCCCTCGTGGCTGTCTAGCCTAATACTCCTCCACAGGGAAGTTCTTAGAGGAAATTTGTGTGAATCTTTTCTCTAAGTGGAAGAGAGGAGCTGGACAAAAAGGGCTCACCCTCCAAATACAGCCCCATTGGTGTTGACGCTAATCTGCTCTGGACTGGTTCTCTAGTGTGAATAGGAGCCTGGCAGGCCTGAGAGTCCTCCAGCACCAGCACCAGGCAGTCACTGCTTTTTATCTCCTCTTACCACAATGAATAGCTTTATTCTTCCTGACCAGTGTTAAAAGCCAAATAAAAAAGCCTAGATGGCAGCAACTAAATGTATCTTCTACTCCAGCTGAATGGAACCCGCTCCTACCAGCGTTCCCCGCAGCTTGTCGTTCACATATGTTCCTCCTCTATTCCTACTGCTGCCACTACCCTTTTCATCCTGAGTCTCAGACTAAATTTCCAGATTCAGGCCTAAACCACTTCACTTTACTTCCAGAGTGACCTTCCTTAAACATGGCTTCTATTACATTCTTACCCTACTCTTTGTTCCCTACAGTTAGAGAGAACCAATACCTACTTAGGGTCAAATGAACCAGCTGATCTGTATTCCAAACCCACAGAATAATGTTAAGGTGATGTCTTGGGGGTGCTGGACCAGCCTCAAGAAAGAAGGTTGGGAGAGCAACTTACGGATGGGATGAACCCACTTGTCTTCCCTCAATACACCAAAATCACAACAGAGGAGCCCAGTATGGGGTCAGGAGGAGGCAGTGAGGTAATCAATGCTGGTTTGGAGATTGAATCTCAAGTGCCAGAAGTTCATCTTGATGGAGGTAAATATGGATTTGGAGCTTCTGAGGGAGGTCTAGGTTCTGAGAGTTGTCAGGGATGCCTAGGGGTTTAGTTGACCCAAGGTGATGAGATGGCCAAAGAGGGGTTTGTAGAGCTCAGAGAAGGGGGCTAGAGATAGGTGGGGCGGGGTGTGGGGATTGATCAGACAGGGAGGAGGACAGCCAAGAGAGAAGAGTGCAAAGAAGCAAGGAGGAGAGACTTTCATGAAAGAACGAGCGTTCATCTGTTCAAACGCCAGAGAGACTGAATCAGACGAGGACTAAAAAGTGTTCATTGAGCTGGGCCAGGGAGATTACTGTGACCACAAGAAAATGAATTCAGCAGTGAGGCCTGCCCTTTTCAAGAAGCTGCTTGAAGAAGAAAAGAATTCAAGGCAGTAAGTAACAGGAGATAAGGCAGAGACCCATAAAAGATAACTAATAAAGCAATAATCAGAATGACATAATCAAATGGCTTTTAGGAAGATTAATCAGGGAAAACGAGAAGAGAGAAATACACATAGCAAGTAGACTACTTAGGCAAATGAAATTAGCAATAATAAAAATAGAAGGGATTTTAAGTCCTAAATCTTTCTTTCCATCTTCATCTCATATTTAGCCTACGCTCTTTGTCAATATTTCAGCTTATCAATTTTTAAAATGGTTTGACTCTCCACAACCCCCACACTAAGTCTAGGGTCGAATCTTCTCCGTTCTATGCTGCCTTCGGAACCCCTTTTCTCCATTCCCCCAGCAATGGTGTTTCCTTCACCCTCATCTGCTGCCTCTGTCAGTCTCTCCTCTGGCCTGTGTAAAATGTGCCTGCAGGGTGAACATTTCTGCCTCATGCACACTAGGTCTGGCTTCTACCACTTTTATTAGCTTCTGCTCTCCTTTAGTTGTAAATTCAGATCTCCACTCTGCCCTTATCTCTTCTTGATTGCCGTTTTTGATCCTTCTTTTCCATTTCCTTCACTCCCGTTCCATCTTGCTCTCTGATTCCTTGAATATTTGTCACCTGATGCTGTCTGCAACTTGAAAAGTCACCTTTCTGAAGCTCTCGCTTCTCTTGTTCTTTGAAATTGTTTGTCTGTTGTATTTCATTAATGAATTCCTCAATAGAAAAAGAGAAGCAAGTTAATGTCACTTGAACATTTCGATTTAGATTACCTTTCTCTTGACCAAATATAGTATTTCATGCATTTAATTTAAAATGTTCTAATGATTTTTCTTTGTGAAAACTCAGACAAGGCTCTCACATAAACATAGGGAAAGAGTTTAACTAGAGGTTATTATTTGAAGGATGTCCTAAAGCTCAGTAGCTTGTTATAGTTGCTTATCTACTGTTATCTTTCAATTGAATTGAGGCATTTTTACTCCTAGAATGCTAAAATAATTCTTTAAGCCTCCAAAAGCCATTAGGACATCATCTAGTGTTATGTTTGCAAAGGTGAGTAGGAAGAAATAAGGTTTGATTAAGGCAGGAGTGAAGATGGCCAGGGACCAGGAGAATCTCTTAGAGTGCAGGCTCTGGGGTCACTAGACTGGAGGGCTCCGGGCAGCTAAGCTCAGCAGGAGTGTCTAATTAGGGGAAAAGGCTGGAGGGTGGAGAGAGTGATGCTAATCAGGAAAGGATGGTGAAGTGAGACAAGGCCAAAATGAAAATGAACTCTGTTACCATAGGTTTTCCTCAATGAATAAGAGTCTATTTTGAAGGGTTTCCTTTTTCTTATCTTCTTTTTTGAGGGTTTAATTTCCATTTCTTTTCAAATATGTCCCCAATTTCTTAATAAGAGAAGCAAAGTACTAACCTTTATAGGGCCACTCTTTCCCATGCATCACATTACTTGCAGGGAAAACTATAGGAGACATAGTTTGTTTGTTTCTCATTCATTCACTTATGCATATACTCATTCGTTCATTAAAAATATTCATTGAGGGTGGGATATGTGCTAGGTACTTTGGCACTTTGTATAGAATGATAAACAAGACAGACACAGTTTGTCTTCCTCTTGGAGTCTAATGTAGCATGTGTAGACAAGCAGAAAGGCATTTACAGTCCAGCACGATCAGTGCTATGATCAGAGAAGCACAGGTGCTGTTCGAACCACAGAGGAAGGAAACACAATCCAGCTTGGGAGCAATAGCAAAGACTTCACAGCAGGAATGACATTTTAGAATTAAAAGGATAGGAGTTGGCCAGGCAAAACTGAAGTGAGGGGCAGGGAGGTGAAGGCAGAGAAGCAAAATAATATTACAAACTGGAAAACAGCACCTATATCACTCAAGGTGAGAAAGAACGTTGTACTTTCGCATATGTGAACAAAGTTGTCTATGGTTGGAAAGCGGAGTTGAAGGGTTTAGAAGGTAAACGATGAATCTGGGTCCTAATCATAAAGGACTTTTGTGTGCTGTGCAAAGAATTTACATTTATCCTGTGGACTATGAGAGAATGGTTGAAAGGTTTTAGATAAGGAAATGACTTAACCAGATTTGCTTTGTAGAGTTGCTTCCAGCTGAAAAGTAGAGATGGGATTAGAGAGGGTGGGCAAGATAGGACATTGCAATACCAACTTGCAAGTCATTATTGCTGTGATTTTAGCCAGATATAATGGTGGTCAAAATTAAGTTAGCAGCAGAGGAGATTAATTCAAAAGATATTAAGTGAATAAAATGGGACTTGGTTTATCAGACAAAAGAGAAAGAAAAATCATGATGTCCAAACATCTCATTTGGCCACTGGATAAATGGTGCTGTCATTCATTGAGATAGAGAACACCAGAGAAAAGCCTTTCCTGGAGAGAAACACCTGAGATGTCTAGTAAAACTTGAGATTAAAAAATATATATATGAAGCTCACAGACAAATAGAAACCAGAATTATAGATCTGAGGGGTGATCAGCATATAAATGGCAACTGAGCCTGGGGAAAATGAATGAGTTCACCTAAGCAAAGAGTACACAATTGTAATTGAATGAGTAATTGTGTATTCTTTGTTTAATATCTGTCTCCATGGCTAGACTTTAAGCACAATGAAAGCAATGACATTGTGTCTGTTCACTAGAATCAAGCATAGTACCTTGCCTATAGTAGACAATCAATCAATAATTTTTGAATGAATGAAAAAATAATACCTGTGAAACCCCATGGTCAATTACAAAGGAATGTACAAGTATATAGGACTAATATTGATTATAACTAGTCAAATCTAGACTTGCTCCGATAACCTATCAGGAACTACATTTTATGCCTCCTTTCTGAAATGCATGCATCAAAATTTGATTAGTTTATTTTTTACATGAGAAAATTGATATCATCTATACAGCATACTGAGTAGCAGGCACTAGAGTCAAAGGTGGTAACCTTCTTTGGTCAAGTTACTTCGAGTGCCTCAATTTCCTTATCTATGAAATGTGGATAACAGTACCTATTTCATAGAGCTATTGATAAAATTAAATGACATAATATACTTTACACAGCAACCTGGACCATGGAAGTACTCTAAATAATTAATATTATTTGAAACTTTGTTAAGGTGACAGTTCTCCATGGTGTTTCTACCCGTCTTGTGTAGCTTTTGTCCCAGACTATCTTTTCAAGAATGTTTGCAACACAAACAGCCTTGGAAGATAGAGGTAGTGACGTCCTCAGGGCAGAGAGATTGGTTTCTTCAAAAGGATAATAAAGATAATGGCTCCCTCAGGGGCAAAGTTTGGGCAGGTTTGCTAGCAGCTCCCTTGTGAGATGAGTTTCTAGGTTTGAGATTCTTCAGCCATGACACAAACCCACTCTGTGTTCAACATCTACCTAGGCCACTCGGCATTGCCCCATGGGACTTGAGGGGCAAGGGTAACCAATATGAACATGAAGCTGATGTTGCCCACGGTGCCTTGAGTAATTAAGGTCTTTGCCCCTTTCTGAAGGGCCTTTCGTCTTCTGCCAGCATTTATGAAAGAAACTGTGGCCGGCTATCTGGTTAGCCTGTGAGCAGCGTAAAATCTCAGACCCTTCACTTTTCTTGATAAAGTTGCCTCTTCAATATGGACCGATATATTGTAAAGCCTTGATGCAGATGATTCTCAATCTTGACATTGCATAATTCTAATTATGAACAATATATCAACAGGTGCTCAAGATACAAAAGTGTTCATTTTCACTTTGAAGAATTCAATCTTTTTGCTTCTTTGATTGGGAAAAGTTTCAGAAACACAAGACAACTTTGTGTTTAAAAATTTCTTCTTCTAGCCCCAAATCCATGGGGGACAAGTATGTGTAGTACAAATCTTTGATATCTAATAAATATTAAATATCACAAGTGTACGTTGAAATCACATAAGAATATTCTTAGTATTGACTGCAATCATTGAATAGATAGCATAGATCAAGGCAGCCATTGGCTAGCAAATAACACCTGTTTGTTAATGCAGAGTAATGATTGTGTATTTATTTATCTATCAGGTGATCTCTCATCTAACTTCCCAGTGTTTATTTAGGTATGGGCACATAATATCTAAAAAGATACCAGTTTTTATTTGTGTGTGTGTGCACATGCGTGTGTTTAAAATACCTAGTCATGTCTCAGAATATAGTTAGGGATCTGCTTTGTAAGGAATATGATGATCCAGGAGTTAAACAAGATGAAGAATATTCACTTGTACCAAATGTGAGCAGGTAAGATCCAGTAGGGAACAGTGTTTGTAAACTAAAAAAAAAAAAAGAAAGCAAGAAGCAAAATGCAAAGGCAAGATGGGAAAAATGAGTTGCAAGTAGGATCCAAGATAACAGCCAGAATATATAGGAGATAGATCTTACTTGAATAGTCCAAGACAAGAATAAGATAGAAGAAGTACAAGATCCAGGGTGCTCTAATACAGGACACTGGAAATACAGTACAGGTTGGAGAGAAATAAGGCCTTGAGCAGACAAGACTTCCTACAACAAGGACCACTAACCATGTGAAAGGAGGAGTTCACCACGATGACATGCAAGCTTAGTCCAGAAGACAGAGAAGTGATTTAGGAGCCCAAGAACTTTATATCTCCAAACACCAAAAGACAGTAACTCATGCCGGTAAAAGAGGATAAAAGAGAAACTAAATAAAAAGAGTTTGCTAAGCCAAAATGTCTATGATATGAGGAAAAACTTCCATGCGTTTGAATCATTGGTGCCAAGCAGAGGCATTGTAGTGTTCTTAAACCACAGGTGTCACTTTCTGTGGCAGAGGTGAAACCTGAGCTAAATTAAATGAACACAAAACTGCACTAACAGGGGCTGGCCCAGTGGCACAGGGGTTAAGTTTGCACATTCTGCTTCTTGGTGGCCTGGGGTTCAGCAGTTCGGATCCCAGGTGCGGACATGGCACCGCATGGCAAAAGCCATGCTGTGGTAGGCATCCCATGTATAAAGTAGAGGAAGATGGGCATGGATGTTAGCTCAGGGCCAGTCTTTCTCAGTAAAAAGAGGAGGATTGGCAGTAGTTAGCTCAGGGCTAATCTTCCTCAAAAAAAAAACAAACTGCACTAACAGTATTTCTAAACTTACATTGTTTGAAGATTTAGTTGCAGTCTTGGGGCATCCATCTCTGGGCTAAAGAAAGGACAAGGAGATGGGAAAAAGATCACTGAGAAGGTGGGAGAGAATGGAAGTTAGGAACTAAGATTTCAATATTTGTTGACAGTATTTTCCCCCTGTTTTTTTTTTTGTTTTTTTTTTTTTTTTGGTGAGGAAGATTTACTCTGAGCTAACATCTGTGCCAGTCTTCCTCTATTTTGTATGTGGGTCGCCACCACAGCATGACTGCTGATGAGTGGTATAGATCCTTACCGGGAACCAAACCTGGGCCAACAAAGCGGAGCATGTGGAACTTAACCACTAGGCCACGGGGCCAGCCCTTTTTCCCTCTTTTATCCTCAGGTGGTGGTAGACAAGATGGGGCAATAATAAAAATTGCTTAGTTTTGGAGACATGGCCAAAATCTAAAGCATTTTCTATTTAAAATAATTAAAGTGTCAGGCACTCCTTACTTGTGGACTACATCTTTGTTTATTATTCTGTTAGATAAAGGCTCTTGTCATTATACTCCAGGCAAAGCTGTTAACTGGGAAACTCAAATCCGCACCCTAGACCCAATTTTTTAATACGGTTTCCTCTTTGATCTACTGCATCTCTGAATTTAATTATGGGGTCTAACTTGATGCCCTGCCATTGTATCCTTTGCTCTTCTTTCTCTTTCTGTAGTTCGTAAAAAAGAAGAGTTTTCTGTTTCTTTTAGAGCAAGCTCATTTTTAGTTAGTTCATTGAAAGGTGTCACCTCCTACTTCATGTTGCTCCTTGGGTCCTTTTATTCTTTGTCTCCTGAACTGACACAATTACCATCTCTACATTCTGCAAATACAGCCTGCAGAGCGGGTTTCCTAGGAATATAATTTTCAAAAGTGCCAGACATAAGAGTGACTCGAAAGCCATTTGATGAGTTCTCTGTTACATCTCCTCATTTGCTTCCTTCCCAAAGAGATTTTTGATTTCTGCCTGGAACATGCTTATCAGCTTAAAGGTATGCAGCATCATTATGTGATGAAGATTTCCTTCTGCAGCAGCAAGTGCACTAACCTTGAATGAAGCAGTTGCTAATCATGCTGCACTAAGCAAATAAAAGTCAGAACCGACCTAATCTTGCTCGCCTAATATCAGTTTCTGCAGACTTCAAGTGTAATGTTCTAATCACTGGCGCAAAACAGCCAATTAATTTGCTTTCCCTATGTGTTTTCACTGGCCAAGATGCATAGGGGAGCAGTGCGCTCGGTCATAATCATGCTCCACAAAGATGGGAAATGTTCCCTTTGAGCTTCCAATCATTAGGCCAGCTGAAGTGAAGACAAGCCCATTGACAAGTGAGAATGGCAATAATTTATTTTCTATTGATGGGTTGTGACAAATCATGTCGAAGCAGTGGCTGCATACTGTGGGGCTCCGCTAAGGAAGACTGTGATGGGCAAAGATGAAACCCTTCACAGCTCATTTAGTCCAAATGTAGCCACCTGGGTGGTGAATCGGTTCAACATACCAGCCCAGGCATTCCAGCACAAAATTAGATCGCTAACAGGCAGGCCATATAGGGGTTCCTATAGGCATTAATCAACAGGGTTGAGCTGTCAAAATGCAGAGCCTGAAATTAAGAAACACCAAAAGGATGAAACCGTCGCAATGCTGTCAAAAAAATCAAGAATGTGATTCCTACTGCAGGATTCTAGCCCCCATTAAAAAGGCTTAGAAGAAAAATGAATTATAAAGGGTAAAGAGAGGCATTACCCTCGTGGATAATTTTCCTAAAATTTTGACACGTGTTAATTAGGAGAAGCAGCATGAAGATTTATGTAAGCATGAGCACACCCTTTTACAACTTAACACTGACAGGTCAGATTACATGTAAGTCCTCCTTACTGCCCCACAGCATAGTTCATCTCTTATTTAAATTTCTTTTCTACCCGAACGTACTGATGTGCAGAGCATTTGATGTCTCATGCTGCTTCTGAAGACAGACACATCAAACTCTGCAGAACTCTTGGGCTTGCACAGCTTATTTCTGAACACTCTTTTTGGTAGACAAGAGACTTCTTGCTGCTGGAGATGTAAACTGTTCATGTGTGTTTGATTAAGTTGTATCAATATTCTTTTAAGAGTTCATTATCTGTTTTCATACTGGAAAAGTATTTAGTGCCATAAACAAATCCAAACAATCAGAGTTTCTGAAACGAACCAAATTTTCACTGCTTGAAAACATGTGAAAGTTCGATTACCTAAAAATATAAACGCCCTGAAGAAATGCTTTCCAAGCCACACATGGGTGTTTTACAAAGTGTGGTCTGTGGACCACACGTAGGAATGATCTAGATGCTCATTGAAAATGCACAGACACGCCTCAGACCTACTGCAGACAAACCTCTGGGATGGACCTGGAAACTGGAATTTTAACAGGATCTCCAGGGTGATTCTCAATGTACAGTGAAACTGGAAAACCACTTTTTCTTATAACTCCCAGTCCATTCTCAAGTGTAAATACTTATTTCTTTCTACCTCTAGCAAGCTGTGTTCCATTTGTCCATAAACACTCTGATACTTTCACATTTCCATGCTTTTGATCATGCTATGCCTTTCTTACGCCCCAGCCCCATCTTCCCATCCTCCAAGATTCAATTCAAACACTCCCTCCTACACGAGGCTTTCTCCATTGCTCCCAGTTAGATGTGAGTATTCTGGCCTTTGCCCTCCTAGCCTTTTGTTTGTTTCTTTCATAGCATCACCACCTTCTACCTTCTATTGCAGGTGCCTGCACACGTGCTTTATCTTCCGCTTACTAGCTTGTTTACTCCTTGAGGTCAAGTCTTAGATGTCTGTTTATGCCTTAAACCACCTGATTCATTGCCCTGAGGTATAAGGACAGTAAATGTCTGTAGAATTGAACTTCTGAGTAATTGATGTTAGTTCATTCAAACCCAAGCTTTATACTTTTAAGTCATTCACAGAGATAAGTGTTCTCTCTTTCTGTGTGCTCAGAATTCTCATCAGAATCTGGAGTGGGTCTCTCTGTAAGCAAAATACATGAGGTGTGTTTTTGTTTGTTTGTTTGTTTGTTTTACTTAACTGCAGTTTTTCTGTGAAGTGTTATTTTGCTTTAGATTTTCTAAATTAGCTTTAATGATATTTTCTCTGCAAGAATATTCGTTAATATTTTAAGTCTTTGGCTGAAATAGATGTATAAAATGTATTGATCATTGCTGACAAGCAGCCCTGGTGGTCTAGTGATTAAGATTCGGCACTCTCAGTTCCATGCCTGGGTTCATTTCCCATCAGGGAACCACATCACCTGTCTGTTGGTTATCACGCGGTGGCGGCTGCGTGTTGCTGTGATGCTGAAATCTGTGCCACCGGTATTCCAAATACTAGCAGGGTCACCCTTGGTGGACAAGTTTCAGTGGAGCTTCCAGACTAGACAGACTAGGAGGAAGGATCTGGCCACCCACTTCTGAAAAAATTGGCCATGAAAACCCTGTGAATAGCAGCAAAGCATTGTCTGATAGAGCACCAGTGAGAGGATGGCACAAAAAGACGTGGCAGGGCTCTACTCGGCTGGACACAGGGTAGCTAGGAGTCAGAATTGACTCGATGGCACTAACAACAAAATATTATGCTGGAAAATAAATCATATCACAGTATACTACTACAAACCATTTGTTTTGTAAATATTTCAGATATTCATGTTTGTTTCTTTTTTTAAAAAAAGCCAGGAGCTATATGGCTTTAAATATTTGCTAGCATTGTACGATGGTTAACTAACAGTCAGTCAATAGCTACAACTGTTTAACTGTGTCTACTTTGGTTTGACTAATGTCGTAAACCATAATATAGCCTAAAACATAGGAGTCATGGTTTGAGTTTTCATGACCTAAGGAGTAAGTTCAACCTGAGTGTATGGCAAAGAAGTGTTTTACTTTGAGCCTCCCTATATTCTGGAAATACAAGAAAGATTAGAAAGAGAAGTGGACAAATGTTATTAGTTTTATCATTCTTGAAAGTAGTATGTCTCCTCAATCCATGTTGTAATTTTTTTTATAGAGGTCTAATTGACGTATAACATTATGTTAGTTTCAGCTATACAACGTAATGATTTGATATTTGTATATATTGTGAAATGATCACCACAGTAAGTCTAGTTAACATCCATCCCCATACATAGTTAGCAGATTTCTTTTTTGTGATGAAGACTTTTAAGATGTACTCTCTTAGCAACTTTCAAATATGTAATGCAGTATTAACTATAGTCACCATGCTGTACATTACGTGGTTGTTGTTTTTAAAACTTCTTTTTACCTGTGATATTGCTGTGTTTTTAGGCACCACAGAAATGCAGAGAAAGAATGTTTGTAGACTACTTGAGAATATTATACTTGAAAAAATAAAATAATTTAAGCTAATTTGAGCCAAACCTATTCTAGTCAGAAGAATAGCCCTCTATCTGCCTCTGTCTTCAGTTACAAACCCTCTAGATGAGGAGCAGGAGCTGAAGACATGCCTCTCACTTTGATTCGGTGCCAAAGATAATTAGGGCGGACTAGAGCCAGGGCAGAGCTGCTCAGAGAAGTTCTGAAGGTCTGGGAAACTACGTGTTTAAAAAGAAGGTGATATGTAAGCTTACCTCTGTCTGACACCTTGAGTTGTTTTAGGACTAATGTAAAAAGTGCTTTCTGGGACCAAACATTTCATAAAGTTTCTCTTGCAGTTTAATAGTTATCTCAGTGGGTTTTGCTTCAACTCAGCTGATAATTATAATAGAACAGAGAATGATATTGCAGTTTTATTTATATTAGAGTTCTTGGCCATGGGCACCTAGGGAGCCCCTAGATATAACTAAAACCTAATTAGGAGAAAAGAACATTGCTGACTCAATTTCTGAATTGGAGAGTAAAAGAAACACAATAATCCCTGATATAAAAACATAAAATAATTTCAAACTAAATAACTAAAAAGGATACTGCCTTTGAAATATGTCCTCCACTTCTCCAACCAAAAAAGAACAGCAATGTGGTATTTTCTAAAATAGAGTCAATTTGATGCTAATTCCTCCGTTCCAGAGGTAAATGAGCCTCTAAAACTGTTTTCACAAGCATCACATGTCACTCGGAGACAGAAGGAGTGAAAGGTGAGTCCACACGTGGTTGCCGAACACTGATGAGACTTTGTAGAGGAGCCTGAAGGGGTCTGATAGATAAGCACTGAGAAAGGGAAAGAGATGAGAATCAGCCAGCCCGTGAGACAAGTTTCGAGTTTCGGGAAACTTCTGATACGTGAGAAATATCAGAGCATTGGATGAAAGGTTCTTAACATTGACCTCATGATACTCGTGACACAAGAATTCAAAGAACTCTTGATGAAGATAATAAGAGTGTGTATATTTCAGGGAGGCTTCTTTGAAGAAGCCACAGAGCACAAATAAACAAAAACCAGCCTGTCCTTCAGAAGGTGTCTTGCCTGCCCTATGAGCAGGAAGAAACCAACTATGGCCTAGGCATAAAACCTGGGAAAAAAGGGAATGTAATCAAAAGACTGATGAAGAATATACATCAAAAGAGGAATGGCACAGAGAAACACAGAAAGTGTTCAAAAAAATAGTTCTCCAGAGTCTCAAATAAATATCAGACAAATGACCACTTGAAAACCATCAATCCAAAGAGAGTTTTAGAAAGTGATACAATGAAATAACTGAAGATGAAGACTGAGCTGGAAAACTCGGGACAAAAATGAAGGAGAAACTAGAAATCATTACAGACATGAAAGCCCCTTTGAAGGCCATAAAAATTAGAATATATACTCCTGAAAACAAAGTCATGAGGGTCCAAATTGAGAATTAAAAACGTGGAGAATAAATCTCACAAACCAAAATAGGAAAAAAGAACAATATAAAAATTATTATAGAGAAGATGATAGCTGTGTAGACAAGCATAAGAGACCCAACAATCAAAAAAGTACTGTTTCTGAAGAAAATAGCAGGACAAAAAAAGATCTAATATACAAGAAAACTTCACAGAAGAAAGAAAGATTTGATCTGAGAAAAACTTAATACAAGATAACCAACACCAAAACATGCTAATACAATTTCTGATGTTTAATGATAAAGTTATATATGGGCTCTTAGCTGAGAGAGTTAGTCATGTAAAAGGGGGAAAATGAGGTGTATCTTAAACTTCTTCAAAGCAACACTTAATGACAGAGAACAGTGGGGCCATGGCTGTAAGTTTCCAAGGGCAAAAAAATAGGATGCAAAAATTTCATTCTCAGACAAGTTATCTTTCAAATGTAAAGACAACATTCTTAAGCAGGTAAGAATTTATGGACTATAGCATCCGTGATAATTATTATTAGCAAGAGAGGAGTCAAAATAAAATACTACATAAAAGTATCTGAGAATAAACAATCATGGAAATCTTATTATATGGCTGAATGCTATAAATCTTCAGAGTGTAAAAATCAGATACATGCATGTGCACACACACATATGATCTGTTGACAGGTGGAGAAAAGGAAGTGGTGGGCGCAACTGTTGATGTATTAGCCCATCTTTTATAGTTGGCTCTCAAGTGATGTTGTTTTAAGTACTGAATTCAGCCATGTATAGTTCTTTCATAGTATGTTTTTCCTTAAAATTTTTTCTTTAAAATTTAAAGGAATTTTTAAGGAATTCTAACAAAGTGAAGAAACATTTTTCTGAAGTGTAACAATTTTTCTTATACTTCATTTTTTTCTTTGATTTATTTTTTTATTAAAGCCAGCATTTATAGAATTATCCCATTTTTTAAAACATTTCCATCTCTTTGTCTTTGCATGAACATAGATGTTTGGAAAGACATGCACCAAATACTGGATTATTTCTGGATGGTAGGATTCTGAGTGACTATTAACTGCCCTCTGTAGATGTGAACGTATAAATCGTTTTATGAATGAACAGTTCTGAATAGCCACAAAAATGAATATGAATTAAATACCTAGAAAACTGGAGCATCTTTCTGATCTCGTCTTTAGTATATTCTTCCTTTTCATTTCTTCCCCCCCAAAAAATAAATAAATAAAAGGTAAAACCCATTTGCTCAGCATATGTAGGATGCTCACAGTGGCACAATATCAATCTTCAGAGGAATTACAAAGGAAGCCAAACAAAGTTATTTTTCCATAAAGAGCTTACAAATTAACTTGATGATGTTTATTTTTTTGCATTTGTTTGAGTGTAAGTGTGATGCTAACTTTGTGTAACAGAAAAAGGATTTGCAAAAAATCAAACTGTGATATTGTTAGTTAGCTCTCTTATTCCCTGTTCATGCTCTCTTATGCAAGTAAATCAGTAATTTTTTATTTGGGAATTATTCAAGGTATAAGGCAACATCTTTGGGAGCTATTTTAATGTGGGCTTGAAAGAGAAAAGTATCGATCCAAACTTTTTATTATATCTTATTTTAAGAATATATTTTAGTATATGTCTCAAGTCACTATTTTGGTTTAAAAAGGAAATCCTTGACGGAATTGGCAATTATCAAAGAAGCACAAATTTGTCATATTTGCATAACCGACATTGCTCCAATAATGAAAGTGAATGATTTGACTCACATACTATGGCCTATGTTTTGTAAAATAATTTGTTACTGCTCTAAAAAACCTTTTAAGATGAATCATTTAAGTTGTTCACAGATTTAGCTAGTTATCCAAATATTTTGTTTATAGCTAGCCAGTTTGATTGATCTTTTTTCCCTGAATATACTGTCATGTTTGTGGGATTCTGACTGCATAGTTGCAATGGGGTGAACTTTACTTTTTGTTATCATTTTCACGATAGAAGCTAAAATTCTAAAGGTTATGATATCGTTTCATGATTGTCAAAGCGCTCGGTTTGACATGTTATTTCTTAAAGTTTATTTAAAAAGGTAGGATGATGGAAGGAATTAGCACTTACCTAGGTTTATTAGCATAAAATATATAGGAAGAAGATGAGGGACTGTAATTAATATGATGGGTAATTTACAGTATTTGCACAAATCAGAAAAGTATCTGGTAAATCGGCAGGCTTCCATTTGATCATGAATACTTGCTTGTGGTCTAGTTTACCTCCTTATTTTTAGGGTAGATTTAAACATCTGATCATCCTCTGGATGTCTTTACCCAATATATGTCTTCAGTTTAATTGCAGAATTCGAAATGCTTTCTTAAAATCATGAATGTTTATTTATTAATATTAATTGTGATATCACAAAGATGATCATTCACACGGAGGACTATTAACACTTTTTAAGTGGATAATAACCAATTGTTCACCGTAGTTGCTTTTGCAACTTTTAGTTTTGTATATTATTTTGTCCTCCAAGGTAAAATGACAGAGTGAGCATATTGCATAAAAACCAACATCATCACTCTTCCACTGCCTATCACCCTGTTTGTGCTTAACCAAGCATTTATTTATTAGTTCTTAATGGTAAGGGCTACAAGGTTACTACACCTGAGAGAAAAGTCTGTAAGACAGGCTCTCTAATTAATCACTGGGAGGGTTCAGGAAGGTCTAGCTATTTCTGTAAGCTGAAGCATTTATGCACTCTATTGCGAGTGTTGATCACGAAAACGGCGAGTAACACTTTATTTCTCTAAGATTCTATACTTCCATTAGGAATAATGAACCCTTTACATGTCTCTCTGTGTGTACACATGGATGCCATCATTAAAACTAGGGCCTTTGTTCACCTGAGGACAGATATGGGAACAGTTCTAAGAAAACAGTGGCACCAGTATCTTAGGAATGATACTAAAATGCCACCCATGGTGCTCTGAATTGAAGACCACCATCTCAGAACAAACGGCTCTGAGACAGAGCAATCAACAGTAATAGACCCTGTTAGTCAGGAGTTACCATACCCAGGACCACTTGTGGCTAGTCAAGTTAGGTGGAACATTGTTCCATGTTGGTTAATTTTACTGAGTTCACAAGGAAAAGCTACAGTGAAATTTGCAGCAGTGCTTTGGGTGAAATCATAATTTAATTGACAGTGATGAGGCTCTTTCCCAGATTGGCCTCGGTGACTGGGTACAACAGGCATAGCTAAAATGGCACCAGCTCCTGCCGTATTTACAAGTCTATTTGGGAACCCACACTTCTCTCCCCATCCTTGACATCTGCTTTGGTGTGTTTCCTGTGCAGCAGCCTCTGCAACCGGAAGCAAAAAGCACTGCAGATCTTAATAATCTCTTCCTCCTGTCCCTAGCCAGATTCCTGACATTGGCAGAGGTCACCACCTAAGTCACATTACTGGCCTAGTTTGTCTCTTAAACTCAGTCCTGTTCATTTCTTAAGCCCAGCACATATAGACAGTACACAGATGTGTGCTCTCTCTGCCTGTGTTCATGTACCTCAAATGTAGTCTATCAGGCCAGGACATCTAATCCTTCACACACTACCCTTGTGATGTTTCTCCTCTTCCTCTCCGTCTCTCCCCATTTCTATAATCCTTACGTTCACATTTTAGTTGCAGTATATGCAACAAACAGTAGCTTTTCAGTGTTGAGCAGCTATGTGGATGCTAGCCCACTCCTGGAATGCTAAGAACAAGGCTGTGGGCGCTGAGGCCCCACTGCATTTTATCAAAGAAAAGAACCTTCCCTGATGGTTGCTGCTTCCTGTCCTTGTACTGGCCTAGGATTCTATGGGTCGTCTTCAGAACCTCAAGCACCTGCTGTCTCCACTTCAACCAAAGCAGCTCCACTTCTTAGGTTTTACATATGACGCTTCCGCAAAGTACTTTTTATGCAGATGCTGCTACAGTTTAATAAAAAGAACTATCTCTAAAAATCTGAAGAAATTGATCACTTAAGGTCCTGATATAGATGTTCAAATTCTACATTTGTGGGGAAAAGCAGCTCTGAGGAGTGTTGGAAGTGTGCTCTACAAGCGGGGATGTAGCAGGGGAGAACAAGTCAAGGAGAAGAGGAGTTTCTATAAAAGGAGCGGAAAGACAAGGAATAGGAGTAGGAGGTAATAGTTGTACTGGTCTAGGAATTTTTTTTCTTTGTGGATAACAGTAGAATGGGAAGTGTAACTTCATCCAGTTCACAGGTCAGTGTCACGAGTTCCAGTTCTTGTTCTGTTTTATTTGGACTTTTGCACACTCGCAGAGTAGATTCCAGCAGCCTGAAAGCAGCCCTCCTCCAAAGATGCAGGTGCTGGCCATGGGTGGTCAGGCTGCAGGGCACAGAATTGGTAAGGGGCTCTGAGGGGCTGTGGGCACACTTCCAAGAGCATCTTCCACTGTCGCCATTTAATTTATCCATCAGTCAAACTGTGAGGTGCTAATGCAGCTGCATCTTGTTGAAGACAAGGCTTGAGGAAAAGAGCTAGGAATTGATTGCTATGACTGGTAGCTAAATGTGTCTGAGGTTCTGTAAATAATAATCAGACTTTTAAATATTAATTTTATACAACTATGTATTACACGTGACTATAGCATATATGTGCCTTTATTATTGATTCTCAAATATTTCAAGTTGGATAAAATGAATTTTTAAAAATTTTGGTAATGTCGATTGGAATTCCAAGATGGCGCCGTGAGTAGTCCTCTTTGTCTCTCGCCCTTCGAGTCTACAATTATTTGGACACTTATCGCTTGACAAAGGATATCCAGACAGCATCTCAGGACGTCTGAGACACCCACGCGACTATACATCGGAAGGCGGACGGACTTTCCTCCGGGAGGATGTGGAAATAGGTGAAAACTCTCCGACCCCGACGGGCAGCCTAGTACCCGCAAGCAGCTTTCTTCCAACGGACGCCCCCAGAGGATCCACACACATCTAGGGCAGGAGCGAGAACACAACAGAGGAGCGACGGTGGAAACAGGTGACCAGAACCCTACTTAAACCCCCCGCAATTACTCCTAAACGCAGAGGGAAACTTTGGAGTTGCACACCTGAGCCCGCGGGGAGAGTCTCTCCCCGCCATTGGCGGGGAGACCCGGCCTGGTGCTCGGGGCGCCCGGAGGGTCCCAGAGAGAGACACGGTGGGCACGGAGGTCTCCCAGCTGCCGTTGCCCGCCCCGTGGGACTAGGGATTGCCGGAGATCTTGGAGAGGACCGGGGCGGGGGATCTTTCAAAGGCGGGTCCGGCGACCCGGTGGGGAAGCGCCGGAGCTCCGCCAGGCAGCAGACAAAACTCTCTGTCTGCCGGTAGCAGAGGGGCCACGCTGAGCACTCAGGGCTCCCGGCAGAGGCCCGGAGAGAAGCCCAGAGGGCGGGGCGACCCCCAGCTGCCGTTGCCCGCCCCGTGGGACTAGGGATTGCCGGAGATCTCGGAGAGGACCGGGGCGGGGGAACTTTCAAAGGCGGGTCCGGCGATCCGGTGGAGAAGCGCCGGAGCTCCGCCCGGGCAGCAGACAAAACTCTCTGTCTGCCATTAGCAGAGGGGCCACGCCCAGCATTCAGGGCTCCCGGCAGAGGCTCGGACAGAAGCCCAGAGGGCGGGGCGTCCCCCAGCTGCCGTTGCCCGCCCCGTGGGACTAGGGATTGCCGGAGATCTCGGAGAGGTCCGGGGCGGGGGAACTTTCAAAGGCGGGTCCGGCGACCCGGAGGGGAAGCGCCGGAGCTCCGCCAGGCAGCAGACAAAACTCTCTGTCTGCCGGTAGCAGAGGGGCCACGCTGAGCATTCAGAGCTCCCGGCAGAGGCCCGGAGAGAAGCCCAGAGGGCGGGGCGACCCCCAGCTGCCGTTGCCCACCCGGTGAGGCTAGGGATTGCCGGAGATCTCGGAGAGGACTGGGGCTGGAGAGAGTTCCAGAGACCCAGCTTAGTAGCCTAGGGGGAAACCCTACAGGCTCACAGAAGCCTTAGGGAAAGCCTCTGCACAGCACCAGTAGAAGGCACCCAGCCGCCAGCCACAAGGCTGGAAGACCCCAGGGCAAAAGCAGCATAGCTAGGTGTACTAACCACAGACTGTAGAAGATGCCAATAGCTCTCCTGCGACCCATAGAGGACAAGTGAGATTTGGTGGGTGCCGACAGCAACCGAGCGACAAATAAAAGTGATCCCACCCCTGGCCGCTGGAAAAGCCCATAACACCGTTGCAGACCCCAAGGAGAGAGCGCATCTAGGTGGGCAACAACAGTAGGCACCTGCAGTCTGAAGCCCCCCGTGACGGCCCCCACGGCAGAGGAGGGAATCCAAAGGGCCACTGTGGCTACGAAGAGGGGCCCAGGCCCAGTTAGCAACTACGGACAGGGTTCCTGGTTGGTGAAGTATAAACAGCTGCTCCCCCCACCGCAGCAGCTGAAACAAGTGAAAGGAGCAACTAAACTCTATCTCCATGCGGAGGCACAAATCAACATCATCAAGCAATATGAAAAAATACATTAAATCTCCAGAACAGAAAGAAAGTAACAAATACACAGAAAACAATCCCAAAGAAAATGAGATATATAACCTAAATGATGATGACTTCAAAACAGCCATCATTAAAATACTCACTGAGTTAAGAGAGAATTCTGACCGACAACTCAACGAGTTCAGGAGCTATGTCACAAAAGAGTTTGATACGATAAAGAAGAACCAAACAGAAATACTGGAAATGAAGAACACAATAGAGGAGATTAAGAAAAATCTAGATGCTCTGAACAGTAGGGCCGATAATATGGAGGAAAGAATTAGCAATTTGGAAGATGGCAATATAGAATTGTTGCAGGCAGAGGAGGAGAGAGAAGCAAGACTTAAAAGAAATGAAGAAACTCTCCGAGAATTATCAGACACAATTAGGAGATGCAACGTAAGGATTATAGGTATACCAGAGGGAGAAGAGAAGGAGAAAGGGGCAGAAAACCTATTCAAAGAAATAATGGCTGAGAACTTCCCAAATCTGGTGAGGGAGATGGATCTTCAGGTGACAGAAGCCAATAGATCTCCAAACTTTATCAATGCAAGAAGACCAACTCCACGGCATATAGTAGTGAAGCTAGCAAAAGTCAACGACAAGGAGAAAATATTAAGGACAGCCAGGCAAAAGAAACTAACCTACAAAGGAACCCCCATCAGGCTATCAGCAGATTTCTCAGCAGAAACTTTACAGGCTAGAAGAGAGTGGAATGATATATTCAAAAATCTGAAGGACAAAAACCTACAGCCGAGAATTCTCTACCCAGCGAAAATATCCTTCAAATACGATGGAGAAATAAAAACTTTCCCAGATAAACAAAAATTAAGGGAGTTCATTGCCACAAAACCTCCTCTTCAGGAAATCCTCAGGAAAACCCTCATTCCTGAAAAATCCAAAAAAGGAAAGGGGCTACAAAACCAAGAGCAGAGGAGATAAGTAGAAGGACAACAACAGAGAGTAGCAGCTCTACATCAGAACAGATTAAACCATGGGACGAGAAACAAAGGAAACTGAAGAAAACCGGAAAACAAGACACAAAATGGTAGTGGTAGGCCCCCACGTCTCAATAATCACTCTAAATGTAAACGGATTGAACTCCCCAATCAAAAGACACAGAGTGGCAGGATGGATCAAAGAACAAGATCCAACAATATGCTGCCTCCAGGAAACACACCTCAGCCCCAAAGACAAACACAGACTCAGAGTGAAGGGATGGAGAACAATACTCCAAGCTAATAATGAACAAAAGAAAGCAGGTGTCGCTATACTAATATCAGACAAGGTAGATTTCAAAGCAAAACAGATAAAGAAAGACAAAGAGGGACAGTATATAATGATAAAAGGGACTCTCCACCAAGAAGACATAACACTTATAAATATATACGCACCCAACACAGGAGCACCAAAATTTGTAAAGCAACTCTTAATAGAACTAAAAGAAGACATCAACAACAATACAATAATAGTAGGGGACCTCAACACACCATTAACACCAATGGACAGAACATCCAGACAGAAAATCAACAAGGAAATAATAGAATTAAATGAAAAATTAGACCAGATGGACTTAATAGATATATATAGAACACTTCATCCAAAAACAGCAGGTTACACATTCTTCTCAAGTGCACATGGAACATTCTCAAGGATTGACCATATTTTGGGAACCAAAGCAAACATCAATAAATACAAGAGAGTTGAAATAATATCAAGCATCTTTTCTGATCATAACGCTATTAAACTAGAAATCAACTACAAGAAAAAAGCAGAGAAAGGTGCAAAAATGTGGAGACTAAACAACACGCTTCTCAACAAACAATGGATCATTGAAGAAATTAAAGAAGAAATCAAATATTATCTGGAGACAAATGAAAATGAGAACACGACATACCAAATCATTTGGGATGCAGCAAAAGCAGTCCTAAGAGGGAAATTCATCGCAATACAGGCTCACCTCACTAAACAAGAAAAAGCTCACGTAAGCAACCTCAAACGACACCTAACAGAACTAGAAAAAGAAGAAAAAACAAGGCCCAGAGTCAGTAGAAGGAGGGAAATAATAAAAATAAGAGCAGAAATAAACGATATTGAAACAAAAAAGACAATAGAAAGGATCAATGAAACAAAGAGTTGGTTCTTCGAAAGAATTAACAAAATTGACAAACCCCTAGCCAGACTCACCAAGAAAAGAAGAGAGAAATCGCAAATTAATAAAATCAGGAATGACAGAGGAGAAATCACAACAGATACCAATGAAATACAAGAGATCATAAGAGAATACTATGAAAAACTGTATGCCAACAAATTGAACAACCTGGAAGAAATGGACAAATTCCTAGACTCCTACAATCTCCCCAAACTGAATCAGGAAGAAATGGAGAATCTGAATAGACCAATCACAAGTAAGGAAATAGAAACGGTAATCAAAAACCTCCCCAAAAACAAGAGTCCAGGACCAGACGGCTTCTCTGGAGAATTCTACCAAACATTCAAAGAAGACTTAATACCTATTCTCCTCAAACTGTTCCAGAAAATTGAGAAAGATGGAGAACTCCCTAACACATTCTATGAAGCCAACATCACTCTGATCCCCAAACCTGACAAGGACAACACAAAGAAGGAGAACTACAGGCCGATATCACTGATGAACATAGATGCAAAAATCCTCAACAAAATTTTGGCAAACCGATTACAGCAATACATCAAAAAGATTATACACCATGATCAAGTGGGATTTATACCAGGGACACAGGGATGGTTCAACATCCGCAAGTCAATCAACGTGATACACTACATTAACAAAATGAAAACCAAAAACCACATGATCATCTCAATAGATGCAGAGAAAGCATTCGACAAGATCCAACACCCATTTATGATAAAAACCCTCAGTAAAATGGGTATAGAAGGGAAGTACCTCAACATAATAAAGGCCATATATGATAGACCCACAGCCAACATCATACTCAATGGACAAAAGCTGAAAGCCATCCCTCTGAGGACAGGAACAAGACAAGGGTGCCCACTTTCACCACTCCTATTCAACATAGTTCTGGAGGTGCTGGCCAGAGCAATTCGGCAGGAAAAAGAAATAAAAGGAATCCAAATAGGTAACGAAGAAGTAAAACTCTCGTTGTTTGCAGACGACATGATCTTATACATAGAAAACCCCAAAGAATCCACAGAAAAACTATTAGAAATAATCAACAACTACAGCAAAGTAGCAGGGTATAAAATTAACGTGCATAAATCAGTAGCATTTCTATACACTAACAATAAACTAACAGAAAAAGAACTCAAGAACTCTATCCCATTCACAATAGCAACGAAAAGAATAAAATACCTTGGGATAAACTTAACCAAGGAAGTGAAGGATCTGTACAATGAAAACTACAAGACTCTCTTGAAAGAAATAGGCGATGACATAAAGAGATGGAAAGACATCCCTTGCACATGGATCGGAAGAATAAACATAGTTAAAATGTCCATACTACCTAAAGCAATATACAGATTCAATGCTATCCCAATCAGAATCCCAAGAACATTCTTCACAGAAATTGAACAAACAATCCTAAAATTCATATGGGGCAACAAAAGACCGCGAATTGCTAAAGCAATCCTGAGCAAGAAAAACAAAGCCGGCGGAATCACAATCCCCGATTTCAAAACATACTACAAAGCTACAGTGATCAAAACAGCATGGTACTGGTACAAAAACAGGTCCACAGATCAATGGAACAGAATTGAAAGCCCAGAGATAAAACCACACATCTATGGACAGCTAATCTTCGACAAAGGAGCAGAGGGCCTACAATGGAGAAAAGAAAGTCTCTTCAACAAATGGTGCTGGGAAAACTGGACAGCCACATGCAAAAGATTGAAAATTGACCATTCTTTTTCACCACACACCAAAATAAACTCAAAATGGATCAAAGACCTAAAGATTAGGCCTGAGACAATAAGTCTTTTGGAAGAGAATATAGGCAGTACACTCTTTGACATCAGTTTCAAAAGAATCTTTTCGGACACTGTAACTCCTCAGTTGAGGGAAACAATAGAAAGAATAAACAAATGGGACTTCATCAGACTAAAGAGCTTCTTCAAGGCAAGGGAAAACAGGATTGAAACAAAAAAACAGCTCACTAATTGGGAAAAAATATTTACAAGCCACTTATCCGACAAAGGGTTAATCTCCATAATATACAAAGAACTCACACTGCTTAACAACAAAAAAACAAACAACCCGATCAAAAAATGGGCAGAGGACATGAACAGACATTTCTCAAAAGAAGATATGAATATGGCCAATAGACACATGAAAAGATGTTCATCATCGCTAATCATCAGGGAAATGCAAATCAAAACTACACTAAGATATCACCTTACCCCCGTTAGATTGGCAAAAACATCCAAAACCAAGAACGACAAATGTTGGAGGGGTTGTGGAGAAAGAGGAACCCTCATACACTGTTGGTGGGAATGCAAACTGGTACAGCCACTATGGAAAACAGTATGGAGATTTCTCAAAAAGTTAAAAATAGAAATACCCTATGACCCAGCCATCCCGTTACTGGGTATCTATCCTAAGAACCTGATATCAGATATCTCAAGAGTCCGTTGCACCCCTATGTTCATTGCAGCATTATTTACAATAGCCAAGACGTGGAACCAGCCTACATGCCCAGAAACTAATGATTGGATAAAGAAGATGTGGTATATATACACAATGGAATACTACTCAGCCATAAAAAAAGACGAAATTGGCCCATTCACAACAATGTGGATGGACCTCGAGGGTATTATGTTAAGCGAAATAAGTCAGTCAGAGAAAGACGAACTCTATATGACTCCACTCATAGGTGGAAATTAGTATATTGAGAAGGAGATCTGATTGGTGGTTACCAGGGAAAAGGGGGGGTGGGGGGAGGGTACGGAGGGGGAAGTGGTGTACCCACAACATGACTAACAAAAATGTACAACTGAAATCTCACAAGGTTGTAATCTATCATAACATTAATAAAAAAAAAAAAAAAAAAAAAATTTTGGTAATGTCTTTGGTGTTCTGTATTGATAATATGAAATAACCAATTCAAATCCATGTTAGAATTTACTGGATTTTTTAATCGAACTCATTGATGCTACATTTATATATTCATTTATTTATGCCTTGTCTTGTTTGGAATAGGATTTAAGGTAATAGTTATACATATGCTCCAGATTATAACCCAAATTCTTTCCTAGGGAAAAGGAATCAAACTCAAGAATTTAGAAAATTAGTTTAAAGAAATTGGACTCAATCAACACAGAGTGGGAAGATTATTGATTTGTCCTCAGACAGAAGTGGGTATGAATTTTACCTTTGCCATTTTGCCCTGTGACTTTTAGTAAGTCATTTCATCTCTCTTAATCTCAGCGTTTTTATCTCTAATCGGTAGAACATAATGAGACCTCACAGAGTTAGCATGAGGATTTGGTGGAATGATGTGTGGACGGTACCCCAGTGCCTGACATATAGTATATACTCAGCTAAGATTAGCTGAGGACTCGGATGAATACATGGCAAAAAAATGCAAGGCAGATTGATTAAATGTTACATTTTGTGGTATAGACATTAAATGTGAAGGAGTTGAGAGTCACTGAGCACTAAAGTAATCAGAGAAGATTTTGTAGAAATTTAATAAGTGTCTAGAAATATGCAGAGGATGAAGAGAGTGTCTTTCTTAGTCCATTCAGGCTGCTATCACAAAACCGCATAAACTGGGTGGCTAATAAACAACATACGTTTATTTCTCACAGTTCTGGAGACTGAGAAGTCCAAGACATGGCACCAGCAGATTTGGTGTCTGGTGAGAACCTGCTTCCCGGTTCATAGACAGCTGTCTTCCCTCTGTGTCCTCACATAATGATAGGGACAAGGGAGTTCTCTGCAGTCTCTCTGACACGGGCTCTAATCCCATTCGTGAGAGCTCTACCCTTAAGACCTGACCGCCTTCCAAAGTTCCCACCTCCAAATACCATTACATTGGGGATTAGTTTTCAACACATGAATTTTGGGGGAATGCAAACATTCAGTCTATAGCAGGGAGTGAGAAGATGAAATCTTGCTAGGTGAAGTAAGAGCAGGAACAGAGGCTTGAGTGAGTAACAGCAAGACAGGAGGAGGTTATGCCGATCAGCTCCAGGTTATCCAGCTCGGGCCTGACAGGGGCTGGAGAGGATGGCGGGGGACTGGTTTGGAGACAGACAACTCACTTCATTTTGGATTTCTAGGACTTGAGGAAACAAGATGTCTGAGTGAGAATATACCTCGCATAGCTGGAGATGGGGTCAGGGCTCTATTCTGAAGAGGCTACAGGTTTGGAGGTTGCAGCCTCATGGTGATAATTAAACCAGTGAGCACTCAATGAGAGAGAGGGGTGAGCGCCGACCAAAGACTGAATTTGTAGAGGATACTCTCCAGTTATAGGGTAGAAAGCTGAAGAAGCTCAATCAAAAATAAACCCACAGATGGTGGTCAGACAGTGCTAGCTAGGACAGTGGAGTGGAGGCCAAGAAAAGAATGGTCTACAGTAAGAGGGGTAGCTGGAAGGAAGCCCAGGCAGGGCAGGGAGAGGAGATGGTCTATGAGCAGCTGCTCCCTCCATTAGAAAGTGAAACCAGGATGTGCAAAGTGAGCCCTGGAAGGAGGACCTTTGTCTGGGGAGGGACGGTGACCAGCTGTTCTGCCCCATTGGTTCTGCCTTTCCCTTCGGTTCGCTTGTCCAGCTGATCACCTTTCTGTTCCTCCCTCTCTCCTGCCTCCAAACCTCTTCCTAGACCCAAATAACACGTTTTTTAGTGCTTTGATCTGAAACAATCTCTTTTTACATCCCGTTGGAACAATTGGGACAGGGTAAATCTTTAAGAAGAGACTTCACAAAGTAGCAGGAGACAACAGAAGAAAATAAGCTGGAGGGGGTACAGAACATGGACTCTCCAGAACTAGACCCCCTTGGTTCAAATCCAGGCTCTCTCATCTAGTACCTTCATAACTTTACAAGTTACTCCATCTCTCAGTGCCTTGGTTTTCTAGTCTGAAAAATGGGAACAGTACATATTTCATAAGGCTGTTGTGAGAACCAAGTAGATTTAATGCGTGTATAGCTCTTAGATGAGAGCCTGGCACTTTTTAAGTTTGATATAAGTATTTGCTATTAAATAAGTACAGAATACAAAGAATTGAAAGAGCAGTATGCATAACTTCTAGCCATTTACTAGCTCTGTCTCTTTGGACAAATTATTTAACCTCTCTAGGCCTCAGTTTCAGCTATATAATGTGGATATAATACTACTTCATAACTGGGAAAATTGAAAGAGTCAATACACATAAGGTGTTTAGTAAATCCTTAATAATTAACACCCTTATTATTAGGTCGGTGGCTTACCCATGTGGCATTCTGATCACCAGAGATCAGAGGTGCTGTCCCATTTTACACCTGATATGGGCAAAGAGAGGCCTCCTCTGTGCCCTGGCAGGCACCAGGCAGACACAGCTTCTTTATGTCCTTACCTCTTCACAGTCAGGAGCAGGATGAGAGGAGCACCCTTTCTCTTACCTGAGCCAAGCCTGCTCAGATTTCCTCTCAGAGACCTACCCTTTTCTGTGGTGACTGTGTGTGCTGACCTCACCCTTCAGATGAACCCCTCAAATCAACTAGGCAGGAGCTCCTCTTAAACTAGAGGCCATTTTTAATATAATCACCTGAACCTTCATATAACATAACTTAAGCATGATAAAAATGAAGATAATATAGTGTAGAGGAGAGGGAGAAGGAACCCTGAGGAATTTAAGGGTCATAGCTCTGAAAGGTCCCTTCTCTAAAAGCAGAGACATGCAGGATCCACATCTGAAAGGTCTGGGAACAGATTTTCATGGCAAAGAGTTGGGGGCTTTTCAAGTCAGGGACAGTGTACCCGAGAGGAAGGAAATCTTGCTTAGCTGGAACCTGAACCCTGCTCCATCTGCCCAGAACCACCATTTCTTACACTGATATCTGTGGGCTGGATAGCAGGTAGCTCGGGCCTAATTTAACCTGTCACCAGACAAGCATTCTGCCACTGGCACAGGCAAGGGTAGTTCAGGAAAAGTTCTTGTCAACTGGATAAAGAACTGCCCTGATATCCCAACCATTTGGATGCTTCTGCTTCCAGATGCCTTGCAACCAGCAAGTGTCCACATGAAGATACTTTAGTCATTTTCTCAAAATAACAATCTATAAAACATAAATAGTAAATTTCTTTTTACCATAAAAGAAAATTAGATTATCAGAAATAGAAGCTATAAATCACATGTGGTACATCTGAACTTTCTATGTACCATAATAACTAATCACTTGGCTATCAGGGCACTGGGGAAATTACAATAAATTATATTTTGTGGGGTATGCACCACATGAATGAAGCCAAGAATATTACAGAAGTGACCTTCACCTTGTGTGATGTCATAGAAAAAACGATGCTGCCCTAATAACTTCATAGGGTTAATTAGTTTGGGAGAACACACAAGAGGCAGCGATGTCACAGAGCTTTTTTATTTTCTTTCCCGTGGGAAGTTGGGCTAATAAAAATGAAAAACATTTCAAGTAGCTAAGTAAGAAAGAAGAGTTGCATAGAGTTAGAAGGAAATGCTTTAGGGCTGTCCCCTTAGAAGGCCTAGTTCTCTTTCTCTCTAAGCTGCAAATCTTATTCTTTTCTTGTGCATCTTTTCCCATCGACTTGGGAATCTTTGAAATGACCATTGTTTCCAAAACCTGCTCTGACGATGGATTTTTTTAATTCGCCAATGAACACGAATCCATTTAATCAGACATGGACTTCTGCAGATAGGGAGACATTTATCTGTATAAAATATGCAGCTTTGTTTGGTCTCGCCACTTAGATCCCCAGTGGGGGTGGAGGTAAAGTTTCCACAGTCATGCTGATTTCAGATGAATAGGTTTGCTGGTGTCAAAGACGGGCTGCAGCACTCCGCTGGCATCTGGGGTACAGAAGGCTAATTCTTCTGAATAGAGCCATTGATGATTACATTTTGGGGAAACTTAATCATAGAGTAATTAGGCTTTAATTCTTACAAAAACTTACAATTAATTGGATCTTTTATACAACTTTTTTTTGTTTGATTTAAAGTACCATGTAGGTTGGTTATAGAAACTTAATTTAAATATGGATTTAATTAGAATTGTTTTATGATTTTAATGAGTCTTAAAAGTCTTTTGATGAGCAGCCTGTATAATTATGGTATTTACAATGATTGGGTAAATGAATACTTTTATAATTTACCTTTCAGGAAACTGTATTTTTATGGAGGCTATTTTTTGCATGATGAATTGTTTCATTTTATGTTCAGTTTTTGTGGACATGGTGCTTAGTCCTGCCCCTAATCACTCAAATGCTTTCTCTCTAGAATGAAATTAAACTTTCATGGAATCAAAAGCATCAGGCAGTAGCCCAATACTACAGTTTAATTTAATCACAGAAATATTTTTGTTTTTATTATAAAGGAGACTGAATCGCTGCTAAAACTTTTAGCTGAGGATTCAGTTTTTCTATATAATCGGGAACAAACAAGTTTTCTGAAGACAGGCTCTTTTTCTATAGGAAAAATATGTGATTTTAAGGAAATGACTTTAAAGTTTTTAAACAGCAAAGTGTAATATTGAGTTGTCAACTTTTTAATGTACTGTCAAAACAACTAGAAATTAGTGTTTTCAATAAACATTAAAAAATGTTTAATTAACAAAGGAAACATTAGATACTTTCTCCCCTTTGAGTAGGTCCCATTCCTACCTGTACTAAATCAAATAAATAACATAGGATATTTTTCTGCCAATTTAAAAAAAAGCATATTAAATAAGTAATATTAGGACATATGTTTTTATTTTCCATTTTTAATGATATTATTATATTATATCCTTCTTATATTCTATCCTTCACTCTCCAGTTTAGGTCAAATTATTTACATGTGCTTGAAAATCAATCAGTGCAGCTTGACATATCAAGAGTATAAGAGAAAAACCATATGGTTACTACAATAGTGTAGAAAAACATTTGAAAAAAGCATTTCATGACAAAAACTCTCAGCAAACTAGGAATAAAAGCAAACCTACTCAATTTGATTGAGTCCCTATGAAAAACCTATAGCTAACATCATAGTCAAAGATCAGGAACAAGGCAAAGATGTCTTTTATTTAACATTTACTGAAGATCCTAGCTAGTGCATAAAAGACACGTAAATGGGTAAGGGAGAAGGAAAGCTATCCTTATTTGCAGATGACATGATTATATATGTAGAAAACCCTAAGGAATCCACAAAATAGCTATAAAATCTAATGAATAAATTTAGGAAGATTTCAGGATACAAGGCCAAAACAAAAACTGGAATGTCTATATACTAGCAACAAATAAGTGACAATAAACATTTTTTTAAACCTCCATTTAAAATAGCATAAAAAATACTCAGGAGTAAATTTAACAAGAGATGTGCAAGACCTGAACTATTAAAACTATAAAACATTACAAAGGGAAAGTGAAAACGAACTAAATAAATGAGAAGATATCCTATATTCATGGATGGAAGATTCAGCATTTTTAAGATGACCATCCTCCCCAAATTGATCTATAAATTCCATGGAATCCCAATCAAAATCCAAACAAAATTCTTTGAAGAAATTGATAATGTGACTTAAAATTTATATCAAAATGTAAAGGACCCAGAATAGCCAAAACTATTTTGAAAAAGGAGCACAAAGGTGGAGTTATACCACCTGATTTGAACAAGAATTACTATAAAGCTACAAACTAAGATGGTGCAAAATTGGCATAAGAATCGGCATATATGAAAATGGATCATAATAGGGAGTCCAGAGATTAATCCATACTTCAATGGGAAACTTATTTTTGAGAAGGATACCAAGATAATTCAAAGGAGAAAAAATAGTCTTTTCAATAAATGGTACTAGAATAACTGGATATCTGTATGAGGAAAAATATTACTGTTGATCCTTACCTCATATCTTCTGCAAAGATTAACTCAAAATGAATCTTAGGCTTAAAGATGAGAACCTAAACTACCAAGCTTCTGAAGAAAACATAGGCGAGAAAGTCTCTGACACTAGGTTAGACAAACCTTTCTTAAATAGGAAAAAGCACAAACTGTAAAAGAAGAAATAAATTTAAAATGGACTCTCATCAAGATTAAAAACATTTGTTCTTCCAAAAGACATAGTTAAGAAAACAAAAAGACATGTCAAGGCTGTAAGGAAATTTTCACAGAACATTTCTGACAAAAAGCTTGAACTCAGTATAAAAAGAACTCTTACAACTCAATAAGAAAAAGACAACTCAGTTTTTAAAATGGGGGAAAGATTTAAATAGACATTTCACAAAAGATGATATACAAATGGCCAATAAACACAGGTAAAGATATTCAACATCACTAGTTATCAGGGAAATGTAAATTACAATAATAGTGAGATGCTAATACCTACTAAAATTAAAAGGACTGACAATAATAAGTATTGATATGAATGTGGAGTAACTGGAAGTTCCATACATTGCTGGTAGGAAAGAAAAATAGTACAGCCACTTTGGAAGACAGTCTAACAGCACTTTATAAAGTTAAGCACATATTTATCACAGAACCCAGCAATTCCACTTCTGGGTATTTTACCCAAGTGAAGTAAAAACACATGTCCACACAAAGATGTGATTGCAAATGTTTATAGCAGCATTATTTCTAACAGCCAAAATGGGAAGCAACTCAAATACCCATCAACTGTTGAATGGTAAACAAATTGTGTTATATCCCTACTATGAAATACTACTCAGCAATAACAAGGAACAAAATATTAATAACTCAAAAACAGGGGCCAGCCTGGTGGCATAGTGGTTAAGTTTGCACACTCCGCTTCAGTGGCCCAGGCTTTGCAGGTTCAGATCCCGAGTGCAGACCTACACACTGCTCAACAAGTCATGCTGTGGCAGCATCCCACATACAAAATAGGGGAAGATTGGCAGAGATGTTGGCTCAGCGACAGTCTTCCTCAATAAAAAAAGAGGAAGATTGACAATACATGTTAGTTCAGGGCTAGTCTTCCTCACCAAAAAAACAAAACAAAATATTAATAACTCAAACACAGGAGTGAATCTCAAGAATGTGCGAAGTGAAAGAATTAAAAAGAAAAGACTAGGTACTATATGTTTCCAATAATATGAATTTCTAGAAAAAGCAAAACTATAATGACAAAAAGTAGATCAAATGACTGCCTAGAGCCAGAGTTGGGAAATGTTACTGAGTGCAAGAGGCATGAGAAAATTTTTCAGGATGAAAACTTGATTATGGAGATACAATCAATTTAATTCAACTTAATTGTATGAAATTACCAAAATTCATTAAAGTGTTCACATAAAACTCATAAATTTTACTGTATATAAATAACATTTCAATAAAAGGCATTCCTAAAAAAAATTTTTACATAATGGAGTTTCCCAAGAATTCAAATGGTATAATGCAGCTGCAGTCTCTTATCTGTACTATTTTCTTTCATCTCTAAAGATTTCTACTTCTAGTTTTTCCTCAACTACAGGATTACAAACAATGTTTAGTCAAAAAGGTCTGCAAATATAAACCTATTAGTCATTTAACTGTTTAGATCTTTATTTTTACAGAATAGGCCAAAAGAGGCACAAAACTCGCTAAAGTTTAGAAGTGATTCAGTTTCCCTTACAATGAAACCATGGCTCTTTTAAGAACATATTCAGTGGATCCTGGGTTTTGGTTCCAAAAGATGTAATCATGTAAGAGTTATTCTGTGATTTTTGTTTTCTTCTTTTTATTTATTTTTTAAATTTTATTTTATTTATTTATGTATTTATTTATTTGCTTGAGGAAGATTCACCCTGAGCTAATGTCTGTGCCAATCTTCCTCTATTTTGTATGTGGGTCACCACCACAGCATGGCCACCAACAAGTGAAATATGTCCATGCCTGGGATCAGAACTGGCCAACCCGGGCCTCTGAAGTAGAGTGCACTGAACTGAACCACTACACCACAGGGCCAGCCCTCTTCTTTTTTTTTAGACTGTAGTAATTCCACCTAAGAACCCTGATAATGGAGATGACTGTGACTGATGGGAAACATGAAATGAAATGAGATTGTAAATCCTGCTGCATTGGAAAGGGTAATGGGATTTTGATGCTTTTGTAATTATCAGGGCAACTAAGAAGTATGTTCTTATTTGGCTGCCTTTCTATGTACCTCTTTAAAGTGCCTTCTTCCCAATCTCACCTACCTTAGTGGTCAATCAACCTGGTACAAAACTACTAATATTTCTAATAGAAAGTCAAATGTGGTAGAGATGAAACATCTACTGAATGCAAGTTAATATATTAACCAAAACGGTGCCTTTCCAATATGGTTATGCAAATACCCAACTTACTGCTTCTTTTTTGTTTCCGTTTACTCTTTCATAAAGTGTGTTTTGTCTTCAATACTTTGACTTATCTTCAACACTGTATTTTTCTTAACTAGTAGTAAATTACTACACAGAAAATTGAGTATTTCCAGGATTTTGGAACTAGCAGAGTCGATATATTAAAGATAATCTTATTGGATGATTGTGACCTAAGAGATGTTGTCTAAATAGCTATCAAATTATCTGCTTATTTTATATTTTGTTTCTTATTATACTTAAGTTTTTGAATAATTGATTTCTTTAAAAAGAAAAAATCCTCCTAGCTATTCTATGCTGAGCAAAGTAACCAGCACATTCTGAATCAGGTATATGCATCTTAAATATCCAAATACATAAGTAGGATTAATTAAGAAAAGATATGATATCAGTTTTCAAGTATTTGAAGGGCTCTTACCTACTTCATGAGAGATGGTCTTTGTTTTGAAATTCTAAGTGTACAGTTTAATGAATTTTGGTAAGTTCATACAATTAAATTGAATTAAATTGATTATACCTCCACAATCAAGATACAGAATAAATTTCTTTTAAGCCAAGAAAAAAAAAAAAAAAAGATCCAGAAGAGTTCCTTATCCTAAAAAGTCTCCCGTTGCCTCTTTGCTCTCAGTGAGATTTCCCAACTCTGGCTGTAGGCAGTCACTTACCTACCTTGGGCCTTCTTTTGAGCTGTTTCAGAGGGTAATTTTTACTAACGGGTATGAGTTAAAGAGGTATCAGTATGGTATAAGGAAGAATTCTCTGACAATTAGACGTGAACTCTTCATCAGTTAGAGAGGTCTGAATACTTGCAAATTAAAATAAATGCCTCAAAGTCTCTTCCCATTCAGGGTTCTATGACTCTTTCTCCTGCATGCTTTGGAATGGCATGTTTTAATTAATTACATTTTCTGAATAACCCTAAGTTAACTCGGGGTAACTCTTCAGGCTTTTATTTCAACACTTGGTGGAAAGTCTTGATAAAATGTGTTACCACATTGTTCTCTCTTATTTTTCTGGTATACATTGTGCTAGATTTGTTTTCTTTAATGATTGAGAATATTGTGGTAACTTGGGAGTCACTATCATTTCTGAACATTAATCATCACTGACAAAATTATCAGTGATATATCTAAGAGAACTTTTCATCTTTTTCTCCTTCCCCTTAGCGAATTAACTCCTCTTTCCACTGTCTGTCCTTAATTCCATCAACAGGTTTGCCAGTCTGAATCTGAACTGGATAAAAATGCCAGTTTTCTTTGCTGCTTGTCTTCATGCCTCTAACCAGATTTTTCAGAGTTACCTTTTCTTCTTCCTATTCAACAACACCCTATCCCCACTTCCCTTACCCTTAGCCTTACCCTTATTGCATGCCTGCATGGATTATGTCAACAGCCTCTTTGTTTCCAGTCTCTCCCAATTCTGGTTCACCTTTGTATTTTGCTGTCAAACTAAGATTGTATCAGTTCAGAATTTCATTCCTCAGCTCAAAAACTTGCAGGGATTTCCTACTGCATGACCCATCAAGTACAAACCATTCCCACTAGGCTTTTAAATCCCTTCACAAATGTCTCTACTACATGACTTCAGATTGACTCATTGTTCTGTACACAGTGGCCCTTCTCTGCCCTTGGAACACATCTCGCTATCCTCACGCCTTTGCTTGACATGACATTGTTGCACAATCATGTTTTCCTATCCAAACTGTCCTTCACAAAACATTCTCTGGCAGCTCTTATCCATACCAAAATCTGCTCTTTTTCAATTTCTAATGAATTTTCTCTCAATAACTCCATTTTTATATGTTAGCTCTATCTCTGTGCTGGATTGTGTGGTACCCCAGAGTAGAGACAAGCTCTTGTATTGAATTTGCCTCCCCATATTGTCAAGTACAACGCTGGACACATAATATATAATATTCCTAACTTTACAGTATACTCTTCACATGTTTTCTCACTTACTTTATATCCTATGAATAACCTAATTAAACATCTACAGATTCATCTATTTGTTGTCACTCATTCCTTGCTTACATCAACATCACTATCATTCATTGTCCTTGAAATTTCCTCTTACCTCACCTCTTCTTCCAAATGTAAACATTACTCACTATCTTATGAAAGTCAATAAAATACTGGCATTGATATGCCAGTAAGGAAAGAAAACCATAAAAACAAAAGTATGAGTCATCTCTACAATGCTATATAAAGCCAATCCTGACCATTAAAGGTTATATGGAGTTTTTAAAAAATTAAAAATGAACTAAACTTAAATGCAAATAAAATAGACCCACAATCCCTTATCTTCAGTTCTGAAATACGAAAAGCTCTTAAACTGAAAATCTTTGTAAGTATATAGTCTTAATTTTTCCCACTTAAAATGAATGCTTATATGTTTTGATGCAGATATATTAATGTATTTGGTTATATGGTATTGCCCTTGACTCTGTTGGGAATGTTACTTAATAAACAGAATATGTATTATATTATCTTTCTAAAATCTAAAAAAAGTCTGAATTCTGAAAATGACCTTAATGACTTCAGATAAGGCATTATGGACTTACAATACATTTGTATAGTGCTGTGCAGCCGTTGACTTAATCATATCATTTACTCCTCCAAATAACAAGGTAGCTACTATTATTATTTCCATTTTCTAGATTAGAAAACTAAGATGCAGAGAGATTAAGTGGCTTGATGGCGAATGATAGGACTGAAGTTCATATTTTCTAATTTTAAGTCATATGCCTTTTTCTATCCCAATACCTTGAACAGATGCTTTGGAACTCTACTTTTTAAGAACTGTAATAAACTGGTCCTAGGAATTTATATAGATTGTGACCTGTCTATGCTTGTCCAGAACATGCACTCTGTACACTATGAACTGGCAAGCCTACAGTGGTGGAGACCTTGTTGAGTAGCAATTGCTGAAACAAGACCAGGGTACAGGAGCAGTCCTTCCAGAGACTTACAATTTGAGAAAAACTGAAATAAAGGCAGGGCCTTCGCATTTGATCCAGTAGCTATAGGTAGAACCTGTGTTGGCACCTAAGTTATTGATATGGAATCAACAGAAGAGAAATGTTTATGTGGTTGCCTTGTAAAATCAGAGCATTTAAATCTATGCATATATATCTCAACTAAATTTTATATTCTTTTGATATTTACCCATCAATAAATTGTTAGAATCCTCAAAGCTCTGTATAGCTAATTACACCATATCTTCAACCTTAGTAGTATATGAGATATAATTTTAATTATGCTACAAAGACACTCAATGTGGTAGATTGTCACAGTAATGGCCTCCCAATGAATCACAACTCCCAAGATACCACACTAACACTGGGCTTGGCCACACAACTTGCTTCGTTCAACTGATATCAGTAAATGTGATGAGATTAGAACTTTGATAAATACTTGTGTGTTCAGGCTGCCCTCTTGGGACACTGAACTCACCACATTAGGAAGAAGACTGAAGTAAAAGGCCAGACAGAACAAGCAGAACTTCCTAGAGAATTATGAGAAATGATAAATTTTGTTGTTTTTAATTCCTAAGCTTTGGGGTTGTTTGTTACTTGGGTAACTGATACACCTAGCCGCCAGTTTTTTATTTGTGGAAATCACTTCATTCTTCATTTCATTTGGGGAAATCACTTCATTATATGTTGATAAGGCGTTTAAGCATCATTTTGTCAGCAAGGTGAGTCACTAGTGAAGAGCCATTAAAGAGATGCAGCTAGACTAGGCTGTAGAGATGAAGGCAGTTTCCTGCAGCTGGTGTCCAGAAGGCAGCGGGATGGGAAAAGTCAAGTTAAACCTAACCTATAGACATAATTTGTCCCACACTAAGTATTATCTAAATCAAATGAAAACCTTTACAATCTCTTAGGACTTTTCCATCTTCAGCCATGGTTAAACTATAAAATATGAAATTGATGCAATAAAATTTCTATAAATGTTTCACTCTTCTCGTTGGATCAAATTTTTACAATATGCTGGTTTCCATTCTCTTTATGTTGATGTAGTTTTGTTCTCTCCTAGCTATCCTCCTGGCTGCATGTACCATGGCATGCCTCACAGCAGTAATATGTTAGGTTAATAAAGCAATTATTTAATTGACTCTAATTTCTTTGGCATTCCTATTAGCTAAAGGAAAGGAGTTCAATCACTGTTTACATTTGTAAAGCCAATATTATGGTTTAAATTATGTCCTTTGGATGAATTTGAAAATTGAAGCCTGATAATCCTTAAAGCAATATTTACAGAGGGCTCTTTGTCTTTGTAAAGAATAAAGGGAATGGAAACAAGAGCACATTAAATCAGGGGGGCTTTAAATATTCATTCTGCAATCAGCTTCACTGGTTTCCAGACCACTATCTAAATTCATAATGCTTTTTGTGGAGAAATACCAAATCTCTTGCTTTAATTATTCTGTGAAATATAAACTATTGCTTCACATTCTTTTTTATGATTCTGGAGTATGGGAATTCCAGATATAATGCTCACAATGCAAATTCTTCCTCAACAGAAATATCTTGGAAGATATTGCTAAAATTAGTGACTCAAAAATGCAAACATTTTTAGATAGATAGCTTCTGATTTAAAATGGGCTCTACCTAACAGCCCCTAATAAAACCTCTTTCAACCACCCGATAAAATAACTATAGAAACACTAAAGTTTATGAAAACTCACAACTCCAAAATCAATCAGTTAACCTGCTGTCAATAGTTTTCCATGAATCACATGATGGAAGTGGTCTAGACTGATCTCTCCCACTGTGAAGATGAATGATCAAAAGAATCCAAATGGTACTGTGAAAATATGCTCCAGCTGAAGGGAACGTGAAAATCACCCTGAAAAAAAAATTCCACAGAAACATGGTTAATATGGGGATCAGACAAAACGTTAGAACAGCCTATGGTACCCTAAGTGGATATAAGGCATGGCCTCTGTGAACAAACTGTAGAAAGACATTGGTAACAATCTGTTAGGCCAAAAAGGGAAACAATGAGACGCAACAAGAAGAGGCCAAAGTGAAATGGAAGAGGATAAGATTTGGGGGCGAGGAAAAAGGTTTTACATTGGCACTAAAGAAAATCAAATTAAAAATATATAAGACTTAGTTAATTTCAAGAAAGAGGAAAATAGATTTAAAGCATCCAGGCAAGAAAAAAATAAAGCAGGTTAGCTAAGAAGGGACAAAAATTAGGCTGGCCTTAAACGTCTCTGAGCATTAAGTGCCATGAGATGATGACACATCTACAGCATTTTTGTAGTGCCATCTTTTTTTATTTTGACTTACTGAAAAGTGGCAACAATGGTACATAGAGTTCCCATTTACCCTTCACCTAGATTCCCCTTATGTTTAACATCTTACATAACCAAAGAATATTTATCAAAACTAAGAAATTAACCTTGGGACACTACTATTAACTAAAATACAGGACTTTTTCAGATTTCACCAGTTTTCTACTAATGTCCCTTTGCTGTTCCAGGATCTCATAGTGCATTTAGTTGTCATGTCTCCTTAGTCTCCTCCAATCTGTGGCAGTCTTTCAATCTTTGTCTTTCATGACCTTGACACTTTTGAAGGGTACTGGTCAGTTATTTGTGGACTGTGCCTCAATTTGGGTTTGTCTGATGTTTTCTCATGATTAGATTAAGGCTATGTGTTTTGGGAAGGGAAACCACAGAGGCTATGCATCCTTCTCAGTGTATCATATCAGGGATTAAATAATGTCAGTGTGTCGTATTATTGGTGATGTTACTCTTGGTCACTTGGTTAAGCCAGTGTTTCTTAGGATTCTCTACTGTTGTTATTATTTTTCCTCTATAATTATTAAATATTGGGAGAGGTACTTTTTTTTTTTTTGAGAAAGATTAGCCCTGAGCTAACATCCGTGCCCACCTTCCTCTGCTTTATATGTGGGACACCTGCCACAGCATGGCTTGATAAGCAGTGCATAGGTCCACACCCAGGATCCGAATTGGCAAACCCTGGGCCAGTGAAGCAGAATGTGAGAACTTAACCACTGCGTCAAATGCAAATATCCTTTTTTTGTATAAACCTGCACCCATTAATTTTAGCATGCATCGCGTGGCAATTGTTACGGTGGTGTTTTAATGATGATTTCTATTTCCCTCATTCCTTCATATATAATTGGAATTATTATTTAAGGAAGAGCTGTCACTTCCCCTCTATTTAATCAGTTATTTACTTATATTAGTTTGGATTAGTGGGTATTTATTTTATTATTTGGTTATAATCCAGTTCTATCGTGATTTGCTTATTGCTTAAGATGTTCCAACTTCAGCAATTGGCAACTTCTCCAGGCTGGCTCCTATGCCCTTTTGATATGCTCCTATCTTTTTTGTATTTATCATCTCCTTACTTTCTGGTGCTCTAGGCTCATATTGTGTTTTCCCTGCCCCAGCCCTAGAATCAGCTATTTCTCCAAGCAGTCCTGTTTCTTTAGTTAGAGAATGGAATTTAGAAACCAAGAATTAGGTGCTGGCTTTGCTCATTGCTACTGGGGTAACTTCTAGCCCCTTTCAGCGGACAGAGCTAAAAAAATTCATGTATGGATACTAGCTCATGCAAACACACACGTCGAAATTTATTTCTGTATCATTTATATGTGTATTTAAAAAAATAAGTTCATACTGTTATCTCCAATTTTAATCCAACACCACAGAGCTGATTCTAGCCTTCCTCCTTTATTTGTAACTTCTTTCTTCGACAGTGAGAAACCCAACTCACATTTTTTACAATTTATTTATTTGTTAACTCAACCCTAGTATATAAACATGAATAAAAATATTGTTAAAAAGCATCTAAAAATATCTTTGAAATCTAAAGAAATTAAAAAATCTGAAAAAATAGTTTTAAATTTCCTAATCCATACCTCTGTGAGAAACAAATTGCCAACTAGAGAACGGCGTTTGTGAATAGGTCTTTTTGTCTTTAGTCTTCAAGTATTCAGTCAAACGGCTGCTTTCCAGAGTTTCTTAGCTCAGCTCCTTTCTCCCCCAACCCCCTCAGTGTATAGTTCCGGTTCATTTGTAATTACGTAGATTCCCTTGTCATAGTCTGCATGCTGTATTTCCCCCCACATCCTCATTGATTTTGTTGTTGTTTACATACAGTAAAATTCACTCTTTGTGGTGTATAGTTCTATGTGTTTCGACAAATGCATAGAGTCATGTGTCCACCACCATACTGTACACCATGTGTACTGTTCCCTGCAGAACAATTTCATCATCCCCCAAAGCAAGAGTTGCCTAACCCTTGGTAAACACTAATCTGTGTTTCCTCCCTACTCTTTGCTTTTTTAAGAGTCTCATGTAAAACGGAATCACACAACATACAGACATTTGACTCTGTCTTCTTTCACTTAGGGAACTGCATTCAAAATTCACCCAATTCTTTGTGTGAACCAATAGTTTGTTCCTGCTTCTGGCTGATGGTATCCCATTGTATGGAATGGTTTAAGGACATCTGTGTTGTTTACAGTTTTGGGCTAT
Source organism: Equus caballus (assembly GCF_041296265.1). Taxonomy (NCBI): domain Eukaryota; kingdom Metazoa; phylum Chordata; class Mammalia; order Perissodactyla; family Equidae; genus Equus; species Equus caballus. Next base: position 90,014,878 of record NC_091697.1, read on the forward strand.
TATGACTAAAGCCGCCATGAACATTTGTTTCTAAGATTTTGTGTGAATGTAAATTTCCATTTCTCTTAGGTAGACACCTAGGAGTGAATAGCTGAGTTATATGGTAGATGTATGTTTAATTTCTTAATAAACTGTCAAAACACTTCCCAAAGTGGCTGTACAATTTTGCATTCCCACCTGTCTATAGCATTTTAAGGAGAAAACTTGTAACCTAAGAATTTTGTGCCCTCCTAGATGTTGTTTATGTGTAACGGCAGCAGAATTCTCAGTTATTCAAGAATTTAAAAATTATAGCATCAAATTTCGTTCTTGAAAAAAGAAATTAAAGTCATACTCTGGCCAAATGAGACAGAAATCATAATTAAGAAATTGAAAAAGAAAATCCTAACAAACAAACTCTTAAGGAAAAAAAATGAAAAGAGATTTCTCACAAAAAAGGGATCTCTAAGAAGACAGATCACATCATATAATATTAATTATAAAACTAGAACTCTTATTAAAGTCAAGGGAGCATAGAATTCATAATCTCCTTATTTAACATTATTCTAGAATTTCCAGCTAGTGCAATAAGACACAAATCAGAAATAATGGACTAACTGCTGGAGAGGAAAAGGATAAAATGGTTAGTAATTACAGAGAATATTTCTTAGAAAACCCAAAAATGCCACATAAAATCCTCTTAAGCAGAAATCAGTAAGACTATGAAATACAGGAAAAATATTAAAAAAAATCAATATCCCAATAAGAAACAGAAGAGATAGTATAAAAAATTCTCTGAATAATAGCAACATACACACCATAAAATTTCTAGCAATAACCCTAACCAAAATATGCAGGTTCCATATATAGAAAAATATAAAAATTATTGAAATATAAAGGACCTGAATATTTTGCAGTACTGCCGTTAATTCTTTCAATTTGGTTATTTGTCCAAAATTTGTCTTTGCCACAGATGTAAGTTCCATAAGAAAAGGAGCAATAATTGTCCTATTCACTATATTATCCCCTAACGTATTTAAAACATATTTATTTCTATATATCAATATTTTGTTCAGTTATCTGTTCTATGAAGTTTGTATGGCTTCTAAGACACATTCACTAAGTAGCTTAGTAGTTTTTGAAAGAAGTCTAGACTAGATAATTACCATTACCTAGCAAACTGCAACACCCACTCATGTGACCACAGACAGCATCATGGCTCATGGCTTGAAGTGTAGGTACCCACAGTCCTGCATTACTATTTTCAATTTCCTCTCTAGCATTAATGGATTCTACAACACAACACCAAGAATTTCAAAGCTTAGAGGAGTTTTGGTGGTTTTAGAAAGGGCTCTTCTCCATAAAAAGGTTGGTTATACTTCATCAATTCAATTTTCAGATCCCACAGGCGATGATAGGTTAGTAGCAAATGAATGGGAATGAAATTCCAGTTATTAAAAATTTGAGTTATTAAAAAAGAAAAACCCAGAAAAGAAACCTACAGAATCTAGGAGCAAGTTAAAGTGAAATATTTCACAATATGCAATCTGAGCCTTTTATCTAGAATCTTTTTTGCTTCCATATGATAATTTAAGATTAAGGATTCATAGTACTCTATTGCTTGGTAGCTTAGTTTCATTTCATAATTGAGTTGACATAATATTTGAGTGCTAATATTTTCCTAGATTTTAAAAATAATGAAATGATATCATAAAATTGGAGAAAGTTGGCTGAATAGATAAACCACAGCTGAAGATAAAGCATTTTTTGACTATTCTTATCATTTTCCAATGTTTTATTATCTATGGGTGTGCGTGTATTTGTGTTTTTATGTGTTTGCTGGGTGTGGGATACTGTGTGGTAATTTCCCTGTTGTGCCTTTAAATGGGCACTGCCTAGGAACACTAATAATGGTAATGTCATAGTTATTTACTGAGAGAACTAATCTGGATTCTATGGAGGTGTGTTGAAGTTTTGTAAAAACGAAATTAGAGATGCAGCGTATCTCAGTAGTAATGGATCTGTTTTTGTTGTATAAAGCAGGGTTAGGTTAAGAAAAAATAATTTTCGAATACAGTGCTTTTTGACTGTCAAGTGTTTATTCCACTGGGTCATTAATGTACTATATTCCCAATGTATTTTTTGGGCAGAGTTCATCTTCTAGCTAAGGTTGAAGAAGAATTGGCCCACAAGAGGCTTTTTATATTTTTTAACAATAATTCTAAATTGTTAGGTAAGATCCTCTTGAGTATAAATCCTCTTTTGCCTGTAAATGAAAGGGCTGGCAAAGAGTTTGTTTTTAAGAGCTGAATTTATAACAAAGTTAGGCATATTAAACATCAATAGACATTATTGATTCTACGGCATCTTGCTGGATCAATGACGGATTTTAACCCTAAAGAAAACTTAACAAATTTGATATGAAACAGAATTATAATACAGTACAGGAACTCATCACAAAAATTTAGACATCAATGAGGATAACCTTTGAATGTCAACTGCCTGTAACTGAATTAGACTTGCTGTATTTTGGTCGAATTCATGGGTTATGGCAAATAGGATAGAAAAAATTGGAATGATTTTCTTTACTAAATATCTCAATGTCAGTTGCTTATTTTATTTTTTAATGCTTCCTAGCTATTTCCCTAAAAAAAAAGGAAAAAAGGCAATTATTCAACCTTATATTTGTGTAGTTAAATATAGAAGGAAGTTATTTGACTTGGTCAATAAATGGACTCCTTTTGGAAGTCAACTTTAGTGTTAGTGAACTGATACACTTGAAGTTAGAATTTAAATTAGGGAGATAAACTCAGAAGAGAGGAATAAAGGGCAGTGCTATGGGGCTGTGAAGGTGAGGAAGACAGCTCTTCAAAGTAGTAAGGCCTTCTCTCAGGGTATTAGGTAGCTGTGTTGTGTTCTTCACCTGGCAGTCATAGAAAGAGATAACACAGTACTTGACTTACTTTGATGCTAAAAGCTCTGGAAAGGTCATTCAGAATTTTCCATATATGGCAATAACTGTGGTGCACCCACCACAAAAATAAAGCATTATTAGACATAATCACCCCTTAAGCTGTGATGGCAGATGTTAAAATGACTATAAGCAGTTGAAGGGGGAAAAGGGTCACAGAGAGTTATCTGGAAGTAGTGAGACAAGGGTGTTTGGAGAAATAACCTATTTTCTGGAGAATGATATGATTTTAGGGTCTGAGAGATGATGGGTGAGATAATTGGGAAGATAAAGCAAAAGGCCAGTTTCTAATTAAATTGACAGCATATACAGGACTTAATAGGGATAATACTAATGCTCTGAGTTGGGCCACCATTTAGTGCATGCAACTCTGCAGTGTGAGTGTTGCTGGAAGATTCCTCATAAACAAGGGCTAGAAACATAGCATACCTTTTGGGGGCAAGACTTCTTTTTCACTATCTATCAAGATAAATACCATACCAATGATGTGTTCATCCACAAAATTGTAATGAAATAGCAAGAGGGCATCTAGGGTGATAACTGTGGAGTTAGTCAGTGCAGAAATTCTGCTTAGTGAGGAAGATGTTTAAGTTTGAAAAAAATCCATAAGTATTAAAGGGTATTCATGCTGCCTTCCTATTATGACACTCATTGGATTAAAAGATAAATCAAAGGAAATGGACTGATAGGGTTGGTAATTGGATGCAGTAAGAAAAACGCTGAATAAATAAGCAAAGGACAGATTTTTTATTATTATTATTTAAAAGGATTGTAGTTTTCCGATGTTGTTTGACCTCTTAAGGCATGGAGAGGTTGATTTTTTTTTTAGCAATATTCACATCTTAAATAGCATCACATACATTTTTAGCTGGTAATCAAACAAGTTCCATATTCTATGCAAATGGAGGAAATGCAATTCATAATTGACAAGGTATGAATTTTTTATGCTTTAAGCCATGAGGCTGCCACATCAACAAATGTAATTCCTTAGCAAATATGTCTTATGTTTATATTTATGAAATGTACACAATTGACACAGAACCCAAAAGGGAATAAGTAAGCATTTTAAATATATATATATATATGTTTACTTTGATTTGCAAACTCCATTCTGGGAAACATATATTAAATTAGAAACAAGGAAAGAAGGCAAGCAAAATGTGCCCAGAGTTTCAATTTATCTTGGATTTGGTGTTACATTCATGCATTTTGCCAAAGCCTGCACTCACATTGGTTGAAGTGTTGGCCTTGTTTTGTTTTGTTTTTCGATTTTGTTTGTTTAATGTTTAGAAAGCTACTCTCAAAAGTTAAAAGGATAAATTATTAAAACTTAAAATTTATCTATGGGAACCCCATATTGCCTTGGTGATTTCGTGTTAAATATCCTAAGCTGAAACAGCAAGAAGAGATTAAGCCAAGCATCTTGGAAAGATTGACCATATGGACACTGACATACTCCACATTTTGTGCAGCTATTAAAGAGGGCACCACAGCTTACTGAAGGGCCATGAGATAAAAAATATTCTTGAAATAACTTTGATATCCATTCAAATGCAAGTTCTATGAGGGTAAAGATTTTGTTTATCATGTCTCTCCACCTCCTCGATCCCAGCATGAAGTTAGAGGAAGCAGTATTTCTTACTAGTTCCCCAGGGGTGAGGAAAGGAAGTGAGGAAGTGGTCCCGTCATCCCCAGGGAGCTGAGGCAATGACAGTTATTTTGAGAGACTCCTAATCTACCACCACTGTGGAAATGATGGCATCCCCACTCAAGTGGGTCTGAAATATGCTCAAATCAGTTCTTCCAATCCTGGCCTGGCACATGGGGAGCAAAGAGATTGTTTTTTCCCATCAATTAATTTTTTGACATATGCAAAGTGGATATAAAGTATCACTAAGCTGTGAGCTCCTTAAGAGCAGCTCACATTTCACTTGTTTTTATAGGAGACAGACACAGAGAGACATAGGAGGCAGTAGATATATCATCGTGGGTAAGAGCATTAACTCTGGAGCCAGCTTCTTGGGTTAGAAAACTGGCTCCATCACTGACCAGTTGTGTGACCTTGAGTAACTCCTGGTCTGTAGCAATAATAATAGTTAACCCATCTCGTTAAGTTGCTGTGAGGGCTAAGTAAATTAAAGCAAAGTACTTAGTACTTGGAATGGTTAGCCTTGTGCCGACCTGTGTTGCCAAAACAACCTGTGACGCCTGTGTTGGCATCAGCTTTACACAGGCTAGTAAAAATGCACTGAATGTTTGGAAATTTTACAGTTGTAAATATGTAATCTTTTCCTTCTTGATGAAAAGAGGCCTTTTTAAATATCATTTTTATATCATTGTATCACTTTTAGAGCAAGTATGTAGTATTGCTTGACACAACTTAAATATCTTTCAACATAACAGTTTTATAAATGGAATAAACACCAAATGACTATAGAGCCAAGTTCATGAACATTTCCAGGTATATCTAATTTAACTAGAAAAAAACACATTTTTTTCCTTTTGATTCATTAATTTATACATTACTCTCAGAAAAATCAGCAATGTGGTTCTGGCAATGTATAGTAGTCCTGACACTTCTCTTAGCAAAAGGCATTTTTTCTGCATCAGCACTAAATGCTGGCCAAATAGCATGACCTTGGCCTTCTATCTAAACTCTTACAATTTTTAAAAATCCAGTGGTAGAAACGAAGTCTCTGTAGAGATATGGATGACTTACTGGTAACAGAAAGTTCAGCCTCCATAACTACTGATGGCTATGCTTCCGTTTATGTTTTCCCTAAGCCATAACTATTTAAAATGTTACTGTAAGCATTCTGAGTTGTCCCATTTGTTGGTATATAACTCTCCTACGTAAATATATAGAACAAATCATATTAATTAAAATAAATTGCTTGGATAGTTAGATTGTGTCGCAGATTGTCTCCAAAGGCTATAAATTCAAATTAAGGGTTTTGCTGCTTGTTCCTGAGCTTGGAAAGACTCCTTTTACTGCATTAGGAGTAGCAGAAGAAATCAACTACCTTACAAAAGAACATTCATTTGAATTCTTGCAGAAATGGCTGGCTGAAATGCATAGGTAGCTGGTTATCATAATCATATAACCAACTCTTGGTTGAAGCAAGCAACCAAACTGCTCATTCCTGATGGCAAGTGTTGATACTTAATAGTTTTGAGTATCGATTTTCATAGACATAACTGTATTTACCTCTAAATATTTTAAATATACATTTCTATCTATTCCATTTCTTTCTATAATATTTATTTCTATATATGTTATGTTATAAAATTGAGTTCTAGGGATTCTTAATATTATATTAAGAAATTGTGATGTGTTTCTGTAAAATAAATAAACCTTATTTTCTGGATATTAAAGTGTTCAATTAGGTCAAAATAATTTGTGGGGAGTTGGAATAACTCACTTTGCTTATTTTAAGAAAAGCCCATGTTGTATAACTTCCAAAGACAAAGATGTAACTGCCATTTATAGTCTTCTATAACAGTTGAATGTGCTTTACATTTCATGGAAACCTCAATAATATTTAAAACAAAATCACAATCTATCTGTAAATTTGAAAATAAAGCAGTACAGATAAATGATATTCTTAACTGTTTTTGACCTTTTTTTGTGAATGAATTTCCTTAATGCTTTCCTTTTTCCTATTGAATTCTCCCCAAACCAGCATACCTTTATTAGCTTGAGGGAGTAACTAAATTAAGTTAGAAATAGGTTTGTAAAGCTCTCTCTCCTCCCTTATCAAAGTGGGATTTTTGCCACCCTCCCATTCCCAAATGCGCCTACGGAAAACGGTGTAAGGCCTTGTGACTCCCATGGAGGACCCCTATAACTACTGTAGAGATTCAACATAAAGTTCAGAGAAAAGCAAAACTTTCAACGTGTTAAAAATTGCAACCTACAAGGAAATTTTAAATTATTCTATTTTAGAGAAGATAAAGCTAAGCAATAAATCGTCTAGGTTATATGAAAAGAATAATGTTGATTTCTCCATTTCCACTAAATGTATGCTAAAGGAGTTGAACTGAAACTATATCCATATCTTAAAACTCAAGTTTTAAAACATGAGGTAAAAGTGGTTGTAGATTTGCATCACTTGGAGAATGTAGCAGAAAGAGGGTAGGTCTGGTCTATTAAGTATGGTATTGTAAAGACCTGTCGCCAAAGGAAGAGACTAACACCCTAATCCTGTAGTTTATGTGGATGAAGAGATAGAGCTACTAAAATATGGTGTCATTTATATTCAAGGTGATTAGATTCAAAGCTGATTTTCTGGTTTATAATAGATTTCTCATAACTATTCATGAATCACAATACTCATGAAGTTATTCTCAAACATAGGAGAGGCTTATATCTGTCCTCTCCCTAAAGTTTGTCCTTTGGGACCAAGTGCTACTCAGAATCATCTTCCCATAGAAATGTCTTTGAAGAAAAACATCAAATTCCATAGTTTCCAATTTACCATAGAATTTGATGATGACTTCACTACTCAAAAAAAAAATCAGGGGGGGTGGCCCCGTGGCCGAGTGGTTATGTTCGCGCCCTCCACTGCAAGCGGCCCAGTGTTTCCTTGGTTCGAATCCTGGGCGCGGACATGGCACTGCTCATCAAACCACGCTGAGGCAGCATCCCACATGCCACAACTAGAGGGACCCACAACGAAGAATATACAACTATGTACTGGGGGGCTTTGGGGAGAAAAAGGAAAAAATAAAATCTTTAAAAAAAAAAAAATCAGGGTGTTTTTCTGTCATTAATGTTGCTATCTTTCCAATGAGTGAGAAAGGATATGAATTATTCCTTAAGGCAACCTCAGATTGCTTCACTAGTCAAGGAAGAAATGCCTAAATTATGCCTTTCCCATGAACAACTGCTAAAATAAAGCCTAAGGAAATGGCACTAGTGCCTTATCTTACCACTGACATGTCATACTTAAACTGAAATAGTCTACAAAATCTTTATGGGACTTAAAATTGTTACTCACTCCAGCCCATATGATGAACTCTGTGAATCTGAATAAGCTCTCTGAGGACAAGACCATACCCAGCTCCTTTCACTTCTACTTTACCTAGCACCGCGTTTTGAAGTTAGCCAACTCTCAATAAATGTTTGCTGGATGAATGGACAAATTAATCATCTACAGTAAAACTATTCTAAAATGTGGCTGATTGAGATAGCTATCAAATAAACCATAAAGGAAGGCAGATCTCTCAAACCTAAGTTCCATGTACTAAAAGCCTATTAACAGGCAGGATAACTTATAAGGTCTTCTAATTCCAGCCTATAACAGTCTTATGTAGGGGTCCACTACGATTAATTTCCTACCATTGCCACTCATTGAGACAGAGTTTTCCGAGAGTCTTTCCTAATTTGGGCCAGTCTTCTATTTCTTCTATATCTACAGCACCATATCCTAAGAACTGGTATAGTCTATAGAGCTGTTCTAGTCTTAGAGACTTCTGGGTCATAAAACAGATTTAAGTTTGCTTAGTTAGTGTTGTATATTCTCATCCTTTAAAAATTAAGAACCTAAATATTTATTCTCAATTAATTACATTAACTAGAATGAAAAAGTGAATGATTATGTTTTACTGATGGCTTTGCTTTACTGAAGCAAAATTATAATTTCTAAGAATTAACTGTGATAAATTCATGAGAACTAAAATGATGGAACCCTTTTATTACAATCCTATTGTATACTTTTGACGGGCTTCTAAACTAATGAGAGAAGCAAGGCGATCAACAACCAGAGATCCAAATGAGACCAACGGAATGAAGTTACATACTTCATTATAAGTGGTACAGAAAGTCAGAGTAAGGAAAAGCTTATTGGGATAAATCATGGTGTCTACATTCCAGTGTAGACGATGACCTAAAAAAAGTACTTTGGTAACCAAAGCTTGTTTTAAAACTTTTTACATTGGTCAAAAATACTAGTCTAGTATCAAATAACATGAAGTTACTGAATATCTTATTTTCCTTATGCTATCATCTCATTCTTAAAAATGATGTGGGGATGGTTAGTAAATGAATGAACTTGCAGGAAGTTGTTGTTATCTTTTGGTATGATCATTGAATTTAAGACTGTACGAATCAACTAATGATGTAGAAACTAAGGACAAGGAGACTAATTTTAAGGCTCTAAGGACCTTTGCTGTTATTATTCATACAAATAACAATTTAACAATACCTTTATGAAATACCAGCTACTACCCATTGTGATACTGGTGGTTAAAGGTTATTGTTTCTTCAATCCACCTAAGAATAACATAGTTATGCTTAAGTTTCTAACACATCCCTATCAACAGATATTTTGTGAGTCCTTAAAGTGTACAGAGTATAGTATACAAAGCACTATGTTATTTATTACTTGAAATATGTTCTTTCAAATAAAATATTTGGAATAAAAGCTATAGATAATTAAAAGTCTTCCTCAAGGAACTGCAAGTATAGATGAAAAAATACTACATGTGAAAAATTTAAAAAACAATGTAATCATCAAATAACAGCTCAAGAACGCAATAGGGGAGATGGAACAAAGCAATATGTGGTTAATTGAGCAAAATAGTGCTGATATTAGGTACTATAGGACTCAAAGGAGAAGGGCAACCATATCAGGGTTAAGTAGTTGGGAAGGACTTCGTAAAAGATGTGGAGTGTGGACTGAGTCTGAAAAATGAGCTGGTTTCAAGGATATAGAAAGGCATTTCAGGTGAGTGGAATAGCAAAAGCAGACATGCAAACACAGGAAAACATAAGGCAGAAGACAATAAGGAAAATAATTTTCTCCCTGAGGACAGATAGTGGGAGCTAAACAGAATTACTACCAAGCTAGAACATTAAGACTGTAAACTCTCTAGGCAGGACAGTCATTGCAGGTTTGGTCTAGCAGTGGTGTGAGGCTTGAGCTCACTTGTATGCACTGTTCAGGCAATGAAATCATGAGCACCCGTCATTCTGCACACAATTTCAATGTAGGAGGGGGTTCTTCCCACACCACCAAGCAATTCTCTGACACCAGCTGGGCGTCCTACAATTCAACTCAATTCTGAGACTATCTACCTGTGGATGGCATCAGATCCCACAGGTTGAAGGCTCAGTCCCACAAGACTGTGCCCTCACTTCAGATGCCAATCTCAAGTCCAAGTTGTCACTTGTGCTTCTAACCAACCTGGCTATACATTGGAGGTTCCATTGACCCCCTCCTTGAGTTCAATTAATTTGCTAGAGCAGCTCAACAGAGCTCAAAGAAACATTTTACTTACTAGGTTACTGGTTTATTATAGAAGAATATAACTCAGTAACAGCCAGATGGAAGAGATGCATAGGGCAAGGTATGGGGACAGGACAGAGCTTCCATGCCCTCTCCCAGCATGTCACTCTCCCCAAATCTCCACTTGCTCACCAACCCAGAAACTCTCTGAACCCTGTCGTTTTGGGTATTTATGGAGGCTTCAGTACATAAGAATGATTGATTAATTCATTGGCCGTTGGTGACTGAACACAATCTCCAGCCTCTGTCCCTCCCCCAGGTAGAGGGTGAGAATGAAAGTTTCAGCCCTCTGATCACATGGTTGGCTCCACTGGTAACCAGCCCCCAACCTGAGGTGCTTTCCAAAAGTCACCTTATTAACATAACAAAAGACACCTTATAGCTCTCATCACAGGACATTCCAAGAGTTTTAGGAGCTCTGTGCCAGAAACTGGGATGAAGATCAAATATGTATTTCTTATTATAAATCACAATATCACAGCACCTGAAATGTGGACTGATGGCAGGGCGATGAATGTGAGAAATGATTGCAGAGTAAGTTCTCCCTGAACTGGTGACTGACTGTGTGGACAAGATCGGGAGTGGAGGCATAAAGTGCTTTGTAAAGTCAGACCTTCCGTCACTGCGTGTGCAGGTAATGGTGAGTTTGAATAATTTAAATATATATGTATGAACAAATATATGTATGAATGATGAATATAATCGAAGCAGGAGTGAAAATGACCATCATAAAGTTGGGTTTAGAGAACTTGGGACAAAAATGAAGTTTAAGGATACTGAATTAGAGTTTGGGAGACAGACGCATTACAGATATGGAGACGACAGCTGAATCCACGAGAGTAGATGTGGGGCTCTCCAGGGGCGAAGAGAAGATGGCCTAGGACTAATCCTGAGGAAAGCCCACGTTTACAGGAGCACAGGAAGAAGAGAAGAGACCTCCTTTTCCCCTGAGTTGAACGTCCCTTTGAAGGAGGGAGCTTGCACCATGTTGTGCAGAGGAGCAGTGAAGGACAGGACAAAAAGGTTTGTTCGAGGAGCATAAAATCCAGTATGACTTCACTTTCCACTCCTCAGCTACCAACTGGTAGGACAATTTGAAATCATTAATTTGGCCAGATGGTTAATGTTGTTTAACAGTACAATTAACTAATAAATAATTGTAAAGCACTTTGCAAATATAAAGTACTACATAAATGTTTAATAATAACACTAAATCAGGAGGCTTATTTCAAGTCGTATTTTTATCTCCAAGTGTTTTATCGGTGTTTCAGGAGAACTGCCAATAATATGATCGAATGCCATCATTACAGATTGTATTTGAAAAATACAACAATGGGATTGTAAGAAAACAGAAACAGCTTTGGCCGTGCTAGGCTGAACAGAGTGAGCCAGCATAAAACGTCTCTCTGTGAAAGAGAAGAGGGAATGACAACATGATCCTAGAAATGTGTAACTGACCACTGAGTGGAACCACTCAGCAACTTCATTTTACCCACATGTTTCTAAGAAAGAGAATTTGTCAGATAAAACCATGTGAAGGGCACAGGGCAGGAGAAGCAGCATCAAGGTAGAAGCTCTGGGGAAGCCACTTGATACAAGTAGAGTCTTATAAAATAATGGCAACATTTTATGAATTCATAGCTCACTTACTCTTTACAATAACGTGTTAAGATGTATACCCTTAGCATCCCTTATTTTGCAGTTGAGAAAACTGAGGCACAGAGAGGTTATAAAACTTGCCCAATATCTCACAGCTAGTAATAGGCAGAGTCAGGATTCGAACCTAGACAGTATGGTTCCAGTGTCTGCTAGCATGAATCTGGAGAAGATTTTATTTCCCTGATAAAATGGGACCAGTGCAACTGGTGTGCCCCTTCCTCCTTTTTCCTGCCTAAAAACAAAGACAAGGTGCTGAAGCTGCAACAACCGTCTTGGAACCATGAAGTAAAGGACAAGAGAACCAGAGACATCAGTCCTGCTGTTGTCAAGCTATTTAACCCAGCTGCAGTCACTCACCTCTGGATTTCTTGTAATGTGAGAAAAATAACCCCCTGTTTGTTTAAGCAACCACAGTCAGGTTTTCGGCTATCTGCAACCTGAACCAATATTCCAAATAATAATGATAATAATAATATTAGTTATCACTCATTGAGTATTTGCTATGAACCATGCACTATTTTATGTGTTTTATATATAGTACTTAGTCGTTTCATCCTCACTACAACTCTATGAAGCAGGCATTTATTATTCCCATTTTATAGGTAAGGAAACAGGCATAGTTTATCTGGCTTGCCCAAGGCCACACACCTTATAAGAGATTCAAATCCAGCACCTGGTTTCTAAATCCCCACTCTTCAGCAAATAATATTCTAAGCAGTGAAACACTAAAGCCATTTCAATTAAAATTGCAAATTAGATAGGGACGCTTCAACATTATTTTGGAGATTCTAGAGAACATTCCTAGCAGGGATGCTATTGACATTTTGAGAAGACAACTCTTCATTGTTTGGTATTGTTGCATATTAAAGATAGTTACCATCTCTGTTCCCTGGGTCCTGGAAGCACTAAACAGTATCAACCAAAAAATACTCTCCACATTTCCCCATTGGGAGGCAGTGTCACCCCAGTTAAGAACCACGGTTCTAGAGTAGCACTAGAGTAGCGATCGGCAAACATTCTCTGTAAAAGTCTAATTGGTAAAAAGTTGAGGGTTTGTGGGGCGTATGTTCTTAGTCGGTCTCAGTCACAGCTACTAAACTCTGCATTATAGAGTGAAATCAGTCATAGGCTGTTCATAAATAAATGAGCATGGCCATGTTCCAAGCAAAACATTCTGACCCCATTTTATAGATGAGAACCCTGAGGCTCAGAGAGATTAAGAAACTTGCCTGAGGTGACTCAACTAAGAAGAGAATGTGGCTTCAACCCAAAGGCAGAGTGATTCCTGCACTCTTATTCAGGATACTGCTGAGTTCACAGATTTTAGATGTTTTCTCCTAGCAGAGGGCATAGTAAATGCCTCTGAGAACTTCTCACACTCCTCATCTGTCTGGTGTTGGTTGCTCTTTCCTGCAGTAAGGGTGCCCCAGGGCTTGCTTCTGTGACAATCTAGACCCCCACTACCAAGGGCATACTTTATGCTTAACCACTCCCCAAGCGTGGCTCTCCTGGTTGGCTCAGACACACAGCTATCCACAAAGCCCCCCAAAATAAAAGTCTATCAAACTGATCACTAGAATAGTTACTCACTGACCAATGACTGTTTTTATTTTGTACCCCTCAAATCTCATTTTAGATACCCAAACCCACCACTGCTCACTGAGGTGAGCAGAAAGAGAAAGCTCTTTGCCCATGGTCTGGTACATGTAAAATATTAGCTAACATTCCTATAACATACAAAGGAGCAGGCAGATACCTCTGGTCCAGATCTGAGTGTGTGTGTAAATCCAGGAAGACCTACCAAGGCTGAGAACCCCCAAGTCAATCTGAGCAGTGGTGGTGAGCAAAGTTGTGACTGCTGGTTCTGTTCGAGCATCTCAGCCCAGGTTTTAGGGTCCCTGTTGTGTTTGGATAGGTAAAGGGACCTCTAGTCAAGGGTAGGCCAAGCTCCCCCACCCAGAAGACATACAGATGGAGCAGATTCAAGAAGATAGTTGAGATTATGGTACAGATCACTGGGGTCTCGTGGGATTTTGCTGCTCATCAGTGTCTATGACACAACATACTCACTGCCACCAGCTGGAGGGGTGGTCAGGTGGCAGCTTTTTCTACAGTAGACAGGGCGGGAATTTAGCAATAGTGAAAGAGTAGGCTCCCAAAGTCAGGAAAGACAAAAATATCAATTCATAATGTTTTTTAGGGAAAACTAGAATATGCTGGTTCCAAAATTTTTTGGTTTCTGTAGGGACATGCTTCTACTACAGATTTTAAATATATTAGAAGAAACTAGGGATAAACATTTTAAACAGATTGCCCAATCAATTGTGTTCGACCAAGTGATAGATTATTTTCTCTTCCAACAGTTTTTTGATAGAATTGATTTGTTTTTATACTGTGTTAACAAAGCCCAAAACTCTATGATGGAATTAGAGAGAAACTTCTCTTAAGAACCTATACATATGAAATATGACAACATTTGTGAAAAATACACATTTCAAGTCCCTAATGCATTTATTCAATAAAAATAAAATTATTAGGGAAAATGTGGTTCTAATATTTTTCTCCTATCTTTTCGTAATTTCTTATTGTCTAATGAAATGATTTCTTGTTAATAAGCACAAAGCAAATATAAGAAGTTTGTGGTAGGTAAATAACTTTGCCTAATATCCTTAATTACTAACAGCTCGACTATACTGTGAAGTACCTATAATTGTCATGAAGCTTCAAAAATCCTTATCTTAGATTCTATTAAGTATACAATTCATTTAAATTATATTAATTATACAGATTTTTTTAATGAAGCAGATAGAGTGTGCTTTCAATTTTCACAAGTAGAGACAATGATCAAAATATTTAAGTGCACATTGCATATTTTGTTCTCTTGATATACATTCATAAAATGATTCATTTACTCAGTACAGTATGTATTAACACCTTTTTGTGGGAGAAAAAAGGCAAACCTAATTTTTCATGTTTGGATTTCCTTAAGAATATTTATATGAATTTTAGAAAGTTCTTTTTATCAATATCTAGACCAATTCAGGTAACATTTTTCAGGAAATGAAATATTTAAATTATTTTTAACAGTAATTAATGACACCTGTAAAATGGTTTTAAAACCATGGTTGGTGTTGCATTTACAAGCCCAGACTCCAGAGCCTGACTCTCTGAATTTAATCCAAAGATACTTGGACAAGTAACATTAACATTCTGGCCTCAGTTTACTCCTTTATAGAATGGGAATAATAACATTTTGTAGCAAGGATTTAAAGAGTAATCTATCAAGTGTTTAAAACAATGCCTAACCCATAGTTAGTGCTATATAAGCATTTTCCAATGTTTATTTTCCTGCTTGGAAAGAGTTCAATTTGACATGCAAATTAATATGATGCCTAAGTTTAACTATATAAAATGGTGGGTGTCAGTGTTTTATCTTTAAAATTCCATGAAAGCAGTATAAGGTAACTTCATAGGCTAACTTTTAAAACCCAAAATACTGATTTTAGGAGTATTGCCCCTTATGACATTGCTTTGAACAGCATGGTGGTGAAAAATCTCTATCCTTCAAGTTGTCATTAAAACCTGTATAACCAATGACCTAACTCTGACCACATGGGAACATATGGAGAAACTCAGATGGCCAAAAATAGTAGTTTTTTGATCCAGCCAAGGTTGG
Organism: Equus caballus; assembly: GCF_041296265.1. Classification (NCBI taxonomy): domain Eukaryota; kingdom Metazoa; phylum Chordata; class Mammalia; order Perissodactyla; family Equidae; genus Equus; species Equus caballus. The sequence goes on from NC_091697.1 coordinate 90,030,452, forward strand.
TGCTAGGAAATGAGTTGAATCCAAGGCAGCAGCTGAAGAAGAAATGTAAATTAAACCCAGGTCTAATCTCTCAGTTGGTCTCCCCTATCTCTCCACTCTTCTCTTCCCTCTTGTGTTATACATGCCACCTCCCCGGGCTGGCCGGGGCATGTTGAACACAGTGCTCCAACAAGGAAAGCTGTGTGGGAACCAGGATCCTACTAGCAGGCTTCTAAGGAAATGCAGTGCCCGTGCTTTCTTTTCAGCGCTCAAACAAAACCAGAAAAATCTCACCCCAAACTTGGTATGCTTTCCTCATGTCTGACAGGCTGTTTGCTATCCAGGAGTTCTGACTATAATGAAATAGGGGGCTTCTGGAAGACATTCAGTGAACAGCTACTTGTTTGTGGTTAGAAATCCTATCCCCTTGAAGCCCTTACAACAGAGGGTTTTTTAGGATGTATCAACATTGGTTTTAAAATCCTTTTGTGACAACGTATCAGGGTGGATGGCTTAGGGGTTGGCAGAAATAGGAGTGAGGAAAAGAGAGGAAATCTATGCAGACAATTCCCTGTTGGAGTGCTGGACCAGTCTGGGGAGGTGGCATATTTGAGAGACGAAGAAGAGAAGGAAGGATTAACTGTACTTGGGTTATTGTGATAATATTGACTTTGCAAGATTATATACATATATAGTTCCATATTCTAACATTTTGTTCTATATCTCCCAATCACCCAGAATTAGAAAGTGTTGACTCTTTTCCTTAAGCAAATGCTATATGGAACCTTGCTTAACAATTGGCTACTTTTCTTGGGTGATATAACTTGATTACTTCAAATCTGATCTTATTTCTGGGAATGGACTGATCTGCCTTTAAGGTATATTCAATTTAGCTTGATATTCTTCTTGCTGCTAAAGTCTTCCTGGCAAACCTGTCTGCAACTGAAAGCCACTGCTATGTTGACCAGTGAGGGAAAAATACTATGAAAATTATCTGCATATTACTTGCTAATTCTAGATTTTATTTATATGCACGTATATCTAGATAGGCGGTCCACTGGTTAATATTCGGCACTTTCCTACCGCAGCCTGGGTTTGCTTCCTGGTCAGGGACCCACACCACCAGTGTGTTGGTTGTCAAACTGTGGCAGCTGCATGTTTTTGGGATGCTGAAAGCTACGCCACCCGTGTGTCACATACCATCAGTGCCACCCATGGTAGACAGGTTTCAGCGCAGCTTCTAGACTAAGACAAACCAGGAAGAAGGACCTGGCAACCCAGTTCTGAAAAAATTGGCCCCAAAAACCCTATGACTAGCAGTGGAGCATATCACAATGCCTGGAAAGTGAGAGGATGGCACAGAAAGACTGGGCAGGGCTCTGCTCTGCTGTACCCAGGGTCGTCAAGAGTCAATCGGAATCGACTCAAGGGCACTTACAACAACAGTATCCTAATAAGCCTTATGAATTTTTATAATCTAGAAATACAGAAACCTCATTTAAAACAATACTTTAAAACTTTATCCTGGAGTGGAGCTGGCTTGCACTACCTTCCTCTCCCATTCTCCTGGCCCGCTCTGCAGGAGCAGTGCCAGTGAATTGTGTTGCTCGAGAGGCAGTCAGCACAAGAATAAACAAGGAGAAACACACGCCTCAATAAACCAGCGACTACACATACTCAAGCCTTGAATAACTGAGTGTTGACAGTAGTTTGGAAGTTAAAAAAACACTAAAATGTAATTTTTCTTTTAGGTGGGAACTGAGGAAGGATGAAAGACTAGAAGAGGATGAAAAAGCAATGCTGGAACATTTAAAACGAATTTGCACCATCCAGAACTCTTCTGCCTCAGATAACACAGAGGAACAGTAATCTGCAGAAAACAGCAACAGCTTTATTTTAGGAAATAATCACATGTAATGAAGTAGGATTTTTACTATAGTCAGAATGAACCTCAGATGTGCTGTGAGGCATGAAACCAATGACTGAGTAATCTCTGAACTGAAAAGGAATACAGCACATAAAGAATAAAGTGCTACATATTTTTTCTTTTAAAAATAATTTCGAATGTTTTTCTTTCCTCAATATTTCTCTGTATATGGTATAACTGCTGCCATCTCGTGTTCCCTTTGAATTATTTTTTTTTCTTCTTTCAGTCTTGAAGTATCTATGACAACAAGCAAAATGTTCAGAAATCTTTTCCCTAAGGATTTTTAAATACAACATTTGGATGTTAAGTTGAATGGACTCACATAGCCCCCTGAGGGTCATCTGAAAATTTCAATGTAATTGTGTTGGTGTAGCCTAAGTCCAGGTCTTAATTGCTTTTAATACCCACCGTTGTACCAGCTTCCTCTCCCATAGCCTCTTCCTCATCCAATTTATCTTAATCATAGCCACAAAAAACAGTCTCCTGAAGTATAACTTTAATCATATCCCTGCTATAGTGGTTTTTCAAACATCAGATTCAAACTTCCAATCGTATGCTTTCAGAACCTATACCCAATGGCTCCATGTTCAGGCAACTGCCCATCATCCTGTTGGCTCAAGCCACATGCCTGCCATTTTTCCCAACCAGAAACCATCTTTCTCCCAAAATTATGTTCAGAACTCACTCAAGCAATCTCTGTTCCACAGCTCTTTATTCCACAGTTTCTGATACTTCTCTTATTTCCATTACATTGATACACACAGACGGAATGTGTTCCAGTGTCCTCTGTGCCAAGGAAAGTAATATTTATTACATCCTTCCTATCACTGCCTGATAATAGATTATAAAGACCTTGAAGGCCTTGCAGTATAATATTGTGTCCCTTTATAACTATAGTCTCTCCAAATACCTACTGTAGTTATTCATCTACTGGGCAGTTAATGAACACAGTTGTTTGAAGGGCTGTCATTGAAAGAAGACAACAAAGACAATTAGAACATTGAGCAATCTATAGGAAATCTGCGAGAAGCTTTGTATAACGAACTATTTTAAACCATATGACGTCAAACATCGTGGTTTCTGATGTTCTCAGATTGTCCATGTTCCTACATTCTGTGATTTTTATAAAATACATGTAGACTACATGATTTCCAAAGGAAAGTACTCATACATTTTTCAAAGAGTAAAAGCTTGGAGAGGAGAGCCCACCTTAGAAAATCGCTTGCGTTATTTCTTTACATAAAAACCATCAATGTCCAGGTAGCCAGCTGCCTGCCAAATAACATATTTTATTTTTAAAGAATATACTTTAGTTAGCCAGTATAATCATGAACCAAGTGTTTTAAGACATGGTTGAAAGAATTTCTAAAAATTCTATGCAGACCATTTAAAAAACTGTAAGAGGGGGTCAGCCCCATGGCCAAGTGGTTAAAGTTCCACACACTTCACTTTGGCAGTCTGTGTTCGATCCCGGGTGCGGACCTACTCCACTTATCAGCCATGCTGTGGAGGCAGCCGGCATACAAAGTAGAGGAAGACTGGTACAGAGGTTAGCTCGGGCCTAATCTTCCTCAAACAACAACAACAACAAACTGTAAAAAATTTTTATGAGAATTGGACTCTCCATCTAATCTAACCTATAAAATTACATAGCATTCAATATAAGGCAACAGTTGACTTTATTCCTTCAGCTTAGTGATGATCTATGTGCTAAATCTGCATAAATATGTTGTATTAGAATAGACACTAAAATAGAAAGTCAAAATAAAAATAAATTGATCCAATAAACTAAATGAAATTAGTTATAGGATTTCACATTTGGGTTCTTTGTCTTCTAAAATATTTAAAGTTCATCTTTTAACATTATTTTTTATTGAATCTGTGCATTTCTAAATTAATCCTGGGAAGTGATTTAATTCCTCCAGAAAAAATTCTCTATGGATCTGTTTGGAAAGGAAAGAAATATAGTAAGGGAAGAATGGAATGAGTTGGAATGAGAGAAAAGTAGAAAAGAGAGAAGAGCTTGCAGAATTCTCTTCTACACTTGATCAGTGAAATTACTATAGCCATAAGTGCAATAAAATTTATAGTTGGGAATGCTAAATGACAAGTCATTGATTTATCAGATCATTTTGACTTTATGCTAGATATGTTTTTAAAGTATGATAAGAAGTATTTCAAAACAGTTATTCTTTCTCACCTTTATTTTGCATTTGTATAAGTTAACAACAGGAATGAAACCTAATACTTCATAACTCCCCATATGCTTATTATAAAAATATTATCTTTGTGTAAAATATTATCTTCCTTCTGTGTTATGTTTAACCATATTTTTATTTCATTATAAAGAGGTATCTATTTTATCATTGATTTAGCAGTTACTATGTGGAAATAGTGTGAATTAATTTTTAATTAAATATAGATGATAATGTATATTTCAGATATTTTACATTTTTGTCATGTCTGCCAAACGCTGTTCTGGAACTACCAACCAAGAAATGGGCAAAATAAATCACTTGTTTTGTCTACTAATATGTGCTTACTCAAAATGCCCTATTATCCCACTTCATATATTCCTAAGTCAAAGAAAGCTTCAGTTGGTTTATAATTAGCATTTCTTACTATAAAAAAAATTTTTTTTTTTAGGAAGATTAGCCCTAACTACTGCCAATCCTCCTCTTTTTGCTGAGGAAGACTTGCCCTGAGCTAACATCCATGCCCATCTTCCTCTACTTTATACGTGGGATGCCTACCACAGCATGGTTTTTGATAAGTGGTGTCATGTCCTCACCCGGGATCCAAACCGGCGAACCCCGGGCCGCCGAGAAGCGGAATGTGCGCACTTAACTGCTGCGCCACTGTGCCGGCCCCTCAAAGATTTTTTAATGCTTTTCATTATACTTGAAACATTTCATAACAAAAAACATTAAAAAGCTGTATTCAACCTTAAAAAGGAAGGAAATCCTGTCACATGCTACAACGTGGATGAATTTTGAGGACATTATGCTGAGTGAAGTAAGACAATCACAAAAAGACAAATACTGTATGAACCCACATATATGAGGTATCTGAAGTGGTCAAATTCATAAAAACAAAGTAGAATGGTGGTTACTTGGGACGAAGAGGAGGGGAAAAGAGAAGTTGTTTAATAGGTATAGAGTTTTGGTTTTACAAGATGAAAAAGTTCTGGAGATCTGTTTCACAACAATGTGAGTGTAATTAACACTACTGAACTATATACTTGAAACAGTTAAGATGGTAGATTTTATGTTATGTTTTTTACCACAATAAAAAAATGCTGTAGGTTGAATCTTCATTGATAAATATTCCTAACACAAGGCCTGAAAGCTCTTAAATTTTGAGGGGGAACTATGAGACCAGTATATTCAGCATCAGCTGTTATTCCACACAATGATAAAAACTACCTGCTTTGCCTTTGAGAAATGTTTTCAACAGGACCATCAGTAAAGCAGTAAGCTCTTGTTTCTGTAGAATTTAAAGAATCCAAAACTTTGTAAAAACCCTTTTCCCTTCAAAATAATGTAATAATTATTTGCATGAATAAAAATCTGTATTAGTTACTTATTGCTGTATAACAATAATACCAGAACTTGGCAGCTTAAAACAAGTCACATTATTACTATCTCGTAGTCTCTGCATGTCAAATGTCTGGGAGTGATTTAGCAGGGTTCTCTGCTTAGAATCTCACAAGGCTGCAATGAAGCTGTAGCCAGGGCTGTGGTCTCATCTGAGGCTCAGTGAGGAAGGATCCACTTCCAAGCTCACATGTTTGTTGACAACATTCATTACTTTGCAGGCTATCAGACACAGGGCCTCTGTTTCTAGCCACATGAGTCTTCGCAAAATGCCCCTTGCTTCCTCAAAGTCAGCAAGGGACAGACAGTCTCCTTGAAAGATCAGTGTTACAATCGTATGGAACATAATCACATATATTTAATCATGCACATTCCATCACCTTTAGTAAATTCTAGTGGTTAAAAGCAAGTCATTCATTCCACCCATGCTTGAGGGGAAAGGGTCACAGAATAGCATGAATGCCAGGTGGTGGAGATGTTGGGAGCCATTCTGGAGTCTGTCCACAAGTTGGAATTTAGACCTTGAAGTATCCTATATGGGGGGAACCATGTAGGAAAGTGGAAGCAGAGCTGGACTAGGAATAAGAAGATCTGGGAGTTAGTATTAGTTGCCATTTATCAACCAGCTACTATAAGCCAGGCTCTGTGCCAGATTCTTTATAAGTAGCTAAGATGCACAGTAAGTTTCCATTTCAAGATGGCAACATAGGAAGATCCTGAACTCACATCCTCCCTCAGCCATCCTCCCTACAGCCATATATGGAACAATTTCCTCTGAAATAAAAGCCTAAAAACTAGCAGAGCCATGACTACACATTGGGCAAAAGAGAAAAAAAAAAAAAAAAAACCACATCAAAGTGGATAGAAGAGGCTGAGAAAGAATCTCACCATCAAACCTACCCCTGGCACAGCAACCCACCATCAGAAGGGAACTCAAAACCCAGAGCTTCTCCCTGAGGAGTTAAGGAGTGGAATGCCACATCATGCACCCCAGCTTTTAAGGCCGCCACCTGAGAGAGGGGCCGCCAAAACATCTAGCTTTGAAAACCAACAGTGCTCTGTCCAAGAGACCCACAAGGCCATAGAAATCTGAGAGATGGCTCTTAAAGGTTCGCGTACTTGGACTCACTCGTCCCAGGGCTAGGTGCAGAAGCAGCTCATCCCATCCACACTTTATGTGAAAGAGGCTCATTTGCTAACCTTAAAGCATCGGTCTGAGGGGCAAGCATCTAACGCAACACAAATCTGTGGGCCTGCTAGAATACTCCCGGGGATGGAGGCTGGAGGGTGCTATCTTTTTTGTTGTTTCCTCAAACCCTAGGCCTCCCCAAAAGGGCACCATCTTTATGCTCTCCCTCTGCCTCTCTCCAGCCTGCAGGTGACATCTTTCTTTTCTTTCCAGTGGGTGCCACCTTTACAATCCCCCTCTTCCTCGCTCCAGCCAGTGGGCACCATTTGTACACCCTCCCTCTGCCACACTCCAAAGTGCAGTATCTCCTGGAGGGGAACTTTCGCATGCCTCTGCTGCCCCAGTTTTTGTGGCTGCCACCTAGGGGACACCTCTTAATCACCTGGCTCAGGAGGCTGGGGGCTTGCATTCCTGGGTCCTATGGGACAACAATTGGAGCAACAGTTCTTGGCAAACAACCGCCCCAGAGCACTGCACAGACAGTAGACAGAAACACACTCCCAGTCTTTCTGGGAAAGGGGCCTGTCTGCTTGACCAGGAGCTTTGGCCTGAGAGAAAGGCTTCTGGTTGGGCACACATTGAGAGGCCTATGGAGGGGCTCTCAGGGAATGGAAGCTGGTGGAAGCAACCTGTGCTCTCCTTCTGTCTCACTCCAGCTCACTGATGTCTCTGAGAAAGGAGTTTATGCCAGTGTCTGATGCCCTGATATTTGTGGCTGCTGCTGTGGGACACTTGTACATCACCTGGCTCTGGTGGCCAAAGATGCATACGGTCGTGGATCCCTCAGGACCATAACCAATGGAGAAAGAATTCTTAAACAGCTACGACTCCCAGGGCACAGAAAGAGGCAACAGACCCAGAAGCTCAATCTTTCTGTCAAAGAGACTTATTGGTTTATCATCTCAGCTGCGGCACGAGGGGCAGGTTCCTAATTAAACACACACCTCGGGGCTGACTATAATCCTTCCCAGAAACCTCAGAGGACAGATGCTATCTTCCCACTCTCCTGCTGCTGCACTCCAGAGCACCAGTATCTCTCAGAGGGGAGCTTTTCAACACCTCTGGTGACTTGGTTTTTACTTCTAGTGCTCCAGTCTTTGGGGCTGCTGCCTAGAGGATGTCTCTAGATTGCCTGGCTCTGGTGGCCAAGGGGGCTTGTGCTCCTGGGTCCCATGGGACTGTAACATTCAAAGAGACAGTTCTTGGTAGGCTACCACCCCCAAGACACTGCACAGGCAGTAAACTGAAACACAACCCAATGTTTCTGCAAAAGAGGCCTATTTGCTTGTCTTGGAGCTTCAGCCTAAGGGGTGGGCTTCAGGTTTGGCACACATCTAGAGGCTTGTGGAGGTGCTCTCAGGGAACATAGGCTGGGGGACACCATCTTTGAGGTCTCCCTCTGCCTTGTTGCAGCTTGCTGGTATCTCCCAGAAAGGAGCTTATGCACTTGTCTGGAGCCCTGATTTTTGCAACTGCTGCCAAAGGGAAACCTCCGGATCACTAGGCTCTGGTGGCCAGTGGGGATCATGCTTGTAGTTTCACAGGACTGTGTGTATTTGAGTACATTAAAAGCTGGTGCCTCAGGGTCTTGTTTCCAATCAAACTGAATCTAGGTGTTGACTGAGATCCTCCCCTTTGGGACACTGACAGGTCTTGGCACATTTTCAACTACTGGGAGCTATTAAAAATAAAATGGGCTGCTTGGACAATCACAAAGATTTGAGAGACAAACAAGAGCTAGGGAAAGGTTGAATGATAAGGTTCATCTCCTACACAAGGCCACCCCTTCAAGATGGGGAGAGGTGGCTGTTTCATCTAATGCATAGAAACCAACACAGAGAGTCAAACAAAATGAAGAAATGAAAGAATATGTTCCAAAGGAAAGAACAAGATAAAGCCTGAGAAAAGAACATGAATGAAACAGAGATAAGTAATTTACCTGATAAAGAGTTAAAACTAATGATCATAGGGTCCGGCCCAGTGGTGTAATGGTAAAGTTCACACATTCCACTTCAATGGCCTGGGGTTCACAGGTTTGGATCCTGGGCATGGACCCACCCACTGCTCATCAAACTATGTTGTTGTGGCATCCCACATACAAAATAGAAGAAGATTGGCACAGATGATAGCTCAGTGACAATCTCCTTCCAGCAAAAAGATGAAGATTGGCAACAGAGGTTAGCTCAGGACCAATCTTGCTCACCAAAACAAAGTAATGATCAGAAAGATGCTCACTGAACTCAGGAGGAGAATGGATGAATACAATGAGAATGCCAGCAAAGAGATACAAATATAAGAATGTACCAAACAGAAGTCACAGAGCTGAAGAATACAATAACTGGCTGAAAAATACACCAGAGGGATTCAACAACAGACTAGATAAAGAAGAAAAAAGGATCAGTGAACTGAAAGACGGGTCAGTGAAACTCACCCAATCAGAGCAGTAAAAAGAAAACAGAAGGCAAAAAGTGAAGATAGCTTAAGGGACATATGGGACAGCATCAAGCATACTAACATTCTTGTTACAGGGATCCCAGAAGGAAGAGAGAGAGAGAAAGGGGAAGAAAACATATTTGAAGAAATAATGAGGGGTCAGCCCCATGGCCAAGTGGTTAAGTTCACATGCTCTGCTTCAGTGGCCCAGGGTTTTGCCTGTTTGGATCCTGGATATGGACATGGCACCACTCATCAGGCCATGCTGAGGCGGTGTCCCACATAGCACAACCAGAGGCACTCACAACTAAAATATACAACTATGTACTGCGGGTGGGGGTTGGGAAGGAGGAGAAGAAGAAGGAGGAGGAAAAGGAGGAGGAAGAGGAGGAGGAGGGAAAGGGGAAGAGAAAGAAGAAGAAGAGGAAGAGAAAGAAGGGGAAGAAGTGGAGGAGGAGGAGGATTGGCAACAGCTTTTAGCTCAGGTGCCAACCTTTAAAAAAAAAAAAAAAAAGAAAGAATGGCTAAAAACTTCCCCAGTCTAGGGAAAGAAACAGACATCCAGGTCCAGGAAGTGCAGAGTTCCAAATAAGAGGAACTCAAAGAGATCCACACCCAGACACAGTATAATTAAAATGTGAGAAGTTAAAGATGAGGAGAGAATCTTAAAAGCAGCAAGAGAAAAACACCTGGTTACATATTAGGGAATCCCATAAGACTATGAGCAGATTTTCAGCAGAAACTTTGCAGACCATAGTGAGTGGCATGAGATATCCAAAGTGATGAAAGAAAAAAACTTCCAACCAAGAATACTCTATCTGGCAAAGTTATCATTCAGAATTGAAGGAGAGATAGAGTTTTTTATATAAGTAAAAGCTAAAAGAGTTCATCACCACTAAACCAGCCTTACAAGTAACATTAAAGGGACTTCCTTAAGCTGAAAAGAAAGGGCACTAATAAGTAACAAAAAACACATGAAAGTATAAAACTCACTAAGAATGGTAAATATATAGTAAAAGTAGTGGATTAACCAGTTATAAAGCTAGTATAAAGGTTAAAAGAAAAAAGTAATAAAAATAAATAACTATAGTAATTAGTTAAGGGATAGACAAGATAAAAAGACATAAAATGTGACATTGAAAACATGTAATGTGGGGAGGGATTAAAAATATAGAGATTTAGAATGATTTCAAACTTATGTTGTTATTAACTTAAAACAGATTGTTATAATTGTAAGTTGCTATATGTAAGGCTATTGGGAAACACAAAGTAAAAACCTACAGCAGATATACAAAAGACCAAGAGTAAAGAATAGAAGCATACCACTAAAGAAAGTCATTAAGCCACAAAGGAAGAGAGCAAAAGAAGAAGAGAACAGAAATCAACTACAAAACAGCTAGAAAACAAATAACAAAGTGGCAATAAGTACATACCTATTAATAATGACTTTAAATGTAAATGAACTAAATTCTCCAATCAAAAGACATAAAGTAACTGAATTAATAAAAAACAAGACTCATCTATATGCTACCTACAAGAGACTCACTTCAGATATAAGGACAAACACAGACTGAAAGTGAAGGGATGCAAATAGAAACCAGAAGAAAGCTAGGGTAGCTATACTTACATCAGACAATATAGGCTTTAAAACAAAGACTGTAATAACAGACAAGGGCATTACATAATGTACAGAGGTACAAAAAACAACAGGATTTAACATTTGTAAATATTTATGCAGCCAACATTGAGGCACCTAAAGCAAATATTGACAGACCTAAAGGAAACACAGACAACAGTACAGTAATAGTAGAGGACTTTAATATTCCACTTACATCAATGGATGCATGATTCAGACAGAAAATCAATAAGGAAATATTGGCCTTAAATGACATGTTAGATCATATGGACTTAACAGATACATACAGAACATTCCATCCAAAAGCAACAGAATACATATTCTCAAGTGCGCATGGAACTTTCTCCAGGATAGATCATATGTTAGGCCACAAAATAAGCCTTAATAAATTTAAAAAGACTGAAATCGTGTCAACCATCTTTTCTAACCACAATGGTTTGAAAATAGAAATCAATTACAAGAAGAAAACTGGCAAATCCACCATGTGGAGATTAAACAACATACAACTGAATAACGAATTGGGCAAACAAAAAAATGAAAAGATAAATAAAAAATACCTTGAGACAAATGAAAATGGAAAGACAACATACAATAACTTACGGGATGCAGCAAAAGCAGTTCTAGGAGGGAAGCTCATAGTGATAAATGCCTACAAGAAACAAGAAAAATCTCAAAGAAACAACCTAACTTTACACTTGAAGGAAACAGAATAAGAACAAATGAAGGCTAAAATTAGTAGAAAGAAGGAAATAACAAAGATCAGAGTGGAAATAAATGAAACAAAAACTAAAAAGACAGTAGAAAAGATCAATGAAACTAAGCACTGATTCTTTAAAAAGATAAGCAAAATTGACAAATTGTTGGCTAGACTCACCAAGAAAAAAGAGAAAGGACTTAAATAAAAGCAGAAATCAAACAATAGACATTACAACTGATATCACAGAAATACAAAGGATCATAAGAGATTACTATGAACAACTATTTGCCAACAAATTTGACAATCTAGAAGAAATGGATAAATTCCCAGAAACATACAAACTACCAAGACTGATTCAGGAACAAATAGAAAATCTGAGCAGAACAATTACTAATAAGGAGATTGAATCAATAAATAATCAAAAACCTCCCAACAAACAAACATCCAGGATCAGATGCCTTCACTGGTGAATTCTACCAATTAATATCAATCTTGTCTCAAACTCCCAAAAATTAGAAAAGGAGCGAAATCTTCAAAACTTATTTTATGATGCCAGCATTGTCCTGATACCAAAACCAGACAAGGATGTCACAAGAAAAGAAAATTACATGACAATGTCCCTGATGAGCATAGATGTAAAAATCCTCAGCAAAATATTAGCAAACTGAATTCAAGCATATGTTAAAAGGATCCTACACCATAATCAAACTGGATTTATTCCAGGAATGCAAGGATGGTTCAACATCTACAAATCTATGAACATGATGTGCCACACTCACAAAAAGTAGGACAAAAATCATATGATCGTGTCAATAGATGCAGAAAAACAATTTGAATTATTCAACATCCATTTATGATAAAACCCTCAACAATGTTGGTATAGAAGGAATGTACCTCAACATGATAATGGCCATATATGGTAAGCTTACAGCTAACATCACACTCAGTGGTGAAAAGTGAAAGCTTTTCCTATAAAGTAAGAAACAAGACAGGGATGCACACTCTCACTACTTTTATTCAACATAGTATTGGAAGTCCTAGCCAGAGCAATTAGGCAAGAAAAAGAAATAAAAGGCATCCAAACTGGAAAGGAAGAAGTAAAACTGTTACTATTTGCAGATGACATGATTGTGTATAGAAAATTGTAAAGACCAAAAAACTGTTAGAACTAACAAATAAATTCAGTAAAGTTGCAGGGTACAAAATCAATATACAAAAATCTGTTGCATATCTATGCACTAATAATGAACAAACAGAAAGAGAAATTAAGAAAATTCCATTTAGGGGCCAGCCCAGTGGCTCAGTGGTTAAGTGCACACATTCTGTTTTGGTGGCCCAGGGTTCGCCGGTTCAGATCCCAGGTGCAGACATGGCACCACTTGGTAAGCCATGCTTTGGTAGGTGTCCTACATAGAAAGTGGTGGAAGATAGGCACGGATGTTAGCTCAGGGCCAGTATTCCTCAGAAAAAAGAGGACGATTGGCAGCAGATATTGGCTCAGTGCTAATCTTCCTCAACAAAAAAAAGGAAAGAAAGAAAATTCCATTTACAATTGCAACAAAAAGAATAAAATACCTAGGAATAAGTTTAACCAAGGAGTTGAAAGACCTATACACTGAAAACCATAAGACATTAATGAAAGAATTGAAGAAGATACAAATTAATGGAAAGATATTCTGTGCTTCCAGATTGGAAGAATTGAGATTGTTAAAATGTCCGTACTATCTAAAGCAATCTACAGATTCAATGTAATCTCTATCAAAATTCCAAAGGCATTTTTCACAGAAATAGAACAAACAATCCTAAAATTTGTATGGAATCACAAAAGACCCCAAACAGCCAAAGCAATCTTGAAAAAGAAGAACAAAGTTGGAGGCATCATGCTCCCTGATTTCAAACTATATTACAAAGCTATAGTAATTTAAAAAATATATAATGTTGTCATAAAAACAGACACAGAGATCAATGGAACAGATTAGAGAGACAATAAATAAACCCATACATATATGGTCAATTAATTTATAACAAAAGAGCCAAGAGTATATCATAAATAAAGGACAGTCTTCACCAAATGGTGTTGGGTAAACTGGACAACCACATACAAAAGAATAAAAGTAGACTACTATCTTACACCATAAACAAAAATCAACTCAAAATGGATTAAAGACTTGAATTTAAGATCTGAAACCCTAAAGTTTCTAGAAGAAAACATAGATGGTAAGCTCCTTGGCATTGATGATTTTTTGGATCTGACACCAAAAGCAAAGGCAACAAAAATAAAAATAAGTGGGATTACCTCAAACTAAAAAGCTTGTGCACTGCAAAGGAAGCCATCAACAAAATGAAAAGGCAACATACTGAAACGGAGAAAACATTTGCAAATGATATTGCTGATAAGAGGTTAATATCCAAAGTAAAGAGCTCATACAACCCAACAGCAACAAAATAAACAATTAGATTAAAAACTGGGCAGAAGATCTGAATAGGCATTTTTCTTTTTCTTTTTCTTTCTCTTAACTTTTTATTGAGATTATGACAGTTTACACCCTTGTGGAATTTCAGATGTATATTATTGTTTGTCAGTCATGTTGTACGTACACCACTTCACCCTTTCTGCCCACCCGAATCCCCCCCTTCCCCCTGGTAGCCACTAATCCGTTCTCAATGTCTACATGTTTAACTTATACCCATGAGTGGAGTCATACAGAGATTGTCTTTCTTTACCTGGCTTATTTCACTTAACATAATACTCTCACAGTCCATCCAAGTTGTTGTGAATGGGACGATTGTATCCTTTTTTATGACTGAGTAGTATTCCATTGTATATATATACCATATCTTCTTTATCCAATCATCAGTTGATGGGCACTTAGGTTGCTTCCACGTCTTGGCTATTGGGAATAATGCTGCAATGAACACAGGGGCTCATGGGACTTTTGGAATTTCTGATTTCAAGTTCTTTGGATAGATATCCAGTAGTGGGATGGCTGGGTCATATGGTATTTCTATTTTTAATTTTTTGAGAAATCTCCATACTGTTTTCCATAGTGGCTGCACCAGTTTGCATTCCCACCAGCAGTATGTGAGGGTTCTTTTTTTTCCACAATCTCTCCAACATTTGTTACTTTTTGTTTTGGTTATTTTTGCCATTCTAATGAGTATAAGGTGATATCTTAGTGTGGTTTTGATTTGCATTTCCCTGATGATCAGTGATGATGAACATCCTTTCATGTGCCTATTGGCCATCCATATATCTTTCTTTGAAGTGTCTGTTCATGTCCCCTGCCCATTTTTTGATTGGGTTGTTTGATTTTTTTGTTGTTAAGTTGTGTGAGTTCTTTATATATCATGGAGATTAACCCTTTGTTGGATATATGACTTGTAAATATTTTTTCCCTATTGGTGGGTTGTTTTTTTAATTTCATCCTGTTTTCCTTTGCTTTGAAGAAGCTCTTTAGTCTGATGAAGTCCCAATTGTTTATTCTTTCTATTGTTTCCCTTGTCTGAGAAGACATGGTGCCCAAAAAGATCCTTTTAATACTGATGTCAAAGCGTGTACTGCTTATATTTTCCTGTAGAAGCCTTATGGTTTCAGGTCTTACCTTTAGGTCTTTGATCCATTTTGAGTTTATTTTTGTGAATGGTGAAAAAGAATGGTCAATTTTCGTTCTTTTACATGTGGCCGTCCCGTTCTCCCAGCACCATTTGTTGAAGAGACTTTCTTTTCTCCATTTTATGCCCTCAGCTCCTTTGTCAAAGGTTAGCTGTCCATAGATGTGTGGTTTTATTTCTGGGCTTTCAATTCTGTTCCATTGATCTGTGTACCTGCTTTTATACCAGTACCATGCTGTTTTGATTACTGTAGCTTTGTAGTATGTTTTGAAGTCAGGGATTGTGATGCCTCCAGCTTTGTTCTTTTTTCTCAGGATTGCTTTAGCAATTCAGGGTCTTCTGTTGCTGCATATGAATTTTAGGATTATTTGTTCTATTTCTGTAAAGAATGTCATTGGGATTCTGATTGGGATTGTGCTGAATCTGTATATTGTTTTAGGTAGTATGGGCATTTTAAGTATGTTTATTCTTCCAATCCATGTGCATGGAATGTCTTTCTATCTCTTTATGTCGGCATCAATTTCTTTCAGGAAAGTCTTGTACTTTTCGTTGTATAGGTCTTTCACTTCCTTAGTTAAATTCACTCCAAGGTATTTTATTCTTTTTGTTGCAATTGTGAATGGTATTGTATCCTTGAGTTGTTTTTCTGTTAGTTTGTTATTATAGAAATGCTACTAATTCGCGTAAGTTGATTTTATACTCTGCAACTTTGCTGTAGTTGTTGATTATTTCTAACAGTTTTCCAATTGATTCTTTGGGGTTTTCTATATATAAGATCATGTTGTCTGAAAACAGCAGGAGTTTCACTTCTTCATTCTTTGGATTGCTTTTTTATTCCTTTCTCTTGCCTAATTGCTCTGGTCAAAACTTCCAGTACTATGTTGAATAAGAGTGGTGATAGAGGGCATCCTTGTCTTGTTCCTGTTCTCAGGGTGATGGCGCTCAGTTTTTGCCCATTGAGTATGATGTTGGCTGTGGGTTTGTCATATCCAGCCTTGATTATGTTGAGGTAATTTCCTTCTATCCCCATTTTGTTCAGAGTTTTTATCATAAATGGCTGTTGGATCTTGTCAAATGCTTTCTCTGCATCTATTGAGATGATCATGTGGTTTTTATTTCTCAGTTTGTTGATGTGGTGTATCACATTGATTGATTTGCAGATGTTGAACCAACCCTGTGTCCCTGGTATGAATCCCACTTGATTGTGATGTATGATCCTTTTGATGTATTGCTGAATTCAGGTTGCCAAAGTTTTGTTGAGAATTTTTGCATCTAAGTTCATCAGCAATATTGGCCTGTAGTTCTCCTTTTTTGTGCTGTCTTTGTCAGGCTTTGGTGTCGGAGTGATGATGGCCTCATTGAATGTGTTAGGAAGTGTTCCATCCTCCCTAATTTTTTGGAATAGCTTGAAAAGGATAGGTATTAAATCCTCTCTGAAAGTTTGGTAGAATTCCCCAGGAAAGCCTTCTGGTCTCATGGGATTTTGTTCTTTGGGATGCTTTTGATTGCTGTTTCAATCTCTTTTCTTGTGATTAGTCTGTTCAGATTGTCTGTTTCTTCTTGACTTAGCTTTGGGAGGTTGTAAGAGCTTAAGAATTTATCCATTTCCTCTAGGTTATCCATTGTGTTAGCATATAGTCTTTTGTAGTATTCTCTTATAATCCATTGCATTTCTGTGGAGTCTGTTGTTATTTCTCCCTTTCATTTCTGATTATGTTTATTTGAGCTTTCTCTCTTTTTTTCTTTGTAAGTCTGGCTAGGAGTTTGTCAATTTTATTTATCTTCTCAAAGAATCAGCTCTTTGTTTCATTGATCCTTTCTACTGCCTTGTTTGTTTCAATAGCATTTATTTCTGCTCTGATTTTTATTATTTCTCTCCTCCTGCTGACTTTGGGCTTTGTTTGTTCTTCTTTCTCTAATTCAGTTAGGCGTAATTTGAGATTGCTTATTTGGGATTTTTCTAGTTTGTTAAGGTGTGCCTGTATTGCGATGAATTTCCCTCTTAATACAGCTTTTGCTGTATCCCATATGAGTTGGTACTGCGTGTTATCATTATCATTTGTCTCCAGATATTTTTTTATTTCTTCTTTAATTTCTTCAATGATCCATTGCTTGTTCAATAGCATATTGTTTAGTCTCCACATCTTTGTCCCTTTCTCAGCTTTTTCCTGTAATTAATTTCTAGCTTTATAACATTATGACTAGAGAAGACGCTTGTTATTATTTCAGTTTCTTTTAAATTTATAGAGGCTTTCCTTGTTTCCCAACATATGGTCTATCCTTGAGAATGTTCCATGTGCACTTGATAAGAATGTATATTCTGCTGTTTTGGGATGGAGTGTTCTATATATGTCTATTAAGTCCAACTGTTTTAGCTTTTCATTTAATTCCACTATTTCCTTGTTGATTTTCTGTCTGGATGATCTGTCCAATGATGTGAGTGGGGTGTTGAGGTTCCCTACTATTATTGTGTTATTTTTGATATCTTCTTTTAGGTTTGTTAACAGTTGCTTTATGAACTTTGGTGCTCCTGTGTTGGGTGCATAGATATTTATAAGTGCTATTTCTTCTTGATGGAGTGTCCCTTCGATCATTATATATTGCCCCTCTTTGTCTCTCTTTACTGGTCTTATCTTGAAATCTACTTTGTCTGATGTAAGTATTGTGACACCTGCTTTCTTTTGTTTGTCATTAGCTTGGAGTATTGTCTTCCACCCCTTCACTCTGAGCCTGTATTTGTCATTGGAGTTGAGTTGTGTTTCCGGGAGGCAACAAATTGTTGGATTTTGTTCTTTAATCCATCTTGCCACTCTGTGTCTTTTTACTGGAGAGTTCAACCAGTATACATTGAGTGTGATTATTGATGTATGAGGGCTAATGCTGTCATTCTGTCACTCGTTTTCTGGTTTTCCTGCATTTCCTTTGTTCCTCATCCTATGTATTTTGGTCTACCCATTGACTTCTGCAGTTTCTTATGCTGTGTTTCTTAGTTTTTTCCTTATCTATTTTTTCCGTCTCTGTTCTGCTTTTTAGTTTAGTGGCCACCCTGAAGTTTTGATTCAGAATCTCGTGCATAACATAGTCCATTTTCTGATGGCCTCTTATTTCCTTAGTCTAAACTGATCCAGTCCCTTTCCTCCTCCCCTCCTAAGTTATTGTTCTCATATCTTATTCAAACTTGTGTTGTGAATTTGTGGTTAAAGTGACATGATTATCGACATTTTTGTTGTTTTCCTTCCCTTTATCCTAATGCTATAGTTGCGTATTTGCTATCCTATTCTGATTCTCCCTATTTGTCTCCTTACTCCAAGTTTTGTGACCCCTTTCTAACTTTTTTTTCTTTTTTCAGGTATGAGGGCCTTCTTGAGGATTTCTTGTGGGGGGGGGGGGTCTCATGTATACAAAGTCCCTTAGCTTTTGTTTGTCCCGGAAAGATTTAATTTCTCCCTCATATCTGGAGGATATTTTTGCTGGATAGAGTATTCTTGGCTGAAGATTTTTATCTTTTAAAGTTTTGAATATGTCATTCCATTCTCTCCTAGCTTGTAAGGTTTCTGCAGAGAAATCTGCTTAAAGTCTGATATGGGTACCTTTGTAGGTCATTTCCTTCTGCTTTGCTGCCCTGAGTATTCTTTCTTTGTCATTCATTTTTGCCAGTTTTACTACTATATGCCTTGCAGTAGGTCTTTTTACACTGACAAATCTAGGAGATCTGAAAGCTTCCTCCACATGCACTTCCCTCTCATTCCCTAGATTTCGGAAGTTCTCTGCTATTATTTCTTTGAGCACGCATTCTGCTCCATTCTCCTTCTCTTCACTTTCTTGGATACCTATAATTCTTATGTTGCATTTCCTCACTGAGTCGGACATTTCTTGGAGACTTTCTTCATTTCTTTTTAGTCTTAATTCTGTCTCCTCCTCTGTCTGGAGCAATTCAACTTGTCTATCTTTGATTATGCTGATTCGCTCCTCTATGGTGTCCACAAGAGCATTCAGGGAATCCGTATTTTGTTTTATCTCTTCCATTGTATCTTTCATCTCTAGTATTTCTGATTGATTCTTCTTTATAGTTTGAATCTCTTTGTGAAGTAGCTCCTGAACTCACTGAATTGTTTCTCTATATTCTCTTTTGCCTCATTGAATTTTTTGATGATGGCTATTCTGAATTCATTGTTGTTTAGTTCACTCATGTCTGAGTCCTCAGGACAGAATTCTGGCTATTTGTTTTCTCTCTGGTCTGGAGTTTTGATGAACTGATTGATGCTGGAATTATGGGTTTTGCCCATTGTGATATTATTCGTTTGTAGTTACAGCCTATCACCACTGGATGGGGGTCGAGAGGCACGTATTCTGAGCCCTCCACATTCAGCCGAGAATGGCACGGAACAGTGCGGGTGGGGAGAACGCTTTATCTTGCATGTAGTTCCTGGTTTCCCAATCAGCTCTTGCTATCTGGTCTCCTGGGGTCTTGGCTTGATGAGGTCACCCCTTGCGAAAGCTTTTGCCTCTTTAGAGGGCTTCCCTATAGGCTGCAAGGGCGCTAGGGAATCCGGGGTGATCCTGTGGACATTTGACCCTTCCCGCACTCCTTCCCTCATGGAGCCTCCCATGGCAGTGACCACAGTCTTTAGGAGAGGGAGCAAAGTTTTCTCTTACCCCATTCCAGCTCCTCTGAGAGGGGCTTCAGCCTCTCTGCCCTCCATCGTTTGGCTGCCATGACTCTCCACAGATTCCTGTGCTGTTAGGATATTTTCTGTTGGAATATGGTTACTCCTACTTGTTGTATGTTGGAGGGGAGAGAGTTCCAGGCAAGCTCAATCTGCCATGATGCTGACGTCACTCTTCACATTTTTCTTTTTTTTAATTGAATTTTTAAATTTTTTTAAAATTGTAAAATCTTTTTATTTTTCCACATTATGGTTATCTTTTTAAAAAATTCTTTTATTGCAGTAACATTGGATTATAACCTTATATAACTTTCAGGTGTACATCATAATACATAGAGAATTCTGTGTAGATTACATCATGTTCACCACCCAAAGACTAATTACAATCCATCACCACACATTTGTGCCTAATCATCCTTTTTGCCCTCCTCCCTCCCCCCTTCCCCTCTGGTAACCACTAATCCAATCTCTGTTGCTATGTGTTTGCTTGTCATTGTTTTTATCTTCTGCTTATAAGTGAGATCATATGATATTTGACTTTCTCCCACTGACTTATTTCACTTAGCACAATAACCTCAAGGTCCATCCATGTTGTCACACATGGCCAGATTTCATTATTTCTTATGGCTAAGTAGTATTCCATTGTGTATATATACTACATCTTCTTTATCCATTTGTCCCTTGATGGGCACCTAGGTTACTTCCAAGTCTTGGCTATTGTGAATAATGCTGCAATGAACGTAGGGATGCATGTATCTTTATGCATTTGTGTTTTCAAGTTCTTTGGATAAATACCCAGCAGTGGAATAGCTGGATCATGTGGTAGATCTATTCTTATTTTTCTGAGGAATCTCCATACTGTTTTCCATAGTGGCTCCACCAATTTGCACTCCCACCAGCAGTGTACCAGAGTTCCCTTCTCTCCACATCTTCTCCAACACTTGTTGTTTCGTGTCTTGTTAATTATAGCCATTCTGACTGGAGTGAGGCAATATCTCATTGCAGTTTTGATTTGCATTTCCCTGATAGTTAATGATGTTGAACATCTTTTCATGTGCTTGTTGGCCATCTGTATATCTTCTTTAGAGAAATCTCTGCTCAGATCTTTTGCTCTTTTTTTTAATTGAGTTGTTGAGACTATGATTTCTTTGTATATTTTGGATATTAACCCCTTATCTGATATATGGTGTGCAAATATCTTCTCCCAATTGTTAGGTTGTCTTTTCATTTTGTTGATAGCTTCCTTTGCTGAGCAGAAGCTTTTTAGTTTGACGTAGTCCCATTTGTTTGTTTTTTCTTTCGTTTCCCTTGCCCAGTCAGACATGGTACTTGAAAATACGCTGCTAGGACCAATGTCAAAGGGTGTAATGCCTATGTTTTCTTCTAAAATTTTCATGGTTTCAGGTCTTACATTCAAGTTTTTAATCCATTTTGAATTGATTTTTGTGCATGATGTAAGATAATGGTCTGCTTTCATTCTTTTGCATGTGGTGGTCCAGTTTTCCCAACACCACTTATTTAGGAGACTCTCCTTTCTCCATTGTATGCTCTTGGCTCCCTTGTTGAAAATTAGCTGTCTATATATGTGTGGGTTTGTTTCTGGGCTTTAAATTCTGTTCTGTTGATCTATGTGTCTGTTTTTATGCCAGTACCATGCTGTTTTGGTTATTATAGCTTTGTAATATATTTTGAAATCAGGAAGCATGATACCTCTAGCTTTGTTCTTTTTCCTCAGGATTACTTTGGCTATTCAGGGTCTTTTGTTGTTCCATATAAAGTTTAGGATTTTTTGTTTTATTTCTGTGGAAAATTTTGTTGGGACTTTGATAGGGATTGCAATGAATCTATAGATTGCTTTAGGAAATATGGACATTTTAACTATGTTAATTCTTCCAATTGAAAAGCACAGAATATCTTCTGATTTCTTTGTGTCTTCTGCAATTTCTTTCAACAATATTTTTTTATAGTTTATGGTGTACAGATCTTTCCCCTCTTTGGTTAAGTTTATTCCTGGGTATTTTATTCTTTTTGTTGCAATTGTAAATGAGATTCTTAATTTCTCTTTCTGCTACTTCATTGTTAGTGTATAGAAACACAACTGATTTTTCTATGTTGATTTTGTATCCTGTGACTTGACTGTATTCACTTATTTCTAAAAGTTTTTTAGTGGATTCTTTAGGGTTTTCTATATATAAAATAATGTCATCTGCAAATAGTGACGGTTTCACTTCTTCTTTTCCAATTTGGATCCCTTTTATTTCTTTTTCTTGCCTTATTGCTCTGATTAGGACTTCCCATACTATGTTAAATAAGAGTGGTGAAAGTGGGCATCCTTGTCTGGTTCCTGTTCTTAGAGGAATAGCTTTCAGTTTTTCTCCATTGAGAATGATATTAGCTTTGGATTTGTCATATATGACCTTTATTATGTTGAGGTATTTTCCTTCTATACCCATTTTATTTAGAGCTTTTATCATAAATGGATATGTATCTTGTCAAATGCTTTCTCTGCAACTATTGAGATGATCATGTGATTTTTATTATTCATTTTGTTAATGTGGAGTATCATGTTGATTGATTTGTGGGTGTTGACCCATGCCTGCATCCCTGTAATGAAACCCATTTGATTGTGATGTATGATCTTTTTAATGTATTGTTGTATTTGATTTGCTAGTATTTTGTTGAGGATTTTGCATTAGTGTTCATCAGTGATATTGGCCTGAAATTTTCTTTTTTTGTGTTGTACTTGTCTGGTTTTCGTATCAGGATAAGGTTAGCTTCATAGAATGAGTTAGAAAGCCTCCCCTTCTCTTCAATTTTTTGGAAGAGTTTGAGAAGGATAGGTATTAAGTCTTGTTTGAATGTTTGGTAGAATTCACCAGGGAAGCCATCTGGTCCTGGACTTTAATTTTTTGGGAGGTTTTTGATTACTGTTTTGATCTCCTTGCTGGTGATTGGTCTATTCAAGTCCTCTACTTCTTCTTGATCCTGTTTTGGAAGGTTGTATGATTCTAAGAATTTATCCATTTCGTTTAGATTATCCAATTTTTTGGTGTATAGATTTTCATAGTATACTCCTATAAATTTTTGTATATCTGAGGTGTCCATTGTAATTTCTCCTCTTTCATTTCTGATTTTATTTATTTGAGATTTCTCTCTTCTTTTCTTGGTGAGTCTAGCTATAGGTTTGTCAATTTTGTTTATCTTTTTTAAGAACCAGCTCTTGGTTTCCTTAATTTTTTCTATTGTTGTTAAGTCTCTATTTCATTTATTTCTGCTCTGATTTTTATTATTTCTTTCCTTCTGCTGATTTTGAACTTTGTTTGTTGTTCTTTTTACATTTCCTTTAGGTGTACTGTTAGATTGTTATTTGAGATTTTTCTTGTCTGTTGAGGTATGCCTGAATTGCTATAAACTTCCCTCATAGAACCACTTTTGCTGTATCCCATAGATTTCAGCCTGTTGTATTCTCATTTTCAGTTGTCTCTAGGTAATTTCTGAATTCTCCTTTGATTTCTTCATTGACCCCATCATTGTTCAGTAGCATTTTGTTTAATCTCCACATTTTTGTGGCTTTTCTGATTTTCTTCCTGTAGTTGATTTCTACTTTCATACTTTTGTGGTCAGAAAAGATGCTTGGTATTACTTCAATCTTCTTAAATTTATTGAGACTTGTTTTGTGGCCTGATATGTGATCGATCCTGGAGAACGTTCCATGAACATTTGAAAAGAATGTGTATTCTGCTATTTTTGGATCAAATGTTCTACACATATCTACTAAGTCCACTTGGTCTATTGTGTCATTTAAGGCCAATGTTTCCTTATTGATCTTCTGTTTGGATAATCTAGCCATTGGTCTAAGTAGAGTGTTAAAGTCCTCTACTATCATTGTGTTACTGCCTAGTTCTCATTTTCTGTCTGTTAGTAATTGCTTTATATATTTAGGTGCTCCTGTTTTTGGTGTGTAGATATTCACAAGTGTGATATCCTCTTCTTGGATTGTTCCCTTTATCATGATGTAGTAAATAGGCATTTTTCCAAGGATGACATAGAGTTGGCCAAGAGGGGTATGAAAAGATGTTCAACATTACTAATCATCAGGGAAATACAAATCAAAACCACAATGAGATATCTCACACCTCTTAGAATGCTTATTATCAAAATAAAGACAAGAAATAACAAGTGTTGGTGAAGATATGGAGTAAAAGGATCCCTTGTGAACTGTTGGTGAGAACGTAATCTGGATCAATCACTATGAAAAACAGTAGGGAGGTTCCTCAAAAATTAAAAATAGAACTAACATATGATCTATGAATTCCACTTCTGGGTATTTATCTGAAGAAAATGAAAACACTAACTCAAAAAGATTTATGCATCCACATGCTCAGTGCAGCAGTATTTACAATAGCCAAAGTATGGAAACAACCTAAGTGCCCATCAATGGATGAACGGATAAAGAAAAAGTGGCATACATATGCAATGGGATATTATTCAGCCATAAAAAGAATGAAACCTTGCCATTTGTGACAACATGGATGACCCTTGAGGGCATTAATTACACTTAGTAAAATATGTCATGCAGAGAAAGACAAATACTCTATGATCTCAGTTACATATGGAATATAACAGAAAACAAAAAACAAAACCAACTTATAGGTACAGATTGGTGATTGCCAGAGGTGGGGGTGGGAGAGTTAGCAAAATGTGTGAAGGTGACCAAAAAAGTACAAACTTCCAGTTATAAAATAAATAAATCATAGGGATGTAATGTACAGCATAGTGACTACAGTTAATAACACTGTATTGCATATTTGAAAGTTGCTGAGAGAGCAGATATTAAAATTTCTCATCACAAGAAACAAAACTTTTGTAACTATGTACAGTGACAGATATCAAGTAGACTTACTGTGGTGATCACTTCACAGTACAGTCAGGTGTCGTTTAAAGATGGGGATATGTCCTGAGAGGTGCATTATTAGGTGACTTTGTCATTGTGCAAACACCATAGAGTGTACTTGAACAAACCTAGATTTTATAGCCTACAACACACCTAGGCTATATGTATGCACTAATCTTACAGTACCACGGTCATATATGCAGTCTGTCATTGACTGAAGCATCGTTGTATAACACATGGTTGTATACACAAATACTGAATGATTATGCAGTACACCTGAAACTAATATGATGTTATAAGTCAATTATACATCAATAATTAAAAAATGCACAGCAAAGTCCAGGCTTTAACACACCACCTCTAACCCAATGGAATAGTAGTAACAGATGCCATATAACAAACAAAAAACAGAAAACTAGAGCTGATCTCAAAAGCAAAATAAACAGACCAGAAATGAAAAGAGACTCCTGATGACCAAAACTGCACCCCTGGTACCAATTTCCAGCATAACATGACTGACCTGCACCCCCAGTGAAAAGTTAAAAAAATTTTTTACAGGCTCTAGAAATGGTTCAAAAGGCAAACAGGTGATCAAGAAACATCTATTCCAGAAAAACTATGAAAACTTGGTAAGAAAGTCTAGAGTATGTGGTATTTGAATGAAGACTGCTCCCTCCTTCCCTTCCTGCTCCCAGTGTGGCAGAGACTCCACTCCAGAAGGCTGCAGCCAAGAACACAGGTTCTCTCTTCCCAAAGCTCCCAAATGAGGACTTTCTTCCTGAAAGGAGCACGAATTCAACATTTCTCATCCTCCTCTCAACTTCCTGGTGCTGAGGCTAAGCCCCTGGCAAGTGTAGTTAAAAGATGAGGGCTCCTTTCTTCACCCTAGCCACCACTCATAGGATGGAGATTCTGTCTTAGGTGCAGTGCACTGAAAATACTGGAGCCCAGATCACCTTTTCCCTGCTCATGAGGGAATGATTCCACACTAGAGAAGGCAATTTTTTGTGAAGTCCAACTTAACCATCTTTTCTTTTATGGTTCATACATTTTGTATCCTGTTTAAGAAATTTTTGCCACTCCCAAAGACACGAAGTTATTCTCCTGTTTTTGCCTAGAAGCTTTATTGCTTTACCATTTACATTTAATTCTATGACCCATTTTGAATTTTTTGTATGTGATGTGAGGTAATAGGTCAAGGTCTTTTTTGTGTGTTTATAGGATTATAAGTTCTCTATTTGGTAAACAAATTTTCTCATGCTTGGAATTTGCAATCTTTTGTTGATACTGCTTGTTTGTTATGAACAGTAGTGAGCTGATATTATTTAATATTTTTAGGGAGTTTCCTTTTTCTTTTAAGAACCATAATGTACCTTGCACACAATTGAAATATATTGTTGAAAACATTCCATCAATGAGTTTTCAGTCCCAGGACTGATATGATGAGACAGAGACCCAGACTGAAGGGACCTCATAACTAGAGGCAAATGACAGTGTTGCTGGACAGTAGTGAGGAATACTAGGACAATGACCAAAAGACCAGATGAGACAGACCAACTTTAACCTCAATGTACCCTATTGCAGGATTTCCAATAACTAGACAGGAGAAAAGTAACCTCAACAGAGTCTAACAAGAACCCAGAGGACAGCACAGGGACAGAGGCCTCCTGCTCACCTCTGTTAAGATACTTAAGTGTCTCCTACACCCAATACTATCTTGAGAAGGAAGGGGTAGAAGTGAGCCAATTGTCAGATGATATGTATTCCTGATGGAAAATTTAGTCATTGGATTGAGTCAACATTTAGCAGAAAACAATTTTTTTTCCTGAGGAAGATTCACCCTGAGCTAACATCTGTTGCCAGTCTTCCTCTTTTTATGTGTGAGCTGCCAC
This sequence comes from Equus caballus, assembly GCF_041296265.1. Lineage (NCBI taxonomy): Eukaryota > Metazoa > Chordata > Mammalia > Perissodactyla > Equidae > Equus > Equus caballus. Next base: position 90,056,974 of record NC_091697.1, read on the forward strand.
CACAGCATGGCCACAGACAAGTGGTCTGCACCTGGAAATTGAACACAGGTGGCCAAAGCAGAGCACGCCAAACTTAACCACTTGGCCACCAAGGCTATGAAATTTAAAGTTTAAAATTTAAAATTTAAATTTGAAATTTAAAGTTGAACACAATTTTAAACTGGAAAAAAAGATTAGCTTTAACTGGTAAAATTAAAGATTTGTTTTTCAAAAAAAACTCTACCTTAGCAGAAATGAGAGCCATAGAATAAGATGAGATCAGTTATAGAAAATACAGTTATTGCACATCTGAATTGTGTTGTGCTGTGTGTTGTATTTGGCTGTAACTTGGTGAGCACTGGTACAGCTAAGAGGTACAGGCTTAAGATGTTTCATGTCAGGCAATAAAATCTATAGGCTGATTGGTTATCTTGAAGTCAAATAGAGAAGGAAGGCTGAAGAAGCTTTCCTTTGTGCAAGAATCTGGTGTTGCACTAGGAAGTCTTAAGAACAACAACTGGAGTGGAGTTGATGTGTCCTTTCAGCTGGACTGCTCTCTGGAGGCCACAGAGGGCCGGGACTGCAGAGGGGACAGGCAGAGTTTGTTCTCACACTTGCCAACTAGAGACCCTTTGCTATCTGCAGCGCATACTGACAATAGCTTTCCAACTCCACAGAGTAAAGCTTTTTCCAGGTAAATTCTTACTCCAGGAAACCCAAAATATAAAACAGATATAAAGGGTAACAAGGTTATTTAGACAGTATATATCTGCTTTCTTATCAAATCCCTAAAGCAATTGCATAGCACTTTGAAAATCACTGGGGGAAGCTTCTGGTTCAAGATGGCCAACTGAACAGAAACAACTACCTTGGGTTCAGCCACAGTGTGGCTGGAATGTTTTGCCCCAGGCTAACATGCTCAGAAAGGCTCCCTATAGAAAATGAGCAACCTGCCTGGGAAATGTCTTCCTGGAAATAAGGTGGATGTTGAGGCCTAAAGCAAAGACTGCTGGTTGTACCTGCAACATCCATTCTCCCTTTCTTTTTGTGAAGCATATGGTCACCTCAACTCAGGATCACATCTTCCAGTACTAAGTAGCATGGTAGTTATGGGTGACTGTGCGTCCAAGTACTGGTCACTAGGATGTAAACAAAAATGGTGTGAGCAACTTCTGGGGAATTCTTAAAGGACATTTTTCCTCTTCCTTCTGGCTAGAATGTGAGCATAATGACTGGAGCTGGAGCAGCCACTTTGGCCAGTTGGAGATGGCACACGCAGAACCACAAAAAAGTGGAAACCTGGGTCATTGATGACTGTGAAGTCATAAAACTAGTCCTGGGTACCTACATTGATGTGTATGAGAAATAAACTTCTGTCTTGTTTAAACTGCTGTTATTTGGGGTTTCTAAATCACAAAGAGCCGGGGCCGCCCCATGGCCAAGTGGTTGGGTTCATGTGCTCCGCTTTGGTGGCCCAGGGTTTCGCTAGTTCGGATCCTGGGCACAGACCTAGCACTGCTCATCAGGCCATGCTCAGCCAGCGTCCCACGTAGCAGAGCCAGAAGGACCTGCAACTAGAATATACAACTATGTACTGGGGAGCTTTGGGGAGAAAAAAAAAAAGATTGGCAACACGTGTTATTAGCTCAGGTGCCAATCTTAAAAAAAAATCACAAAGAGCTAGATCTTAGTATCTTAACATATACATGATGTGGGAGAAAAATATCACACAGTAAAACCTGAGGTTACATTGTGTCTCTGAAAAAGGTACAGACAGACCTCAGAGATACTGTGGGTTCAGTTCCAGACCACTGCAATAAAGCGAATATCACAATAAAGCAAGTCACACATTTTTTTTGGCTTCCCAGCGCATATAAAAGTTACATTTACACTATGCTGTAGTCTATGCAGTGTGCAATAGCATTATGCCTAAAAAAGACAATGTACATACCTTAATTAAAAAATACTTCATTGCTAAAAAATGCTAACCGTCATCTGTGCCTTCAGCAAGTCGTAATCTTTTTGCTGGTGGAGGGTCTTGTAAAAAGCGCAACATCTGCAAAGTGCAATAAAGTCAAGTGCAATAAAACAAGGTATATCTGTATAAAATTGGTTGGGCATGGGAGGTAGGGAGCGGTGAAAAGACAAACCAGGAGGGGTGTTCTCCTCCACAAGAATAAAATCCTTCTTAGTTTGATAACTGTGGGAGACTTCAGCTTGCCTTTCTATTTTCCACCCCTATATCCTTAAGGGAACTGTAATTACTGAAAAGCCCTATTTACTGACTCAGAGCCTCAATCTTTCCTCCTGTTTAGAATATATACCCTCACCTATACAACTACATGAGAAGCCAATGCCATGATTTACTTTAAAACACTCTTTAAAAAGAAAAGATAAATCAATTGCTTGATATAAGATGAATAGATAGTTATGTGATAAAGCAGGTAGAGTCAAATATTAACAGTAGAGCCTAGGTGGTGGGGATACATGTGTTGACTGTACTATTCTTTTAACTTTCTGAATGCTTGTAAAGATTCATGATAACATATTGGAAGGAACAACAGTCTAGTTACCTTCAAACTAATGAATACAACCCATTTTACAAAGACATGAAGAGAAAACCAGTGATCACTAGACATTTGCAAAAAACTAATAAAATGTTTAAAAGGGAGCATGATAAACAGAAAAACTAACCTTAGAGGAAAGAGATGGTTCAGGAAACAGAAAAAAAGACAGCTTTCTGATGATATTGCAGACATGCAATACCATTCTACTATGAAAAATAAGCGATCAGAAAAAGGAAATATTTCTTGAAAATTAAAAATATGATATCTGAACACTAAAAACTTCAGTAACTAAAAACTAACTTGTCATCTAGAATTTAAACAACATTAAGAGCTAAAACTTGCTGAGTACAAGACACCAGTCTAAGCTCTTCATACAGCCAAGCCACCATCATTATTCACCTGGATGAACACAATAGCCTCTCAAATTCTCTACTTGCTTCTAGACTGACCTGTGACAGTCAATGCTTAGGGCGGTTATAGTGATCCTTTAAAAATTAGATCATGTCTCTCCTCTATTCAGTTCTCCAGTGACTCCCCTTTTCATTCAGAGTGAAGAATTTTAACAGTGGCCTACAAGACCTGGTCTCCGTCGTTCACCCATCCCTCTTTCCTGCACGATCACCTCTTCTACAGCTCTGCTCTGCTTTGGCCCCTCCAGCCACACAGGCCTCCTTAGAACTCCATGAGTACGCCAGGCACACTCCAGCCTTAGTGCTTCTGCTCTAGTTTCTCCAGCAGATTAGTTTTGCCTGTTCTACAACTTCATATAAATGAACTTATATAATTTGTACTTTTTGTGTGAAGCTTCTTTCACTTAGCATGTTTTGAGATTGGTTCATGTTGTTGCATGTAATCAGTGGCTTGTTCCTTTCTACTGCTGACTAGCATTCTATTGGAAGAATATATCAAAATTGGTTTATCTATGCCCCTATCTGATGGACACCTGGCTTGTTTACAGTGTGGGGCTGTTATGAATAAAATTGCTATGAACATTCATATACATTTTACCTATTGGCTTTTTTTTTTTTTTTAAGATTTCATTTTTTTCCTTTTTCTCCCCAAGGCCCCCTGGTACATAGCTGTATATTCTTTGTTGTGGGTCCTTTTAGTTGTGGCATGTGGGACGCTGCCTCAGTGTGACTTGATGAGCAGTGCCATGTCCACACCCAGGATTTGAACCAATGAAACACTGGGCCGCCTGCTGCGGAGTGCACGAACTTAACCACTCGGCCACGGAGCCAGCCCCCCTATTGGCTTTTTAGCTACACCTCTTCCCCTTTTTTTTAGTGGTTGCTCAAGGTATTAAAACATGTATCTTTAACTTTCTATAAAGTGTATAGGTCCATTTACTACTTACCCCACTCTGCCCTCTATGGTATAGCTTTCATTTGCATTACTCAACAGACATTTATAATAAACCTCACCAGACAATGTCATAATTTTTGTTTTAAACTGTTACACGTATTTTAAGGAAATTAAGAGGAAAAAAGAAACGTTTTGTATTTACTGAGGTATTTTCCATTTCTGATGCTCCTTCTTCCTGAAAATCTGAATTTCCATCTGGTTTTATTTCCCTTCCTGTAGCATTTTTTTGAAGTGCAGATCTGCTTGTGATAAAGTCTGTTATTTTTCTTTTACCTGAAAATGTTTACTTCACCATTCTTGGAAGATATTTCACTAGATACAAGATTCTGGATTGACTGCCTTTTTCTTTTAACACTTTAAAGATGATCCACTCTCTTCTGGCCTCTTCTGTTTCTAACGAGAAGACAGTGATAATTTGGACCATTATTCTATACAAATGTCATTTTATTTTGGCTGCTTTCAAGATTTTCTCTTGACTGTTGGTTCTGAATAGTTTGGCTGTGCTATGCATACGTATGATATTTTTATTTTTATCTATCTCCAAGGTCACTGACTCTGTCCTCACAGTCTCCATTCTGCTGTTAAAGCCCATCCAGAGGATTTTTTAAAATTTTAGGTATTTTATTTTTCTGTAGTAGAATTTTCTGTAATAGAATAGAATAGAATCATTTGGTTCTTTGTTATAGTTTTTATGTCTCTGTTGGGATTTGCCGTATTTTCATTCAGTAGGAGTATACTTTCCTTTATGTCACTAAGCATAGTTATAATAGCTCTTTAAAATCCTATCTGATGATTCAAATATTGAGTCATCTTGGAATCAGTCTCCATTGTTTGTCTTTTCTTTCAATAATGGGTAACTGTTTTGGAGGAGTCTCAAGACCACCCCTACATTTCGAAATTAGGAAAATCACAGGACTTATAACATAGTCATACTCATAGCTCAGATTTATTATAGGAATATAGTGCATGTATGTGTGTGTGTATAAGAAGGAAGGCTTATATTGATCATATTCAACATCCAATAGATCAAGTTTCGGTGAATACTGAGAAGTAGAATAAGTTTCTGAGGATATCTGCGAATAATCAAGTTGCCTACAATACTGACATCAGTGTACAAATGCATTAAAATGAAGAGTAAGAGTAAATTTTGTGCTTACAGAAATAATTGTGGAGAATTAGGAATAGAGAAGTTCAGACATGAGATATAAGCTGGAAGGGAATGTTAATAAAAGTGGAAATGAACCAAGAAAGGATTGAAGAATTACTAAGTACTAATATCCCAGTGAGGAAGTACCATTCTAAACTTGAAAACACGATTTTTATGTAATTATTTCACAAGATGTTTTAAACTTCATAGTTTCTGTAACATACATATTTGGATGTAACTTATATATTGAATGAGCAGTATTTGAGGTACAAGCAGAAAACCTAATTTTTCTCCTCCTACTACAATCCAAACCTGCTTTGTCAGTTATTTTTCCCAATACCTGGATTATATGCTAGGCAAGCATCACGGCTTTTCTGGTCACATTAGAATATATTGGAAAGTCTCATTTTTAGTCATTTAAAAGTCTGATATGATCTAAATGACTGTAAATGTTTCCTATTCATTGCCCTTGCTGCCTCTTTTTTTTTTTTTTAGTCCTCTACTCTTTTCTGCTTTCTCTGATTTTAACTGAACATTTTACATGGTTATAGTTTCTCTCTTCTGTTAGAAAATCAGACATTTAAAAAAAAACTTAAGTGGTTGTCCTAGAGTTTGCAATATACATTTAAATTTTATGTAAGTCCACTTTCAAATAGCACTGTCCCGCTTCACAGGTAATGAACGTACAGTTCCCCCCTCCTGTCTCTTACAACTGCTGTCATTCATTTCATTTATCTATAAGTTATAATCAGAGAATACAATGTTGATATTATTATTTTGAGCAGATGCAACAGATCTGTTTGATCAAAATAAAGAATGAGGAAAAGATTTTATTTTACCTTAATTTATTCCTTCTCTAAAACTCTCCCTTTCTTTAAGTAGATCCAGGTTTCTGACCTATTTGATTTCCAACTCTTTCCAACTCTTTGGAGAACTCATTTAACATTTCTTGCAGGGCAGGTCCACTGCTGGCAATTTCCCTAATTTTCGTTTTCTGAGATAGTTATTTTTCCTTTTCTTTTTAGAGATAATTTCACTGGATACAGAATTTTAGATTGGTAGTTTTTACTTTCAACACTTTAAATATTTTACTCCATTCTCTTCTTGCAATAGTTTCTGAAGAAAAGTCCAATGGGATTCTTATCCTTTTTTCTCTGTAGGGAAGGCTGGGTTTTTCTCCTCTGGCTTCTTTCAAGATTTTCTCTTTGTCTTTGCTTTTCTGCTGTTTGAATATATATGCCAAGGTGTAAATTTCATTTAGTATTTGTTCAGTTCAGAGTTCTCCGATTCTTGGATCTGTGGATTTGTGTCTGTCATTAATTTTGAAAAATTCTCAGTCATTATTGCTTCAAATAGTTCCTTTCTTCCTTTCTCTATTTCTTCTTCTTCTGGTACTCCCATTATGTATATGTTACACCTTTTGTAATTTTCCCACTATTCTTGGATATTCTGTTCTTTTTCATTCTTTTTTATCTTTGCATTTCAGTTTTGGAAGTTTCTATTGACATATCCTCAACCTATATTCTTTCCTTGGCTGTGTTCATCAAAGATATTTTTGTTTTTTATTGCAACGTTTTATATTTCCAGCATTTCCTTTTGAGTCTTTCTTAGCATTTTCATCTCTCTGCTTATAGTACCTTTCTGTTCCTGCATGTTGCCCACTTTCCCCCCACTTCAAAGGCTAGAGTGTGCTGGAGTTGAGTATTTCCATTCCTCTAGGTTGGTCAACCCCTGGTTGGTTAGGCTCTGGTAAAATAATTTCCCTTAAGGGAAGGATTTGTTAAGGAAAACAGAGAGCTCTGGGCATATCTCAAAATGGTCATTTTTGCTCTCCCACTGTCAGAAGAAGATTTTTCTCTGATCTTCACAGTGAGAACCTGGTAGGGCTCCTGGAGGTAAACTCACCAAAGTGTGCAGGCCCCTTCACCCCACAACTAGGACCACTTGGAGTTTTTAATTCTCAAGCTAGTCCATGAGTTTTAACTCTCAAGATAGCCCACACTGAGCCATCACTAATTTTTCAATGAGAATTTAAAGTGTTCCTACCCATACTAACTCCTGCTCCCTGTAAGCTTTGCCTCTCTTTTATTGCTTGTCTGTCTCTCCAGTTTTGGGGGCAGCAGTTTTCCCTGTGACCTCCATTCTCTGACGAATCTAGGAAAAGTTGTTGATTTTTAGTTTGTACAGATTTTTCTCATTGTGAAGATGGAAGTGACTGAATTTGAGCTCCAAACTCTTTACATATTGGACTGGAAACCTCTAAATCACTTTAAAGCGTCCTCTTTTCAAGGTGTGCCCCACAAATATGACTAGAAGGAAGAGGGTGTTACCTGTTTTGTCTTGGTTCCTCCACCTTTTACTTCTCTCTTTCTCACACTCATTCTGTTTCCTTGAGATCCTTCAGGGTCAGCTCAGGGGTAGAAAGAAAAGGCTATTATAAACTGAGATCGTGGTCACCTCTGTAACAAATGCCCAAGTGCTGGTGCTTTCTGTCTTTAGGTACTTTTGTACATTTTTGGAGCTTCACCCAAATCCAGGAACTCCAACACTGCCATTCCCTGATAAGGGGATGAAAGCTCCTGCTAGCATCTCAAAACTCCCATGCAGTTCCTCTTGTAGAGGCTTTCCTCACACAACCTCATTCTGCTGGTTGGTTTGATTCTCCTGTCCTTATTTCTACTGGAGTTGCTTATCTCCTTTGTAAAACAATTCTACCCTAGTTTACAGGTTGAATTGCGTCTCCCCAAAAAGATACAATGAAGTCTTATGCCCAACACCTCAGAATGTGACATTATTTGGAAATAAGGCCATTAGAAAGGTAATCAAGTTAAAATGAGGTCATTGGGGTGGGCCCTAATCCAGTATGACTGGATTAGGTGTCCCTCTAAAAAGGGGAAATTTGGACACAGAGACAGCACACAGGGAGAATGCCATGTGAAGATGAAGACAGAATTTGAGGTGATGCATCTACAAGCCAAGGGGCACCAAACATTGTCCAAAACCCACCAGAAACTAGGAGAGAGGCATAGAACAAATTCTCTCTCACAGCCCTCAAAAGGAACCAACCCTTCCCACACTTTGATCTTGGACTTCTAAACTCCAGAAGTGTGAGACAATAAATTTCTGTTGTTTAAGTCACCTAGTTTGAGGCACTTTGTTATGGCAGCCCTAGAAAACTAATACATCCAGCCACATAGCAATATATCTCCAAGCTTTCGGAAAAAACTTGACAGTTGTTATCTCTTTACATTGTCATCACAGGCACCCTCAGTCAGTTTCTTGCCTGGAAGTTGGGCAATCACCTTTGGTAGTGCCATTTCCCAAACTCCAAAGTTATTGTTCAAGTTTCCAACCCCCACCATTCCAAAATATCTTACTATGCTCTTCTTCAGTGGTGGTGTGGGGTGGCCAGGGGCCAGATCATACAGAGTCCTATGAAAATCATTTTGGACTTTATTCCATCTGAGTAGGGAAGCTTTTAGAGGTTTTGAACAGGAAAGTAACAAATTCTGATCTGCATTTTAAAAGGATTTCTAGAGCCACCAAGTGGAGACTAGACTAGGGAGGCAAGAACAGAAGAATGCAGAACAATTAAGAGACAATTAGAGCATTCAGTGAGGACTACAGTGGTAGCTGCAGGGGTGGTGAGAACTGGTTAGATTTAGGAATTTAGGATACCTTTTTTTTTTTTTTTTGAGAGAAAGATTGGCCCTGAGCTACATCTGTTGCCTATCTTCCTCTTTTTGCTTGAGAAGATGGTCCCTGAGCTAATATCCATGCCAATCTTCCTCTAGTTTGTATATGGGACACAACCACAGCATGGCTTGATGAGTGGTGTGTAGGTCTCCGCCTGGGATCCCTATCTGCAAGACACCTGAGCAGATGGCGAACTTAACCACTACGCCACCAGCCAACCCCTAGGATACCTTTTGAAAAGAGAGTCAGCAGATTTTGCTGAAGGATTGGATGTGGAATGTGAGAGAAAGAGGAATCAAAGGATGACCTGAACAACAGTAAGAATCAATGTGCCATTTACTGAGATGGAAAGATGCATAACAGGAACAGGTTTTGGAGGTTGAAAATAAAGAGTCTGAAATGCATATTAAATATCCTAGTACATATGTTGAATAGGAAGTTAGATATGTGTGCATAGAAAGCAAAGAAATCAGGCTGGATATAGATACTTGGCAGCCATCAGCATAGCGATGCCATATAAAAGACAATGAAGGGAATGGTTGAGATCACCTGAGGAAGGAGGGTGGATAAAGAGGGGGAAGAAATCTGGGTACACTAACATTTAGAAATCAGGAAAAATCCAGCAAAGGAGAATCAAAAGAACACTGTGATTTCACAAAAGTCAAATGAAGAAAGTGTTAGAAGTTGCAAGAAGGAGGATCTGATTAACTGTGTCAAATGCTGCTGAATGGTTAAGTAAGATGAAGACTAAGAATTGATCTCGGATTTATCAGGACTGTTTAAATGCCCAGATAACCTACACACAAACTCTCCTTTCATTCTAACATTTAAACTAGCTAAGAGGTCTTACATTCAAGTGTGCATAAGAATTACAGATCTAGAGTTTATGCTTAACATCACATATTCTGTACTTTGCGGGCCATGTAGGGGATTTTCATGAGTAATTTACTAACAGAGATTTTTGCTGTTAAAAGCTGAGTTTAGAACCAAACCCGTTAGCCATGTGACAATAGCTTTCCACAGCTGTTTCCAATCTATCCTATTAGTATTCAGCAGATAGGATAAAGAGCAGTGTCTGAGAGGCTATCCTTAACTTCCTACTTTACATAAATCATAATTTACAGGTAAATTTAATCTTCTAAATCTAGACTTTCCCACCTTCCATCTTTTCTGGAGTTGAATGGACCGAGTAAGGCCGATAAACCAGGAATGGGAGAGAGGGCAATTAGCTGCATGGACATTCCCGGAACTATTTCTTAAATTCCTCTTGGAGAACGAGGCTTCACGGTGGCCCCATCCTCTCTAGCTACCGAAGAAGCTATGTCCCTTGCTTCAGCAGACAGAGCGAACGAAGAGAGAGGAGAGCCGGCGGCTAGGACAACCCTTATCTCCCCCCGGCCTCTCTCTCCCGGCCCATCCAGCACCGCAGGAACCAACTCAGCGACCACGCCCCGCCTATTTCCGGATTGTGGCCGCCGCCGCCGTCGCGTGCGCAATGACGTTTCAGTCTCCTGCGGACCCCGGAAGTGCAACTCGAACTTGGTCGGGGCGCGGATCCCGAGAGGGAAAGTCCTAACAACCGCACGAGGGAGTTCGACTGGCGAGCTGGAAGGCCACGCCTCCTCCCGCCTCCCCCCGCAGCCCTGTAGCTGGGGGCAGAGCTCAGGTAGGACCTGCGTTTGCGGGGATGTGAGCTCCGGGGCAGGCCCCGGCTGAATGGGAGGAAGGGGCTGGCCTGATCCGTCTCGGGCGGGGGTCCCTGGTCCCGGGGCCGGAAGCTACCCGGAGCCACGCTGCGTTTCCTGGGGACGCCTCCGCCCTGTGTCCGGGACCCCGCTGATGGGCGAATTGCACCCGACATTTCCACTTGCGAGGCGGGACAGGACACGTGTATTCTCTGGATGACTCTCCTTACACCTAGACTTAGGGGGTTCTGGGACCCAAGAGATCTTAGAGTAGTGGGCCCTCCTATGCTTTCTCAGGAGGGGCTGTATTGCAGTTCTCTGGTTAAAGATTTTTTTCTACAGAAATGATCATCAACTGCCAAAGCTTTACCAGAAGTCATTCACTGCAGACAGAAGATGAAAGTGCAGTTATAAAATGCTCTCAAAACTTGTAACATGCATGGGCGCTGGTGGGACATTTCACTGGGATGAATTCTTAGTTGAATACTTTTGACTTTGAAATAAAGTTAGGTATATTTTGGAAGCAGTTTTCTCTCTCCCTCATCCAGACTTAACATTCATCTGATGCTCCAGAGTGTGTATCTGTTGGGCCAAGTCACTGGTTATTTAATTTTTGGCTATATTGACAAGCAGTATTCTTTATTGACAAGCAGTATTGTTGCATTTTCCCATTTCCCCAAATCCTCTGAACGGTTGTAGAGAGAAAATCCTGTGGTTTTTCAGGCTAGCAAGTGCCTTGTAACCTTTATGAAATAGGTGCAGTGTGATGTTTGTTATGCAATACACTATTTTTTTGTCTTAGGGCAGTGTTAGAGGTATATTCTTTATCCCTCATTGTGGGGGAGAGATGTACTGTACTCATTTAGTGTATTTAGAAAGTGAGTCAGAGAGCACTTTTTTTTTTTTTTTTTATGGTGCCAGTATCAGGCTTCTATATGACTTTTTAAGTAAGATGGTCCATCTGCTTAACCACTGAAGCCTAAACCAGGGATGCTCTGGATGACTTTGAGGCAGTGGCTGCTGCAGCTTTGGTAAATGGCAGCATAGTACCAAGGCCAAGAGGAAAATATGATTCGTGAAGCCGTGAACATCCATCTGTTCATTCATTTAACAAATATTTATTGGTCACCTTCAGTGTGCCAGGCGGTGTTGTAGGTGCTGGGCATACAGTAGTGAACAAAATAGACAAAGTCCTTGTACTTCTGGAATCTACGTTGTAGTGAATGGAGAAGGACAATTAGCCAGTAAATATATATCAAATAGTGATAAGAGCTATGAAGAAAAATAAAGCGCTTTAAGGGGTGAATGTTTTAGGCTAGTGCTGAGGCGGGAGAATGTTTGATGTATCTTAGAATAGCAAGGATGTAGCATGGAGGCATTAGGGTTTAAAAATCTCGAGAATGAATATTTATTCAGTAATTTGGTGTGTGCATGAGATATCTTCTTTATTGACAGCCTATTTTTGTCAGCTTTCCCAGAGAGACCTCTGTGAGGAGAATATGATGTCCTTAAATACATAAAGATGTTTCTGTGTTCTTCATTAGCGCTAACAAAATGAAACACCATTTACTTAGTTGTACATAACTTGTGCTGTCTGCTGTAGAGTCAGATTAGGTTTGCACAGTACCATGGATAGCTAAGTAGTGAGTACTCTCTGCCCTGTGTCAACTTTAGTTTTCATTCATTTTTTTTATTGTGGTAAAATATACATAAAATTTATCATTTTAACCATTCTTAACTGTCCATTTCAGTAGTATTAGGTACATTCATACTTTTACGCAACCATAACTGCCATCCATCTCTAGAACTTTTCATTTTCCTCAACTGAAAATCTGTACGTTTTAAACATTAGCTCCTTATTCCCCACTCCCCTCAGTCCCTGGCAACCAGCAGACTACTTTCTGTCTCTGTGAAAATTCTCTCTCTCTACTCTAGGTACCTCATGTAAGTGGAATCATACCGTGTTTGTCCTTTTGTGACTAGCTTATTTCACTTAGCATCATGTCTTCAAAGTTCATCCCTGTTGTAGTATGTGTTAGAATATCCTTCCTTTTAAGGCTGAACAGTATTTCTTTTTATGTATATACACGTTTTGTTTGTGCATTAATTTGTCCATGGATGCTTGTGTTGCTTCCACCTTTTGGCTTTTGTGAATCATGCTGCTATGAATATGGGTATGCAGATATCTCTTTGAGTCTCTTCTTTCATTTCTTTTGGGTATATAAACAGAAGTGGAATTGCTAGATTATATGGTAATTCTATGTTTAATCTTTTTGGAGATCACTTTACTGTTAACCACAGTGGCTACACTATTTTACATTCCCACCAGCAATGCACAAAGGTTCCGGTTTCTCCACATCCTCACCAACACTTCTCCACATCCTTGCCAAACACATTTTCTATTTTTTTGATAATAGCCATCCTAATGGGTGTGAAGTAGTGTCTCCTGTGGTTTTGATTTGTGTTGCCCTAACGATTAATGATGTTAACCATCTTTTCATATGCTTTGGAGCCATAAATATATCTTCTTTGGGGTACTACTCATTTATTTTACTATCTGATTTTAATAGACATTTTTGATTTTTCTTTTGGTGAACCATCTAAGGGTTAAGAAGGCAGCCACCTGTCTTCTTTTGCTTTTTTAACCCTAAAATACCATACTTGTAAAACTACAATTGTCTGTAGACCAAGTGTCTGCAGCAACTCCAAACTTAGAAATAAACCATAAAGCATCTTTTGTAACAACGAATGAACCTCGGAGTATCAGATTGTGATGGAAACAGCTCAGAAAAGCCGAGGATCATCCTGTCCTGCTTTGATTTTTTTTCTTTTTAATTAGAAGGAAAGGGGTGCATTGATTGGCCGACTGTGCCTGTGAAGTAGGTCTCTTTTGTCTGGTAGCTGAGAAGAGCAGGAAACAGAGGAGCCAAAAGTGATGAATAGACAGAGAAAAGAAGTGTTGAGTAGCAGTATGGCAGCCAGATGTGGATAGATGGAGAGTGGCAAAGGAGATCAATATCAGTGATGGACGCTAAGCACCAGAACTGACAGCAGAGGAGAGGGGACCCAGCAACAAAGTGACAGAAAGTAATATAGCTCTAGAGATTGGAATGGAATGGGGGATAGGGCTAGAGAGTGCAGATCACCAGTTACTTCCCAGCATGTGGTTCTGAAGTCAGCTGCTTGGCATTGAGTAATTTAGGAAGATCCCCTGTATATCAAATAATGTGCATCAGTCTGTCAGGTTCAACAGTCAGTGGAAGGTGTGCAGTGTATACAGTCCTACAGGAATAAACTGAGTTGTTCAGACTGTGTATCACATCATTTCCATCCGTAGAATAATGAGGTTTAGTTGATTAATGAGTAAGTGTGTAATTTAACAATGCTCAGCATTGTTTAAAAGAATTTTTTTAGATTATCTGTTTAAGGAGGAAAGGAATTTTTTGATCCAGAGTGGCTGATGGCCCATTAGTTCAAGATAACACGTCTGGTTTTTTTCACTATTGAATGTTTTGTACACTATCATTGTTTATTATATACTCTTGCGGTACTACATTTAGCCGACTATTTCAGTTCTAAAGCTCATTTAAATCGATTACTTTCTTTAATTTAAAGTAATGAATGACAAATTATGCCATAATTTTTCATATCACTTTTTGGCAAATTAAAATTGATTAATTTGCTAGAGATGAGTGGCAGATGACTGACTTGCTCAAGGTTTCACAGCTGAGTTAAAGACAAGTTAGTGCCGTGCTGTGCTGCTTTTCCTGATAGTGTATTCTTGTCTCCTTTTGGGGGGAATAGTTTATTTTTGCAGTATAGATACTGCAATATAGATAATATAGATAATTTTTGCTGTGTAGAAAAATGTCACTGTGAAGACAGGTCATTGAAGCAAAGCATTTATTGTATGTTTCCATTTCTTTCTGGCACATTGGACGTTTATTTTAAGCATAGTCTAGGCTGATAATGTACTTAGTGTTGATTTGTTTAGAGATTAGAGAGGTGCTGATAAGACTAAGATTGTGGATTTGGGCTCCTGTAAGCCCTTTAATAGCTCATTACATGAATGATCACGACTAGTACCCAACAGTGTAACTACTATGTACTGTGGGATGTGGCTGGTATTCCTATCCCCTGCTAATCACATTGCCCTCTTGTGTGGTCCGGTATAAGAAAGCAGCAGGAAAGATACTATAAATGGCTCAACAGACACACTACCTCTATTTAAAAAACAATTCAGAGTTAATATCCAAGGTAATGAAGAAGTGTGAGAGATACCCTTTTCATCCACAAAGCATAGCTTGTGTGCCTTGTTTAGAACATAGAACAAGCTGAAATTGTATCCAAGATTGTAACTCAAGGTGAGGCATTTAAAAAATTTGAAAAGTTTGATTAATTCATAGGTGAGATGCTCTCTTGGTTTGAATCACCTTATTCTTCTTGATATCATCGTTTTTGTCTATACTACGGAAATGATTCTGGTACTAACTCAAGTAGTTTGGAAATTAGTTAATCATCATGATCCATTTGGTTTAACACCCTGTAATGTAGTTGGAATATTTTTCTTAGATGGTCATATCCAGGAATTGGTTGGGGTGGGGGGTGAGTAGGAAGCATCATATTAGGCAGATTGAGGAAGTTCAGGCAGAAAAGAAAGGAGGTCTCTCACCAGGGATTAGTTGAACAGGGATAGGACTCTGGTCTCAAAGTGATGGGAGAAGGTGGGAGAAAGAAACAGGGAAAGGCCCAAGACCTAGATTAACTGAAATATGGGGGAAGGTAAACAGGACAAGAGTTAGGTAGGGTCTCAGTTATTTGAATCAGTAAAAAATTGATATGTAGTCATAAGGCAATCTAGACCCCTCAAATGAGGATCTTACATGCGGTTGGAGTGTCTTCTATAAAGATAAGACTTTAGCTAAATATTTAAAATGTATAGGATGCTATGGGAGAGGCACAGTGCCTCACCCCAGGTTGTTGAAAGGCTTGCTGGAGAAAATGAGCCTAAGTTGAGAACTTAAGGATGAATCATTTAAAAGTAAAATGGAAAGGCATTCTAGACAGAACACATAGCTCTCAGCAGTCTGATGTTTATAAAAACAAAAAGGAGTTTGAAATTATTAGAGCAGAAAGTTTGACTACGGTGAGATGGAGTTGGGGAAGGAGATTGGAGCCAAGTCATGGAGGATGAGGAGGTGCATAAAATGAGAGGAGAGAAGGCTTGTTGTATAGTTTACTGAGGAACCTGGACTTGCCTCTCTAGGCAAAGGAACTAGTGAAGGATTTCTCTTGTTTCCTGTGTAGTAAAGAATTTAACTTTGCTCAAAAAGAGGCCTAGCCTTCGCCCTCAGTTTCTGGGTGATAATCTTTGGTATCTTTGTTTGCCTGGGGGCCTTGGATCACATTGTCTTAACAATGTTATTGAGGGTTGGGGCTAGCCAGTCCTGTCTAGTCTTAGGATGGAGGCTGCCCAGGCCAGAAAGACTAACTGTGTCACTAAGGATGGGGGTTTTATATCACATGATACCAGTTAACCTGGAAAACTGAGATCAACTATGTGGGCAGTGAGTCAGTCAATCATGCCTACATAGTAGAGGCCCAATAAAACTCCGAACACCATGTCTCCTGTGAGCTTTGCGGTTGGCAATACTCTGTGCATATTGTCACACATAGATACCAGAGAGTAAGACATCCATGACTCCATGGGGAGAGGACGTCAGAAGCCCCATGTGCGGTACTCTCCTGAACTCTGTCCTACGTACTTCTTTTCTTCCCTGATGTTAATCTGTATCCTTTTCCTGTAATAAATAAATAAATAAATAAATAAATAAATAAATAAAAGTGTTAGAGTTTTCAGGGAGTTCTTTGAGTCTTTCTTGCAAATTAGGGAACCTGACGGGGCTTTGGGAATCCTCTGAACTTGTAGTTTAGAAGTAGGAGTAGTTCCTGTGTGGACTGTACCTTCCAACTCTGTAGTTGTCCAAAACCTTTCACATCTCCTTTCTCTGCTCCTTCCTTCCTCTGATTAGGGACAAAAATGGCCTTAGCATTTGAAAGCAGAGCCAGATGAACTGATGATGTTGAAGTAACCTGTCTTCTAAGATTAGAGGATATTCGGAAAAGTATCAAGAATACTATAACACAAATGCCCCTAAACATGATAAAATCCCCTGATACTTTCTTTTCTAATTGCTATGGACTGAATTATGTCTCCCTAAAGTTCATATGTTGAAGCCTTAACTCCCAAGGATGTCATTAAGGTTAAATGAGTTATAAGGGTGGGACCCTGATCTGATAGCCACAGTGTCCTTATACAAAAAGACACCAGAGATCTTGCCCTATTGCTCTCTCCACCATGTGAGGACACAGCGACAAGTGGCTGTCTACAAGCCAGGAAGAGAGTTCTCCCCAGAAACCATGCTGCCAGACCTTGATCTGCGATTCTAGCATCCAGAACTGTGAGAAAATAAATTTCTGTTGTTCAAGCGCTCAGTCTGTGGTATTTTGTTGTAGCAGCCCGAGCAGACTCATACCAGTTAATGGCTGATCTCTTACTTTTCTTAATTAGTGATTGCTTTTCTTGTGCTTCTAGAGGAATGTTGAGTTTGATGAACTTAGTTTTCCATAGACCCACTTTAAAGTTGAATCATCTGAAATTGTAAAAACTTGAAAGAAGTTGTTCAGAAGGCCTTCAATAAGGACTTTTAGATTACATATCATCTAAAGTGACTGAGCAAAAAAGATACGTGAAAGTAGAAGAAAGAAGGAAACATGGAATGAAACATGATAGGAAAATAGTATACCTGTGTTCTGCTTTGAGAAGATTTAGTCTAATTTTTTCCTTACATGTCGAAAATAGTTCAATTGAGGAAACTTACCTTTTAACAAGATTTATCACAGATTTCTTTAAAAGAGCTATGTCTGTAATACATTTAAAAAAATGGATTTACCCTGAGTTTATTAGGAACTTAACCTGCTACATTTGGGTATTCCTAGGGCGTTGAGAGTGAATAGAGATGTTGCAATCAGATATAAAAAGTAAAGGAGCGTTTAATATAACGCAAATAAAATTAATAGATATGTATTCATCCCAATTTGTGTGTGTGTGTGTTTGTATTCCTACTGTTTTCTAAGCAAGGTGCAAGATTTTGGTAGGCATCTTTTCAGTAAATAAAAGGAGAAAAGTCTAAAATAGAGTATAGGACCTTCCAATTTTTGAGGAACTAAGTATAATATTTGAATTACAACCATTGGTTAAGTTTTTACTTATGGACATTGAAATGGTATAACATTTTAGAAATTTACCAATAAAATGTCAAAAAAATGTGGAATAAAGAAAAATGACACAAAGATAAGACTTGGAGTTATGTGTTTTCAAGGAATATAATTACAAGCATTGATATTAGAATTAGTCATAGACAGTAATGACATGTCAGGAACCATTCTATGCAAATATAGATATGGCATAGGGAGATATATTATGCGTTGTAAATGAAGAAATTTCAGGCTTATAGATGTATATATAGATGATAAAGATCTAAGAGCAGCGGGAAATACTATTACCATGTTTAAAAGTTTTATTTTTTTTTTTTAATGCCAACTAGGTTGAAGAGGTATCAATTATCTCTGCCAATGTGGGAAAGCCATGGTTTGACTGTTCCAAAAATGGAAGTTATCATGTGGGCTTGGTTTTGGGAAATACTTTTCACCTGATTCCACTTTCTGAGGAATTATTATTAGTATTTTATGGGATCACTGGAGTTTTATTTTTATTACTGGTATATCTGTTTTTGCCCTGGCTCTTGCTGAGCTGTATGGGAGAATACTAGATAATTATACCCTCTATAATACCGCATTGAGCAAAGTTTGCATATTGGAGTTGTCCAGGCTAAATGGCCCTACCCAATCTTTAATGTTTTAAAATTAGTTTCCAGCTAATTTAAGTAAAAATCCAGGTTTTTGGTTTCTCCTGAAAAATAGGAAGTTCCAGGCACACTGGGCCTTCATTCTCTATAGCAACAGTGGGGCAAGTAGGAACTCCCTTGAAATGAGCCTTGTGTTTTCCAGTGACTTATAGGACCTTGCTGGCTGCATTTACTGGTAACTTTCTGGTGCCTGTAGACATTTGAATCTTTGATTTCTGCTTTATACAAACTCTAACGTGGGTACTGTTTGTCTTTGCCTTTCCCTGACTATACTGCACCCTTTAATTTTTATTTTCCTGGAGACCTACAGTGGTTGGGCTGTGACATTCAGTGTAGACTCCTTTTTGAGTAGTAGCTTATACTGTAAATCAGAGTTTTTGTAATCCCAGTGTGCTCCAATGACCTCCCTTAAGCTGCTGTCAAGGTAGTTAGTGGAAGGGTCTTTTCTGTAGGTTGCCTTCTGGCCTGAACTTTAAATAGGATGGCTCTAGGTTTGGTGCTAGGATCCTAGGCCATATTGGACCTCTTTGTTCCAGCATCAAAGCATTTGTGAACTGTATCCTGTTCTTTTTAGTCTTTTCCTACCTTTTTCTAGGTGATTAATATGATAAATAGTTTGTGCTAGTGTATTTAATTAGGTAATTGTGATGAGTATTATTGTTTATAGGTAATATTTCATTACTTTGAAATAGTGTGAGTGATCGTAATGGTGGAAATTTTATCTGCTTTAGGAAAACTACAAGCACTTTTAAGAAACTAGACTTTTCAGTTTTATCATTGAAAACAAACTATTTATTTAAGACAAGCTTATTTATTCTGAGTATTTTCCTCCATGAGAAACATGTATAATTATTTTTATCCAACAAGCATATGTGTTTGTGTTTTTAATTGTTCTAATTAAAAATGTAAGGTTTCTCTCTCTATGTCAATGAAGAAAGACTTTCAGCCAGATAAACCCTTAGTACTGGAAATATTGAATTATGTAAACTAATTTTCCACTATTTTTTAAATCCAAAGACAGTAAAGGAAAGCATTCCTATTTTGGTAAATCCAAAGGGAGCTTCTTCCTCAGAGAATAAGTTATTGCTGAATTGGAAAATCAGCAAGCAATTCAGTGATGATGAAAACGGGTGACCCTGGGAGCTTACGTGATGCCCACCAGTTCACTGGGGCTTTAAATATATGTTGTCTATTGCTGTAAAACAAATTATTCCAAAATTTAGCAGCTTAAAATGAAAAACATTTATTATCTCCTAGAGTCTCTTAGAGTCAGGAATTTAGCAGCAGCTTAGCTGGGTGGTTCTGGTTTAGGATCTCCCATGAGGTTGTAGTTACAGTGTCAGACAGGGTTGCAGTCACCTGTAGTTCGGGTATGGAGGGTCTGCTTCCAAGCTCACTCATGCAGCTGTTGGCAAAAAGCTTCACTTATTCACCACAGGGTCCTCTCCATAGGGCTGCTCAGAACATGGCTTCCCTGGAGCGAGTGATCTGAGAGAGTGAGACAGCACCCAAGATGGAAGTCACAGTCTTTTATAACATAATCTCAGAGGCATGATACTGTCGCTTCTCCTGTTTAGTATTGGTCATACAGATCAATTCTGGTACAGTGTGGGAAAGGACTACCTGAGGATGTGAGTAACAGGAGGTGGGAAGCTGGCGGCCACAGTCTACCTTCTAGCTCCCAGTGGTTCATGTCCTTCCTACCTGCAGAGTACACCCACTGTTTCCCAAGGCCCTCAAATATTTCACTTTGTTACTGCATCATCTCAAAGTCCACAATCTCATCATCTAAGTCAGGTCCAGATGTAGATGGGTTCCCTGGGTGTAGTTTCTTAAGCATAGTTCCTTAAGTACAGTTCTGCTCCACCTGCCGCTCCTCACCCCAACACCCAACATACAGTGGTAGGAGAGGCATAGGATAACTTCCATAGATATTCTTGTTCCAAAAGGGGAAAAATGGGAAACACAGAGGTGTCACTGGTTCGTAGCGATTCTGAGATCCAGATGGACAAATGTTGGAAATTTCTTGATTAGGTCTCAAGTCTGAGAATAATTCTTCATGGTTCTCAGCTTTGCCTTTTGTGCTCTTGGTTTTACCTCTTTTTTCATGAAAATAGCAGGGGTTTGCTGAATAGTTTTCTCAGCCTGCTTCCTGCCAGTAGAATTTTGGGTTCCAGAGGCCTCTCTTCATTTAAGATATATTAAGTCTTTTAAATATTAAATAAAAAGATATATTAATATTTTATAAATCTTGTGGATGTTTTGTGAATTCCATTGAGATACACTCCTTTGGACCAAAGCCACACCTACACATTTCTTTGAGATAAATCCTTGTATATTTTGGACTTCTAGTAAGACTGAGGGACAATGCCTTTAAGCTTCCTAGAAGCTTATAGTTTCAGAGCATCAATAAGGCACACTCGACTGTCTTTAGAGGGCCTTTTGTCTGACTGACTAATATTCTGAGGCACCACCTTTAATATTTTTGAGGTTCAAACAAAAGGTTATTCAGTCATACCCTCAGCTTCATTTTTGAACCATATTTTTCTTCTAGTGCCCTGGATTTGATCTTTGCTCAGAAGACATTTCTTAATTTTAGTATCATTTGCCTTCTGGAGAGAATTTTTTTTTAAATAGACTCTACTTTTTAGAACAGTTCTAGGTTCCCAGCAAAATTGAGTGGAAAGTGCAGAGATTTCCCCTAGACTGCCTACCCCACGTTTGCACAGCCTCCCCCGCTATCAATATCCTGCATCGGAGTGGTACATGTGTTACACTTGATTAACCTACATTGATACATCCTAAAGTCCATAGTTATCACCTAAAGTCCATAGTTTACGTTAGGGTTCTGTCTAGGTGTTGTGTCTTCTATGGGTTTGGACAACTGTTTACACCATCACAGTATTGTACAGAATAGTTTCACTGCCCTAAAATAGTTTCACCACCTGTTCATCCCTCATTCCTGCTTACCCCTGTCAACCACTAATCTTTTTACTGTCTCCTTAGTTTTATTTTTCTGTTGTATCATATAGTTGGCATCATGGTATGTAGCCTTTTCAGATTGGTTTCTTTCACTTAGTAATATGCATTTAAGTTTTCTCCCTGTCTTTTCACGGCTTAATAGCTAATTTTTTTAAATACTGAATAATATTGCCTTGTGTGGATGTATCACAGTTGATTTATTCATTTACCTGCTGAAGGACATTTTGGTTGTTTCTAAGTTTGGCAGTAATGAATAAATCTGCTTTAAACACCTATGAGCAGGTTTTTGTGTGGACACAAGTTTTCAGCTCATTTGGGTAAATACCAAGGAGTGTGATTCCTGGATCATATGGTGAGAATATGTTTAATTTTGTATGTAATATGTAATCTTCCAACATGGCTGTACCATTTTGCATTCTCACCACCAATGAATGAGAGTTCTTGATGCTCCATATCCTTGCCAGCATTTGGTGGTGTTGGTGTTTCGAATTTGGGTCATTCTAATAGATGTGTGGTGGTATCTCGTTGTTTTAATTTGCAGTTCCCTAATGACATATGATGTTGAGCGTCTTTTCATAAGCTTATTTGCCATCTGTATATCTTTGGTGAAATGTTTATTCAGGTCTTTGGCCCATTTTTTAAGTTGGGTTGTTTTATTGTTGTTGAGTTTTAGGAGTTCTTTGAATATTTTGGGTAAGATATCTTTATCAGATATGTCTTTTGCAAATATTTTCTCTCAGTCTGGGCTTGTTTTTTCACTCTCTTGACATTATCTTTCGCAGAGCAGGTCTTGGCTCCTTTTTGTTTAACAGTCCTTCGTTATTTTGTTTCACTCTTCTCATATTTTATTATAAGCTGCAAAAAGAACCAGGTAGCACATTCCACACTCTGGTTGGAAATCTTCTTAGCTAGATCATTAAGTAATTTTCTATTTTCCATGTAACTCCTTGGGACAGTGTTAGAGTTTCTGCCACTACAAAACAAGGATCCCTTTCTTTAAATTTCCGATAACGTTTACTTTGTTTTTTTTGCGAGTCCTCACCCACAGCCTAATCAAAGGCCATGGGGCTTCTATTAACCGGTTCTTCAGGGTGTCTTACACTTTCTCTAACACTTCTCAGCCCCCTGCCTGGTTTCAAAGCCACTCTCACATTTTAGGTTTTCAGTATGACAGCACTTCACTTCCAGGTGCCAAAATTTGTATCTATTGCTGCCCTAAATGAAATCTTTATGTCCTACAGTTTCACTACTAAGGTTTCTATAAAACAAATTATGTGGATGACTGAATTACAGCAGTTTGAATTTGCAACGTTAGGAAGGATTGGGACCTTGACAGTTGGGATGGGTACGTATGGGTAGGTTCTGATGAATCCACCAACCTTGGATCTCTAAATTCTGTTGAAATTCCTTTGCTGGTAGAAGCAGCCCTTCTACTCCTTCCGAGGCGGTCTGTCTCTCCTGGCCTAAAGACCCTATAATGGCCTCCCCTGAAATAGTGGGCTCCGATGGTCTGCTGATCTTTCTCTTGTCTTATTCCAACCACATTACATTGTTTCTAGACCTATAACCAGACTCAGGTCCAAACAGGCCTCAGAGCGTGAGGTATAACGTTTAAACCATAAAGAAGTGTGATACATACCAAAAGAATTGGATGATTTTTGTCAGTTTATAAGAATCATGGCAATATATGTGGGAATGGATTCTAAGAGTGTAGAATCAGGTTGAAGGAATATGGAGTTGGATCAGGCAGTGGTGGTGCTGGTGGTAGTGGTGGTGGTGGTGGTGGTTGTGGTGATGTCAGGAAATCCTGTAAGAATTATACTGTTACAAAGATATTCCAACAGTACAGTTAGGAAATGAGAGATAATGGGGACCTAAAATGAAGACAACAGTATTGAGGATAGGAAAGAAGGAAATGATACTCTTTGTTTCTCTGATACATTATACGTAATTTTTTAGCACTTGCCGTTTAATTGGTTAATGTCTTCTCTCACTAGACCAAACTATTCGATTGTTAGGACCACCTGTTTTTGTAACAGCATGAGGAGCAATAAACATTACAGGCATACTTCGTTTTACTGTGCTTCGCTTTATTGTGCTTTGCAGATATTATATTTTTTACAAGACCCTCAACTAGCAAAAAGATTATAACTCACTGATGGCTCAGATGATGGTTAACATTTTTTAGCAATAAAGCATTTTTTAATTAAAGTATGTACATTGTTTTTTTAGACATAATGCTATTGTACACTTAATAAGCTACAGTATAGTCTAACCATAGCTTTTATATGCTCTGGGAAACCAAAAAATTCATGTGACTCACGTTATTATGATACTTGCTTTATTGCAGCGGTCTGGAACCAAAGCCTCGGTGTCTCCAGGGTATGCTTATATATGCTGGGTATTCTAAGTCCCTAAGATACGTTGATTCATTTGATCCTCACAGCTATCCTTTAAGTAGGTACTAATATTAAATGCATTATTTATTTATTTATTTTTTAAATTTTTAAAAAATTTTTTAAAAATTTATTTTCAGATGTGCATCATATTTCGAATTCTGTGTAGATTACATCATGTTCACCACCCGAAAACTAATTACAGTCCATCCCCTCACGTCTGAGCCTAATCACCCCTTTTGACCTCCCCTCTCCCCCTATGGTAACCACCAATCCAGTCTCCAATGCTATGTGTTTTTTTTTGTCGTTGTTTTTATCTTCTACTTATGATTGAGATCATATGGCATTACTTATTTTTTTGTTTATTTTTTTGAGGAAGATTAGCCCTGAGCTAACTGCTGCCAATCCTCCTCTTTTTGCTGAGGAAGACTGGCCCTGAGCTAACATCCATGCCCATCTTCCTCTACTTTATATGTGGGATGCCTACCACAGCATGGCGTGCCAAGCGGTGCCATGTCTGCAGCCGGGATCTGAACTGGTGAACCCCGGGCTGCCGAAGCGGAACGTGCACACTTAACCGCTGCGCCACCAGGCAGTGGTTTCAGTACCTGAAAGACAACTCGTAATTAAAATCTGTTGATAAAATGGGGTCAGTTGAACTTGTCCAGGAGGGCCCATGGTTTCACTAGCTTCCGCTTGTCCTCTCTCAGTAGATTCACATGGAAAGTGCATAATTCTCCCAGCAACAATGTGGGACAGTGAGTGTAAAGTGTTCCCAACCAGGAAAGCTCCCTTGAGCCTTGGTGTCCAGGGTGTTTTTTTGGGGTGTCAGTCACATAGGCATAGAGTGCTTCCATAACTGACAACTACTTAATCTCCAGCCCCCACACCACACTGATACAGCATGACATGAGACCCTGGTGAATAGAAACATGCATTCATCATGAATCACGTGGTTAGTATAAACTGTATGGCATGGCCCAAGCGTCAGGTGTACAGAGGCACTCTTATCAGGCGTGATATTCCACGGGCTTATAGGTTATCTCCCAGAAGCCAGTCAAGGGGCAGTCCTTTCTTTAGAATATACGGTGTTTGAACACTGCAAGCCTGCTGAGTTAACCTTTACTGCACAGCTGGAGGTTAAGTAACTTGTCCTAGGTAACACACAGAATAGATGGCAGAGTTAAAATTTAAGCACAGGCATTCTGGCTGCAGTGTCAGGTGTTTGAACCATATGCTCTACTGCCTTTTGGCATCGCTTCTGTCAAACACAGAATCTGATATGTTTGAGGCATTTAATAAATTTCTGTTAGGAGAATGAATGAATAAATTGTAGGAAGCTATCAGAGTTGGCTGGTTCAGTAAAAGTCATTAGTATTAGAGCTTTTTAAGTCTGAAATACCATGTCTGTTTCTACTCCCAAGCCCTCTAAATCTATAGAAGTTATTAGACACTTGCTGAAGATTAGCTTAAGTTTCTTTTTGCTCACTTCATGTGTGTAAGTATTGCTCAGTTGACTGGAGTAGTAGGATTAGAAATCTGATTATTTCTCATGTATTAAGAAAATATATGCTTGCTTGAAGTTTCAATATTTAGAGCTATTTTTCTGGTTTACAGCCTAATGAATTCCTTAATAGCAGTTAAAATTAGACGCAAAGCTAAATACTTATGATATTTAGGTTATTTTTGTGTTTGTGTGTATTTGCTAATCTTTCTTGGGGCAAATAATAAGGTTTGGCTGAAATGTAATAAAATAATCCCTTCTCAAGTAGTAGTTTATATATTTCTCATATTTTTTTTTATCCACATGACATCATTCTCCATGGAATGAGTAGTACTGTAACATGTAAAGATTTTAGGAAAACAGAATAAATCATACCAATTACCACTTTTTGACATTTTAAAAGTCTCCTTCTTTTATCTAACATTATTAGGGTATAGTGGAAGTACAATTCACTGTACATATTTAAAGTGTGTAATTTGATATGTTTGAGCATATATCCCCCAAACTATCATCACAATCAAGATAATGAATATCTCCGTCACCTCCAGATGTCCTCATTCCATTTTTCATTGGTCATTTGTATGTTTCCTTTCGAGAAGTAGCTGTTTAAATCCTTTGCCTACTTCTACATCAAGTTTTCTTGTATAGTCAGCCCTAGTGGTCTAGTGGTTAAGATTCAGCTTTCTCACCGCCACTGCCAGGTTTGTTTCCGGTCAGGGAACCACACCACCTGTCTCTCAGTTGTCACACTGTCGCGGCTGCATGTTCTTGTGATGCTGAAAGCTGTGCCACCAGTATTTCACATACCAGCAAGGTCACCCATGGTGGACAGGTTTCGGTTGGAGCTTCCGGACTAAGACAGACTAGGAAGAAGGACCTGGCCACTTGCTTCCCAAAAAATTGGGCATGAAAACCCTTTGACTAGCAGTGGAGCATTGTCTGATAGAGCACTGGAAGATGAGAGCGTGGCGCAAAGACCAGGCTGGCTTCAGCTCTGCTGTCCGTGGGTCGCTAGGAGTCGGAATCGACTCCGCAGCACTAACAACTCATTACTGAGCTGTAAGACTCCTTTATATAATCTGGATACAAGTCTTTGTTTTCTGATATGTGTCTACCAAACATTTTCTCCCAGTCTGTGGCTTCTTTTTCATTTTCTTAATCTTATTTTTTGAAGAGCAAACATTTTTAATTTTAGTGAGGCAGAATTTATCAATTTTTTTCTTTTATGATTCGGGGGGTTTGTTGTTGTTCTGTCTGGGAAACCTTGGCCTACTGCAGGGTTGCAAAGATTTTCTCCTGTGTTTGCTTCTAAATTTTTATAGTTTTAGGTATTTTATTCAGGTCTATAATCTATTTTGAGTTAATTTTTGTGTATAGTGTGAGATAAGAGTTGGTTTTTATCTTTTTCCATATAGATACTCAATTGTCTCAACACCATTTATTGAAGACTTTCCTTCTGTTGAAGAGCCTTGCACCTTTGTCGGGAATCAATTGCCTTTATGTGTGTTGGTCTGTATTTAGACTCTGTTTCATTAATGTGTATGTCTTTTTATCAGTACCAAGCTGTTTTGATTACTGTAGCTTTATGGCAAGTCTTGAAATTACACAGGGTACATCTTCTACTTTGTTCTGCTATGAAATTCCGTTGATTATTCTGGGTATTTTGCATTTCTACATGAATTTTTGAATTAGCTTGCAAATATCTACAAAATAGCCTGATGTAATTTTGATTAGGATTGTGTTGAATCTCTAAATCAGTTTGGGAAAAACGTCATCTTAAAAATACTAAGTTTTTTGGGCCAGCCCAGTGGTGCAGTGGTTAAGTTTACATGTTCTGCTTTGGCTGCCCAGGGTTCACTGGTTCGGATCCCAGGTGCGGACATGGCACCGCTTGGCAAGCCATGCTGTGGTAGGCATCCCACGTATAAAGTGGAGGAAGATGGGCATGGATGTTAGCGCAGGGCCAATATTCCTCAGCAAAAAGAGGAGGATTGGCAGCAGATGTTAGCTCAGGGCTAATATTCTTCAAAAAAAAGAGAAAAAAAACAAAACCAAGTTTTCTTTTTTTTTTAACTTTTTTTTTTAAGATTGGCACCTGAGCTAACAACTATTGCCAATCTTCTTTTTTTTTTTTTTAATTCTTCTCCCCAAAACCCCTCAGTACATAGTTGTGTATTCTAGTTGTGAGTGCCTCTGGTTGTGCTATGTGGGATGCTGCCTCAACATGGCCTGATGAGCGGTTCCATGCTCATGCCTGGGGTCCAAACCGGTGAAACCCTGGGGCCCCCAAAGCAGAGTGCATGAACTTGACCACTCGGCCACGGGGCCAGCCCCACCAAGTTTTCTAATCCATGCAAATGATATTTCTTTCCTTTTATTTAGGTCTTCTTTAGTTTCTCTCCACAAAGTAGTTTCTAGTGCAGCAGTTTAGGGTATCTTCTATTAGATTTATTTTTAGGTATTTTATGTTTGTGAAACCAAGTGACTGGAATGGAAGATCAGAGTTGAAAATGTCAGAGTTTATTGCACTCAAATGTTTATTATATAGTGTTTATTGTGGTTTGAAATCTTGTCGTTCTTCCCTTTCCCGTTTATGGGCTAGTTTGCCAATTTCTGTTACTTATTGAAAATCTGTGTAAATAAAACAGCTGAAATTATTTACATATTGACCTTAGGGGACAGTTACAGTGATACTTGAGGGGGAATGCCTTTTTTCTCTTCTACTGTTGCCCTCTTCATTGAGAAGTTTCTCATTTGATCAGTCTTGTACTTTCATTGGGCCATATAGCTGTTAAAAGATCATGCTTCCGGGCTGGCCCCGTGGCCGAGTGGTTAAGTTCGCGCCCTCTGCTGAAGGCGGCCCAGTGTTTCGTCGGTTTGAATCCTAGGAGAGGACATGGTACCGCTCATTGAGCCACGCTGAGGCTGCGTCCCACATGCCACAACTGGAAGGACCCCCAACTAAGAATATACAACTATGTACCGGGGAGCTTTGGGGAGAAAAAGGAAAAAAATAAAATCTTTAAAAAAAAAGATCATGTTTCCTTTACATTTCCATGCAGCTCTGTTTATTCATTCCTAAAGTTTACTGGTCTACATGCATTTCAGGGGATTCTGAAATCCTAAAACTAGTTTTAAACTTAGGAAAAGATAGAAAGCTCTGCCTGTGCCCCAAACGTAAGCCACATGTTTCAACCCAGCTTTATTAAAGCACGAAACTTCTGTATTAGGCACTGACCCAACTAGCAACGTAGTGATACTGTGTTTCCTTATGGCTGTTAGTTTTCGTATGTATTGCTTCCTTCTCAATGAGGCCCTGACTATAAATACTATCTAAACCCTTGGTTTCTATATGGCTATAGTTTCTACTGTGTATTGCTCCTTTCTGAATAAGACCTTGACTATAAATATTATCCAAATCCTACCATATCCTCCAATAGTATCAATTTTTATTAAGTAATTAATCTAGATTAGCTAATAGATTTCATTTGACAGAATGCCATTTAGTTTTACTTATTTACTAAAATTATATAAATACGGTTTCAAAAATGAAGTAAGGACTCATTTTTGCATTAATTATCTTTCTTCATTACTTGGGGATGTTGTTGCTTTTATAGGCTTTATTTTATAAACAGGCCCTATTTAAGTCACCATTTATGAGTCCCAATTATGTAAGAGATGGCAGGATGAGTAAGACACAGTCCTTTTCATCTGAGAGGTGAACTGTCCTGTGCAGAGATGCCCATGATGTAAAATAGAAAGAGCTGACTTTCGTGAGGTACTTAGGGGAGAACACTATTGAGGAAAATATTTCAGGAATAGTAATTAGCGAATGAGAAATGTTTCAGCGTGGAAATATTTCATGTCTTAAAGTTTAAAAACTTCATTTTTTAATTAAGCAGTGAATTTTATTATGAAAGACATGGAGAAAACAAAATCTTGGCAAAATGAAGTAACACATTTTAGTTAAGACTACTGTAAAAGTAGGAAAGGATTTCTTCTTTAGAAAGTCTTAGACTATAACCATAAAATGTATTTCTCTCAGAGCCCAATCACCTTTTGTTTTCTCTAAATGTTGTCTTATAGGATCTGCAGCACCATTTTCAAAGTGATAGTCACTTATGCCTGTTGTAGTTAATTTCAACCTTGAAGTGTAACACATGTGTTCACCTACAGAATTGTGGAGCTACTGATTGTCTTATTAAGATGTCCTACTGCTTAGGACTTGCTTTGAATTTCTACAAAACGTTTGGGTGAGGTTGTTTCTTTCTATTCTTTACATTTCGTAATTACAAAACTTTAGTTTTTGGTTTTTTGTTGGTAAGTGAATACATTTAGCATATTTCCAGTTACTGTTTTTTTATTCATTCTTAACATTAAAGAATATTAGATCCAAAAATTAAAACATATAAATTAAGGACCAATTATTTACTTTGTAAAATTTTTTTAAAATTATAACTATACTACAGAAGTCCTAAAATAGATTCCATGTACATTTAAAATAGAAATAAACTTACAGTATTTAAGAACACATATCCTTGATATAGTATGGTATATCACATTTTAATCGATAGCTTTATTAAATTTTTCTTTTGCTACAAGTGTCTGAATTATATTCTTTCCATATCTGTTGTTACTGATTTATTTTTTAAATCCATTTTCTTAGTTCGAGTGTTCCCTCTTCAATTGAGTACCTTGTCGGTTGAATTTCTATGCTCCTCCAGTGAATTTATTTCAGAGTTTACTCTACACTTCATTTCTTGCTTTTTCTTCTGAATGGTTCCTATTCAGAACTGACTGACAGTTTTGTTGGCCTACTGATTAAATCACAGTAGGATTCTTGAGTTTAAGAAGTCATCCCCAAAATATTGATTGTGTGAGGAATCGTTTTAAAAGGGAAGGGATGTTGTCACGTTTGGAATTGTTTCAGGACTTTACGCAAGCCTGGTGTCTATTGTATAGTGTATAACCACTGTTAAAAGGGAAACTGTAATTGTGAAAGAGCTCACTTCTGTGCCCTTCCAGTTCTATGGTTTTATGTTTTGAATCTGTGTATAAAGTTGCTTTAAGTATTATCTCTGTACTTTGTGATCTGTAAAAGGCCAGCACTGGAGGCTCGCAGCTTACCTTGGGATCCTTGTAATGTGTATGTGTGTAAAACCAGGCTTATATCAACAAATGTTAAAATATCTGAATATTTTCCTTCAAAACAAAACCAAACCCGTCAACCACGTGCAGAGCAATGCCACAGGTTTACAGAAGCTTTCTCAATTTTTGTGTAGTCAGATTTCAGGTAGTTACTTAGGGAGTAAGTAGTGCCTGAGATCTTACAGCAAAATTTATGGATGATTTTTAAAATGAACAAAATATAGGCTTATTTAAAATTAAGTATAGGCCTTTAAATATATCCTTAGACTAAGCATTGGTGCTAATTCTTTGTTAGTCCAAGCAGCTTTATAATTTTTTTATTGCTAATTTGTGTGCCAATAACGGATGGTTGAATCAACATCTGTTTTTCAGTGAAAGGAAATTTAACTCTCATGCAGAAAAAGCAGTATTTTCAGCATTTGTCGTTTAAACAAATAGAAATGAGTTTAACAAAATGTTATGTTCAGACAAAACACCAGATAAAATGTTTTATGCCTGTTTATTCTCATTCTAACATCAAGTCCTCCCTCCAGTGGCTGTTGTTACAGCATTTTCCTTTTTCATCTTATTTTGGAAAAACAAGGAAAGTTACTATTTTTTTCCCAGAATTAAAGCCCATTTTTGTGTCAGATGATCCCCTGTGGGAAATACTCTTTTGCGACTAGATGAGCCCATCCTTTAGTAGTAAGGGGATTATTCTGAATTGAATTCTTAGTCCTCATCTTTCATTTCCAAGTTGCTTATAACTGTCCCTTATGCCAGCATTTAAAAATTTTAATCAACTTGTATGTCTTCAAAGGCAGATTTTACTTGATATACTTACTAGTAGCAGTATACCAAGCAAAGAACCAAAACATATATGGCAGGTGACATTTTCATAAGTGCATAGATGTATTTTAAAATATTTTATTATAAAGTTGTAGGATGGTATTATTTTTTAATACAGGTTTTAAAAACAATTTATAGTTCAGCTTTTTTAAATAGCTAGTGCAAAGCTTTTGACGGAATCAATTTTTATTCAAAATATTAGTTCCATTTCAAAATAGGCAAGGAATCGAGTTTTAGTAATATCATATTTTATGGATAGATAACTGCTCTGAAGTTTATTCAATAGGTACCTATTTATCCTTTTTGCTTATGAGTGCTTCTATCAGGGTTTATTCAGGAGCAGGACCTCCAAATTTCTGACAAAATAGGTGGACACTCAACATTATGTTTAGAGAAAAATGCCCCAAAGGACAAATTATAAAAAGCAGTGCTACTAAAATTAATTATAGTATTCTTTTTCTTTCTCTCTCTTTCTTTTTTCTTTTGCTGAGGAAGATTCACTCAGAACTAACATCCGTGCCAGTCTTCCTCTGTTTTTTAGTATGTGGGCCACCAGCACAGCTTGGCTGCTAACAGAGTGGTGTAGGTCTGCGCCTGGGAACTCAGCCTAGGCTGCTGAAGCAGAGTGCACTGAACTTAACCACTAGGTCATTGGAGCTGGCCCTTGAGGTTTTTCTTTATCATTTATTTAAAAATGTATTATTGATAAATAGAGATTATATGCAATAAGGGCCTGAATGTGATTGTATATACATTATGTACTGATTCAAAAGTTTGTGATGTTATGCAAGTTATAAACCATAATAAAGAGAACAGCTGTAAATTCACCACTTAATCCAAGACTCGAAACAGTATCAATAATTTGAGTTGACCTATGTGTTTCTCCCTATTTCATGCCCCCTCACATTCCCAGAGGTAACTACTATTTTGAATTTTGTGTTTTTCTCTTGATTTTTCTGATAGTTTTATCACCTAAATTGTCATACCAATAAATTGTTTTAGTTTAGTTTGTGTGTTTTTTTTATTGTTGTTGAGGAAGATTAGCCCTGAGCTAACATCTGCTGCCAATCCTCTTCTTTTTTGCTGAGGAAGACTGGCCCTGAGCTAACATCCATGCCCGTCTTCCTCTACTTTATATGTGGGAGGCCTGCCACTGCATGGCGTGCCAAGCGGTGCCATGTCTGCACCCGGGATCTGAACCAGTGAACCCCGGGCTGCCAAAGTGGAACATGCGAACTTAATCACTGCACCACTGGGCTGGCCCCAGCTTATTTGGTTTTTAAGGTTTATATAAATGGTATTATCTGTATGTAGTTTTCTGAGACTTGGTTGTTTACTTAATATTATTTTGGGAATATTCACCTATGTTTTTGAGTGTAGTTGTGGTTCATTGACATTCTCTGCTTTATGCTATTTGTCTCTAGTAATACGCTACAGTATATCTCTCCTCCTGTAATTGGAGAACAGCCTTTTCCAGTTGTGGTAGCCAGCCTCTAAGATGGCCCCCAATGATCTTTGCTTTTTGATATTCATGCCTTTGTGTAGAGTTCTCCTACATTGAATAGAGTTGCCCTCTGTGCAGTAGAATATTGAGGAAGCGATGGTGAGACTTGCAACTTTTCCCTTGCTTTGCTGTCTCTGTCTCTCTGTAGAAAGTCAGAAGCCGGGTCGTGGTGATACTTAAGCAGACGTGTGAAGAAGCCAACGTGGGCAGGTACTGAGGCTTCTAGCAAAAACCGGTACCAATAATTTGTCTGTGTGAGTGAGCCACCTCTAGTCCCAGTCAGGCCTTCAGATAATTGCAGACCTTGCCAGTATATCTTGACTGCAGCCTCGTGAAGCTGAGCCAGAACCTCGCAGCTGAACTGCTCCCAAATTTCTGAACCGCAGAACTGTGGGAGATTGTAAATGTTTATTGTTTTGGCAACACATTTTGACGTAGTTTGTTATGCAGCTATAGATAATGACTAACTTGGCTTTTTTGATGATATGAACACTTTGTGAACATTTTCATGTCTGTCTCCGATGTACATGTACAAGACCAAGCAGTGGACCAAGGTATGAGATTGCTGGTTGAAGATTATGAGAATGTTTAACTTGGAGATCTCATGCCAATTTTCCCAAAGTGGTTGTCGTAATCTGCATTTTGATCAGCAACATGAATAAGAATCTCCAAAATACTCCATTCTTTTTAACTTTTGGTATTGTCAGACTTCTTAATTTTTTCTAGACTAGTGAGTGTAAAATAATATCTCATTATGGTTGTCTTCTCTGCCCCAACATCAAAACAGTAGTCTCCTATATTTTCCCCTAATAAGTTTAAGGTTTGCTTTTCACATTTATGCCCTTAATCCCTTCAAAATTGATCTCTGTGTATGGAACGAGGTAGGTATCTAATTTCATTTTTTTGCTATGTAGTTAAGCAGCTGTCCCAATTATGGAGGAGTCCACCCTTTCCCCAGTGATATGTGAGTGTCATCTGTGTCATGTAAGTCTGTTATGTGGGTCTGTTTTGGAGTTCCATTCTATTTTATTGGTCAATTGGTTTATTCCAACACTAGTGACAGACTATCTTAATTACTGTGATACCTGGTAAGGCAGATCTTTGAATCATATTCTTCTTCTTTAGGAGTGTGTTAGCTATTCTTGGCCATTCTTCCATACAACTTTCTTTTTCTTTCTTTCTTTCTTTTTTTGTGAGGAAGATTGGCCCTGAGCTAACTTCTGTTGCCAATCTTCCTCTTTTTGCTTGAGGAAGATTGTTGCTGAGCTAACATCTGTGCCAACCTTCCTCTATTATTTTATGTGGGATGCCACCACAGCGTGGTTTCATGAATGGTGTTAGGTCTGCACCTAGGATCCCAACCTGTGAACCCCGGACCGCGGAAGCGGAGCGTGCAAACTCAACCACTACACCACTGGACTGGCCCCCTCTTTCATACAACTTTTTGAATTATTTTTTCAGGTTCTGTTGGGTTTGAGTGGAATTGTGTTGAATCCATTTATCAGTTGAAGGAAAATTGATATCTTCGTAGTGTTGAGTCTTCTGTCCGTGAATATCGTATATGTCTTCATGAATTTCAGTCTTCTTTAATGTCTTTCAGTAACATTTTATCATTTTTTGTGTATAGCTTTAACATACCTTTTGTTAGATTTATTCTTACCATGTAGGTTTTTTGTTTTTTGCTGTTATAAATGTCTCTTTTTTTAAGGAAGACTATGCTTTATAACCAGCTGTTGCTGGTATTTATCAATACACTTTATTTACATATATAAATCACTTTAGCCATCTTTCTAAATTCTCTTTTTATTCCTAATAATATAGTTACTCTTTTTGTTTTTTGAGTCTAGAAAATCTTGTTTCTTGATTCTTTTTGCTTTTTGATGGTGTTTTAGATAGTTACATCATCTGCAAGTAATAACTTTGTTTTCATATTTTCAATCCTTATACATTTTTGTTTTTCTTTATCTTACTATACTCTGTAGAACCTCCAGAAAACTTTGACTAGAAGTGGTAATAGTAAAGTGGTAGTGATGGGCATTCTTTTCTGGTACCTGATTTTGGCGAGGATGCTTTAAATATATTGCCATGAAGAGTAATTTTACTGTAATTTTTTGTTGGTTTTTTGAACCTCTCTGTCATGTTAAGGATGTTCCTTTTTATTCCTAGTTTGCTATGACTTGTCTTCCAAAAATGAGTATTGGATTTTTTCAAATATTTTTCCTGCAGATAGTGAAGTTATTATGGTTTTCTTCCTTTATGTAAATTGCGTGACACTTGTAGATATTCTAATGTTTTGTAATGTGCTTTCCAAGTTTAGTTATTCTCAACAAGAGAGTCCCTCAGGGGGCTTAGCTATAATGTTGGAAGTGAAGTCTAGTTGTAAAAGTTTTGACTCTCCTGATCATAGGAAGGGATACTGCCACTTGGTGCTTGTGTAGACAGCAGTAATGAGAGTCGTCTGGCATACTGTGTTTAAGCATAGGTCTAATAACATAAATGGTTTAACATTCCACAAAGCGTTGTGCTAACAACTTCAGTGCCACGGGGTTAGTTTTCTGCAATTAATAGTGTAGCTAAGTGATGGTTGTCTTTTGTGGGGGAACAATATTTTGTAGAAGCAAGGAGGGTTCAAAGCTCTTGGTTTTTTGGAATATAAGAATTTTGCTGCCTTAGATCCTTCGTTAATTTAGGCAAGGTATGAATTGTTTGTATTGTTTTCTCAATAAAGTAAGTAACCACTGTAACTAACATAGTAGTTTAAAAAGGTGACTTGAAGTTTCAAATTCCTGATTCTTTTTTTTTAAGATCAGATATTTGTAGTATCATAGCAATGTAGAGCCTCCCCAGATCTTTCTGAGTTCATTGACTGTTGGTCCCAGGATGAGGGCGTTGTTGAAATATGGTACAAACATGAAATTCTAGAAAGTACTATCACTTCATACATAATTGGGAAATTCTAGAAGCCAAAAACAAACCAAACAAAACCCAACACATTCTGAAGACACTTAAATGATAACATTCACAGTTGTTAACACATTTAGGTAAAGTCAGGCTTCTCAGAGATTTTCCCCTTAAAAAAACAATGAGGAGTACACTGTTAGTAGACATTGGATTTGAATGGTACTTGAATGAGTTATTTGCAGTACCATTGTGGTATCCACAAAGCTTAACTTTGCCATTAAACTTTATTGCTGGTGTTAGTAGTATAGATTACTGGTCTATTTGATTATCTTCAACATTCAAACTATCTCAAGTTTATCTTCATTTTTTTCTATAGCAAATGGTATGTTTCTAACTTGAAGTGTTAGTACAACGTGTGGGGTTAGTTGTGATAATAATCAAAATAATAATAAAGGAGTTATTACCAAATTTCAATCCTTGTTAGAAATTGGATAAAATTGGGGTGCTGTTAGGTGGTATGTGGCCAAGGAATTAACTAAATCATGACCAAAGTGAATCAGTGCTTCTGCCTAGATTCTCATTGGAAGATGTATGCGAGGGATAGCGACAGGCCAGGGAGGCAAATTACCATCGACCGAGAACCCCTCA
Organism: Equus caballus; assembly: GCF_041296265.1. Lineage (NCBI taxonomy): Eukaryota > Metazoa > Chordata > Mammalia > Perissodactyla > Equidae > Equus > Equus caballus. The sequence continues at coordinate 90,093,252 of NC_091697.1, forward strand.
ATGCACAGAACCAAAACAAGCTAGACAAGAGCACTTTGACTTACAAAACTTTATATATGATGTTCACCTTTTATACCTGGAAAATAATGTGTTTGCCCCTAATGTCTAGAAAGAGCAGGCTTAGGTGGTTGCCAGCTTCGCTCTGGTGGGAGGGATAGTAGGGACATTTGAAGAGAGAAGTTGTTTAAATGAGTCAGCCTTAAGTCCACTTATCACTCCTGTTTCATGGAAGGAAAAGAGAAGAGTGAGTGAGATGGTCAAGCCTCTCCCCTTTCAAGATGGTGCCTTGACCTTAGGCATTATAGCTGTAGAGAAGAGATGGAGAGAGAAGGCCATTTAGTATGCAGTGAAGGATACTACCTACGCCAATGCAAACGTCTCTTTTGGACTGTTGGAATCATCACATCAAAAAGAAACCATGCACCCATTAGCAATCATTCCTCATTCTCCAGCCCCCCAACTCCCAAAAACCATTAATCTACTTTCTGTTTCTGTGGATTTGCCTGTTCTGGATATTTCATATAAATGAAATCAGACAGTATGTGCTCTTTTGTAACTGGCTTCCTTCACTTAGCGTAATGTTTTCAAGGTCATTCATGTTGTAGCATGTGTCAATACTTCATTCCTTTTTTTTTTTTTTTAAGATTTTATTTTTTTTTTCCTTTTTCTCCCCAAAGCCCCCGGGTACATAGTTGTATATTCTTCGTTGTGGGTCCTTGTAGTTGTGGTATGTGGGACGCTGCCTCAGCGTGGCCTGATGAGCAGTGCCATGTCCGCGTCCAGGACTCAAACCAACGAAACACTGGGCTGCCTGCAGCGGAGTGCGCGAACCCAACCACTTGGCCACGGGGCCAGCCCCTACTTCATTCCTTTTTTATTAGTGAATAATATTCTATTGTACGGATATAACACCTTTTGTTTATCCAGTCATCACTTGATAGACACTTAAGTTGTTTCTACTTTCTGGGATGTAAGTAATGCTTCTATGAACATTTATATATAAGTTTTGGTATGGACATATGCAGCTATTTCTGCTGCATATTATGAAAACTTCGTAAAAGACTGCTTGGGTATATACCTAGAAATGGAATTGCTGGGTCGTATGGTAAATCTATGTTTAACATTTTGAGGAACTGCCAAACTGTTTTCTAAAGTGGCTGCACCAGTTTATATTCCCACTAACAATGTATGAGGGTTCCAGTTTCTCTACGTTCTCACCAACACTTGTTCTTGTCTTTCTTGTTGATTATAGCTGTGTATAGGGTGTGAAGTGGTATCTTATTGTGGTTTCGATTTGCATTTTCCTAATGACTAATGATGTTGAGCGTATCTTTTTTGTGCTTTTTGGTCATTGCTTTTTAGTCATTTGTATATCTTTGGAGAAATGTGTATTCTTATTCTTTGTCCGTTTTTTAAATTAGGTTGTCTTTTTATTGTTGAGTCCCCAAAGTTCTTTATATGTTCTGGATACATCTTGTCTCTGAACATCAGAAACCTTTTTGTTTAACTTTGGAAAAAACATTTAGAAAAGTACATTGTCACAGCTTGGATTTTCCAGAATCTGATGCAGAGACAAAATTTGGAGGGTAATCTGTTTCTTAGGAATCAGCACTTGCAAAAAGGACAACAGGATTGGTCAGAGAGAGAAGTTGAACTTAATGCAGGCTTGACAAAACCTCCACCAACCCGACAGTGAGCTCTGGAGCAACTGTTGCCTGTCAGAGTTTTCCTGCAACAGGCGGAAGTGGCTGGGCCTTCGTATTCCCACTTGGCTCACTCTGCAACTGCGGGTGCACCTGGGAAAGACATGACCTTGCCCAAGGCAACTCTGCGTCTGAGGCAGACTCCGAAGCGGTCAACAGCTGGAGGCTGTTTGCTGCCTACACTCCCTGCTGCTGAGCAGCATGTTCCCCTTGAAGGGCCACCCGGGGGTTCACCTTAGTGTCTGCCACATGCATATTGCATTTTAGCATCTAGGTTGAATCTAGAGTTCACAAAGTTTAGTGGAGATGCTAGTAAATGTATTTAAGGAATGAAAAAATTTGATGCAGGCTTTGTGAATGTGTTATTACTGCTATTTCATGGTATTGGCTACTATGAACTCTTATGAAGACAGTTTCTACTTGTTTGTTTTGGCCTGGACTTATGTGTGTTTGTAATATTAATTTGTTTTATTGTTTATGTTTACCATAGAATTAGAGTCTCTTAAGTAGCTTATATGACATTTATATTTGACCATATAAAAGAGGCTACTATTTGTTTGACATATTCTGTTGTTTTTCTAAAATTTTGAGCACATCTTCTTTTTGAGAATTATTTTGTCTTCAGCCATAGCTCTGCTATTTCTGCTGCATATTATGAAAACTTCATAAAAGACTACTTAAATTATTTTTTCTTTTGAGGGGCTTCAAAATTGAGAGTTGTCTTAAGAATTGTCTTAGCCCTTGTTTAACTTCTTGGCATCAGTCTAGCATCGTCTTGCAGATATTCTAAGGTTTTCATCTAGCATTGTTGAGTTTCTGTCTTTTTGCTAGCCAAAAAACAATGTGAAACCTAACCAGGTGACTACCAATTTTGGAACCTGTTAAAAAGACACAGTAGTGCAATGTTAGTTTCTTCTAAAATCTTTGTATTTGATGTTTCTTGACTTTTGACTCTTTCTTTTAGATGCTTGATTTACCAAACTATTGTGGAGAATGATGGGGAGTAATTTTTATCAGTCTTAATTCTGAATAGCAAACCAAATAGACTTAGACAATTTTGGTTGACAGTTTTTGTCTATAGATATATAGATATATGATTAACTATCTTCAACTTGCCCAAACTCCAAATTGTAATACTTTCTGATAATATAAATTAGTGCACAAAAGTGAAAACCTTCTATGGAGTAAAGAAACTGGAGTTGTTTTTCTAGTAGAAGATGAGTAGTTTGACTCTACCAGCATGGTGGAGTAGAAGACGCTCATAACTAGGAGTCAGAATCCCAACCACCCCTTACTATCTGGGATGTCTTAACCACATTACTTAGCTTCTCAAAGCCCAGGATGCCTCATCTCTGTAAAATGCAGATATGTCAACTCTGCCTACCCTGCCAGTTGTGGTGATGACCTAATAAGATAATGGGTGTGAAAGGACTTGGTGACTTTTTGACCACTGTGTGCATTTAGGAGATAGTTGGAACAGTGTTCTTTGGACACAACTTTAATCTAAATGAATGTGGAATTCACATACTTGAGCATTTTCCAGACACAGGTTATAATGATTGGAAAAGAACGTAAATTATAATAAAAAATTAGTTTAAATTCCATTATGATCATTTTCAATATAGTCTTGGAAATCCAAGTCAACTCAACAGGTATTTATTGTAGAACTTTATTATTTGTTCTTAGAATTCATCGAAATGGTGCACATCACAAGTTTCTCATTCCTGTAAGCTGGACTAATTTGGACAAATTAGTTGGAATCTGATTATTTCTGATATTATGTGGATTACTAATATATATAAAAGAATTTATAGTTTGCAAAATGTTTTTGTGTACCTTCTTTCATATAATCTTCATAATCTCCCTGGAAAGAGAAGTTCTCTTATTTTTTTTGTTTTTTCCATTACTTAGGTTAGACAAGTTGTGACTTTCTCAAGGTCACTCAGCTACTAGGTGGTGGAATTGAGATTAAAAACCTGGATTTCTCATTCCAAACCTATTATATCATGTTGCTTGGGAAACTAAGGGATTAATTTAGATATGTTTGGCTTGGAAACAGGTATTCCTAGTCTAAGCTAAACCTTGGTCCAAACATAGATTATATTCTCTATAGAAACCACCATTTTCTATGCACCAAGAGCCCATGTTACACTGGGCTTTGTCCTCCATGTCTGCTCCAGCCTGATGCCCTCATTCTCCAGCTTCTTCCTCACCACTCATATATCTGTGTATACACACACGTTTCAAGATATACATTTTTCCCGCCGTAGCCTCAGAACTATAAACTATCCAGGATTATTATGAACTAACCTTTGCTGATGAGCAACTTCTGAGTAACATGGATATTTTATAATTTGGGTGAGTCTTTGGTTCCTCACAAATCCTTGGTACAGATACACTTACTGTACTTTTGGTTGCAAGTAGTCTATTATGAGCTGGATTTCCAGTAGGCTTAGTGAGCATAGATCTTTGGGATCAAACCAGCTCCAAGGGTCCTAGGGAATTAACTCAGTTTTACTAGACTTGTGGTATATTTTGTACTCTCATCGTTGCATTCAGAATGTGAGGTGGAAAGGCCTTCTGTTGCAAAATCATCTGTATCTAGTTCCTATTTAATACCTGCCTAAAAACAAAAACAGATGTAGCAAACTGAAACTTCTGTGTATCCTTTTGTACATTTTATAAGTGCTCATGCCATATTTGAGCAAACAGGGCAACTAAGAAATATTCTACTGTTTCATGTTTTGAAATGCTGACTGGATAAAGATTACACATGACAAGTTATTTATAGCTTTATTTATACATAGTGGATTCTCTGTTGGAATCATAGAAAGGAAGAAGATATGATAATTGCTTTGTGTAGTTCACAGAATGAAATTGCAAACTGAGATGTTTTGAATCTAGTTTATACTGTAACCATTTCTAGGAAACCATATTTAAACAGCCGTGGTTATCATGAAGTATACAACATGTCAACTGTGTCCCAATTCACATCAGTAAAAACCTTCCACCACTTTATTCCCTATAACCTAACCTCCATCAGATAATACTAAATAAACTATGTCGAGTGCACATATTAATACATATCAAATATATCAAATGGCTTAGTGGCTGCGTTTTCAGTAGTGTTTACCTGTGGTCGTGCAGGTTATAACTCTGAATTTTTATTAGGAAAACTAAATTGAGAATTTATAGTGTTCCGGATTGAGCTTCACCAGCTGGGCCACAGCCGTGGAAAATAACTTGAAAAGGTGAAAAATCTAGCAGTGAATTAGAGAGCAACAGATAAATTGCTTTAGCTTCATGCTTACCTGCTTTGCATCTGCTGCTGTAAGGTTTAGGGTTACAGATAGTAATTAGTAGTTTCCTAACTTGTTTATCACCACTTCAGTGAATTGTGACGTGTTTTTTTCTGTTGTCTCATATAAAATAAGAAGATGATTATTAATTGATATTTAATCTTGGGAATCTTGAACATGATTCTTGAAAATGTGGATTTTCTTTCCCTCCCCCCTCTATCTTTTGCTTATTTATTTGTAAATTTGACAAATATCCATTGAGCTCCAAATGTGCCAGACATCGTGCTAGGGTCAGACATGATACCTGTCCTCATGGAGGTCAGAGTCTACAGGGAGCATGTTATTAAACAATGTAGAGTATTTAGAGCTTTTTTCAAGCTTTATTGAGATATAATTGACATATAACATTATGCAATTTAAGGTGTACAACGTGATGATTTGATATATACATGTATGTATTGCAAAATGATTACCACAGTAAAGTTAGTTAACCTGTCCGTCACCTCACATATTTATCTTTTTTTTTTGTGGTGAGAACTTTTAAGATCCACTCTCTTAGCAACTTGCAAGTATACAATACAATATTGTTATCTGTAGTCACCATGCTATACATTAGATCCCCAGAACTTTAAAATGTGAATCTTGAAAATGACTATTGCACCAAAAATGTTTTATAATTTCACCTTCATTAAAACAGTCAGAATGATATAATCATATAAATTGTTCTCTTTAGAAACCAGACTATTTGGGGCCAATGGAAAATAACCTAGCAGTTTATATTTAGAAGAAATACTGAACTAGCAGAAGGATAGAGTGGAAAAATGTAAGAAGTTCCCCGTAGGTAATTTAGTTTTGGGATTGTTAGCAAAGAGCACTGTGTGAAATCTCTCGTTATGAACATTTCTCTTTAATTTTTGCTACAGGATGATGTATAATAAGGAGTTGCTGGAGAAACTTGTGCACAAACTTTTGGGACTTGACAGATAAGACTAATTCCTGAATGTAAATAGGTGGCCCTTACAAATATTGCTTTTTAATAACAGTATTATAATTTTCTGTCTAGGTCTTATATATTTTATCTGTGGCTGTTTGGCAGTTTGATTTGGTAGCTAGAGAGTAAGCCCCTTCCTGGGCTGTGACCATGTCTGTTTCCTCACCATTGCACCCTGGTATCTTGCACATTGCCCACCCTGTAGACTAGGATATATTTCTTGAAAGGAATATAGACACATTTTATTCATGTAGAATTTACAGAGTTTTGAGTTACCTCTTCACAGAAAAAAATTACTACTACGTCCATGCTAAGTGAAAATGTTTTCCCAGTCAGAAAGTCTTGTATTCTGTTAATATCCTATATTAGGAAACCTCACACCATTGGGAAACAATAATACTGCTAGTAATAGCAATGATTGGCTATACACACTTTCTGTAATATTAATTCTCAACCACTATTAGATGAGCTACATTTTATAAATGAGGAAACTGAATATAATACTAAGTGACTTGTCCCTGGCCATAGAGTTATTATTAAGTAGTGAAGCTAGGATACATTTACAACAGGTAAAAAATATAAGCCGACATATGTTGAGCACTTAATTACATATCAGACACTATGCTAAATGTTTTACATTTAACCGCACTGTAACACTATGAGGGGAGCATGATTATCATTTCCATTATACATATGTGGAAAATGAGGCACAGAGAAGGTAAATAATTTGTAAAGGGCACATGGCTAGTTAGTGGTAGAGATGGAGGGCCCCTCCTCTTATACCACCTTACCGACAGTTAGAATTGAGATAAGGGCGGCATTGATTTATCACTGTTTGGAATATTCATAGTTTTAAAATATTATTTTCAGTATTCGGGTTTTTTAAAGTATTTTCTCCTACACTCTGCTGATCATGAAAATGCCTCATTTTTAAAAGGTAATTATAGCATGTGCCTCTGAATGTTAACTGAAGTTTGCTTTGTGGGTAGCAAGTCAGTTGGGTTCCTCAATCAGGGGAATATTCAGTCTTGTTTTCTTATTGTCGTGAATGTAGTTTTTATATAATTTAATTGTTATGGATTGACTAAATTAAATTTTTTCTTTTGTATGTGTTGCATTTTTTTCTTTTAAACTTTAAGAATAGTTTTTTTACTGTTCGTGGACCCCTTGGGAAAAACCATCTATTTATAGTTTAAATGCCTTCCCTTTGGCCAAAGTAGAGCAGAATTAGATTTTAGTAAATCATAATTTTATATTATGATTTACTGAAGTGCCATTTACGGAGTATAGTTTCCAGACTTTGAATTTGGCATGGTTTTATTTTTAAGAGAGCTAATTTTTTTCCTTAAAGTTGTATTTTGAATTACACTAGAGGTAATTGATAGCTACTTTTTGTATTTATGTGTTTTTCTCCTTCTGACTGCATGTTCCAGGAGGAAGACATTCTGGCCTTGTAAATGGCTCATGCTTACAGTTTATTCTAGAAGAAATTTCCAGTTTTTGAAACTACCTGGAGATGTTTTTAAAAAACATTAGGTGATAGAGAACTAAACCTAAATGGTAAGTTTAGCTAAATTCAGTTCAGCAAGATTAGGTATCTTTATGTATAAGGTATTGTGTTTGGTGACTTGAGAGATATAAAGATGACACAAATTTGATACCTCTATCCTGGGGCTTGTAATCTGTTAGCTGAACCAGACAAATACATAAATAACTATAACGCAAGGCAGGCTATGATAAGTACTGTGGTATAGGCATCATCAAAATGCAGTGGGAAATCAGGATAGAGAGATTAATCCCAGCGGGGAGGATCTAGGAAGTTCTCATGGAGTAGGTAGGATTGAGTAGAGCTTAATTTATTGCTTTCATTCATTCTAGACTGTCTTCTGAAGATTGATGTCTATTTCCTTGAGCTCTTTAATTTTGTTGCCAATTTGGATAAACATGTCACAAATCCAGCAGGGAGGTCCAGATGAAAAAGAAAAGACTACAGCACTAAAAGGTACATACTTAATTTGCTTTTTTAGGATATTTTCATTATGCCTAATGAAGGTATAGAAATATTTAGGTGACCTTCCATTCATTTCAGTTCTAAAATAAGAATATCAGTACTTTATAATTATTTGTATCCCTTACAGCAACTATCTCAGTATCTGAGAGGTAGTATGTACTCAGTAAATAAATCATAGAATCATGTAAATTTACAGCTGTAATATTTCTTAATGTTTTTCTTATTCAAGGTTATATATTTAATGGTAAAACTAACACCATAGGACCTTGAGTCAAGACTAGTGCCCTTACTGTATTTTTGTTGATCGGAATGTCATACTAGGTTAGGATAATGATCTCCCTAATCCTGTATTCTATCTTTGTGGCATTGGTGCTAAGGATGTTTTATGAGAGGGCTTCCATGTTAACACTGTAGAAGAAATCTGCCTTAAATATTCTTTGGGAATTTTGAGTTCTAGACTTTTTAAATGACTTTTTAAAGACTAGAACCTTAAACAGTTCTAGACTTTTAAAATCTGCTACCTAAAATAATTTTACTCCTAAAAGAAGTATCCATTGTTGAATACTTTGAGGTACTCCAATCCATAACTTCAATCCACCGAAGTTTTATTCATTATCATATATTTCAATCTGTCTAGTGACTTGCCCAAGATCAGATTATATAACTAACTTGTGCAGGCTCTCTCAGTTACTTTCTTTGATGGTGGAAAAAAATCTTATGGGTTTTCTAAATGTCAGGATGCCAACTATGCCAGATAATAAGAGTGACTCTCTTTTACTTGATTCAGTGTGTAGAGTTTATCTGTTCTTCAAGATGCTTTGTAAGAGATGCCCCAGCTTAATATGTACCAGACTATCTTGGCTATGGCCACTTCTCTGAATCCCTAGCTGCTGTCCTACCCTGCTGTGCCAGGCTTGATGATAAAGATACCCCAAGAATCTCTCCTACTACCTTCTTTTCTTTCTTTTCATGAAAACCTAAAGCATATTAGGATAAAGCAGCCAGTTTCTTAGCTCAGTTTGCCTCACTATGTTCTTGCTTTTAGAGCTAATGATCTATCAAGGGAATCGTGTAACTAGCCCTTACCTGCAAAAATGGAAAATGGCTAAGAGCATTGCTTTCTCCTCACAAATGTGAGAGATTATGATGTCTTGGATTAGGATGGTAGCAGAGGGGATGATGCAGAATGGACAGATTCTGGTTATGTTTTGAAGGAAGAGATGACAGTATTTACTTTTGGATTAGAAGAAACTAAGATAACTTTGAAGGTTCTTGCCTAAATAGCTCTCCGATAGGTGCCATTAATTAGATTGAGGAAACTGTGGGAAAAGCAGGTTACAGTGGTGGTGGTGGAAAGCAAGAGTTAGGTTTTAGACTTATTAAATATTAAACTGAGATGCCACTTAAACCTGAAGGTGGAGAAGTTGAGTGTGGAGTTTGGAAAAGCATTTGGGTTAGAAATAAAAGTTTTGGGAATCATTAGCATAGAGATAATATTTAAAGTTATGGTCCTAATTGAGATCACCAACAGATGTCAGTGTAGCCAGAAAAGGGAAGAGATCTGAAGATTCAGCCCTGGGACATCTCAGTCTTAGGGGCAGAAAATGAGAAGGAACCAACAAAAAGGGCTGAAAATGGTTTTCTAGTGACATAGGCTGAGAACCAGGAGCAAGGGAGAAATCCTGAACACCAAATGAAGAAAATGGGAGTAATTGGTTTAGTCATGATGTTGAGTCAGATTCGATGAGAACTGAGAATTTACTTTTGGATTTGATAGTGTGGAGGTCATTGGTGATCTTCACGAAGAGCTGTTTCAGTGAATTGGTGGAAATGAAAGCTGTATTGGGGAACTTCAGTATAGAATGGGAAGAGAGGAATTGGAGATAGCTGGAGAAAACCCTGTAACACTTCTTACTGCATGTTTGTATGGTGCTGGGAATCACCAGCATACTCAAAATAATGGTCGATTTAGGAGACAGAACAAGAAATGTGTGTGAGTTTCCATCTGAATAGACTTGTTAAGTAGATTTTGTGCATCTTCAACCTTACTTGATAATGTGAAAATTTGATTTCCCAAGTTATGGCTCCAATTTACAGTTCCACAAACAGTATATAAGAGTTTAGATGGATTTTTCTGGATTTTAGAGGTAGTACGGTGATGTTAAAAGAGTATGGATAGGATCTAAAGATAGAAGTATCTGGATTCAAACTCAGGCTTTTCCAGTTACCATGAACAAGTTGCTTACTTCTCTGAGTCTTTTTATTCATTGGTACAATAAGAATAAGAATGCTTACTGTTCATGAACTTGTAAGGATTAATGAAGGAGTCATATTAGAAATATTAGAAACTAAAATGGCAAAGCATAATAAAGTATATTTTAGAACAAATTGGCAAACTGAATAAATCTTTATCTCTAAAATAGTTCTATTTATCAGTTTTTTCTTTTATGGATTGTACTTTTGGTGTTATATGTAAGAACTCTTTGCCTAGCCGTAGTTCATGACCGTTTTCTGCTTTGTTTTCTTCTAAAGGTTTTCTGGTTTTAGATTTTACATTTAAATTAATGATGCATCTTAAGTTAATTTTATAAAAGGTGTGAGACTTAAGTCAAGGTTTGGTTTTTTTACCTGTTGATGTCCAATTGCACCAGCGCCATTTGTGAAAAAGACTATCTTTTCACTATTGAATTACTTCTTCAACTTTGTCAAAAATGAATTGGGCATATTTGGTTGGGCTTGTTTTGGGGTTCTCTCTTGACAACTGTATAGTAAGTGTTAAAATTGAGTCAAGTGATATTTTCCACTTTCTTCTTTTTCAAAATTGTTTAGCTTGTCTGAGTTGTTTGCCTTTCCATGTGAATTTTAGAGTAAAATTGTCTGTATTTGCAAAAAAAAATTTTACTGAGCTTTTGATAAGAATTGTATTTAAAACTATACATAATTGTCGGGAGAATTGACATCTTTACTAAATTGAGTCTTCCAATCCATAAACGTGGTATGTGTCTCATTTATTTAGATCTTTGATTTCCTTTGTCAGCATTTTGCAATATTCAGCATATGCCTTATACATTTGTTATTAGATTTATACTTGTTTTAACTTTTTAGAGTGATTGTAAATGGCATTGTATTTTTAATTTCAATTGCAACTTGTTTACTGATAGTTTATGGAAATACAATCAAATTTTGTGTGTTCATACTATATCCTATGATTTTGCTGAAGTCACTTATTAGTTCTAGGAGGTCTTTTTTTTGTAGATTCCTTGGGATTTTCTATGTAGATCATGTCATTTGCAGATTGGACAGTTTTGTGTCTTCCTTTCCATCTATATGCCTTTTATTTCCTTTCCTGCTTTTTTGTGCTAAGACTTCCAATACTATGTTGAGTAAGAGTGTGAGAATGGACGTTCTTTCCTTGTTCACTAGGGGTGATAGTGAGTCATACCACTCCCATTTTTACCCCTTAATTTCTATATCTGTGAATCCTGGCTATGGGAGAAACAGCACCATATACAGTGATAACATCGTTTGAGGACGGAGATATGGTCTGAGAAGTGTGTTGTTAGATGATTTTGTTCTTGTGCAAACATCATAGAGTATACTTACACAAACCTAGATGTTATAGTCTACTGCACACCTAGGCTATATGGTACTAATCTGTGGGACTACAGCTGAATATGCAGTTCATCCTTGACTGAAACATCATTACATCAAACACTGATTCAAAGTATATACAGCCTTCTGGAGAATCTTGCCCCAGCCCTGCAAGGTACTACCACCTAGCTGGTGCTATAACTGAATCTTCAAAAGGCCATTCCACCATTCTGTCAAACTAGGTGCTTCAGGATGTTGGGGAACATGATAAGACAAGTGAATTCCGTGGGCAAAGGCCTATTGCTGCACTTCTTTTGCTGTGAAGTGAGTTCCTTGATCAGAAGCAATGCTATGTGAAGTACCATGATGGTGGATAAGGCACTCTGTAAGTCCACGGATAGTAGATTTGGCAGAAGCATTGCGTCTGTGGAAAGAGAAAGTGTTTATTCCAGTAAGAACAAAATATTGCCTCTTTCATGATGGAAGTGATTCAGTGTAATCAACCTTCTGCCAGGTAGCTGACTGATCACCCTGGGTGATAGTGCCGTATTGGGGATTAAATGTTGGTTTCTGCTGCTGGCACATTGGACAGTCAGCAGTGGCTGTAGTCAGGTTGGCTTCAGTGAGTGGAAGTCTGTATTGATGAGCCCATCCATAATCTCCATCCCTGCCACCATGGCCACTTTCTTCATGAGCCTATTGGGCAATGAGAGGGGTGCCTCGGGGACAGAGGCTGTCAGATTTATTTCCCACTCTCTGACATGCAAATGTCTTACCAGTAAGTCTAGAGTAATTGCTACTTCTTGCTCACTAGGTCCAATCAGTATAATGTCATTAACGTAATGGGCCAGAGTGATATCTTGTTGAAGGGAAAGGTGATCAAGATTCCTACAAACTAAATTATGACGTCGGACTGGAGAGTTGATGTATCCCTGAGGTAGGACAGTGAAGGTGTATTGCTGGCCTCGCCAGCTGAAAGCAAACTGATTCTGGTGGGTTTTATTGACAGTGATGGAGAAAAGGGCACTTTCCAGATCAATATCTGCATACCAGGTACCAGGGATGTGTTAATTTGCTCAAGCAATAAAACTACATCTGGTACAGCAGCTGCCTTTAAAGTCACCACCTAGTTAAGCTTAATGATAATCCACTGCCGTTCTCTAAGTTCCATCTCTCTTCTGGACAGGCCAGATAGGTGAATTGTATGGGCATGTGGTGGGAATCTCCACCCCTGCATCTTTCAAGTCCTTGATGGGGGCGCTAATCTCTGCAATCCCTCCAGGAATGTGGTATTGCTCTTGGTTTACTATTTTCCTAGGTAGAGGCAGTTCTAGGGGCTTCCACTTGGCCTTTCCTGCAATAGCCCTCATTCCACAGGTCAGGGAACGAATGTGGGGATTCTGCCAGCTGCTGAGATATCTGTTCTTTTTTTTTTTTTTGAAGGATTTTAAACTTTTTTTTTCTTCTTTTTTTCTCCCCAAATCCCCCCAGAACATAGTTGTATATTTTTAGCTGTGGGTCCTTCCAGTTGTGGCATGTGGGATGCTGCCTTAACATGGCCTGATGAGTGGTACCACGTCTGCACTCAGGATCTGAACCAGGGAAACCCTGGGCCGCCGAAGCAGAGCACGCGAACTTAACTGCTTGGCCACGGGGCCAGCCCCTGAGATATCTATTCTAATTATGCATTCTAGAACTGGAGAAGTAACCACAGAATGGGTTCAGGGACCTATGTGAGATGGATCTGAGCTAAAACTCTGTTGATCACCTGACCTCCACAAGCCCCTCCTCTGACTGATGAAGCACAGTGACTTTTTGGATCTCCTGAAATCAGTGTCAGTTCAGAGCTGGTGTCCAGAAGTCCCCCAAAGTTCTGATTATTTCCTTTTCCCCAGTGTGGTTACTTTGGTAAAAGGCGATAGATCCCTTTGGGAAATAGTGGGAGAAGGATTAACAGTATAATCCTTGAGCGGACTCTGCCTTCCTTTTTCCCAAGAGGTACTGGGTCTGTAACCTGGCTTGAGTCTTGGAATTGACTGTGACTCTGTTTTTATGATTCAGGTTAGATTTTTGTTCATTTGACCTGGAACTTTTCTACTTATACATCAAGTAAGAATTTCGTAGGCTTTCTGTCTATTTCACTACTAGCAACACCATGATCAGCTGGCCGTTGTCAAGGGTCTGTGCAGGTCAGACTATTATGATTGCTGCTTTGACTCTGCTGTCCATAATAGTAACCACGCCCAGCTCGCTTTTGGTGGTTGAGTGCTGTCACTTGGCTGCTGCCACCCCGGAATCCAATTATTCTTATTGCATTTATGTTTCTCAGTTCAGTGACTTCACTTCCCACTGTAAGGTCTGACATAAGAGAAGAGCCATCACAGAGCTCTTCAAAGATGCCAGCATTCTCACAAATTTATTTCTCATAGTAGTGGTGAAAGGTATGTCTTCTGGTTCCTCTCATTGTGGGTGAGTAGATCTTCAATGGCAAATCCACTCTAACATTCCTGTCTTCCTAAACCTTTGCATCCCTTCCTCTTTGTTAAACCAAAGCAGGTGTGGCATTTGTAATTCACTCACTGTGGGCCACCTTTTGGTCTGTGTTTCAGCCAATCAATCAAACAAACTGTTAGAACCCTTCCTACTACTTAAGCTACAACATTAAATCTCTGCCTAGTGAACCTGTATCAGTAAATATGACCTGATCGTTCCTCCTGCCATTATCCTACACCCTTAATATCCATTCCCACACATATTCTCTGGATTTATGTCTGTATGAATTAGAAAACCCAAGTAGTTCTTTGGAGTGTTGTATATCTCCTCATGAGTCATACTTTGTACCTCACCTTTAAGGGAAAGTATAGAAGCAAAGAGGAGTTTGGGGGGTGGGTCCTGAGAAGAATGAGCTTTGTCTTGCATGGCAACGCCATTGTGGAAGGCCATTACAGTGTCCTCAGGCAAGGCAGGTTAATTCCCTCAGAGGGTAGAGAAACCACTTCCACTGAGGGTGGGTAGGTTTCTTTCACTGGCAAAGAAGACATCAGAATTTAGAGGCTCATCGTCCCCAGCTTCATTAGGGTTCTCCCACATGTCACCATTTCAACTTACAGCATCTCATTTTTTCCCAATCAAATGCCCTCACTTTAACAGTAGATACCTGCAGGGCTGGTAGTTCTACTTGCATTATAATTCAAGATGAGCTTCTCTGTTTGATTTTCAGCAATCTCAGCCCTTTGGCTACAAGAGATAAAGGTCTCCTTCAGAGCACATAGAAACTTTCACTTACTTTATGCTCTGCTTATTCGGCTGCCCTTTTCTTTCACCACTTTGTCCAGTGACATTAGGAGCAACCAGCTAATCTCGTTATGTTTGTTAGTTTTCCAAGTGTTGGGAAGTATCATATACATAATTACCCAGCTCCTTACTTCTTATAAGTGGTTAATTAGGATTTCCAATGGAAGTATTGTGCGTATCTCTATTGCCAGATCACACCATGGACTCTCAGTGCTCTCTTTACTACTGGAAATCAAGTCATTAACATCTTTAAATCCAATCAGATCAGAGAGTCAATTCTAGAAACTCCAGAACCAACTCAGAAAACTCATTCTTAACATTCTGTTCCTCTAGAACCACTCTTGGTACCAAAGTCTGTATTAGTCCCAAGATCTACTGGTGGCAAGTAGGAGACCCAGAAGAGTTGATGGTGTATTTCTAGTCTGAGTCAGAAGGTCTGAGAACTAGGAGAGCCGATGGTATAAGTTCCAGTCTGAGTCTGAGTCTGAAGGCAGAAGATTGACATCCTAGCTTGAAGACAGTCATACAGAGAGTGGGAATTCTGTCGAGTGTCAGCCTTTTTGTTCTATTCAGTCCTTCAGTGGATCCAAAGAGGTTCATCCATATTGGGGTGGGGAATGCAATCTGCTTTACTCAGTCTACAGATTCACATGTTAATCTCATCCAGAAAAACCTTCACAGACACAATCAGAATAACATTTAACCAAATATTTGGGCACCCCATGGCCCAGGTAAGTTGACACATAAAATGAATCATCACACCATTCATCTGTCTGCAGACACTTGGGTTGCTTCCACCTTTTGGCTATTATAATTCTTCTGCTATGAACATGAGTGTACAAATATTTGTTTGAGTCTCTGTTTTCAATTCTTTTTAGGTATCAAATGGTATTTTTATCTAGTTATTGCGTATGCTTAGTTGAAGTTTAGAATTCCAGTTGCTGAATCACTTTAATCACCAGAGGCATGTTTTAGAAAAAACAGTTTTGTCACATCTGATGCATATTTAGTTTGTATGGATTCAGTTGTACTGTATTTTATAGGTGATTGAGTGGATTTTCAATGGAAATGTTTTATGATACTTGATTTTTGCCTAATCCACTGCCTTTGGAACCCAATCTTTGTGTACATTGCAGCTATACAGTATTGCTTTTCTTTTACAAAGCAGAAAAAATAATTTCTGACAGTTCCTTTCTACATGTCTTCTCAATGCTAATGAAATAAAAAAAAATCTGTGTCTCGTTCTCTAGTTGACAGAGGAGAAGTTTGAGGAATGTCTATTTGTTTAGTTTTCATTTTGTGACTCAAAGGAAGATTGTGAACAAAGCAAACACATTTCTGTATTCATAACTTTATTCTTTAAAAGGTAATGAAGAGGAAGGCAGAATATTTTAGGGTTGATATAGCACATAGAATAAATATGATGATCTTGAAAGAGCACTGAGGTATTGGGAAGTATGTTGATTTTATTAATCCCACTTTACTATTAAGGTATAATTTTGGTCAAGCCAGTTTAGCTCTCTGAGTTCATTTCCTTGTCTAAAAGATAGTGAAGATGATAATACATGCTGCTATTTTATAGGGTTGTGATGATAAAATGAGATAAAGTATGTGGAATCTTTAAAATGGTATATAGATGTTAGATGGCAATTTATGATCTGAGCTGATAGAAAGAGAAAATCGCTATTAGACTTAATCCATCTGCTTATATATTGGATGGTTTCTGTGTGTCTGATTAAAAGGTTTCTAAGTTTTGAACTGTGGAAGATGACTGTGAAGTGAAATTTGATTTTGCCCAGGACCTTCAATTCACTGGAAGGAGAGAAGTGAGAATCTTGTAGCCTCTCTAAGCCAATTTTTTTTTTTTTAAGATTGGCACCTGAGCTAACAACTGTTGCCAATCTTTTTTTTTCCTTTCTGCTTCTTCTCCCCAAATCCCCCCAGTACATAGTTGTACATTTTAGTTGTGGGTCCCTCTAGTTGTGGTATGTGGGATGCCACCTCAGCGTGGCCTGATGAGTGGTGTCATGTCCACGCCCAGGATCTGAACCAGTGAAACCCTGGGCCGCCATAGCAGAGCGCACGAACTTAACCACTTGGCCACGGGGCTGGCCCCCTAAGCCAATTTTCGATATTAAAAAGTCTTCTAGTTTACTCTGTTTTGCAAAGACTTACATGGTATTCAGCACTTTACTAATGAATCAGAAATTTGTCTGTATAGTTCCCTTTTTTAGCCTAGTATGCATATTATGTGACAGTTCCATTTTACTAGAGAATTTGGAAACATTTTTTGTTTGCGTGTTGAAGATGATATTTTTTGTGAGTTGAGGTTTATTTAATATAGCAGTTTGAAAAGTACTAAACAATGATGTTTTTACAAGTTTTTTGATGGTTTATCTTTGTGTCTTACAGAGAGATACTAGAGACTGGAGGTAGACAAACTACTTTTTTCTCTAGCATATTTTGATCCATACACATGGATTTGTTATATCTCTAAGTGAGAGACAGAAGTAAAGTGTTATTTCGGAGATACTTCTTTTGTAGAAAAAGGGACTGGTTTTCTTTATACATATCCTCAGAGCTTTTTCTCTTTAGGAACTTGAGTTAGAATGAAAAATCTTAAAAGCTTGAACTTTTAAAAAAAAATCTGTTTGGAACTGAATAAATTTGAAGGTTTTCTTTTTATTTTTCTGAGTTTTGATAAGACTCCATGATGACAAATAGTGAGAATTTTTGCCTCATCTCATAAGACAGACACTGTCTGTACTATCTTACAACTTTTCTATAAATCTAAAATGATTGTAAAATAACATGTTTATTAAAAAAAACCTTGTTGCCAAACTTTTTTGATTATATAGAATAAATGATGTGGAGAATAAAAACTGCCTGTGTTATTAACCAGTTTTCTCCAGTTAGCATGTTTTATTTTAATATTGTAATTTACCTCTAAAAATGGAATAATATGCATTACCGCTACTTGATTTATATGTTCTCTATTGATAAACAGTAGTTTCATTTATATATAAGATTTAGTGATCTTTTAAAAGTCAAATTAATATCTGAAACTTTTAAAACTATGGGAAGAGGTTAATAAGGTATAAATTAATAGCTGTGTATTTTGAGGGGAAGAAGTTAATAATTTACCACAGTGGTACACAGGATCTGAGTTATGCTTGTTTTGAGAACTAGGATTTTGAAAGTGTTTACGTTGATGTCGTACTTCATCATAATATAGCACTTTGGGAGCTTAAAATTTTAATAGCGTTATCAGTTAAGGTAATGTTAGCAAATTTAAGTTAACACATAAAAAGTAATTAATAAAAGAAAAGAATACTTAAAATAATTTAAAATATGATCTTTGTTATTAGCTATTAAAATGAATCTAAGTAAATTTCATATCATTTCTTTTCTAGATTTATTATCTAGGATAGATTTGGATGAACTAATGAAAAAGGATGAACCACCTCTTGATTTTCCTGATACCCTGGAAGGATTTGAATATGCTTTTAATGAAAGTAAGTGGTGTATACTATGTGCAAGATTTGTTTAACAATGCTAAAAGAATCATTGGACAGATATTATTTGCTAGCTAGAATGTTTTATGTATTTCTTTTGAGAAATAATGACTTATCCTTTCATGGTGAAATTTTTCATTCAAGTAAAAGAACCAAGTTATAATTTCCCATAGTTGTCAAGTCACTTAAATTGATGCACTTGAATTTGATTTGGCTTCTGTATTTCAGCCTTGAGTGTTCAACTCCCTGGTATCCGATTGGAACTCCCAGTTAAATTATATAGAAAGAATGCTACTCTTTCACATGTTATTTAAAATGAAATGACTGGCAATAATTATCTGTGACACTATTTTAAAGCATAATACTCAGTTTTCCATGATATTTTCAGGCAACATCCTTACTTTAAAATTTATTAAGTTCTGAATGAAAGAAACTTTACCCTTGGGATTTGGAAGAACATACCACAGATTGCAAGGGTGTTCCTAGAACAAAGAATTATGATTCATTGGATTAACAACACACTATTATACTTGAAGGGTAATGTTATTACAGGCTAGGTAGCATTTGAGTTGTAGCTTTCTGTGTGTTGCTCTGCATTAACTAAATTGGTGATCTGTCATCGTTGTGTTGGTGGATATCCCTTTACAATATCAGTTATAGGTTTTAGGATTTAGAGTGACAGTCTCTGTGTGCTAGAATATTAAGTGAATTTAAACAGAAGATATTAGAGACTTTGATATCTTTTCTGATACTAATTTTCATGCTTTTTTTATAAAGCATATTTTATGCCAAAACATGTATGAATGGTAATATTTTGTTTTTGAAAACTGTTTTATATTTTAATTAACAGAATCAAATGGGTACCGAGACTAACATTGCCTCTGTTCTTTTGAAGTGATTACTAGATTCTTCTTTCAGAATAGGGATGGGGGGAGTGTGTTGATAGTGTGGGTACATCATAGACTGTATTTGCTATATGGATGTAGGACATCAGTTTTCACTGAAGTCTATCTTTCATCTTCCTTGAACATTTCTTAAAGTGAGGAAAACACAAAGAAGCAATACACTTTTATCTCTCTCTCTTTTTTTTACCCGTTCCAGTAATTTAATTTCAGGTTTAAATTGCATATTTCAAATTGCAGTTTTTCTCTTCAACTATTTTTTTTTTGCGGTAACAGTGGATTATAACATTATATGGCTTTCAGATGTACATCGTAATATCTCTCTTATCAGATACATTCACACACATACATCTTTGCACACATTTGTACACCCTTGCGTGCACATACTGTGCATTCATACACTTTTGTACACACCTACACCTTTGCACACACATATGCCCTTTCATGTAATACATCTTGGATGCACGTGCACCCTTGCACACACCTACTATTTATTTTTAGGTATCCTAGACATTGTCTTGCGTTAGTATAGACTGACAGTGTGAGGCAAAGATGCTTACATTTCAAGGAGAGAATGTCGCTTCCAAGGATGTTATTTTTAGCGTGATACAGTTCACCTTTGACTTCACGGTTAGTGGTGAATATTTTTTCAAAGAGGTGAGGATTTGAAAACAAGAAAGTGGGACTCGATATTAAACCCCTGAAAGGGCAATTCTAACTTAGTATCTTCAGGGATTTCTTTTTCAGATTTATAATGACAAAAACTCTTATGAAAGCTTTGAAATGAAACTTTCATTACCTGATTGAAGAAGCTTCTAAATTTTTCTAAAGGATTTTAAAGTTCTTAGTTGGGTAAAAGAAGAATTTGGATACAAAGTTCACTCTAAGCAAAGAAAAATTGTAACAAAGGAGGAGAGATTCTTTTTACCTGCGTCAAACTGACCCCTTGTTCTTTCAAATCACTGTGCCTTTTCAAATACTCCTTGTGTTTAAATTGCCCGTTTAGCTATTCTCCAGTTGTAATTGTGTGAGGCCCAGCTCAAATATCCTTGCTTTGGAAGATGAAGAAGGTGAAAGATCTTCCCCTTTTCACCTCACCCACACTCCCTATGCCCTGGTGCAGTATTATGAGGAAGCACACTTTGTGTCACCAAAAATAAAATTGGGCTTGGTGGCAGACCATTTGAGTTTGAATCTTGTCCTCCATGATACCTGGTATTTACTGAACTCTTATTACATGCCACAAAGTGTCTAAATACTTTACATTTATTAATTTGTTTAGTTTGGTGATAGCCTATTTTGGGTCCTAGATTTCACCACAAATCTAATAAAATAAATGGATATGCTTCCCAGAATAACGTGCATTTGGGTACACACATGAAACTTTACAACCAATTCTAGGGGACCCTAAACTAAAGTGTCCTAAGTCTGACCTTTGACAGTTGCTGGACAGATTTCCCAAAGCTTTGAGAAAGGCCAGATTTGCAAATACAAGTATAACATAAGATCCAGATGTCTTTTCTGGATAAAAATGCTCACTTTCTTTGTCTCTTTACCCTCTTTTCACTTTTAACACCAGTGCTAATAATAGTTGGCTGTTTTGATGGGGCCCGTTTTTCCTAAAGAAGCAAAATCTGTATGACTTTATGAGAATTAGTATGTTCAAAATGAGTAGAGAATTAAAAAAAAACCAACAGAACCTCTTTGAGATGTAGATACAAGTGGTCTGTTAAACTCACTTGCTAGGTCAGTCAGTTCCCTTTCACACGGCAGTCTCACAGAAAATACATCTTATTTCAGCTGCAACAATATTACCCTTACTATATGTCATGCACCTTTAAGGTTGCTTTAGTCAAAATCATAAGTGTTAGATTTGTAGATGCCCTCAATCTACTTGTATTGGTATCTTAAGTGAGAATTTCCTTCTCCTAGAAAGAAAAACATAGATACATCTTATAATTTATGTGGCACTATCTGACCATGAACAAGTGTTATGATGATCCAGTACAGTGTCTCATGTTGAGAGTATTAAAGAACTTTACAAATAAGGATTAGCCGTTATTTTATATATTAAAAATGTCCATTTTATATGTAGTAAATTGATTCATAAAACTAGTGAAGTAGTTTTACTTGGAGTACTATATTTCCTGGATTCAGTTTCAGTGCCACAACTTTCAAGTCTTTCTCCACTCCTGCGTGCCCCCATTGGATAAAAGTCAAACACTAATTCTCTTCAGCTTGGTTGTGTCCCTCTTCTGCCCCTAAATCCTTTCTTGTGCCTCACTGCTGTTAGGACAAAGGTCAGACCAATAGTGTGGGCCTTCTACCATTTGATCCCAACGTGTCCTCCAGTGTTACATTCTCCTGTTTGGCTCAGTACTCTTTATTTCTGTTAAACTGAGTTGTTCACTGTTATTTGAATTTGCTGTCCATTTTTCACAGTTTTATTTATATTGCTTGGGTGGGGTGGAGTTTAAAGCAATTGGCCTGTGCTCTCTCTCTCTCCTGATTACAAGGAATATACTCCTGAGGAAAAAAAGAAGACAGGTGGCCTGGTCTTTTCTCCTTGTAAACATGCTGATAATTTAATCTTTTAGTGAATACAGACTAATGTTTACTATGAGGAGAATACTTTGAGCAGGGTGACTGCTTTGGCAATGCCTATGGTAAACAAGCATATAATCTGTGGATTTGTGAGGTGTGTTTCTCTGAAGAATATCACATAAGCAGTACCACTCTCTGGCACATAAAATGGAAGTGTTTTATAACCAAAATGCTTGCCAATGTGTGAGGTAACCTATATGCCTCACTTAGAGACCTCACCTACTCTGGAGTGGACACTGCTATCCAGTGAGAGGAAAGGACCTGGGAAGAAATATCCAGGCTGTCTCAGACTTCTCGCTGCTTTGCCTCTGCCTCTTGACTACTTATACCCTTGAAATTACTACTAAAGTTATTCACCATCGATAAAATCTCCGAACTGAGTGAGTCTGACCTGACAGTCCAAATCGGTGTTGGCTCAGTGCCTCTCTCCAATTTCTGTATGAATATTTCCCATATTTCAAGGTCTGGTTGAGAAATCTCACTGAAACCTTCTGAACCTGTTCTAGCTTATAGGGATCCTTCATTTTTCCAAACTTGTTTTAGACTTTATTGTCTAGTGAATTGCTTGGGGCAATTTTTGTATTGTTGACTGACTTCGTTCTTGTTTAACTTCCTGAAAAGTTGCTTAACTTTTTAATATTTATGCTTCTACTCCTCAGGTAGCCTCTAAACTTAAGAACTAAGTTCATGGCTGTAGCTAGCAAAGATCCTTATACATTTTAGGTCCTCAAATATTGTTAATTTGCTTTAGGTTAGAGAAATGAAAATCAAAAAGCATAACATTTGAGTGCTTGGGGCCATTCTTTTGTACTATTTATATGTTTATATCATACTGATATTTGAAGAAAACAGCCTAATGAAAAAATGAAACTGTTCTGAGAAAGTTATTTTAAATTTTTATCAGAAATTATTTGTCGTACTTTCCGTATTATTGTAAGTGTACTCTGAATCATAGCAATATTGTTGTTTATCTTCTAGAGGGGCAGTTAAGACACATAAAAACTGGGGAACCGTTTGTTTTTAACTACCGGGAAGACTTGCACAGATGGAACCAGAAAAGATACGAAGCTCTAGGAGAGGTATGGTCATATCTACACCTTCAACCTTGTTTTTCCCAATTTTAAGCAGTCAGAATAAAGGTTTTAAAGCTGAAGCAAGTCATGCCCCCTTTCTGCAAAAAGTGACTCTAAAAAGGTTTTGCATTTTCTTGGTTTGATTATTTTTAATGGTTATGTTAGACACACGTTCTCAGTTTAAAAGTTTATGTTTTTATACAAATTTATCCTTCCCATGACCTTAATATTTTGCGGTGAGTCATTATATTGGAAAACAAATTTATGCCAAATTTTAATTTTATTTTTTTAATGTTTTTAAGAGGTTGAATCCTCTGCTGTGCCAGGAGGAAAAAGTGTTCTTTTAAGTCTTTATCTGGAAAAAAGAAAAAAAAAGAAAAATGTTACATATGTTAACTATGTGATATGATGGATGTGTTAATTATCTTGATCTTGGTAATCATTCTACAGTATACATGTGTATAAAATCATTTTGTACACTTTAAATATTAACAGTTATGTTTGTCAATTATTCCTCAGTGAGCTTAAAAAAAGTGCTTTCTATATGAAGAAGATTGATATTTGGCTAATAAATTGGATCTAACCTACTTACTGACTTGATAAAGGATTAAGCCTTGTGACCATTAGGTACCTCACATGATATCTCTGGTAGGAACCTTTGTCATTCAGGTGACTGTTTTGTTAAAGCTAAAGTTGTACTCATTCTGTGTCATATTAAGTGTTTTTAATATAATGCATACAGACACATTTGTTTAGTGATAACTAGACAACTGCTTTACTTCTCTAAGGAAAAGCTGAAATTTCTATATTCCTTTTTGGCTGTTTAATAAAGTCGTCAAAATGAGTTACTTGGTTAAGAATAGCATAAAGAATATACGAAACTTAACTTATGTTTGCTAGGAGACAATTCTCCATGGATCTCTTGCATTTCTGTGTGTCTCTGAGCAAAGGCGTTGACAGCTTTTGTTCTGGCCTATGTTTTTGAGGATGTTTGTGTAGGAAACAACCTTGGAAGATAGAGACTGTATCTTCCTCCAAGACAGAGGGCAGATTTGTTTGCTGTCCAAGGTACTACAGATAATGCTCCTCTCTTCCCCTACTGGTGGCAAAGAATGGGCAGATTTGCTAGCAACCCCCTTATAAGATTGGGCTTTGTAAGTTTGAGGTTCCTTAGGTGTGATATAGTCCCACTGTGTGCTCAGCCTCTACCCTTGGCTTATCCACATGGCCTCTTTGGGATTTGAGGGGCAAGAGGAATAGATGAAGTAATACGTGACCCTGGAATCTAGTGTCTTCTGGCAGCATCCTTGAACTGGTAGCAAGCTAACTTGTTAGCTTGCAAGCAGGGTAAAATCTCAGCCCCTTCACGGTTCTTGACATTGTTCTCCAGCATTTATAATTTACATATATTTAACGCCCTGAATAATTTCTGCTACACTTAAAAAAAAAGTTTGCCTATTTCCACTTGAACTAATTATATGCTGCAGACTGGTAATATTTTGATTATAGGATATCCATACTCTGTGGCCTTAGAGAAGGGCTGGGGTTGTCTGTTTTTTTTTAATATGGGGCTTACATTTTACTCTTTTCCATAAGCCGTGTACGCTTGTGCACTTGGACAGGTGCTGTTCTCCAAACATACCTTGTCTTTTTTGGCATCTGCATCTTTTTCTCTCTCAACTTGTATCCTCCAACATCATCTATATCAAAATCTAGCTAGTGTGTCTTATTAGGTAATCCCATGTCTAAGTGATTCCTTTCTCCTAGAATCTCCTACCTAATTCTTTGGACATGGGGAGGGTCACACATTTATTTTTGTTGGACCTTACTCCATGAAAATCAAAATATTTTGAATTTTCACTTTAATGATTATATGTTTAGACAGAAGATATTCTGCATTATCTAGATTCCCTCGTCCTGTGCCTGTATTCACATTTTTGATCATAATCAGGTTGGCCCAAAGTGATCACCCCAAATCACAAGA
This sequence comes from Equus caballus, assembly GCF_041296265.1. NCBI lineage: Eukaryota > Metazoa > Chordata > Mammalia > Perissodactyla > Equidae > Equus > Equus caballus. Next base: position 90,118,219 of record NC_091697.1, read on the forward strand.
TTTAACTTTTCATGCAGTGTTTCGCAAAATTAGATCAGTGGCCCCCGAAGCTTCAAATACCAGTCCTATTATTCCCTAATCTGTTGATCACAAGTAAACATAACTTCCTAGCATAAAGCTCAGCACAACAAAAGATCCAAGGATTGGACAGGGAAAGTCCAGTGATTATAGCATTTGTTCCATACCATCTTGCTTCTTATGTCTTGTTTGAAATACTTGTTTTCATTGCTAATTTCACTGTTGAAGGTTGGTTATTAATTGAATTTCATTTCCTACGTCTTAGGAGTGAGATCTATGAGTTCTAGCTACTGAATCTAGAATAATGACACAATTTTCACTACAGTGAATTTGTTTGGGGTTTATTATAATGGGATTTAACACGAATGTGGACCCGTCTTTTCATCCATATTTCTTAATTTCTATTTGAGCTATGCCTTCAAGTTAGATTTACCAACTTACTATTCTTCATTCACACCTTGTATTTTTATCTTCTACTGTTTTCTCTCTTTGACATGCCCCTCCTCCCTTGTTCCCGATACCCCTCTCTCCACTTGCCTTCAGGTTTTGGCTCAGATGTCTCCTCCTTTAGGGAACCTTTCCTCATCTCTTCTGCTACAGTTTTTTTTTCTCTCTTCTCGGTTTCCTTTTTCCCCATCCTCTTTTTCTTCCTATCTTGTCTTCCACAAATGATTTAAGGTGACTTTAAAGATGAATGTCATTTGCAAGATTAAAAATTAAATTGAAAATAAATAAGAAAACAGAATAAAAAAATAAAATGTTAGTAAGTAAGCTAAAGGCATGAGTTTGCTTTATTTCTCCTAAGGTACTTCACACTGTTTTACAGTATTTTTTAATGCACATCTTTAAGCAATTTGGAGGAACTTTCTGTGTCCTCTGATATTTGTTGAATAATAAATGAGTGTGGTACAAATATATAAACTGTTTTGTATAAATTCTGGATCTATGCACTTTAGAGAATTTCTTAATGTTAGGAATTTAAACATAAGGACATGTGTTTTCTTAGTGGAAGAAAGGAAGATGATATGTTAATGATGGTTTTCCTATTTGTAAATCTAAACAATTTTTAATTATTTTATTCTAATTCTCATTTAAGTTCTAGAAGTTTTGGACTATTAAAAGCTTTCCTGATTATTTGATAAAAAATAGACTATATTTGTGGCATATTCTGTTGGAAAATTTTTAGCCTTTGTAGTCAAACTCTAGACTTATGTCACTATAATTCAGGAAATATAAGTTCTTGTATAACTGTGTATGCTTCCTAGAAATCAAATAAACCTTTATATTTAAATTCTGGAAATAATTTAGTACTTCCTGTTACCAGTAAGATCTCTAGTTCCAATAAGCAAGAACCTGTAGAAAGCATCTCACCTGGTCCTGCACATAGAAGCACTGAAAACCCCTTTCTCCTCATTGATGGATAGGACAGAATTCAGAAGATAGCACAAATTTGAGTTTATTGCCTGGGAGCCTGCCTTAATAAACAGCTTTTGATATGCTAAGGTTGAAGTTTTAAGGAAACAGATTTTGACTTCAGTGAGCAATCTAAACCAAAACCCTTTCTGTTTTTTTAGTGTTTTCCTACTAAATATTGAGTTTTGTCTTCAGCTGAGAGCTACTATATATGTTTCACAACTGCCGTTTTAGTTTATGTTTATTCCTCTCTTAAGGAGATTGTTATAGCAGTCATTCAGCAGAAATTGTTTTTAAGACTTGCTCCTGAAATGCTCTATCATTTCTATGTAAATTAAACTTATTGTGTAAGTAAAATAAACTGAGATGTCAATTTGTTTTTAGAATGCAGTGCCGTAACTACACGAAAGAATACTCTTTACATTCACAGAGTTACATTTTTATAGTCAAACAAATGCTTTCGCTAATATATATATATTTTTTTACTATCTACATATAGCTTGATAAAAACATATAGCTTGATAAAAACATATAGCTTTAATAAGTTTGGATAATTTCTCTAAATGTAGAAAGATACTATCAGTTTAAGGAGGTGGGAGAGTGGTGTGAAAGGATAATTTTCAGAATAGAAGTGTCTAGTGTATATATATTGGAGTTGAATGCCAAGGAGTGATGTTTCTGGTAGACTCAGTCAGAAAGGCTGGAAAGGCCATTATGTTAAATAGTAAATAGAATGGTAAAAACTCAGCATGTAACCTGTGAAATTTTCTCAGTGATCTCTTTCCTGTCAATACTGAATTACTATTAAATGGAGAATTTCTAATCCAGCAGAAAGTCTAATGAAAGAGATTTGATTTTCTCGTCAAATTTAAGTCTTTGCATTTCTTTTAATATTTATCTTGATTGTCTCTTTAAGAATTAATAAATTATCAATGTGCTTAATAAGAAAATAGCAGTGATTAGGTAGTCTTATAAGCTTGACTCTTTATTCATGGATAGGATCACACTTTTATAAAGGCAACTAGATGTGTGATTTTTTTTCCTGGACCTAAATTATGTCTTGTAAAGTAGTAGAAAATTACTGAAAAATGTTACATTAAAAAAAGGAGTTTATTAAAGAATGTAGGCCAGTGGTGTTTTATAGGGCATTTTTCAATGGCCATATTCAGGTATTTGAAATGGGAGCAACTTCAATTAAGGAACAATAATATAAATGATCATTATTTTAATATTCAAATATTTAAATATAATGTGATTATCTGTATATAATTAATGCCTTCGTATAATGTGAAATTTGTACATCTTAAATTGTCACAAAAACAAATGGCTAGCCATCAAGAGATCTGGGTCCTAGTTCTGGCTCAGTCATTATCTCTATGACTTTAGAAAAATAATATTTCTGAGCCTCCACTGTAATAAAATGGGGATAAAATTATCTGAACTATTGTCAGGAATAAGTAAGATGCATACATATGATATTTTATATTCTTTAATGTGCCATTAAATATTAGGAGCATGGAATGAAAATAGAACTGTACTATTTAAGATTTCTAATTTACTGGGCCAGCCCAGTGGCGCAGCGGTTAAGTTCGCATGTTCCGCTTATGGGTGGCCTGGGGTTCACCAGTTCGGATCCCGGTTGGGGACACCGCACGGCTTGGCACGCTATGCTGCGGTAGGCGTCCCACATATAAAGTAGAGGAAGGTGGGCACGGATGTTAGCTCAGGGCCAGGCTTCCTCAGCAAAAAGAGGAGGACTGGCAGTAGTTAGCTCAGGGCTAATCTTCCTCAAAAAAATAAAATAAAATAAAGATTTCTAATTTACTTTTATTATTAATATTATGAAGGTCTAATTTCTTGTTTTTCTCTCCCCTTTCTCTCCTTTGTCTGCTTATTATTACTCACATCAAATTTATCTTTCTGTGGTAGAGATGAAGAAATGACTATTGACTCAGAGTTGGTCAGCAATCTCTTTTGACTTCTGTCTCTCTCCAGCATCCATTCCTACAAGTGGGCTACTATATCTAGGATGGTATTAATAATTAGACATCTTAGAATTGAGGAAATAATCACTAAAATAATGGGAAAACCCAACTGAGAAAAACTGTAAGCCTCTTAAAAACAATGTGGCGTTGACATATGAACAGACACACAGACCAGTTGAACACAATACAAAGTCCAGAAATATTTTGAAAGTCCAAATACACGTGGAGATATAGTTTAAGTTATAGTACAGTCTTAAATCACTCGGGGAAAAGGAACTTTAAGTAATTGATAGATAATCATTCATAAGAATATAAAATGTGAATATTCATCTCAATGTACACCATAATGAACTCCAAATGGGTCAGAGATCTAAGTGCAAAATATGAAATAAAACCTGTCAACCCAGTAGTTTTGAAATATCAATCCAGTATCAGTGGTTGTGGTTTTGAAATACTATTTCACTTTAAAGCAACCTGAGTTCTTTGGTGAAATGTTAGATTGCAGTCTGGGGTGAGAAACAAATGACATGAGCCTGGAGTATCTTGTCATATCAGAAAGCAAGGAAGCTGCCAAAGACTACTACCTCTTCTAAAACTTGAAAAGAAAAAGACCAAAAAAATCCAAACAAAACCCCCCCCATTGGGCGATAGACATAAACAAGCAGTTCAGGGGGGAAAAATTCAAATAGCCTTTAAACATCTGAAAAGATGTTTAACCTCACTCATAATAAGACATATTAATGAAGACTATACTGAGATAACATTTCTCACCTGTCAGGTTGACAAAAATCTGTAAGCTTGACAGCACACTCAGTAGATGAGGCTGTAGGGAAAAAGGACCTCTTGTACATTGCTGGTTGGAATGT